>NW_017306213.1:0-593787 GCF_001642055.1 Alternaria alternata
TATATATAAGACTAGATAGTATAAAGATTATGAATAAAAAAAAATCTTCTAAAAATATCTAGTATTAAAGAAGTTAGAGCTATTTTTCTATTTTTTCTGCTAGGGCGTTGAGTGACCCGCTACTGTAGGCAGAACGCGAGGCGGTCTGGTTGAGGCAGGGGACGTGTGTTTGGCGCGTCTACGCGTCAGAAGCGAGTCTTAGAGCCGACCTTTGCACCGAAACTGACGCATTAGCGCAGAAGTGTGGCATGGTGAACGTCATTATCAGCCGAATTACTAGGGGATCCTTTGGTGCCCTGGCTTTTCGCAAAGGCCAGGGACAGGTGATTCACTGACACTAATTTATGCTAATTTGCTCTGTCGAGGACGCGTTATTATGGCCTTATGGAAAATGAGTGGTGAGTTCCTGAAGTCTGCTGCATATGATTAAAGTTTTGTATACAACGACGCTAGTTTCAGGAACTCGACTTCAAATGGGTATGTGATGTGAATGAGAACAGGATAGAACGGGAAGAAGTAGGCGAGATTATGATGACGAAGCCATCCTATGTTGTTCGCCTCTGTTTATGTCTAGGTGAACATCTCACGTCCACCATCAGTATTCAAATCCATCCTGGAGGTGCTCTCCGGCTGCTGTTTGTGTTTGGCGTTGGTGACAGGTGCTCTTGACCGGAGACTCTCCAACCATGCTTCGGAAGCAATCGGATCTTGACCTTCCTGGATTCTTTCTCTGAACCGTTCTTCCATCGGCTTTGCGAGGCAACAGCCTCTTGCGTGTCTTTCGGCAGACTGTATATCAATGTCGGTAAAGCCGAAGTCTTCCACACACCCACTCCACCATCGGCGGTCCTGGATGTTTTCATAATAGTTGCTATGAGAAAAACTAGGCTGCATAATAGAAGCGCAAGGGGAAATGTAAGCCATTCCCAATGGACTACGATAAAAGTAGTCTGCGAATAAGCTCGTCCTCGAACAAAGTCATGGCTATTGTATGTTCTCACAACATTTGTCATGGCAGTTGCAAGCCTCTCAAGGTACCGAGTAACGTTGTTGGGGGCAAGCCATGGGCAAGACGTGAAGGGATGAAGTTGGTTGCGACCCCAGGCATAGATTCTGATGCGCCACCAAGGTGGCGATATAGTGTTCGCGACCGTGATCGTGGAGGGAAAGATCTCATCAAATAGTGCCTGAGTTCTTGCGAACGTCTCGTTTGACATGCCGTAGTCATCAACCCTTGGGTCCGCTCCAGGAGGGCGTATGCTAAGGTTTCCCTGAAACTCCGACCAGAAGGCCTCCTCACCGAGAAATACTGCCGATCGGCCCGTCCATGGATAGGGCCGCTGGCGAGCAGTAGTGTTGAGAAATGTCTTGGTCACCGTCTCTTCATAATCCCCCAAAGCATAGGTGGATTTGAGAGTTTTGACACACCATGATAACATGCATTCTTGAGCAACTGGACGTTGGCGATCATACACACTGGAAGCGGTGCCGTCAGCTGCACTAACAATTATAGCATCGAGGAAAGGCAGATAAACATCCTTGAAATGTATGGAGCCGCCAAAGAACGGTGTTGCCGAGAGAGGATTGACGGACGTCATCGCTGCCGACAATGCTATTGTGCGCAGTAGCAACGCCTCGTCTTTGGTCGAGGAATTGGCGGCAGCAGTGCCGGTTCTGAAGCCAGACATCAGGACAGGTGCTTCACTCGTAGCATTTATCCAATAACCACATGCACTTCCTAGTGTTTCGAAGTCAGCATCTTGCGAGACAGAATTCTGTATACATAGGGTCCATTACCTACGGGCTGTGTTGTCCTGTTGAAGTAGACGCTGGATATCCAGTCTAACTTTGTCGTAAGGCAGGCATATGTTAGAAGCTCAGAAACATCCGTGCACGCACTGCAGACCCCCAGCGTATCATATTCGTCCCATTCGCATCGACTCGACGGACACGATAACGGTATGTCTGGCCGATCTCCAGACCCAAACGGAACGGGGTTATTACCGTTGTAATAGAAGAACTTCAGCGTAGCCTGTCGTAGATTTATGTCCTCCATCGTGCTCGGATAGCCGTCCTCGTAGATGTCTCCGTTGTCACCTTCGTATCGTACCACGCGGGGGATCTCACCGAAGCCGTCGAGCTCCCATCGTTCAGGAAGGTCTGTGACTTGCTGGAAGAACGTATCCACAGCCAACAATAGAAGGGTAAGGATAGCGCCCAGCGCAGCCAGCGACCGCCCCTTCGTGCGAAAGAGCAGTAGGAATGAACCCCAGGCTCCACGAGAAGCTTTGTCAAATATCTCAAAGTCGATCATGTCTTTTGATTCGCTGCCGCGGAACCAGGTCCACTTCAGCTGGCCTATAGCTTCAGAGATTGGAAGTATGAGGGCGGCTGACGCGATTTTGGACAGTACGTTTTGGACGGTTGACGCTAGTGGCCACTCGCTGAGAGGCTGATCCTTGGTGCGAACGCATATGCCGATTATGATTCCCTAAATTGGAACCATCAGTCTTACTCTAACGTATGCCCGAAGTCTTCATATCGAAGGCAACCTTGAAATACTCACCATACAGATTGCACTGACAGTCAAGCTGACAATCTCAAACAGCCAGCGCTTTAAAATATTCTGAGATGCATTGTATTCTGCCAGCTTCTTCTCGAACCGTTGGGAGAGATCTAGCGAAGGCTTGTGTTGGACCGACTCGCGATACGAAGGAGGCGGAGCGATATGTTCATTATTCGGGATCGGAATGTATGATGGTGGGAGTCTGGACACCAGTGTCATTTGTGTCTGTCCTTAGGGCAAGCCGCAAGATTTACGGGGAAACAGTCGATCAATGGTGATCTGTACGAGATCGAAAGGGCGGTCGGTTGACGTTCTACATGGCGGGCTTATCGATGGAGAACCTTCAGGACTTTTGACGCAGCTCGGGCGGCTAAACCTACGCCTGACGGTGCGTCCGACGAGGTACTGCAGCTGCTATGGGTTCCAGGCTTGTCAGCATCGAACTTCTGTATATCTCATGTGCAAACATCATAGATAAGGGATGTCGAGCCTCTGTACAACGTCGATTTAGCGCCGGTAAGATCAATCACTACAGCAGCTTCTTCTTAGCGCCGTGGCATAGCTTTGGAGTTCGTTGGACAGGTTGGTAACGGACGCGGCGCAAAGCTGCACGTCTAATGCAGACTTAGTGAATTCGGAAGAGGAGTCGAACGCTCCAGAGGTCTAGCTAGCATAATGCAGGCTGAGGTGTGGTTGTCAATAGAAAGCTCGCGTACCTGTCGCGTACCTGCGGGAAGCCAACAGCACTAGCGCAGCCGTCATATCTGCGATAGCCCACTATGTCGTCACCCCAGATGGTACAATGAACCTTTATTTCCTAATTCGTATCTTTGGTGCAAAGCGTGCATCATAAATCCACATGCCAACGAATAGGAAAGCGCAAATACCTTCAAACGAAGTTCAGTCCGAGGGGTGCACCAGGGAACAAGATCTGCTTCGTACGTACACAGCGGCACTTAGGTATCGCGGTTCAGTCTAACCGTTTACGTGGCGCTGATCGTATTAGCGCTGAGGCGTAATGTTCCTGCAGCTATGGCGTGTTGAATCATCCGGAGCCATATCAACTGTAGTAAGCAAGATAACAAGTCTAAGCGCTGAAGTTGCCGTCTAGACAGGCAGATTGCAAGGCGGCCTGGTCAGGGCAAGGTAGGCCTGGCGCAGATTAGGCCTTCAGAACCAAGCATGAGCTGCATCCGGGCCTTTCTGCGCTACAAAGTATGATGTCATTCAGCTTGCAACACCATCTGGGCACCAAAATTGTTCTAATCAAATCAAGACAAAAGACCAGAATAACATTGAATAGAGTCGAGTAGGACCCAGGTGAGCAGACTGTATGCTAGCTTTCGACTGCAGATGCAATCTGAGTAAAGCGTATGACGTCCCTATGAAGCAATTGACAACATTGTCCAGTCGTAAAGCCTGCATATTTGGAGATGTGACTTTAGGGAGCGATATCGCAGCCTAACACACATCAGGTACAAGTTCAATCAGTCTGCTGGTGGTGGTGTCAAGCTCGTCAAAGCGGGTGACACCCACTCGGCTCATGTCCATTCCCTCTAGACCGATGCTACCAGCAATACCATGTGGAAGCCCACGTGGTCAACGAGGCAAGCTTGGTGTTTTGGCATCCAAGGGCGAGACCTAGGTCAATATCACCATGCATGAGCCTTGTGACTGCTTGTGCGTGACGTTCGGCGAGTCCTTGTGTGGTGTGTCGCATAGTAAGATTCACAGCTAACACCGCAGCGGAAGCAGAAATGGTCGTCCAGCCGCATGAACCATGGTTTCGATAAGGTTTACATGCATGCAGCGGTCGCACCACAGCGTGAGTGAGGAAGCTCAGACAACGATGGTGTTTATTTTGGGCGCTTAAGGGCTGTTTGTGATTGGTGCAAATCTTTCTTGAGTCCCCTGCATCATCGAATGCCGACAAAGTATCGAGAAATTTGTATTGGTCAGTTGGAGTGGCTGAGTCTAGTCTTGAAAGAAGCATGATAATTCTTGTAACGGATGTATTGGTACCTAGGTAGAGTCGGTCTCGCTGCGAAGTATGGCCAGCGCCGACACTGATACCATTATCGTAGTCGAGTCGGACCGGATTTTGCTCTCGGGCAGGGGTGCGACGCCACCATATATCAGTAAGAGTATCGAGAAAGACAATTGAATGAGTGGCTTCTTCGTGAACACAAACTCCAAATGACACTATCGAGAACGTTCGTAGAAGCCGAAGAAAGCGTAACGCTGAAGTGCATCACGTGTGCAAAAAGAGTGTGACTAGGTCGCAAGAACGGCTGATTGGTATAAGGTACCGATTGCGTAGAGCCAATCGCTTCAACTCCAGGGGTAAGTCCAAAACGCCGCCAAGCCACGTCACATCGTCAAAACCTTTCGATTGGTTAGAAGTTGTTCTGCCACTTGACGAGGACTACAGGAATTACAGGTGATAGATCGTACTTACAGGATTCTAACTCTACAGAGTCGCCTTGTAGAAAGCCCAATCTTTCGAGCGCTTCGGATGTGATAACTCGGTGTGATGAAAACCGCGGGGAGCTTCTGAACCCATTGCGTTGCGTCCTTGGACCACCACAAACTTCAGGGCCTAACGCCTTGTGTTCCAACGCGTCGGCTTTTGCGTTTCACCTTGCCCAATTCGAATATCAGCTATCATGCTCCCTGCTCTTTCTCCCAATGGTTGCACAATGTTGCGTGATGCGCGCATTGTACGTGCGATGCCATGCGTCCAGGACCGTGTCGGTGGCTTCGAAGGCGGTTACCAAGCTGGAGAAGACAGCGGGTTGAAGCGCCGGTAGCCAGGTAGTGGAGATGAGCATGGTGTGCGACGGTCTGGAGTCGTCACTGTCGTTGTATCCCCTGAACAATGGTTAAATGCCAGGACTGTTCCTGCTTCCAGAGTCGCATATCCTCATTGCAACATCACAAAGCATCGCATCCTCCGAGGTAGCAAGCAAGCATCAGTGTCCAATACAACCCATCAACGGATATCTCTTCAAGATCTCTTCTTGCTTAAATGATGTTTGGTCGCAACCTTTTTATCGCTGCCTCTTTGGCCGCCCTTACACTTGCTGCACCAACGCCGACATCCGCTGTGAGTACATCTCAGACATTCATACCTCGTCATCGATGTTAATGGTAACTAGGTCGTACAACACGAAGAAGCCATAGTCGAGCGCCGCGATGCCTTCTCTTTGACAGGTCTCATCCGCGATGTTCTGAAGCGACATGCTTCGATCGAAGCAATCCCAGATGCCACATTCGATATCGTCGTCGACCGGAGAAGCGAAGAGACCGAGAACGAAGGAGATGATGTCGAGATCGATACTACGGAGGAGTCCTCTGAAGATAAAAGAGGGTTGAACCGTCCTGGAGCTGGAGGAAGCAAGAGAGGGTTGAACCGCCCTGGAGCCGGAGGAAGCAAGAGAGGATTGAACCGTCCTGGAGCCGGAGGAAGCAAGAGAGGACTGAACCGTCCTGGAGCTGGAGGAAGCAAGAGAGGATTGAACCGTCCCGGAAACGGAGGAAGTAAATGAGCACGAGTGTTTTCGATTATCGGTTTGGTTTTTACTCATTATAATTTCCTTATGTCCTTAATTCTTTTGTTGGACATTACTTTGTAAGAACACTGGATGTTCTTAGATCCAACCCGGCGGAGGCTGATTGACTTTCGGCTTAGCCACGAAAGGGGAGAAAAGGTTTCCAGAAACTCTCCAGCCTTGATTAGGCTGCAATTTAACTTTCAGCTCTTTCGCTTTGGCCCGTGGCGTTCCTGTGCTCGAAGACCTTGTAATTTTCTGCTGCATCTCATCTGGCAAACCGTACAAAAGGGTTGCATATGCCGAAGTCTTCCATACTCCTACACGATCGCGTTCCATCGCTGATTTGACCACAGTTGCCGACAAGAATACGAGAGAAATGAGGAGAAGACCGATCGGAAGAGTGAGCCACTCCCATCGGACCGACACATAGTTCTCTTCATTGTAGGCCTTACCTCCAAGCATGTCGTTACTCTCATCAGAAGATCGTACAACATTCGTCATAGCAGTAGCGAGTCTTTCCATATGGCGGGTTATGTTGTTGGGCGCTGACAATGGATTGAATGCGAGCTCACGGAAAGAGGGGCCATCGGGAAAATTCTTATATCTCAGCATTGGCTTCTCAGTTGAGGTTGCAGCAGAGTAGTAAGACGGGAAGAAATCGTCGAAAATGATAATGACGTTTGAAGCGGTCGTGTTTGACAGATGGTAAGTCTCGTTGTAGACAACACCAGATGTCAAGTTGCGAGTTGATGAAGGCGGTGTTATATTGATGTCTTCTGCGTATATCGTCATAGTGCCCGCCGAACTTCCCTCTAGTTCCACCGGCACGCTAGTCCATGGAAATGGCCCGGATGTTGTGTTGACATAGGTTGACGTGACAGTCTCGTTGTAGGTTCCGAAAGCGTAAGACGACTCGATGGTCTTGGCACACCAAGCCAGAACGCATTCATGTATGACCGGAGTTTCGTTGCGGTATACGCCGGATGCTCCGCCCTCAACTGAAGCAATCAAGGCGTCCAGAATGGGGTTACGCACATGCCGAAAGTTGACAGAGCCTTGATACAATGGAAATCTATCAACCATATCGGTGAGCGGAAGTGCGCGCATGATCAACGCCTCGCCTTTTGTTGGTTCATCGTCGATGTCTTCGAGGATATAACCCGACATCAGAACGGGCGCATCGCTGGTACGGTTGAGAAAGTAGCCACAAACCGTTCCATTCGGGTACTTATCAGCCTCTATCGGGCCTGTCTGATTCGCGCTCCAGTCAATGCTCGTGTAGAGGCAATCCCATTCAAGGAGCGAAGACACATCAACGCACTCGCTGCAGACGCCTAGAGTCTCATACGGAGGCCATGTACAGTTGCTTGTGGGGCATGAGAGCGGTATATCAGGCCTTGAGCCATTGCCAAAAGGTACGGGTTGTGTGCCGTTGTCGATCAGGAATTGACTTACGACGGGCCTTAGAGCAGGATCTCGGAAGTTCGTCTCGAAGCCTTGGAAGAATTCTGGGGTGTAGAAAGGCGTGTACGATGCTACCCTCGGGATGAAGCTCACAGTGTTTTGGAGAGCCCATCGGGAAGGGAAGTCGACTACCTGTTGAAAGAATGGGTCCAAAGCCAGGGAGCATAGCATAATCATGGCTCCTAAAGCGGCTAGAGCCCGTCCCTTTGTTCGAATTAACAGTAGAAAGGATCCCCAAGGCCCCCTAGATGCGTTGTCGAAGATCTCAAAATCCCACATCTGCTTCGAGTGCTCCAGGAACCAACTCCACTTGAGTTGACCCAGAGCCTCAGACACTGGTAGTATAAGAGCAGCACCAGCCATCTTAGATAGTATAGAGATGTAGGCATTCAATGTCAAGCCTGTCTTTTCAGCCAAGGCCCATTTGGTGAGTGGTTCATCCTTGAGCCTAATGAGTACCCCGATCACTGCAGCCATACAGATCGCACTGAACAGCCAGCTAAGTACCTCCAGTAGCCATCGTTTTAGGATGTTACCAGATGCACTGTATCTCCATAACGTTTCTTCGATACGTTGGGCGATGTTGGCCTCTGGATCGGACTTCTCGTTGAATGGCGGCGAGATCTGAATGGAAGGTGGCTTGGAAGGTCCGTTGATAATACCAAGACCTGGATGGATGTTGCTAATTGGTGTCTTCTCGTTGATACTGGGACATTGCAGAGAAGGTATGGTATCAAGACGGACTCGTGGGCGTTGGGTTGGGAAGAAACGAAGAGTTGGTCGCCGAGATTCAGACTGGTGCTGGATCTCTGGTGGGGGCTCTGGAATTGGCCAGATGATGGAACGTTGACTGGAAGTCTCGATAGTTGTTGTAGGACTTGGCTCAACCGGGCTGATCGGAGGCGCATTGATGTGTGCCGGACTCAAGTGTGTCGGGCGGTGTGGAGGCACAATATCTGGTGTTGTTGGCGTGGTAGGTGTAGTACCGTATGTTTTTGCTGTTGCACGCTCATCGCCAGTATCGAGGTAGATCGGTATGTCCGGAAATGCCGGCCAGTGCATTGGGCTTTTCTGTGGGCGAGACATGTTCGAAGTGTGACCCGATGTAGATATCGGGTAAGGCATTACAAAAAGTAGAAATACAAATTAGAATGCGTAAATGAACGATGGAAGATGAGATATTGCTTCGTTCAAACGTAGTAGAGAAGTGCCGGACTGCGATGAAGCTGCAGGCTGATACTAGACTTACCATCACCATACTATAACGACATTCAGCTGCGGTATAAGCCTCCACAGACCACTTCCGTGATTGGAGTAGGCTCGAAACATCAAACACAGTTGTTACTGCGGCGTACATGCAAACTATGCCTTCGTTCTGGAAATCGGTGCATTACCGAGCCAACCCACCATTCATCGCACAAGCTAGCCGCAAGGACCAAGCCCGACCTCTCAAGAAGCGTGCCAAGAGAGGCGGCTGAAGGCCATTTCCAGGACACCTGCGTGCGGCGCAGGCCTCGGGAGCTGTCAGGCCGGAGCACCAGTGTGGGTGCAGCCGTTCAGAGCTTGTGTATAGCCGCTGGGTGTGGCCGCATGGCTGGGCTAGCGTATTTCGTTGCCGCTGTGGTATTAAAACATATGCAGCTAGGCTTATTCTTAGTTTTGGCCCCATCATGAGATCACGTTTTGAATGACGTTGCGGCACAGTTGTATAAGCGCTTCGAGCCTCATCAGCCACTGTAGCCAATGTGAGGATGGGAAGGTTGGGAAGACATGTTGGATATGCTGATCGAGCGAATGATGATACAGCTTTCCAGCCTCAGAGTTTATCGCATGAATATTGCGCGGGGTCGTGGTCGCGGAAACGGTTCAGACGACAATGTTTCGAGGGTTTCTTGGGGGTCGCGATAGCGGGGTTGCGCTATCGTTAGGCGCGAAGCCGATAACCCCACTTATTAATAGCGACCTATCAACGTCGAGGAATATTTAGTCATGCGTCTATTTTTCGAATATTCCACGTCGCTTCTATCGTGCATTCATAGTCTCGGTGAAAAGCATACAACACATGCATGCATGAAGCAGGATTCATGTGACGGCGCTTGTTGCTATAGACGCAGACGTACAACAGCGGGTTTTCCAAAGAAAAAGGTAAAGCATGCCTGACTAGGTAGGTACGCTGAGAGGATAGTGGTATGTCTCACATTACCTAGCCTTCCATCTACATCCAACACTTCGCTTACTACGTTGATACTACCGTGGCTTGAGGCTCAGTATGCCATTCGATGTTCCCTAGCTACTGACACGTGTACCAGGGCCGGCCCAAGCTAAATCCAGCCTGTCGGGTCGCGGCAATCGAGGCTTCGCTGCGTTCGTCGTGTAACCTCACTGGCCAAGATCATGCTCGTCTGTTGTTGTTTCAGAGCCGCCAGATTCCCATTCGTTCGGGATATTCTCCACAAGTCCCGATCAGTTGGAGATCAGTATCCTGTAGCCGCCGTCGCTTGATCGGTGAAATGGTCGTATGAGAGAACGAACTATTGGGTGCATCGTGTCATAGAAACAAACTTACAAATCTTGGGTGGAGATTCGCGCAATTGCCAACTCATTCAATTATTCGAGGGGCTGGCGATGATGAATCTCGAGCGATATGTTGCCGCCACGAGCACAAGCTCCAGTTTGATATGTTGCTGCGCCGCGTGCTAGGCCGTGAAGCGGGTCAGCAGGATAGGCAACGGTGCGAAACATGATGCCGGGCTGGCATGAGATATCTCTTGACCAACTATACGCAAGCTGGTTGTCCTTTACAGTAGGCTACAACAACTATGAGAAGCTTATGTGAAGTTGTAGAGGAAAGATTGATTCACTATCCTACAACTCAGACAGAGCAAGAGCAAGAATTAGTTGTGCTTGAACAGCCACAAGTTATGCATCGTCTTATCCCACTATTCTTGTCCACAGATGTTTCATAACCATCTGAAGGAATGCGGCGACCTCCCAAGCGGCTTCAAAACCCACTTCGTGAGCGCCAAATGCAACGGCTTTTCCAAGAACCGTTGAGATTAGATGCAGCCACCACTCTATCTGCGACCTAAGCCTTCTTCTCCGGCGCCTCGTGAAGCTCAGTGACGTTGCCTTCCTGGCCCATCACCTTGGCGGTGGTTGCAGCGAGGGCCTCGCGGTCTTCCTTCTCACTTTCGAACAGGAACGTGAGTTCTTCCAACGTCTTTCCGTATGTCTCCGGGAACAGGAAGTAGATAAAGACGATCTCGCAAGACAACAAAGCAATATACACGAAGAGGAACTTCCAGTCAAGGTCTTGGAGTCCGATAGGGTTGGTGAAGGAACCCAGCATGACGGAGCAGCGATTGAAGAGCTGAAACCACGAAAGGCCTTTGGTACGCACATAGTACGGGAAGATCTCAACCATGTAGACGTAGGTGAGAGCATTGTAAGCGATGTTGTATGCGGGCTTGTAGAGGAAGATCATGACAAGCACAGCGTAGCCAGTTTCTTTTGATCCAGTCATTCGGTTACGAGCCTGTGCGATAGTCCAAGCAGTGTATACGCATAACAAGCAGCTAGCACACAGTAAGTACATCCTGCGTCGTGGATATCGAGGTGTGATGGTCGCCATGACAAGTGCCATGAGGAAGCCCCATGCTTCGGAGCCGACATTGTAGCGCACTTGAGTGTGACTGTCTTCGATACCGATCTTTTCCAGAATAGGGACGAGGTACTGGCTGATGAGATTGTTACCTAGGCATCTCATTAGTTGCGGAATCATCTGGCGTGATATTTGACCTACCACTATACTGGACGAAGACGCCAAGTCCAGCAGCGACAAGGGCACGATGTCGCATGCCTTTCGATTGGAATAGTTCAGCCCAGCCACGTTGTCGCGACTCGTTTTCCAACTCCAAAGCTTTGCGAATCTCGGCAATCTCAAGGTGAGGTAGCTCAGCGGAAGCATCGCCCTCTGCATGATACTTGATCAATATCTCGAGAGCTTCTTCGCTGCGGTCTTTCGAGACGAGCCATCGGGGACTTTCTGGTACTGTAAAAGCGAACACAACCTGAATGACAGATGGAACAGCTTGAAGGATGGAGGGAAGGCGCCAAGACCAATCGCTCGGAATGAGTAGCGTACGTACGACTAGAATTTGGTAGCCAATATCAGTACATTTTTCACATATGCCTCAAAGGGTAACATGTCCTACCTATACCAGCACCAAGTACGGAGCCTACTCCAAAGAATGCGTTGAAAAGGCTTCCCAAGAACTGACGTTCTTTGGGATGACCTAACTCGCCAAGAAGGGCGGCACCGGATATGATAGCGTAAACGATACCGTGACCTAAAAAGATTCTACTGAAGATAAACATCGGAACTGAGTAGGTAACAGTTAGAGACCGCTCTTCCATTCATCTTGACAGGACTGGTGTACTCACGGTTTTGCGACAAGCCCTGCATAACTGCTCCGATGATCATGATAGTAGATCCAAGGACGATACTCTTTCGCCTTCCAAGATGATCTGAAACAAGAGCAACGAGTGGGATACTCGAGATAGCTCCGAGGTTGTAGCATGCAACTAGCAAACCCAGTTGGCCTCCTTTGGGATGGTTGAAGTATTCTTGCCAGTAATCAAGAGCTTGCACTAGGTAGCGGATAAAGGATCAGCACACGTTCCACTAGTAACACCTCAGTGAACACTACTTACTTCCGTTCATCATTGAGCTATCAAATCCAGAGGTAGACTCAATGAAAAAGCAGAACGGTACCAACAGCAGGTAGAGACGCCGGAGATTGGGTTTGTTCCACCATCGTACTTTATCGGCAGCGACCACGCGCTCGATGATACCATCACCAGGACCTGCAACTGCTGGCGCCATAGTTATCTGAGAAAGTGAATATTCAAGTTCGTGGTGCTCTGGTTTGATCTGCAGTATGCCACTTTCGCAGTTTACATACTGAAAGCCAAGCACTTCGTCGGTTTAACAGACCGTCGAACCGACTAGGGAATGCATATCCAGTATCCCTTCTCCTTGGCTTTGCGGGGTTTGTGCCCGACGGTATGGTTGATCGCATCCTTCACCATGAAGCATGACCGTTGATCACATCAGATACAGATGCCTCTCTGAGATAGCGTACAGTCGCCAAGTTTGGTCACTCTCTGGTTGGATATACAATGACTACGCCCTTAACGACACGGGTAAATATCGTATCACGACAGGCTCTATCGTCTCGCAAAACCGGGTTCAGCGTCCGACTTGTGCATGTAAATGTATGTACAAGGCTGGATACAAATGACCCGACGCCCGACATACACCTCGCCGCTAGCCGCATTCAGCGCGGTCCGTGGTACAAAAGGTAAGGTTGAATGCGGGGAATTTCTTCTGCCGGATCCTCCACACGTTGTCTGGCATTGTCGAGCTTTGCAGCTTTGTCAGTCGATCCTCATCTCTGGTCTGTCGATGGGTCGTGATGGAGGCTGGTTCAGGGTCCACGGTCAAACGTCCGGATGTGAGTTGGAGTGTTGCATCCTTCATCGACTGGTTCAAAAGTCGCAGTAGAAGCGCAAATGATTGTAGCCAGACGAGACGGCGTTGTGATTGCCTGACAACCTAGCTGTGTTTCTCCTGTATACGGTCGCAAGCTGCGAAGTAGCTGTTTACTCGGAACGATGAGGGGGCTGGACGCAGGCAGAATTAGGGGCCGAGCACAGATCACCAAGCCACACCTTCTGAAGCTCTGCACTGCGTCATCGCATCACCCATCATCCCAAGATGACTGAAGCGGTGCGCAAACTTGTCCGACATGATGGTACACACACTGATATCGCATTTTGGAGGTTCAGCTGAATGCTATCGCATGTGAGAACTGCAGATCGAAGAAGTGCAAATGTGACCGGAAGATGTCGGTAACTTACATACCAGCTGTGGAGCTTCAGCTAACGACCTCAGCCCAATATGCACTCAATGTCGAACTTCGTCGCTACCATGCCATTACCAAGAGGGCGGCAAGAGAGGGCTTCCGGCTGCATATATTACTGCTCTTGAGAAACGGCTTGCGGATACCGAGGCTGCACTCTCCGCTTCTCTCATCGCGCTCCAAACTCAGAACGCAACACGATTGACGGACGGTCACTTGTCGGGCGCAATATCGCAAGCTTCCCAGCCTCAACGCTCAAAGGCTGAAAAGCTCGAAGAGTGGAAGCGCTTGCCTCTACAAACAGACGAACAATTGGAAGCATGGCTTCAAGCACGGCATCCTGACAGTGCAGCTCAAGCGGCATCTCAATCAAAATCTAGCGAATCCATTCTTACCTACCAAAGTCATGATACGCTCAAGGCACCGGAAACACGACCCGATAATAACGCGCATCCATTTCCCAAAGCCCACGGAACCACAGCGACCTCAGCGTCACCCATCGAGCAACTACGAGACTGCAGCAAACCGACAATGCCGAACGTACCGCGAGACTCCTCTACACAATGGCGAGAGAACTACTTCTGAACATCAACTGGAAAATGTTCTGCACAGGTTTATACTGAAACAAAAGGGTCGAGCGGTCTATCGGTTCGTCGTTATACGAGTCGAACGCAGAACATATCGTATTGTTGCCAATCGGTAGCAGCCCCGCTTGCTGCTTGGTGTCCATATACGGAGAAAGAACAACCGGAAGTCGTCAAGGAGATTGTTTGTGCATGAAGTGAGAAGAACCTAGCATTGGCAACACGATGCCGTAAACGCTTTGCGTTAGTGCTGATATAAGATGTTTCGAGGGCACTCTAGAGAACAAACTTCACAACGGAGAAGGTCAAGCAAAAACGCGAACCGATCTTCATTGCACGCTTAAACCCTCTACTCGACTTTCAGAACACTATCAAGCACTCCACACCTCTTCACCCAACTCCTTGCACGCTTTCCGTAGATGTACATTGGAATCGTTGCCAGCGTGACAGCAATGGTAGTTCCGCCAATAACATAAAACGCGTCTCTTACACCCTGTACCGCGATCCAGTCATTGGCATAGAACGTCAAGCCAAATGCAAAGAGATTCTTGATGAAGTTCATAATGGCAAAGGCCTCGGCGGCCTGCTCGCGATGGCAGTCGGAGACGTAGGTCACCACGGCGGTAGTTCCCAACTGAACACCCAGGTTGATAAGGCCCATGCAGACAATGACGGGAATCGGCCACGGGTCTTGATTGTAGAGCGATTGGCCCCAGGCAAAGAATCCGGTCGCAGTGAAAATTAGGTACGTGATCATCACAGGAAGACGAAACTCGGGTTCTTGTAGAGCTGTTAGTCGACTGAGATCGCAATTTGAACGGACAAGACTCACCGAAAGTACCATTGTTGCGCGTCGACATGAACTTCGCTACTCCGTCGATGATCGGTCCGGCTACCAGCGTGGCCAGTAGCGACGCTACGAATGACGAGACATTCGTTGCGCCGACTGCACTAACGGAGAAACTGTACGGTGGAGCGGAGAAGATCTGCGACAACGTGATAGAGATCAAGACGAGCCAAGATATGCAGATCGTGAAGAGCAGGGTGGCCCACATGACTACAGGGCTCATGATCACAACAAAAGGACGCAAGAATGTGCGCCAAAAGGAGACATGATCCCAATAACCAGACCATGGCATAAGAGTCTTAACGTAGGGGTCGGCACGCTCCGAAGAGACGGATGCATGGATCGCGTGGTCTTCGATACGCTCAATGGCCTTCTCCTTCTCCATCGCATCGGTCTCTACCGTTTTAGAACTTGTATCGATGTTGATAACGTTGTGGCGGTGGTACGCGGATTCGGGCATGAAGAAGAAGACGAGGAGGAGCATGACGACAAAGGCACCACCCATCGCGTGCATTGCGATGCGGTAAGAGCCGTATTGGATGACGGATCCAGCTGGGCTTGTTAGCTTCAGAACGCGAAATCTTGCTGATGTGCCTCACCGATTGGGCTCGCTAGGTTCTGCGGAATGTTAGCTAGTTGTAAAGCAGCAGGCGCCAAATAACTTACGATACCACCGAGGACACCGAGATTGAAGATGGACATTCGGAATCCGCGCTCGTGTACATGCCAGATGTCTCCGACTGATGCTGGAATGAGTGCCTCGAAGGGTGCTTTGGACGTCAGCAAAGTTCTCCTCGACAATATGTGGGATGAACATACCCATGCACAACCCTTGGATAGCTCTGGCCGCTGCCAGAGAAGGGAAGCTGGTAGATTCTGCAGCCCAGAAGCACGACACGGCCAAACCCAGCGTGGTTATAAGATAGACTGGTCGTCTTCCGACCTTCACAGCTAGTGTGTTGCACAGAAGACTCCCAAATGCGATGGCGACGATACAAGAACCATTACAGCCTGTGAAGAGATCATGTGTTAGCTTGATGCTCCAATGATAGAAATATCAGACATCGAGCTCACCTAGTGTAAATCTCTGTAGAGGGACGTTGAATTGTTGTGCCAATGGTACGAAAGCCGGCGTTAGCAGTGGGCCGACGGCTGTGAAATACACCATTAGCTCAGTACATGGTGCCCAGAGTTCGCAAGCTTACCTCCTACACAACCGCATCCGTACGCAATGACGAGGGTAAACTATCAGGTCAGTACAGGCATCCCAATCGGTCTCAAAAAGTTGAACCTACCATCTCTTTCTTCCATCTTGGCCAATTATACGGATCGTTGGGTGAATCAGAGGGTTGCGGCACGAGTACAATCTGCCCTGTAGCATCATGCTTGAGCAGTCCACGGTCAACATCAGTCGAGATCTCAAGATCAATACGACCAAGCTCGCTCAAAGGAGCGGTTCCCGGGACATGTTCGAGCTTGTAATCCTGCAAGATACCCAGAGGCATGGTCGCTCAATCTTCGCGTATCTGGCTACGGTAGCGACGATGAATTGGACGATGCACAATCTAGATTCTGCAGCAGATAGATGGAAGATGCGATCCTAAAGTGCTGGAGATGCAACGGGCACTATAATGTGGGGGATGCGCCATCCCACGGCAGTTGTTTTGGGCCATGGATAATTGAGTCGTGGTGTGCGGGGAAGGATGCGGGGGTTAGCTTTGGGTTGGTCGCGCATGTATCCACTACCTCATGTCGCAGACGACAAGCATGGTTCGGCGCGATGTCGCCGATGGAGATGCTGGTAAATCTTGCCTGTCCTGGATCAGGACCTCGAAAAGGAGACGAGATCTACAGCGGCTCTGCCATTAGGTTCTGACTACTCTCTGAGTATATTTGCATGCCTTCCTCGAAGTTACCGAACATGCATATAGAAAGCAGAGCAATAGAAATGTACCAGTGGTTGTATAGACGGACAGTACATGGCTTCGTGTTCTAGTGATCGTCCGTTTATTACGGTGTCAGCCTGAAGCGAAACTGCATCAGCCGCAAATCAAGTTCCGTATCGGATAATGACCGGGATACAGCTCCACCTGCGGCTATCGTTTCCATAATATCATGCCGGTTCTGGCTTCTACCGACTTGTATTGTACACCCTCTCTAGCTCAGCGCAGACCGCATCGGTCACGTCCTTCGTTGACGCTTTGCCCCCAAGATCGCGAGTCGCAATGCCTCGCTCAGTGATGGCTTCCACGCTCTCCATTAATCTCTTCGCAGCCTGCTCCTCGCCTAGCCATGCTAGCATTTCAGATGCTGTCCAAAAGGTTCCCACCGGGTTTGCGACACCCTTGCCAGTAATGTCGAAAGCTGAGCCGTGGATTGGTTCAAACATGGACGGATTTTGGCGTGTGGGATCGACTGTTATCACTTAGTATAAGCAGGGTGCATTGTTTGTGAGATAGGAAAGTACGTACGGTTGCTGGTAGGAGCGATGCCGATGGAACCTGCCAATGCGGCTGCCAGGTCGGAAAGAATATCCGCGTGCTTGTTAAGTCAGTAAACCGTGACGAGGACACATATTGTGTTACTCACCAAGTTCGTCGCTACTATCGTATCTAACGATTTTGGGTCAAGAACCATCCGGCACGTCATGGCGTCGACGAGCATTTTATCGCACTTGACGTCGGGGAAGTCTTTCGCAACTTCAACAGCAATCTCGTCCCACATAACCATGCCGTTACGTTGCGCGTTACTCTTGGTGACCACTGTTATCTGTTTTCTCGGTCTGCTCTGAGCTGTTTCGAAGGCGAAGCGTATAAGTCGTTCCACACCATGACGAGTAAAGATGGAAACCTCTGTAGCCGTCTCCCATTTTTGGCCTTTGTGTGACCGGCCTCCTTGTCCAGCGTATTCACCTTCAGAATTTTCTCGGACGATTACCCAATCCAGATCACCATGCTCCGCATTGCGCAAGGGCGACGATGTTCCTCGGAAAATCTTGGTCGGCCGAACATTCGCATACTGCTGGAGGGTCTGGCAGATAGCAAGCCGCAAGCCCCAAAGGGAAATGTGATCAGGCACGTCTATTAATAAATTCAGCACATTAATATGCGAAGCTCGGTACCTCGTAACGTACCTGGCGCGCCTACAGCACCAAATAAAATGGCATCATGCTTCTTGAGCTTTTCTAATCCCCCATCCGGAATGTATTGACCAGTCTTCTTGTAGGTCTCAGAACTCCAATCGTAGTCTTCGAATTGCAGGTTGAATGTGCCATCTAGTTGTGCCAATTTCTTCAAGACTTGAACACCGGCATTGACAACTTCGGGGCCAATACCATCAGCGCCCATAGTCGCAATAGAGTGCGTGCGTTTGTTGGCGTCTGAAGACATGTTGACGAGCTGAAAACGAGGATTGAGAATGGGCGTGGCAACCGTGAACAACTGAATTGGTATCTTGCGCCACTCTATGTGTACTGTCTTTTAACCCGCAATACTCGGACTAAGAAACACCATGTTCAGACTGCTTGTATTTCTTATGCTGCGCTGTTGCGGCTGGTCCCGCCACTGGTGTGCTCGATTTGGGTAAGTGCGGGGAGAGACGGAGAAAGAAAGTCCGAGGCTTCGTTACCGATTTCCACTGCGCGCAGCACCCACTGACATCGAAGCTTGCTACCTTCAGAAGTCCCAGTGCTGTCCTTGATCAAACCAAAAAGGTATGTCGAAACCGGAGAACGGGTCCAAGCCACTAGAGTACTCAAGAGATGAGGCGTCGGCACCTTCCGCTCCGAGGAAGACATTCCAATAGCTATCGCTCTCACCAAGACCAGTACTATCTTGAGCTGGGTTGCTCGTTGCGGTAGATTCGAATGCTGAATTGGGTAGCTTGTCCCATGTATCATGGTGAGGCGCAACGCCATTGACCACTTGACCATCATTTTGATCTGGGGCGTCTTTACTGGCAGGTTCGTGCAAGATCGAACGTAGGCTTGACTCGCTTTGATGAACGATAAAAGAGTCTCTAGGGACGTTCGGCCTATGCCCAACAAGAGCCTGGACAGGCTTGTGTAGTATTCGAGCCCGCAAGTCACGAATGGCAGCCGAGCTTGCTTCAGGCCATGTGCTGCCGCGTCGCCCAAGATGTTGAAGTATGTCGAGGCTTTTGTCTGCGAATCTTCGTTGCATGCGTCAGCAGGGATAGACTATTTTGAACGTGACCCATTTACCTCACGACAACAGTATGGGCGATACGGCTCTCGTGAGCAGCGTAAAACATGATGAATGTACTGATCCATACAGCCCATGTGCAAGAGGGCCACAACAAAGCTAGTGGATTATGAATCGTTCCGATACTAGACTTGGTCTGGATGGCGCTGTGTAAAGTGGTGATGATGCTACGCGCAGAATTGATGCACTGTTGTAAGGCAGCGTCGTATGCGACGTCTTTGCGAGAGGTAGCCAAGACTGGGCGATACAACGAGATGATCGACTCGTGTCTAAGCAGTGTCAAGACAGTAATCGCGTAGGTAGAAGCTCCAGATTGGCTGTCCGGATCGATGTAGTCCTCAACATCATTCCACCACTGGCTTAGCTTGGCTATGATCGAGGTCGCTCGGTCGGGATCGTTCTGAACGTAGTGTAACGACTTGTTGCGCAATTCTATAATTTCGCCGCGTAACCTAGCTTGCTGCGCTTGAAGATGCAGCAGACGAAGTTTGATGCCTGTGAAATATGAGCTAGACCATCACCACACCATGACCAAACTTACAAGGCTCAATATGCGTCTGTGGGTGGTGTTCTGCTAATGGGAAGCATACGTCGATGTCGTCATCGTGCAGGCCGAGCGGTAGGCCCATGGACTGGGAAATGAACCGATCGATGGCATACAGTGACCAAAATACACGTTGCCGAAGCTCTCTTGCACTTGAAGTGAAGGCTGAAAACCTAGCTGGGCAGCGATGAAGGCCTAGCTGCACGGCCATGCGCATGATGAGCCCTCCGATGCGTGATGCTGCGTTCAAGCGGAGCATGGACACTAGAAAGAGCTGCACACTGAGAGCGGCCTGCAGCGTAAGTATGCTTGTGGGACGTGATAGAATCACCCGAAGGCTATCGACAGCGGCATCGTATGACGGAAAGACGATACAGGCAGGGTATTGAATACATCCATGCCCAGAGGATTGTCGATGGTCTGCAAGCGAGATGGACATGATCGATCGAACTATCACCAGATCAAGCTCTTCCGAAATATCACGTTCAGGAAAGCCGTTCTTTGCATAGCAGTCGAAGTACTCTAAGATGGTCGGCGCGTGTAGGAAGGGGTAGAGCGTATGCCAATTGGCAAAATAGCTCCCAGAAAATGTGACCAGGTCTTGGAATGATATATGAAGTGTCTGGCTGAACGCAATTTCAGCGTCTCGCCATAGGCGCTCAGAAGAGTTGGGCTGCACTAGAGGTAGATGATCATCTTCACCCGGCACGATATCGCTTCCAGGCGTTTCTGCGGTAGTACCGGTAGGCACTGTGGACGGCCGGATCGCACTATACACCGACCTGATGAAGAAGATTCCACTGGCGCTGCCGACAAAACCTGGAAATTGATCATCTGGGACGCTGCGCATCAGGCCAACTTCGCGAGCAGGCTGTCCCGATGTTCGTCGTCGCTTCGAAGGTCGGTGTTCCTCCAGGGAGACATCGGATGGCGAATACCTATCCTGATTATGTTCCATGAGTGCAACCGCGCTTAGTGACGTCAAAGATCAAGTCGAGTGGTGTATTTGGTGACTGTTCGTGCTGATCTGATATGGTTGTTGAAAGCAGTGATCTTGTTACATGAGGGCGGAAGCGGTGGTAATCGGGTTATACGCCAAAGCTGTCTGCAAACTTTGTTCATTGCATCCAAACCTATTTCCAGCATACGGGTTGTATACCTTACGTGACAAGATTGTGCAAGGAGATCGTAATGGAAACGATGGCGGTGGCTGGGAGTGGCTTGAGATTTTAGGTCCAAGCGGCACAACCGTGCGAACCTCGGCGAAGTCCTGCGGCTGATTTGGCGTGTATCGCGCGTGCCTTTGCACTTTGCATCGTGACTTTACGCATGGCGACGCGCAAACGATGTCTTCGGCGACTCTCGATGCTTCTGCTGGGCGCCAGCTGCCAACCAGAGTTAGCAACGCGTGTGAGAGGTGTCGTCGCAACAAGAGCCGAGTTAGTTCCGCCCTCCCACAGCCCGTCACGCGCGCCATGGACTGAGTAAATCGAAGTGCGACATATCTCGTCCTTGCGCGCTCTGCGTTCGAGCAAATGTCGAATGTGTCGTAAGCAATGTCGAGGTGCCAGCCCGCGCACCGAAAAGAAAACGCACTCGGGGTCCTTCCCGTGAAGCTTCACACGAGCAACCGCCAGCTCCGATGCAGAGCCATGACGATGCGCATCAAACGATAGACACAGAAATCAACAGTCGCGATGAGAGTAGACGTGCCAGTATGGCAGAGGGCGAAGCTAACTCAGCCATGGATATTGCTCACCAGATCTACCGACTGGGAAGCCAGCCAACATTGAAGCGGACAACATCAGCCATACCGGGTGGTGACGTATATGGCAGAGCCCCGGCACCTCGATTAGACCGTACCCAAAGGAAAAACATAGTCGCTATCCTTGGCCATCCTTTACCACCCACCGACATGATGCGCGCGCTCCTAGAAGAGTACTTTGACTCGGTCCATTGGTTTAGCTTGGTCATCTATGAGCCAAGATTTCGGGCGAAGTTCGAATCTATCAGAGATGGTCATGCCTATCCCTCACAAAAGTCGTTCCTTCTTCTCCTATCCACTGTTGTTGGCATGGGAGCATGGTACAAATCTCACAAGAAAGACATGGATCTGGACTTTCCGGACGAAGATTGGTACGCCTGGTCGCAATCACTCATCCAAGGCGCGGGTTCTCAACTCACTGAACTGATGGACCAAAGTACGATTTCATCGGTTCAGACGTGCATCCTGCTTGGCTCTTACTATGTCTATCATGGCAAACCTAATTTATCTTTTGCGTTACTAGGTGCAACCATTCGAACGGCGCAATCGATTGGCCTTCATCGCCAGCCGCTACGAGGTGACTCTCACTCTATCGAGGAGAGGAAAAGAGTTTGGTGGACTATATACACATGGGACAGATTCGCTTCCATCACTTACGGTCGGCCTATTGGTATCAACGAGAAGGACTGTAATACAAACCATCCCATTGACATATGCGAGTCGCCATACTTCAAGCCAGGAGGTCCTCCAGAAGCGGATTTGACAATATGCTACTCGTCCTACCAACGAGAGCTCAACAAACTTTATCTCATTGCGTCACCTATTATCGAGATCATTTTCGGAATGCGCGCTGTGGGACCCAATGAACGACCTAGTGGGCCGCAGTACACTGATCAGATCTTAGAAGTGACGGAAAAGCTTTGGGCGTGGCGCCGGCATTTACCGCCTCATCTTCTACTTGATATGGCTTCCGACTGTAGTATCGACCAGTCTCGCACTACGCGTGTACACCAACTGCAGGCCTTATCTCTTCAGCTTACGTTTGACAACCTACTGATTATCTTCAATCGCCCGTTGATTGCGAAACAAGTGGACCATCTCATCAGGACGCAACCGGAAAGTGGCCATGGTGTCGCATTATCACCAGCAAGCCTTACGAACACCGGATCACCATTCCTTACAGCCCATGAGTCTAGCCCGCTAAATACAAGCCATATGTCGAGCACCGAGCAGTGGTGGCACGCGGCGTTGAGAACGTCGAAGGTCACCGAATTACCGCGGCTTTCTCAACTAGCCACTGATAGTCACCTAGTAGCTTTCTTGGCTATCAATCTATTCAATTCCGCTATTGTCATGGCTGTGTTAGCATTGTCCGATCCACTCTCGGACAGAGCACAAGAAGTCAAGAGGACCATTACGCGGATATTTCGCTTACAAGAACTACTCGGGAAGAAGACACAGCTTTCGATGCAGAGCAATGTAGTTCTTAAAGATGTCATCCAGATGCTGTTGCGTAGGGAAGCAGATACTATATTTGGCGAGAGCGACATCACAAGATCACATGCAGGGACGGCATTGATGTCTGTTGAAGACACCCTTCGTCTTCCGACGCAGCTACCATCAAATGGACACCATAGACCGCAACACAATACAGTGGACAGGATGCAACGCGTTCACGAAAGTATGGCATCAGTGCAGAGAGGTGAGTTGTTCTTTATGCATTTCCGACGAACTACGAAGCGTGCTGATGCTGTGCTCTACCTAGTTTTTCCTACGGGTCTCGATGGTATATATCGTGATGACACGGCTGACGTCCAGCAATGGGCTGCCAACAACGGTGATACGGGTCACTTACCTAGCGGACACAATGTAGATTGGTCAAACGCCGGCACACAGGACTTCCATCTCGAGGGAGAACTAGACTGGATCAGCGATGACAATAATGTTGACGTTACTGGCAACGGATTATATTGGTTCTGGGATTCTGTCTGGAATGAGCCTCCGCTGTAGCGGTCGCATCGCGAACAGTCTGCGCCAGGCGTCTGTTGTTCTCAAAAGAGATATATACATCAGCGCGATATGTATTCGGCGCATCATAAACTAGAGCTTTGGAAGATCAGACATGTGTTTGATCTGCTCGGTACAGCTCTCCGCAAATGTCCTATCGATACCAGGCCCATATATAAGCGATTTAATGCCGACTCTGTTCGCAACGTTGGTAAAAGCTCTTTCGGCGTCCGAGAAGGCGAACTCATGAGTTATGAGACTATCTAGTCGAACGCGCTTAGACTCCAACAGCTGAATGGCAAGCTTATAGTCTCCCGGTCCATATCGAAAGCTCCCTTTGAGCGTAGCTTCTTTGTCGCATATCTGACCGATAGGGAACGCGATGCTTGGAGACCCGAGCCCGGCTTGAACGAATATTCCACCGCGTTTCAATGCGGCTACACCGCAGTTGATACATGGCTCTGCTCCTGTTGCGTCCACCACAACATCAAAACCTGCGACCAGCCTAGCTTTCTCTGAAAGCTTCTGAGCGTTGGTTTCTGCAGATGCAGCTTCCATCATATATGTGTCGTCCGCGCCGAAGTCTGTCGCAAATGCCAGTCTGGTGGCTACGGCATCTATTACGATGACCTTCGCGGCACCAAAAGCTTGCGCCACAGTACAGCACAACAAGCCTATAGGCCCAGCCCCAAAGACTGCGACAGATTTACCCTGCAAGTTTCCAGCGAGTCCACAGCAATGTACAGCTATACTCAATGGCTCAACCAAGGCACCCTCACGGAACGATATGTGCGACGGCAGCTTATAGCAGCATTCTTCGGGTAGACAGTAGAAAGTCGATAAGGTGCCATTGTAGGGCGGGGTAGCAGCGAACTGCATCGATTCGCAGAGGTTGTAGCGGCCGCCGCGACATGTCTCGCATGTGTTGCATCCTACACCTGGTTCTAGTGCAACTCGATCGCCTACAGATAATCCTTTGACCTCTTCTCCACAGGCCTCGACGATGCCTGCAGACTCATGGCCAAGCGTAATGGGAGAATCAACAACATATCGTCCTATGCGTCCATGCTGCCAGTAGTGTACCTGGGTAGCCATCAACGTTAGTCAATGCAGTACAATATACCAGGAAAGATTGCATACGTCAGAACCACAAAGGCCAGTAGCTACAACCCTCACGCGAACATGCCTTGGTGTTCGAAGCTCTGGGATTGGCCGATCTTCGTATGAAAACTGCTTCGTAGAGCTCAGGACGAAAGTCTTGTTGATCGGTGCTGTGGTTGGATTCTCTGGAGACGATGCCAAGGACATATTCTGTGTGAGAGCGATGTTGGGATCGTAGACGTCGGCTGAGGAAATCATGATTTGAGACATAATTTACGGGAGTGTTTGCGGCGTATTTTCCCCATTATGTCCCCCAGATTATATCCCGGTCAAGCGTTGGTGTCCGACAACGAGTGCGAGTGCGTTTCGGTTCCGGCGGGTCATGCACGCTGCTGACTTTCGGATGCGCAGACCAGTCGGGCCACTTTGCTACCCAGCATCGGTTCCGCGGCTCTTAGCCAGAACGCTTCTGATTGGTTGGCGCACCAGGACCATAGCGATTGAGCGCAGATCAACTATCCGAGTGACACATTAGTGCACGCCGACCAAATTTCTTCGCTGCAGGGCCAACCTTGGGACCGGAACCGTGACAGGACTTGACTACACGCGATCATGTCAAGCGCTTTTGACGGCGAGAATCTGGGGATGATAAAGTCGTCATGCTTCCCCAGATTTCTCCATCACTCAACCGCATCTTCTCCGCGTCTTCGAGAACAGACACTATTTCTCTACGCCTGTCCTCCTCTTCACTCTCTTCAACATGGCTACCCGTAGCAACTCGGTCGCCAGCCGGAGTGCCAATATCCAGCAGCGCGCCTCCCAGATTGCTGGTCAAGTTGCGGCTGAACAAGGCTGGCTCGAAAGCAAGCTGAAGCCGAAGAAGATTACAGCCAGATACCCGATCAAAGGAAAGGCCTTGTTGTTCGCAACATGTGGCTTTGGTAGTCTTGGTGATGCTTTGTTCGGTTACAACTCTGGTACGTATGAATATGTATGTATGTTGAGGAAAAATACTGACACTGCTAGGCATCATGTCTGGCCTGTTGGTCAACCCGGTATTCGTCAGACGCTTCTTCAGTGATTATGGTGGTGCAGATGGTAGCACGGCAGCAGTCAACCCTTCTATCACGGGAATATCCGTCGCTTGCCTGCAAGCTTCCGCCGCTGTGGGCGCTCTTATTGCTGGACGTCTTGGTGACATGATCGGTCGCAAGAGGACTGTTCGTCTCGGTGGTCTGATATATTTCTTCTCCGCCTTTATCCAAATCTTTGCTCCAGGCTTCGCAACTTTCGTCGTCGGGCGAACGATCCAAGGCTTCGGAGTAGGCTTCCTCTCCATGACAGTCCCCATCATCCAAACCGAAATTGCGGCACCCCACGCTCGAGGCCTCATGGTTGGCATCGAATACACATGCCTAATCGCTGGTTACATGTTGTCTTGCTGGGTTGACTACGGCTTTCACTTCATGCTTCCGGACAACATGAGTTGGCAAGGCCCATTCATTATCCAGATCATCCTGTCCTTCATCCTGGTAGTCATGTCGTTCTTCCTCCCGGAAACTCCAAGATGGTTAGCCAACAACGGATTCATGCAAGAAAGCCTTCAGACAGTCGCAGATCTTCACTCGAGCGGCGACACCGACGCTCCGCATGTTCAAAAGACCTTCTTCGAAATCCAGGAGGCCGTCGTTTACGAAGCTGAACTCGGCAAAGCCGGTTGGATAGTGAGTCACCTCTTCCACATTGAGCTCATCTCATTCTGATAGACGCTAACGTACTCTTGCCACAGGAAATGTTCACTCGATACCGTAAGCGCACCATTGTCGGTGTCACCGTCCAGATGTTTGCTCAGGTGAGTTATGACTGTACAAAATGCATGTGAGACATACACTGACTTTGCATCTCCACATCTGTAGCTAAACGGTATAAACATCATTTCGTTCTACCTACCTTCAACGCTCGCCAGTGCCGGCTTCTCCGATGAGAGGTCTCTTCTCTATACCGCTGCAAATGCCATCCCTTACACAGCAGCTACCGTCGTTACATGGTGGCTAGCTGATAGATGGGGACGCAAGCCACTCCTCATCCTCGGTGGTGTTTTGATGGCCGCATTACTCGGCGTCGTCTGTGCTTTCACGGAAGCCTCGATGCCCATCATGACCCGAGCTAATGGCCAGTACGCTTTTATCATGCTTTACAACATCGTCTACGGATTTACCTGGGGTCCAATGCCGTGGTTGCTGCCTGCTGAGATTTTCCCGCTCCGAGGCCGCAGCAAGGGTATGGCGCTTGCTACTACGTCCAACTGGATCTTCAACTTCATCATTGGCATGGTTTCACCTGATGCTTTTGCGGGTATTGGTGGATACTTCTACCTCGTTATCGCGGGCTTCTGCCTCTTCTCAGCAGGCCTTGCTCACTTCTACTATGTAGAGACGGCGAACCATTCGCTGGAGGAGATTGCGATGGCATTTGGAGACAAAGCCTTCGCTGATGGAAACGAAGAGGTCATGGATACTGTCAAGGCTGAGGATGAGAAGATCCACAACAACAAGGTCTAGAGAACTGAAGACTGTAGGAAGTGAGGCAAAGAAAGGGGATGTGTTGTGTAGTCTCCCTAGAAGCATACTTTATGGTAAAGCTCAGTTCACATTTGATGATTCGATATATCTTCTTATACCCACGAAGGATCAAATGTTTATTGACTACGTGATAACTAAGCCGTGAAACTCGTGAATCATAGGACAAAGGATTGGATCCGTAAGCTAAACAAGCTTTGCAATATATTTCTCTAAGCTTAATCCTAAGTTAACAACAAACTGCCATTGTGTATTACCGCGAAAGAATCGTGACCAGATATTTAGCACAGCAAGACCAAGCGTGTAGGGCTCACTGGGTACAGTTAGGATGCTGTCGCTCTCTTCAACCTCGTCGAAGTCGATCACCGCATACGCTTCTTTGATGATGCACCGGACCCAGTGAAGAATGCGATGCTCTGACCGCGACAGCAAATCCTCTCGGAATGGCCTCGGGATGGAGCATAACCATTTACCAAGAAATATAGCACACTCGAAGCTGGATATGGCATGCTGAACGCTCCAAAAGAACGCTTGGCTTCGCGCAACTCTGTCAATTCCCAATCTGACAGGTATACTAAGCGCATGTGTCGAGTATAATAGAGCCGACAGTAGGTTGTCATTGCGCTCAATATCTGGAACGTTGGCTAGACCGTCAGCTATGACTTCAGCACTGCGTGACTCTAGGTGACGATAAGGTCCAATATCTAGTGATAGGCGCACGTAAGCCACCACCAATAGTGCGCTTGAGGTGAATGGGATGGGCCCACTCTCGTTGTTAGGATCAAGCATAGATTCCGGAGTTTGCTGCCAAAGCGATGTCCACGCGCGGAGAGCACGACTGATCACATGCAGCTCTGTAGCTGATATTGTGGCAGGCGAGGTAGCGGGAAAAGAAAGTTCTCGTACTACGTGAATCCGCTGAAGCAAGGCATGAAGAAGAATGTAGTTTCCGATTGGACTCGGTATCGGATGTACGAGTTCTGAAATATGTCAGTCGACCTTTAATTATAAATGAGAAGCCATTGCTTGGGTAGCTGACCTTGGTTTGCTGTGCCTTGCAGAAGTATCGACAATGCTTGTTGGAAGGGCATATGGTCTTCTCGCCCATCCCGCTGTAGCGCGGACCATTGTGCAGCGCTACTGGCTTGCCACACAGGGGTGCAGCAAGGCAATCGCAGATGAAGTTCGCTGCTCCAGAGCAGGGGGTGAATGTTGTATGCGATGCTATGCACATTGATATAACAGAATGCTACGAGCTTGGTACGTCTGGACGACTCGTGCTGTACCCATTGGTCCCACATCGCTGCTCTGGAGGTTGAAACGTTTCTGCTCGGTTCCTCTTCTCTAAGGCCGATATCTCGAAGCGTTTGTACCAAAAGGCCTCTGAGTGCGAATGCTTGCTGTAGTAGGTCTTTCCTTTCCCACGTCGCAAATCCCACCAGGATCAATAAGGTCTTCGCCAGATCCAGAGGCGACCATGGTCCTGTACGTCTAGTGGTGAAATGCGCTTCCGGTGAAACTATATTGGTAGAAGCGATAAAAGCAAGAGTCTGTGGACCGAAGTGTGACTCTTCCTGCCGAAGGCGTTGAAACACGATGGCTTTTGATACACGAAAGAGACGTTCTGAGCTTCGTCGCTCGAAGCAATATTGTGCTCCAGCAGCACACATAGCCAGGGTCAATTCCAAAGGCGAACATGACGGTTTGTATGTTGGCGAATGGATAAAAGGGAAGTGCGAGTGGAAACCGCCAAAGAACGCGGTGATATACCTAGTAAGTGTATGTCGAGAGGGTATCTGGAAATCGCTGATGGGTGAAGGAAAGCTCTCAAGCAGCGAAACCAAGAAATTGCGATGTTCATCCGTGACGTTGTATGTTCCACTCCTTGTTCTCTTTTCACCATCTTCTCCGTTTGATCTCAAATTCACTTGATCGTCGGCTGGCGCCGATGGTAGCCAGGTGCTGAAAGGTGTTCCAATGTCTTCAGGACCAGGAGAGGATCTGGTCTCTGGCTCCCGGGAATGGCGCCGGGATTCTTGATGATGCTCGCCGAGTCGCATCCAGTCAAAGTCGTACTCCGGCGTCCATTGGGCTGATAGACCAACACCGTCGATGAAGTTTACGAAGTCACGAAAGTCCTCGAATCCTTCATCGTGATATGGTGGCGCCTGCTGGAGCTCTTGGAAAGCCGGAGGAGGATGAGTGTGCAGTTCGAGTTGCTGTGAATGGGCCTGTGGGACGAGATGCGCTTCGGCGGCCCCTGCGCCGGGCACGTTCAAGCTAGATGCGTCTATCGTCGTGGCAGTTTCAGTCGACGTTGTCGACTCTGCATCAGGGTTGCCGGCATGATGGGTGATACGCCAATGCCTAGTAAGCAGGTCACGCCGTGTAAAAGCTGCTCCGCACCGACACGAGTATGGCTTTTCTCTAGTATCTATGGTGACATCAGTTATTACGACGCCGTCATCGTGGAGTCGCTTATTTGGAGGCACGAACGTGTACGGGTATGACGGATCAAATGCTCTGCTCGCTTGAAGCTCCTTGAGCAGTGACTACAAACATGAGCGAGGCCGTGCATGTGGTGAGAATTGTTGGAGATGGAATTGGAGTGAGGTGGGTCATTGTCTTCACTTCTAGGTTTTGCCCTCGGCCAATTGTGTCTGAGGGGTAGATAGCGCCGTGCCTAGCGCGCCATCTTCGGAGTAGCCGTTCCGTTTACTCCAAGATAGCGGAACTCAACGGGAAGACCTGCCAATACATCCCCGGCAGGGCTTTATGTCGGTGGTAAATCTTTGCGGAGTATGGACATCGCTGCAGCAAGTCAAACAACCAGCGCCTATCTTGATTGATTGATTGCGACGACGCTCGTTTCTGACCGCAACGAAGAAGAGTCAGCCCCTTTGGCTCAGGTCGACGCATCTTAGCAGAATGGCATCGCTTGCAAGATTACTCCCAGGTGTAGCAGTCATCACAGGCGCTGGGGGGACTGGTAAGCAGTTACGCATTGATACGCCGTTCTTCCTGCATACTTATGGTAAACAGGCATTGGGGCGGCCGTCGCCAAAGGTTTCGCCCGATCAGGCTGTTCGCGGATCGCAATTACCGACTTGAACCCGAAAACCCTTGACCAGACCAAAGACGCCATCCTAAGCATCAACCCATCTGCTCAAGTCTTCCACAGAGCTGGAGATGTCGCTGACGAAAGTTTCGTTGACGACTTCAACGACGAGGTGTTTACCAAATTCAAAAGATTAGATTATGGTGTCAACTGCGCGGGTGTACTTGGGGGCGATGTCATCAAAGCAGTGGACATGACCACTGAGCACTTCGACCGACTAAACGCTATCAACTACAAGGGGTCGTGGCTTAGTTGTCGCGCACAGTTGAGAAACATGCTGAAACAGAAGCCTTTGGATCAGCATCCCAGGCAAAGGGGTTCAATTGTCAATATTGCGAGTCAGCTCGGCATCGTGGCAAGGCCGGGTGCTGGTAAGTCATTCATCTTGTGACATGTTGAACCCTAGATTAACGAGAACTCTACAGCTGCATACTGCGCCTCAAAGGCTGCTATAATCAATATGACACGTGCGAATGCCATTGATTATAGCGACGATGCTATTCGTGTGAACTGCGTTTGCCCTGGCGTCATTGAAACGCCAATGACTACCACATCGCCAGCTATGGTGGAGGCGTTGAAGCCTGCCATTGAGATAGCACCTATGAAGAGGATGGGTACACCGGACGAAGTCGCTGACGCAGTACTATTCTTGTGTTCAGAACAGTCATCCTTCATTCAAGGGCATGCGCTTGTTGTGGATGGCGGCTACACAATCAATTGATCAATACAATTTACGGTGATAAGGGGATATATTGCATCTAAATATCGAAAGTCTAATAAAAGTATCTTCATAGCTTCGTGGCAAGCCTTGACTCTTGGTCTTTTGGAATGCCAATCTTTTTCCAGTCGTTTGCCGACTCCCACGCGAAAGCCGCGTTGAGTATCTTCTGCTCCTGCCACAAGCCACCAACTAGCTGCATCCCAACCGGTAATTTAACTTCAGGATCGACACTCGAAGGGGCGAACCCAACGGGAAGCGACATGGCCGGGTGACCTGTCACATCAAAGATAGCGGTATTGATGGTGATGCCCATACTTGGCTTCAGTGCATCCATTGGTGCGTCCTCCCCTCGCTTCCAATCTATGTTTGGTGGAGCTACAAAAGGTGTCGTTGGCATGACAATAAGATCGTAGTCTTGGAAAAGCTTTTCATAAGAGTCTCGGAGTTGTTGGGCGAGGTTCATAGTCTTCGCATAAAGGCCTGGGTAGTTTTGCATAAGAGAGAGGCCGTTGATCATGGTATTTTTCGTGGAGGGGAAGAGTTTCTGGAAAGTTTCGTTCGTCCATGGCTGTCTTGCTGCCTCGTAGGCTGTTGAGAAGAGACCTCTTCGACCGTGCGCATAGCCTAACATGTTGAGAGTACCTGCGATCCGCTGTTGGATGGTCCAAATAGCTGGTCCTTCTAGATGAAGAGGTAGCGAAACCTCTTCAACGGTAGCACCGAGACGTTCGAAAGATTGAATGGCCTTCTTCACAGTCGACCTGACATCTTGGTTGACGAGTCGATGCTCAAACCCTTCTTTTAGAATGCCAATCTTCAATCCTGCGACCGAATTTTGAAGACTCTTTGCGTACTGCGTAGAACCGTGTGTCGGCGCACCAAGTGTACGATCATCGTAGTCGTCTTTTCCACTGATTGCGTCAAGGCATAATGCTACGTCGCTTACTGATCTTGCTATGGGCCCGGCATGATCATTGATAGCGTCGCCGCTAGATATCCCAGTGTAAGGGACTAGGCCATGCGTTGGCTTCAGTCCGACACCTATGTTTCCTCAAGTCAGTCTTTGATAACCTGGCACTGTTGTGCACAGTATCTATAGTACACTTACAGCCACAGAAAGATGACGGGACGCGGATACTTCCGCCTTGATCGGCACCAATTGCGATGTCTACAAGACCGCCGCCGACTACAGCGGAACCGCCAGATGTACTACCACCAGCAGAGTAACCTCTTGCATATGGGTTGTGAACGGTACCTTGTGCCGAAGTAAAGGACGAGGTAGAGTTGCAGAAGTTCTCGCATACAGTCGTTCCCACGACGTCAGCACCGGCATCTAGTGCTCGTCTAACTACGGTGGCGTCGTCATCAGGTGTCCACGCAGGGATGGCATCAGTTCCAAAGAACTGTGGCACTCCAGCCACTGCGACATTATCTTTGAGACATAGTGTCTTTCCTCTCAATAAGCTTCCTTGTGGATTGCCACTTATGAGAAACTTGTGGGCCCAAGCATTACCAAAATCCTGCTCATCTGCGGATGGTCGATGTATTTGTTCTCGTGGATACTTCTCAGTATCTGTCCGTGCCGTATAGTCTGGTAATTGTAGTATGTGTTCCGCAACATCATGAACAGCAGCTAACAGCTGATGGTAGTCCTGGGATTCCTTTGCTGGTATGCCGTCGGTAACACCGATGCTTTCCAGAACGGCTTCTGCGTCGCCCACCGCCACAAGATCCTCACTTCACTGGTATCAGCATACGTTCTCATAGAAACGGGACCATTGTTGCCACTGACCTTATAGGAGAGTCGAAAAAGACAGACATGATGGTGAAAGCCTGGTACTTGACACGAAGTTGTGCGACAGCTGAGAAAATACAAGCAGATGTTGAGGCTATATCTTGCTATGAAACAGTATACATATTGATGTAGAAGAGATACTTTTACGTACTATGTAGCCAATCGCGGGTAGGTGGGTCGGTGGTTCCACAAATCATGCTAACGCAACAAGCTCTCCAAATGACCCCAACTCGTGGCGAGATCAGCTATTCCGCGGAAAAACTTGGCATCCATAATTTCCGCCCGCATGAAATCTTACTCTTTGATATTGACGACCAGTCGGCCTTTCATCGATGCATGCAGATACCTGTCGACGAGACTGGGGATTTCCGAGAAGCCTAGAACGGTCAAATGCGAAGAGATTCCGTGCTTGGCCACCACTTTCAGCATCGACTCGACTTCCTCAGCACTAGCAACATAGCTGCCCTTGATAGTAAGCTCATGAAACACCATGGCTTCCGGGTCGAACTGCCACTTGTCTTTTGGTAGTCCCAGCGGGACCATAACACCACCATTGCCCAGTTGTTGGAGGCACCAGGCGTTCGCTTGTATCGAATCGGTACACACTACGATGCCTGCGAGACCTTCGCCGGAAGTAAACTCTGATATCTTCTGTTCGGCATCTTTGGCGGTTGAATCCATAACCAGATCGGGTCTCAAGTGGTCAGGCAAGTCGAGCGCAAGCTGGCGACCTTCGTCACGGTTATCCATTGCTATCGTCCTGTATCCAAGTGCTTTGGAAAACTGTACTCCAAGCTGTCCAAGACCTCCGATGCCTACCACAGCTACAGCATCGCCTGGCTGGACCTGGGGACTAAGCTTTCGCAATGCGCCCCATACTGTCGCCTTTTGATGATGTTAGCAATGGCATTGCTTGCGATTTAGACACCAGACCAACTTACTCCAGCACACATCAAAGGTGCTCCCTGTTCGAAAGAAACTCCGTTTGGGAGATGCACGGTGGTTTCTGGGTCGGCCAGCATGTATTCAGCGAATGCGCCATCATGCCTGAAGCCAGCCACAATTCGTCTTTGACAGAAGCGCGGATCAGGACGTTTGGATCTCCGCGAGTGCTGGCGACATCCTGCGCATTGCCCACATGCATTCTTGTAGTTCAAAACACCCACGCGATCTCCAACTTTCCAAGAACCTTGTACGTTCGTGCCAACCTGTACGATTTTGCCAGCAGGCTCATGCGAAGGAATCATTGGCAGTTCTGCCGGGAATTGCCCATTCCATACTTGCAGGTCAGAGTGACAAAAGCCAGCTGCGTACACCTCAATGAGGAGGTCATGGTCGCCACACTGAGGTATAGCTCGCTCACATAGCTGATATGGTTTCTCATACTAAATGCCTATGTTAGATGGGCTTCCGAGAGTTCGTGTGACGTCAGCCTACCTCTACGATCTGTGCTGCGCGCATCTTATCCGGCATATTCAGAATGAACCATGAACGTACTCAAATGACTGTGCTGCACCACTGCGTTCAATACCGTGGTCGTTGTCATCATAGCTTCATGCGATTGCTTGTCCCCACGTGTAGGACCAATTCGGATGAGTTGGAGAGGAGAGTTGGAGTCGTTGGGGTCGACGATAAGACGGGACTGATAAGCGAGCGCGCCGTTATGGAGGCAGGGGGCCAGCTGCCACATCCAATGACGAAATGCACAAGCCGCCGCCGGCTCCAGCACCATTCTATCTGCTAATTACCCCGCGATGGTTTTCAGGGTCGGCATCATGGCATTAAGAGGAAGTAATGCCGGATCAACCATGTGGTCTTGTTTCTCCCACACAGATCCGGCTGACAGCTTCTCCCATTGACCTCGGGAACCGATTCAGCACCTTACTTGACAGATCACCACCATCTTTCCTCACAACACAGCTAACATGGGCAAGAAGCGCGTTCTCATTTCGTATGGTGTTGACGTAGATGCGGTATGTGGGTGGCTTGGATCGTATGGCGGAGAAGACAGTACCAGCGACATTTCGCGCGGTCTGTTTGCTGGCACAGTTGGCACGCAGCGCCTCTTGAAGCTGTTCAAGAAGTACGACATGAAGACCACATGGTTCATTCCAGGTCATAGTCTGGAGACTTTCCCAGAAGACATGGCTGCAGTACGCGACGCTGGGCATGAGATTGGTCTTCACGGTTACAGTCACGAAAACCCCGTCGATATGAGTATGGAACAACAACGGGACGTGCTTGACAAGACATATCGCATGTTGACCGAGTTCGCTGGCAAACCTCCAAGGGGAAGCGTTGCGCCCTGGTAGGTCTCAACGGATTGATTGCTTTCATCCGCCATGCTGACTTTCTTCTTAGGTGGGAGACGAGTCGCGAAGGTGCAGAACTGCTTCTTTCTTATGGTATCGAATACGACCACAGCATGAGCCATCACGACTGCCAACCTTACTATCTCAGAACTGGAGACTCTTGGACCAAGATTGACTACGAGAAGAAAGCAAAAGATTGGATGAAGCCGCTCGTTGCAGGCCAACAGACTGGCTTGGTTGAGATTCCAGCAAACTGGTATCTTGATGTATGTACGATCGGCAGTACAACGTAAACCACACGCTAATAGACGACACTAGGATCTGCCACCTCACATGTTTATTAAATCCTCGCCAAACAGCCATGGCTTTGTCAATGCGCGAGACACTGAAGACTTGTGGAGAGATCACTTCGACTACTTCTACCGCGAATACGATGAGTTCATCTTCGTAAGTCTCAACTAAGGTATACCTATGGTATATTGGCTGATCTAATGCGATCCTCTAGCCTATCACAATCCACCCTGACGTGTCAGGACGACCACATCTACTCTTGATGCACGAAAGGTTGATCGAGCACTTCAAGAAGCATGAAGGTGTTGAGTTCGTGACTATGGAACAGATGGCGGATGAGTTCAAAAAGAAGAACGCACCACCCGAGGGAGCACTCATGCCTGCCGAAGCAGGGCTTAAACTGAAAGAGTAGCTAGATATTCGAATCCATGCCATTAGTAGCTATCTGATGTTACTTCCCTACACAACCGTTGTATAAAGATAGTATTTTGATTGCACTGCAGCTGTACGTCAAAGATTGACTATCAGTCGTCAAAAGAGGACGATGCCACTTATCGGCCATTTCTGTAAGATAGGTAGATCACGGCAATGCACAGCCTAGCTCCGCACGAACTACGTTCTAGAAAGCTAAAATCTCCCGGGAACCGCAATCGCTGATGCAGATGGAAGACTAGTCACTTGCAGGGTGAACACTAAGGATACCGAACCCAACGAACATACTAATCGTACCTCCAAAAACCAGCCAAGACGAATACAAGACCTCCAAACCACTCAGTTCACAATCTCCGCAATCAGTTGGAGGTGCGATGATCCCCGGTGGCAGGTACCAAGAGGCTAGGGTATCATTGGAGACACCCCTGCGCCTGAGTCGCGTAGGTGTTGGGGTCGCCTGCACCGCTCTATCGCCACTATCAACCTCCAAAACAACGGGGCTGTGGATCCTGCCAGCCCACAATGCCCCGGATTCCAAGATACCGCGTGCTGATACCACGCGGGTTATCGACTATCAGTGCACCGTGCAAGGACAAGGCCGTTGCATGGCATACATGTACGCTTGGATATATATACCGTGGCCAAAGTACCGACAGATCAGAGTTCATCGCTCGAGCCTAATAACAGAGTCCGGCATCATTGTCTGCCACCGCCAACATGTCGACTGAGAAGCAAGACGACATCATCGCGCCAGCACCGAGCAATAGCTCCGAAAGCATCAACGGCAAGGTCGACGTCGAGAGCGATGGCGAGATCTTCAAGAGAGGAGAGGGGTATGAGGATTTCCGAACGGTGCACTGGATCCATACGTCAGTCATCTTCCTGAAACGTAAGTAACATGATCCAATCAACTACACCAAAACTGCTCCATACTGACTATCATTGTGTTACAGTCATCTTTGCAACCGGTGTTCTCACCATCCCTAGCGCTATGTACACCCTTGGCGCGTTCCCCGGTGCCATCAACGTGCTCGGATGGCAAGGGCTAAACACCTGGTGCGCACTGGTACAGGGCCAATTCCGTAACAACCACCCAGGCTGTCACTCGATTGCCGACATGGGTCAATTGGTTGGTGGCCGCGTCGTCAAGGAGATCAGCGGTATCCTCTTCCTCGTTGCGTTCATCATTGTCGGCGCCTCCGGTATGGTCGGTGTGTCAACAGCCTTGAACGCATTGAGCGAACACTCGCTCTGCACAAACTACTTCTCCATTATCGCAGCGATCATGATTGGTCTCTGTGCGAGTGTGCGGAAGTTCGAGAAGCTGTCTTGGATCACTTGGGCGGGTTTCTCATCCGTTTTCATCGCTGTTTTCATCGTTGTGTAAGCAATCTCTTCATTTATAGTAGATGACCACGCGGACTGATATGTATGCAGCGTCGGAGTAACAACACTCGACCGACCGGCCGCAGCTCCTCAATCTGGACCCTACGACTTCGGCTACCACGTCATCGGCCACCCAACCTTCGCCGCTGGCATTACAGCTGCCTCGACTATCTTCTGCTCCGGTGCAGGTACATCAGCGTTCCTGCCCGTCATGTCCGAGATGCGCAACCCGCGCGAGTACGCCAAAGCCGTAAACTGGTGCATGGGCCTCGTCACAGCCGCGTACCTCTCCTTCAGTCTCGTCGTGTACAAGTGGTGCGGCAAATGGGTTGCCTCACCCTCCCTTGGTAGCGCCGGACCCATGGTCAAGAAGGTCGCTTATGGAGTCGGACTGATCGGACTTTGTGTCAGTGGAGCGCTATATGTACACGTCAGCGCGAAATACGTCTTCGTCCGTATCCTGAGGAACTCGAAACATCTACAGGCCAACTCGCCAGTACACTGGGGTACTTGGCTTGGCTGCGTTAGCTTCATGACGGTTATCAGTTTCGTGATCGCATCTGGTGTGCCTATTTTCAACTACTTGCTCAGTCTAGCGGGAAGCATTGCATTTGCTCCTTTGGCGCTGGGACTGCCTGGATGGCTCTGGATCTACGATCACCAGGATTACTGGAAAGGCAACTGGTGGCAGAAGATTATGTATGTGCTCCACGTCATCTTGATTGGCATCTCAATCTTCTTGACAATCGGCGGCACTTACGGCGTTATTGTGCAGATCAAGGACGCGTACCGAGATGGGTTGATCGATTCGGCTTTCTCTTGTGCTGACAACAGCAACTCTTCTTAGTCACCTCTTTAGTTTTATGTAAATGTTTGTAGTTTGAACGCAGTATGAGAGATACCCTCGGTCAGTACCGTAATATAGAATGCAGATCACTAGCGAATACTTTTGCATCGATTCCTATCTATTCATCCACCATGGCAGGGCCGTACAAGCGTGATAGGCCGCAGCAACCACCAACCGATTCATGCTCATACAACCGGCTTCTCCTTTGGTATCAGACCAACCATCTCGAGCATCAGAGCTGTAGAGTTGATCAAACCGTAGAAGATCATTGGTATCACCTGTGATAATGTCAGTACATATGATATCTGACTGTAATTCTGGTTCAGAACTTACACCGAAGAACAGGTTTCCTAGAATACCCCTGCGGAGGATTGTCTCTGCCAACTCAGTCTTTGTGATTTCAGGAGCAACGTCGCTCTTGAAGGGGCCAACAAGCCTGTAGAAGGTCACAAAGCTCGCTCCAAAGCAGTAAACCAGGAGCACCTTCAGGCCATGGGCCATGTACAACTCGCGCAACCCAGGGGCACCACCAAAGTCTTTTGCAAGGGTACTCATGTACGCGCTATGATCGACACCATATTTAATGCGCGAGCTTTCTTTAGACAGGAGATGGTAGTGTGGAGGGTCGGTGGGCATGGCCATTTGGTTAGTGATGAGCGCTGTCCACCACATGGCTTGTTGTTCGGCAATAGGAGGAATAGCGCCAACACCGGGCCGTACAAAGCCGATGAAGGATATACTGGTGTCTACAGGCGAGACGATGTTGCGTATGGTAGCGTCGGATGCAGTGGGGTACGATTCATCGAGGAAGTAGAATGACTGCTTGTAGCCAGTGCAGTAGACTACGCAGTTGGGCCGCACCTCCGTGTTCTTCATGCGCCTCCAGTCTTTTCGGTCTGGTCGCTCTTCGAATATCACCCTGCCTGTCTCGTCTATTCGCTGGGGGAATGTGCAAGTGTCGACCCATTTCTTTGACTGCGCATCTTCGGGCGGATCTACGTAGCCATTACCAAGGAAAGCAAGAGGGTGTTTCTCTTGGTATGGCCGGTTCAAGTATGGCATCGCTTTGCTACTCTTGTTTAGGAATACGAAAGCTCTGCCTAGACGATCATGTGGCAGTGCGCCAACGTGCTGACTACATCGGGTTAGCATGTGCTCGGTCGCCATGGTCGGAGAAGAGCTCACTTCATGCCTGCTTGAGTACCAGTCAAGAACCACAATACGCGCTTGATGACAAAGTCCGACACGAACCAACGGAAACGACTCGCAGCTATTGCACGATGCACGTAGGCTGTCTCGAAGAGGTTGGTGATGAGGCCATCAATGGGCAGGCCTCCTTTGAACTGCTTGCCGAAAACTTTGAATCGCGAGAGAGCCTTGGGAAAAGATAGAAAGCCTGTTCTAAAGCACATGGTGACCGAGTTTGCATCGCCCTTCATGGCTTCATAGGCGACATCTGAGTATGTTAGCTTATACTTATCTTTATATCCCTGGCATATAACGTACCCATAGCAGTCTCTCCGCAACCCATGATGAGCACGTCTTTGCCCGCAAGCTGCGCCCGCTTCTTGTATTGAGAAGAGTGGAATGCTTCGCCTTTGACATTCTCGATACCAGGGATAGCGGGAATGTTGGGTTCGACATGTAGTCCAGTGCAGACAGCGACATGGGAGCAGTCGAAAGTGCGCTCCTTCCCGTCACTGTTCTTGTCAACATACCTGACACGGTGCTTCCATTTCTGGTCGACTGATTTAGATATGGGTTCGATTTTGTTGACTCTACAGCCCATCTTCATAAGTGGTTGTAGATCGAACTTGTCCACATAGCCCTGCAAGTAGGCAACATATTGCGGAAGCGAGATGTGATCGGGTGCTGAAAGTGGAAAGCGGTGATCGGAAAAAGTCGTTAGTTGCTTGGATGATACCAGCTCAGCGTTCTCGTAGGCGCGGTAGTGGAAGGTGCCTCCAATGTTGTCTTCGCTGGGGAGGATGTCAGGCCACGTGATAGTTGATCCGATTCAGACCAGGTAGAGTATGCTTACGCTTCGAATAAGACAGCCTCTATCGGCCGCTCAGGTGTCGATGCCTCGAGCAACGTCTTCAGGGTTGTCAATCCACCGGGACTTTGGCTTCGTTAGCATGTGATATTCAGGGTCGGAATGGCGGGCGTACCCAGCCCCGATGACGGCGACTCGCATGGCGGGGAGTTTGTCGGTCCCTGACATCTTCACATTCGGCAGACTCTTAGGATATCTTTGACGGTCACACAGAGCGTTGTGTTACAGAGCGTTGAGGTGCACTTGTCGCGTGGCTAACGCTGCAAGGGACGCGGTGGTCACGCTTGGGTGGCCAATCATCACGTTCCAATTCGACCATGACATCAAGACAGGATGCGCGACCCCACGGCATGCATTTGTACCTCAATGCACTTTGTTCTATTCGAGCTTAGTCGCCGCGGCCATGGGGTTGCCCGTTGTCGATTAACGTCCGTAACGATGGGTAGACGGACGATGCCTGTTCTGAGACTGCAGCGCTGCAGCCGAGGCCAAACGTCGATTTCACGTCATATTTTGTTAGACAACAACACGACAGCTCTCTACAGCTGACGCCGACCACCGTCCCATCATGGAGCACGCGCGCGAGAGAGTCGCAATAATAGGGTCGGGCCTTGCTGGGCTTGTTAGCGCGAACCTGTTGTTCCACGACGTCCGCCAAAGATATGCCGTCAGGGTCTTCGAGTCGGTAGGGACGCCTGACGCCCACGCCCATGCCCACTCTCTCTGGGGCCTCCACTGACAAAAGTAATTCTAGGGAAAAACCCTCTCCCTCGACGCCGCCTCCATCTCCCTCCCCGATGCTGCCGCCAAGGATGCTTCGACCCGCGTGGACCTGCCCATGCGCGCCTTTGCGGGCGGGTACTACAACAACCTCAAGGCCCTGTACGACTACCTGCGCATATCCTACCACTCGCAGCCGTTCCTCTTCGAATTCGCAGTGAGCCACGATGCCAAATCCGAGGCCATTGCGCCTGGTCGCCGCGACAGGTCGTACTTCACACACGCATCCAACCTCCACCAGCTTGCGCCTCGGTCCAGCGGAGTTGGCATTGTCGTGTACCTGATGCAATGCCTATACCTAGCCTTCTCGTACACGTGGTTTACCTTTTGCTGCGTCTTTGTCGGGCCGAGACAAGCCGAGACGCTGCAGCAGTACCTGGACCGCACGTATTGCCCGCGCTACTTCACCACCTACTACTTGCTCCCACTCTTATCGAGCGTGTCTACCTGTCCTCACGATTCGCTACTCGCCTTCCCCGCCAGCGACATCATCGGATACAAGCGGAGGACTCATGGCGCGCCGCACTATACCGTATCAGATGGTGTGGGAGGGGTACAGGAACGCCTAGTCAAAGGTATCGACGTTACCCTCAATGCCACTGTCACGGCAGTGGAGCCTTTCGAAAAGGGTGTTCGGGTATCGTGGTGCGGTGCATCGGACGCGGAGACGACAACCGAGTACTTCGACAAAGTGATATTGGCTGTTGCTCCAGACGTCGTGGGTCGCATTTTCAGACCCCTCCAACACCATATGCAGCGCATACCAACCGCCGTTGTGGAGAGCGTCGTCCATACAGACTGGGCAGTGCTGCACGGGAGCGACCTCAACAAGAACGACAGGAAAGGCGCCCAGCTCATCCATCTGAACACATCTACTGCCGATACACCCGTGACCGAGTCGCATCATCTCCAGCCCTGTGGTGTCGTGGTGACAACCTGCCCTTTCACACCTCTCGAGCAGCAACACGTAGCTCAACGGAGCAAGTTCACGCGCGTTCTCCGCAGCCCGGAAAGCCAGCGCATCGTCAATGCCATCTTCGGCAACGGTTCGAATCTCAGTGCGGATGACAAATCAGTGCCGCGTTGGAGGAACGGCGAGGATAACGTATGGCTGGTAGGCGGATGGTGTTGGGATGGTATGGTCCTCCTAGAGGGTTGTGTTATATCAGCCATGCGGGTTGCCGATGCGCTCGATGTCAAGGTGCCGTGGAGGCATCAGTGAACAATGAAAAGGCTTGAGTTTCTAGCTTGTGCCTTACTGTCAAAGAGCCCCCAGGTTGAGCCCGGTGCTCCTGCTGGATACAACAAGCTTTTCCGTAGCACGGTAGATGGTCCGATAGAGTAGATACCCAGGCATGTTGACATGTCCATTTCCATTACAGAACAAATTCATAGACTTGAAAATGAGTTCGAAGCTTTCCGACATTAAAGTGCGCAGTGTGCAGGCTTCTTAACTTGCTGACACATTGTCAGCTGTATTTGCACCTCGTCATACATGTTCGCTTGAACCGGTTAGCGTCACTGCCCGTTGAAGCTTCCCGAGATCTCACCCGCTTGTCAAGTCTTTATCCACCCAATCACCTCAACACGCCAAACAGCAATGTGGGATAGACTATTCTTTGGCTACACTGTCTTTACCGGCTTCGCGCTATCCGGCGTCATACAAGCCTACATCCGCACCTTGGGTTCGCACGAAAGCACTTCGTCAGGCAAACTGGGCATGGACGGCCAAAGATCCATGCAAATATTTGGAGTATGGCTGGCCGCTGCACTCTGCTGGATGATGAAACGTACACAGAGGAATGAAAAAGAAAAAGCATCGATCTATGGTTTGCAACATGGGCGACTGCACCTGCAAGTCCCTACCGCCATGTGGATGAATATGGGCTATTGGAAAAGCCCTCCTGCTTCCAAAACATTGAGCGAAGCATGTCGCGACCTTTTGAAAGCTGTACTTGCCGAGGCTGGGTTCTCCAACGACGAAGGACAACCGCAACGAAGAAGATTCCTGCTCGACCTGGGCTTCGGATGCGGAGATCAGACCATCTATCTCATGAGCAAAGAACCTATACGAGCGTGCGATAAAGACTGGTGGGACGAACGAGAGCGATGCGCTACATTTGACCATTATATTGGGATCACAAAAGACGAATCGCAGGCGCGATTTGCGTCGGAGCGAGTTGAAGAGTTCAAGCATAACAAAGGCTCCACGATATCGCTCTTCTGCGCCGATGCGTCAAAACCCACATCATGGAACGGAGGATTACAAAACTCAATACGACTGGCAAGAGCGAGTTCAGATGAGCGGTGGGTGTTAGCATTGGACACAGCGTACCATTTCTCGCCATCACGTTGGCCTATCATCGAACACGCTTACTCGGAACTCGAAGCCAACTACATGGGCTTCGATCTGTGCCTTTCTCCAACCGCAACATGGACCCAGAAGACTATGCTTCGTCTTCTCACTGCACTCATGGGCGCTCCTTGGGCAAACTTTAGCACACCGCAGGAGTACCGCTCGAAGCTCGAGCACGTGGGATACAAGTCTGAGGCCATAACTATCACGGATATATCGGAGCATGTCTTCGCGCCACTAGCACTATTTCTCACAGAGCAAGACAGTAGACTCAAAATGGTAGGCCTCGGCATAGGACGCTTCGGTGTTGCGAAGACCATGTTTAGCTGGTGGGGAAGGACCGGAGTCATGCGTGGCGTTATTGTGGTTGCGAAGAAATGAATCGCGTGCCGAAAACACCACACTCTAACCTCGCCTGGCCTGACGACCGATGGGATGCCTCGTAATTTGCTCTGTAAGGCTGAACATGCAGAAACAGCAAATACGCCCCGAGACTCGCAAGCGGCTGACCTGGAGATTGTACCTAGGTACGCCTAACTACAACGTGCTAAGTAACGCCACAATCTGGTGCAGACAAGTCTAAGAAAATTCCTTTTCACATGTCGTCGATATTTTCTGTGTACTGACACCAAGTTTGGTGTTTAAAGTATGCCTCCCAAACCCCGGTGCGACGACTGAAGATCAGGTCCTCCCGTGCCGCTACCCGGTACGGCCCCCAGCATCAATACCAAATTTGTATCGATACGGGAGCCAAGGCTTGGCACTCACGACAAACGTTGCTGTGCCACAGGCATTTCTGTAGTCTAATAAACCTGTCGCATTACCTGTACAGCCCAGAATGTAAGAATCGTCGGATTCTTCATTATCGAACCTACCTCAGCAAACATGGAAGAAAGAGAACTGCACGAAATGCAAAGAGTGAGGCAAGAGACAGCCCACGTGAACAGGGTCGCTCCAAAGGTCCCAGAAGCCACTCATGAGCCGACGTTTTTGTCAAGAGCGTCCTCCAGGACTGTTCGCGAACCAGTGGTCAGACATCTACACACATCGCTGTGGCCGCTGGTAGTCTTCATATTCTACGCCGCGCTCTCCGCTTTCACATGGGCCGTTTTTTGTATTGCGAGCAAGCGGCCGATTGGAAGCAAGCAGGATTATGGGAACCAAGATGGCTACAGAAAGGAGCTGGATGCTATCTTGACTAAACATGAGAACGCCATCAGGGCAGCGCAGATCATACAGGTAGTCGTCGCACTAATCACTGTTCCCATCACATCGGCAATTTGTTCAATGGCTCTGGCTTCTTTCATCCAAACGGGCGGCGCAAGAACGAAATTGAACCTTCGCCAGACCATGGCGCTCGCAGACCAAGGCTGGATCAGTCCACGCATATGGACCATGTATTCCAAAGTAGGAAGTCTACCATTATACATTGCCTTTGGGTTGACGTTGGTCGGTATGTGTTGCGTGAATATCAGTAGGAAGCCAGTGCTGACCTAAACTTAGGTGTGATCTTCCAGATCCTTCAAGGAATCTTTGTTCGGATCACCCCCGCACAGATGGCGTCTGAGGAAACCAGATATAATAACCACTATGTCCCTGATCTGCCTGCTTTAATCAGCAGTGGTGGTAGATACCCCACGCCTAGGGTCATTCAACTCCGTAGCATCCTGGAATCGATTACGGAGAACCATTATGAACCCTTCCTCTGGGTCAAGCCGGAGGGTGATGGCATGTGTCGAAATCCAACTCAGTGCCGTTATCCCGATTATCGGAGAGATTTCCAGATAATCGCCGATTCCGATTACCCAGACCTTTGGTTCACACCCTTACCCTCGGACTACAACACCGGTGTCTACAAGGAGCTTCAGTATGTGCCGCGCATCAACACAACGGTTACATATACGAACATGACTGCTGCCGAATGGCCAAGCGAGTGTGTTCGTGACAAAGAAGGTGTATTCTTTGCAGAGTATCACTCACATCGTCCTAGGGCCTACGATATCGATCTAACGGCTTGCATGCCTACAAATATTAGCGACACACCCTGGCAAGCTACACACAATCGGCAGGATATCACAGAAGAGCTCTATCTTAACGTAACAGCACGATACGAAGAAAGCCCCCTCTACTACAAAATAACTGCCAAAACATCATTAGGTTACTTCGAGCTTCCGTCTGCCAAGAATGGGAATCGCGCCGGGCCCTTGCTCGACAATTGTTCCCTGCCACGCATCGACGACTGGGGCTCGAGAGACAGTAGTTGGGACAAAGGTCTGGCAGTTCGGGATACCAACGGCAGCTATGCTGGAAACGTCACACAGAGCATAGGAAACCATATCGGTCCTCTGACTACGCTTGGACTAGCCCTCTTTGGTGAAGGCTCTTACATCGAGAAACGCGTTTCGAACCCATCCGCTTTCGTAATCAATCGAACCAAGGTGTACGATGCCGAATACGATGCATGGTATACGCCCTGGAGCTCAAATTGCGACTCATCTATGCCTCTTTCCTTTGCTTTTACAAGCACGAGGGAATGTGATCAAGACTTTGACCACAAGGATGAAGACTACATTATCGGAGAAGTGAATAGTTTTGTAAACTGGTTTTCGCAAGAGACCACTGCAAGAGAAGCGTTCACTGTGGGCGCTTACCTCGCTAACAAGGACTGGCTGGATCAAGCCAGAGGGTACACTCTGTCTTACGATGCAAGGCGGGCAGTGGTTGCCGACCAAGGCGTCACAATCAGCAAGACCAAGATAACGATTGTGGAAATCATCATTGGCTCCATCTTTCTCGGTCTTCATCTCCTCGGGCTACTAGTGCTCGCCATCTATGCAGTTTACGGAAAGCCGTTTGTGCCATGGCTGGGTGGGGAGGTAATGATCAAGGCCGGCACGGTTCATGCGGATATCTTGAGCGCTGCTGAGGGACATCGACAATGGAAGCAGACCATGGCTGCTTGCCCGGGATTCGTTGGGGATGAAAGACCAACGGATAGTGTAGGCAGAATCGCATTCGGAGCCGTTGCAGGCTTGAGTCGATTACGCGACCGGAAGTTTGAGACTCTGTAGACCCTGTATATAGTGGTTATCAATCTTTGTTATCTTTGCTGATGTGGAAATTTGCCTATGTTGATGTAATGATGAGCAGCATAGAACTGTTGCCTAAGTTATAGTGAATATATCCATCTTCTCACGGGGCAGCTAGTGAGCATAAACCTCCGGGGTAGAATGTCGCAGTGGATCTTGGACCCTTGGTTGATGTTTTGATGGACCCTGGAGTGATTATCTAGCATCTGATATGCTCGCTTATCTCTATAAAGCTCCACTGAGGCACAGTATCGTGATACTCTTGGTACGTACCGCGGACTTCTGCTTACAATAACGTAAAGGATATAAGATGCATTGACCTGCTCGTGTCGACTCACAGTATGGTTCAGATGCCGCGCCCGAGATCATCGCCTGTGCTTTCCTCGCTCGTTCGACATAAAAGCTGTCCTCTCTGTCCCTTCCCTTCTCTTTTCTTTCATCAGCAAAAATCATAACTCTAAAGGCCTAGGATTCGAAGATCATCTCATCATACCATCCCAACTATCTTCAGACAACACTACAACCACTACTACTACGCCTACCCAAGACATCTTACCATATCATCATCGTCATCATCACCATCAACATGCCTTCCACCAAACCCGTCTACGCCGACAAGGCTACCTTCGAGAAGTCCGGCTTGGCTCCCTACCTCACAACCTCCACCAAAGCAGATTGCTGCAGCATCTGCCTGAAAGACCTCGCTTGCGAGGCATCAGAGACTGCCCATAAGCCTCTGACCAAAGCTGAACGAAAACTGCTCGACGATGAAGTCGACACATACCAAGACATCTCCGACATCCACCGCCACCACAATCAAGAGGAACAAGTCGGAGCAAGGCTAAATGCCTGCGGTCACGTTTTCGGCAAGACATGCATCGACACATGGCTGAAGGACAGCAACTCCTGCCCAATGTGCAGGATCGAACTCTTCCCCAAAAGCGTACGCCAACGTTGCCAGCCAGACTTCTCTGGTGGCAGAATAGTAGGATGGTTTTAGGGTTGGGATTTTGGGATTGTGCGAGAACCTCCTCGCTACGCTTTGGGGTTTATGTACACTGGTTGACGAGTCTGTGAGGACCTCCTGGGTGGATTATTGGGTTTGTGGTTTTCTCTTTTAACGGTAACGAGGGTCTCTACGCATGGTTTTCACGTAACGTGGTATAGGTGGTTTGGAATGCATCACTTCTCATTCGCTCGCTTGTTTCCCTGAGTGCTCTATTCCAAGGTTCGCTGTGACTGTACCAGATAAGCCATGCACGTGATGTCCATTACTCACTCCTACTCCGCACTGCGCTGTTGTGATAGGCGTCTGCATTGCCCAATGTTTATCCTATGCCGATATTCAATATCAAAAGTGACGTCAATAGGAAAGTTTAGGCCGAAACAATAAGGCAGCAAATGGCCGGGAGAAATCCTAGATATGGTTTTATATGGTCTGATTCCAGAACGTCATTTTGGAAACTCTCCCGTCGCACGCGTGTGCATACGGTATAACGTCGGAGATTTATTCGGAGCACGATCGGGCCGCCACAAAATCAAAGGAAAACGTCCTGGAGGCTTTTTTCTGGCGTTGGGCGAGACCGTGGCACTGTTGAGGTTTGAGAACTAATTAACTTGCTCGGATGAACGCTGTTCCTTTGGGCTGCGGGAGTGCACGATCTGGGAAGTAAACTTACAAACTTGTCGCTAGGTGAAGTCCGTGTTCTGGGTCACGATAGAAGCGCCACCTCGCTTGCACAGAATCCTAGTCCTGGCGGCCACGCGACGAAGAACGGCCGACTCGGCGGCGGCTTGTTTCAGTTCGCGGTATTCAGCCTGGGGCTGCGTGATCGATAGGGGATGCAAACCATCGCCCCCGGGGGTGTTCAGCTTCCACGCTTCGGCAACCCCGCATGTGATGATGCAGACATATGCGCGGATCGCCCATAGCGTCCTCTTACTTCTGATCAACCGATCGCCTCGACGACAGTGAAACTACTATGGGAAACCTACCAGAACATCGCAGAGACATACCAGCTTCCTATATTACTTTTTGCTTGTCATAGTACATTTTAGCCGTATCGGTTTCCGGACGAGCATGCCCCCCATGGAAGGGTGCGTGTTGGTGTGCTGCCCTAAGGCGACTCGATTGGATCAGAAGTAAATGGTTAGCAAGGATTAATGCAGGTCGGCCGTGTTCCGCGTCGGACCGCCTGATGTGCAACAAATCAGCGACGTGGAGCACGGCCCCCGCTACGCTCCCTAACTAACTTTTGACTCCCGAAAAGCCGTAAGCAGACATGTCGCATGGGCCGCACGGCTGAGGCACCCTAGGTATCCCGCGAGATAGGCGTTGACGACGGTGGACTCAACGAGCATAGTGCATGACAGCTCCGTGCTCTGGACCGGGCAACTGGGAGGATCGCCTCTTTGGCTTTATCTACATACGTTCGCTCCGCTCGGGGCTTTTCTAATCCTGGTTCCAGTATCGCCCCTCTCTCGACGACTTTGACTTTGACGTGCGCCCGGTATGCGGTGAAGTGAAGAAGAGGTGGATAATATTTACCATGGCGGGGAAGAACTCAGATCGTTTCGATATCGTGAATGGCAAGCAACTTGCGTTGCTGATCGCGCCTACCATATGCTTTGTGGTTGCGGCGGCGGTGGTAGCAGCGAGATGGTACACAAGGAGTGTTCGAAGGGTCAATACCTTGGGCGAAGATGCGTTGATGCTGGCTGCTCTGGTAGGACTGCAGGATCTCGGTTGCGGATCGATGCTGACATCTCGCAGGCTATGAGCTTCGTCGTAGTTGCTTTAGTCTACGTGCTAGTATTCCTGGGTGGAGAAGGCTTGACGAGCGATCAGATCAAGGCGGATCCGACTAAGAACTTTGACGTTGTGGAGCGATTCTGGCTGCGGGTATGTTTGGCCTGACGTCCATCAGAGTTTTGCTAACAGGCATTGAAGATGCAGTTCGCACTTGACATCTGCTGGGCTACATCGATTGCAACCGTGCAGTTGGGCTTCGCGAAATCCTACCTACGGCTATACGAGAAGAGAGTGTTTGCCCGCATAGCCTGTTATGTGTCTATAGCGCTCATCGCGATCTGGTATATTTGGTCGCTCGCGGGTTGGATCAGCATGTGCCATCCCCCTGGAGAGTGTAAGCTGCAGAGCAAGAAGTCGTGCATCATCATCGGCTCGTTGCACGTCTTCTTCAACAGTGTCATCCTCTTTGCTCCATTGCCTGCCGTAGCAGCAGCAGACCTGTCGGGGAAGAAGAAGCTGTGGGTGATGGTTTTATTTCTCCTCGGATGCTTGTAAGTAAAACCTACTCTTCGATCCGAGCAGCCCTTACTGACACCGCGCAGCTGCACCATTCTGGCTGTCCTTCGCATCGACTGTGCGATTGATGTTTTCGGCAACGTCGACGAAGACCCGATTGGTGCATCGTGGTGGCGCGTCTGTTTCTCCCCAATTGAAGTCGCCGTCGGCATTGTCTGCTGCTGCGTACCTAATGTCAGGTCACTACCAACGTGGCGCCGAACTCCCCCACTCGCCACCGACGAGAGTATTGGTCTCCGGCGGATGAAGTTCCGGACAGCAAGCAACGGCTCGTCAACATCAAACCTCAACGCACCACCTTCGCAATGGATGCCGCAGAGCGCAAAACCACAGGCGGCTACTTTCGTCACGTTGAGCAGCGAATCGGATCCTGCCGAGAGGTTGAGTTCATTGGGAGCGAATGAGATTAAAGTAACAAAGGAGTACAATCTCGATCGATTATAATTGTGTAATTAGGGCAAAGAATCGACTCAGCTGTAACCCAGAGCGATACCGAGGTTCGCGACGTTGATGCACGAAGCAGGCGCCGTAGCACATGAGCCCTCAGATAACGAAAGACGCCACTGCAAGGCTTGGGATAGAAGAGTGTCACGGTGGAGGTACACCGTCGGTTGTTATGGACGTCCAAGCAGAGTTACGCTCGAGCGGGAAGACGTGCTTGTGACGTCACTGTCACCCTCGGAACGTGATCCTTCGCTCACCTGAGCACACACCTTCAGTTGCAGATACCAGCCTCATCCGCATTCCCGACACGCACACCATGACCCCTAAACCAAACCACCGCCTCGGTACACTGCTGCGCTATACCTATCAAGTAAATATGGTTTTCTTTGCCGGGTTCGCGACGTGGTATCTGTTGAAAGGTTTGGATCAGAAAGAGTTATCAGGATATGCGAGTACTACGAAGAAACGCGACCGTTCGCTCACGAAGCAGTGAGCATTCCGGTGGAAGTGACACGAAGGCTATCGATGCCGCATGGCAAGACAGTGTGGATCGTGGCGAGAGCGACATGTATAATGAAGCTGGAGCTTCGGCAGGCTTGCGAGAGCTTGAGGGGCACACGAAGAGTTGGACTGCGCAGGGCGTATTAGAAAGGAGTTCGCAAGAACAGACGATTTGCAGGTGTCATGGTGAGCACACGCATTATGGGACAGCTAGCAACTATTAGCGTAGCTGATACGAGCGTAGAGAAACATACGCACATGTACGATATAGATAGATATGAAATAAGCAAGTCACATTGCTACGCTATCAGAGCTACCTGGTCTGATTTGTGTTTCTTCAAGTTAACATGACAGCCACGTACAGCTGCTAGACTATGCGACAACCCATGTGTCAAATTATCCAACTCTTAGCATGACCAATATCACCGGTAGCGGACCAGTGCCCCTTGCAAGAACCATGGCCGTTGTAAAACACATGGATGAGCACACGAGAACGGACGCATTTTTGCGCATGTACTCGTCGCAATCAAAACGCAGTCTTTGAGGGCGTTGTTTAGGTGTGCCTTCTCAACGTTGGAAAATGAGGGCATTTGCGCGACTTTGCTTGGCGCTTCTTCTTACTGAAAAGCGGGCTTATGCAGAGGGCATGCAAGTAACCCACCACTAGGCTAGTGGACCCCCTCCACATTACCGTGAGTCTGCCATTCATAGGCGGGAAGAATAGTCGCGACCTGAAGTGATTCCATTCCGGACCTTGGCACAGACGCAACGCAGATGAGTACCCGAGACAACTACAGGTGTGTTGACATTGCTCTAGCGCCCATCCTCCTTGTCGGTTCTCATCACTTGAACGATATAAAGATCCTCACTGCACACCTCCATAGTTTTCAGTAGTAGTAGGATGAATTTGTTGTCCGTTCGCCGTACCGCTCATCATGCACCGCAACCCCTACCTGATCTTTCTCGGCGCCACATTGTTCGATCTGATCCTAGCTATCGTAATTCTCTCGCTCTTCGCAACCGTATACCCCGACCGCTTTCGAACCGTGCTTTGGCAAGAAGGTGGCACTAAAGGCTGGAACTCCGACCCTCATCAACGTGTCTATGACTATGCAAATTATCGCAAGTCACCGCCGATACCCTTGATATGGGATGAAAGGTCTGTTCGAATGTTCTGCATACGATAGCAATGCAGGACTCTGATACCTCAGGCAGCTGTACTTTATGCAACCTATGCATCGCAATCGTAACCCTGTTCATCTGGCTCGTTCGCTTCTCAATCATGTCTTTCAGCAAGCAGGCTCTCGACTTCTACGCTACAATCACGGTAAATGCATTATATGACATCTTGCTTGCAGGACTGTGGATATACAGTGCATGTCTCCAGGACTTGGGCGACTTCTCAGATCCAAAACACATTAGTCTACGGCCCTGGTATTTGGAGCGCGGGTGTTCGGAGGTATCACCGTCAACTCGATATGGGTGCGAGCTCATGAGATGTTCGTACGGAATATCTGTATTTGCTGCGTAAGTCAACCATGCTATCTTTCAAAACGCGCAAGAGCTTTCCCGCAACTGTTTCGCTGACACTGTAGCTTCTCTAGCATCTGGTTCTGTCTTCGGTTCTCATTAACCTGCTTTTACCGTGTATATCTACTTGGCCGAAAGCACGAGCTTGAAGATAGGAAGAGCAGCTACAGTGACCTCTTGTAATGTACACAATCTCAATCGCATCCTGTGGTTTGACGATATTTGATCTGCTAAGCCGATGATACCTTACGACACCGCATCACTATTCAACCAAGGGAAGCTCGATATCACTGCCGATGGTGTCGTTGAGGCAGTGTCAGGAATGCAGTCGAGAGTGCATGTTGCTAATAGCAACCTCGGTGTTATGTTCTTGACTCGTGGTCAACAATACCCAGACTTTCAACAACTCGACCATGCTCTCATTTGGGGATTGTCGGGGCATTCCTGGTAACAAGAGAAGAGAAGAGACGCAAAATGCTCTGTGACCTGGAGGCGGACCGGTCCGTCCGAAGTGGGGCAAGTCGATCCCGTCAGCGCCCACCCAACCTTTCTGTCCTTCTTTGCCATTATCGCATCACGCCCAGAATGATCGAAAATTCTAGTTCAAATTCTGTCATAAGGTTTCAACTGGATACGTAACGTCCATAGGGAACCGGGAGCTCTTGTGGGAATGTGGCCACCCCAGAACCAGCGACCGCCGATGAGGACGACACAACACCACAAAGCTTTCAGTGTCGAGCAAGTTCCTCATATTTACGAATCACCACATTCGTCACTTTGATACGTAAACTATGATGAGCTTAGGCGTTTATCTACGGAATGACATGAGTTTGTCGCAAGGGCTAGTACCCAACAAGCTATAATCTTGGCAGGCAGTGATGCTTTAGGAGTCAGCATACTTCAGGAGGTATATTTTGAGTGACACATGGCAGCATTGTTGTATTCGCACTCCTTTTTCGTAGTTGGAAGAGAAGGAAGCTTATAAAAAGGACTCTAGGTTTTCATGGAGTGCAGTGAAAGGTTCTCTGCGAAACGCCTACTGGGCTAATCACAATCACCGTCACTGTCACCGTCACCTGCTCCGTCACCTGGTTGATCCTTTTCTGCTGCATTGTATTGCACAGCCTGGGCGCTATACATGGCGCTAGCCTTCACGCCCGTTTGCGTTTCTATAACCTAGCCTACGCGTAAACTCTCATCTTCTTCGCAATCCAACCTCTGCACACCCAACAACAACACTTCCTTACTCACACAGTGTTAATCATCGTTGATCAGCCTCTCATAAACGTTCAATTTGCAAGATCCTAGACCTTCCGCACCAACACCCAACGCACGCCATTTGTGCAGCGCAACGACCCAGCGTTAAGAGGTATGTTCTCCCTTTCACTTCGACGTCATAAACCCCGCGTTGTCTCGCACAATCATTCAGTAAAACGGCTTGTCTTTGTTACCAAAACCTTACACACTCAACATTGAACTTTCAATTGACGGTATCATATAGCCAACCCCCATACCAAGAAACATCATGAGCTCTATTCCTCCAGGCGAGCGCAATAAGAACGCAGCTACGATTCTACGTCTACTCACCGAGTGTCGCGACAAGATTTCCGATGACTGTCCTGAGCCGACACTTAAACTTCCAGACTCAACTATTCGCGATTATGTCAGGAACATTGAGAACCCTGTATGCGCCAGCAAGAAGACGGATCTAGAAGGATATCTTCAGACGATGTCAGCTCTCGTTGCTAGAATCGAGGAAATCCGCGATGACCTTCCGACTGGATGGCAAGATTTCTCGAATTGGCTGCGCGAATGCACCGCCTACCCAAAGGGCACTACACCTCACGTCTCCACTGGCCGACCACCACTGACGGTCATCTTTGGCAACTCCGATACTGGAGCGAAGACCACAGACAAGCCTTTCTCGTTCAACGTATCTACCAAGCCCACAGAGAAGACCTCGACTGGAAGTTCGTCTGCATCTTCATCGTCTCCTAGCCCCACAACCAGGGACGCCTCTCCTGTTCAACTCAGCTTGTTGTCACCTGAGTCCTCCCCGAAGTCTACTCCAGAAAAGACTGGTCCAGTGGTATCATCCACCAACGACGGCAAGCTGGAGACGATCTTGAGGCTCCTGCAGGAGGAGAGGACTGCGAGAATCGAGGCCGAAGCCAAGAGGGCCGACGCTGAGGTCAAGCAGAAGCAGTCGCACGACGAGGTTCTTCAACGAATTACGAGCCTCGAGAAGACCAACCTTTCTACGAAGGCAATAGCCGACAAGCAGAAGGAACTCGATGAGCGTGCGGCTTCCCTCTCCAAGCGCGAGGAAGCAGTGGAGGCACTTCAAGCTAAGCTTGAAGCAGACATCTCAAGGCAAGCGGCCACAGAGAAAGCCTGCACCGCCAAATCGGGGGAGGTTGACAAGGCTTTCGGCTAGATGCAAGCGAAGCTTGATCGTATGGAGAAGGAGGCTAAAGCAAGGCTGGCAAAGAAGAAGACCCCTATCGCGTCAGCCACAAAGCAGAAAGAGCCTGTGAAACCTACAATTGTTGTGTCTCCCTCCCACTCCAACGATAGAGTCGTTTCCGAGGCTGACAAGGTCGCTGGACCGAAGCGCAAGTCTGTGGGCCGAATCGTCGCAATCCTTAACAAGGCTTTTCCTGCGAAGGAGGCAGTCGTTGTCTTCGATGAGCTGAAGCACAAGACTCTACGCGTCTTCAAGATCGGAAAGGCGCAGCGCAAGGACTTCAAAGCTCAGATTGACAAGGTACTGGCACTGTACGGGACACCGGCATCAAAGCGCGAGCAGCACGTCGCTATGCTGATTGACTTGATCAACTTCGAGGATGCTATCGGCCGTAACGATGACGGACTGTATGGTCATCTTAACGCCACTGTCAAGGATGCAGCTATCCAATACGCCAACGATGGACTTTCCAAGTGGCTCTTCCGCCACTATATGTGGTTGGACTTCGACAAGGTTTTTGTACAGCACGGCAACTTGCAGTCCATCAAGACCATCGCAAGCCTGGGGACGTCTCTCTTTGACATGGACTTGGCCTTGAGTTTCGCTGAGCAGCCGGACGAGTTCGATGATGGAGAAATCACCGCTACGCCGTCTGAGATCCTTGAAAAATATCATGGGATATTTAACGAGTACGGGTCAGCTCTACGCCATTTTCTGAGTGCCGTACCCGAGTCATCTCCCATGTATGAGCTGGTCAAAGCCCATGGTGAGCACGAGGGTTTTATCACGTATGATAGCTGGTACAAGGCGATTCGTAAGTTCGATGTCAGATTTTGAGCAAGTCACGACCTTGACAACCTGTGTACAACATATTTCACACGACACATAACGTACACCCTACACCCTACACCCTACACCCCACGACATACGACTTACAACATTCACGACATATCATCTAACAAGATGGAGCATCATATGCACATCTTGGATCGCTGCGATCACATCCGACAGCCTTCCAGACCACGATGAAAGATCACACACACATGGTGAGACGGAGCATCACATGCACGTTTGAATCAAGTGTACCCTGACCGAACAACAACACACCCATTGAGCCGTAACATTGTACGCACATTCAAATCCCATCACGATGCAAATGAAACGGAAAAAAAGGTACTGCTGCCTGAGAGAGTAAACAAAAAAGGAAGGTGGCTTTGAGACGTGCTCATATGCATGTTTCAATCCACACATCCAAAACATACATGAAGAAAAGGGAAGAAAAAGAAAAATTGGGTATGCTGCCTTGATGAGCCAACATCGGGAGGAAATAAAGATCTGGAAACGGGGCGTGATAGGATGATAGGCGCGCTACGCAAGTGAGTTAGTGATGGGATTACCATGGGTGGTGCGGAGGCATCTAGACATGGCACTATCTGGCCTGCAGGATATGATGAACACGTTAAACCTTGATGTCAAAGATAATTATGACATGTTTCTGAAGCAATATCACCAACAAACAAGACCATCACCATAGCAGACAGCAGACGAGTTTATGTGCAGAGTTAAGAAACACATTGAAGCTACTCTATATGGTATCTGCCCTTCCAAGTCCAAATTTCATTTCAATCCCCATCATTACATCAATCGCGTCGGCATCGAAAGGTTAACATGAAAAGGGGGGTATTAGGTGCTGCAACCGAAAGTGGACACTCAACAAGACACTAAACTACGTTGCGGCGATGACAACAAGATGAAAAGCAATCGCTGCATATATGGGTATATCCTCATCCCATCCCGCTGGAAAAACATGTGTGTGTATACGTAAGGAAAAAAGAACAAGGAGAAAGAGCTGAGAAGCTGCAGATGGGTAATTTCGATCTCCGTTGCGGTGACGTGTAGCTCGCTTCACCTAGGGGTGCAGGGCGGATAGTGACACCAGGACCCAGAGATGAACAGCGAGGTTCGGAGTCACCTTTTGCGGTGCTTTATGGTTTGTTTGTTTCTTTCTAAGGAGAGTGCCGTGCGAGAACCGGGCCGGCCGGGTGCAGGAGATTGTGTGTTATTATGCGCGGAAAATGCGCGGTAAGAGTGAGACACCGAATCAAATTCAGCCCCAGTTGTCGACATCGCCCCATGTGCCGCCCATGTCACGGTGCGAGACCATGCTATGTTGGGAAATGTTGCTGGGTCGTCGTCTCATGATGAGCCGGGAGAAGCGGTTCTGGTGTTCGTCTTTAGGAGGTGGGGGTGGCGCTTGTTCCAATTGCACGCCACGGTGGCTCGAATTGTTCGAGATGTTAATTAGTTTGGGAACGTATCGACGCGAAGTCGGAGTGCTAGGTGACTGTTGTTGCTGTTGCTGCTGCAGGAAATTGGGCGGGAGGCTTTGGCGAGGGTAGTGCGCGAAGTTGGCGTACTGCGACGTGGGTACAGAGACGATCTCTTTGGGCTGCTGGTAGTCCATGTACTGCGCTGGTTGTTGGTAGTTCAGTAGGTCAGGCGTCGATGCAAAGCCGGCATTTGACCAGTTTTGTTGCTGTGGCTGGAAGCTCTGCGCCATAGGTTGCGAGAAATCCGTTGGCATCGAAGTCATGGTGGTACCGAAAGCGTCGAAACCGCCCATCGAAGTAGCCGCGCTCATGGAATGAGACATATCGGTGCTGACAGGCCATTGAGATGGCTGCATCTCTTGGTGATGCATCGGCTGCGGAGGTTCCACCGCATCGATATCCATCATCATATGGTCGGACGGTAGCCCGTGGGAGCTATGGAGCCTGTTGTCAGTGCCGAAGTCAGACGCTTCCAGCTTGAACTCCACCATCTCGCCTTGACTGTTGTCAACAGACTCTGTGGCTTCGGGGGTGACCTCCGTTGTGGGTTCGACGACGTCCTTAACCTCGATCTCCGCCAAGTCATAAGTGTCCTGCACCAGCTTCTCGATATCGTAGGAGCGGGTGTCCCACTTAGTTTCGAGCTTGTACCGTAAACGGTTGCACTTCTTAGACTCCCATGACAGCGACGGCCAGTTCTGTTCGTCTCCATGACGATCGAGCATCATCTGGTTCCACGCGTTGGCGACTTCGGGTTGCTTCAAGAGACCGAGGACGACATTCGTGAAGTTCCACTTGGATGCACCCTTCTCTTCAAAATGAAGCGCAATGTGCTCGCATCGTTCCTCCCAAGTGGTCAAAAGAGAAGCACAGAAGCCACAACCCCACGCGTCCTTGTCGTGCATGACGATCTCGTACTTCTTGACGCATGGCGATGCTTTCCTGCTAGTGGGTTGTCCGCTCTCCCTAGGTTGCTTGCAGTGCTCACAGCCCTATCAACGGTTAGCGGGAACGCGGGAAAAAGAAAGGACACTAGACTTACATGTAGCTTGGTATGGTGCTCACGGAAGCGCTTGCCAGCATGGAAGATCTGTTCGCAGTCGGGACATCGCCATGTGAGTCGCTGCTCGTGAAACTCTTCTTCGTGCGACTTCCAGTACGGCTTCGATTTGAGCGCCTTGTCGCAGAATGTGCAGGCAAAGTTCTTGGGCGCAGGTGTCGATGCGGTGGATATTGTAGAAAGCCGGTTTGAAGATGCGGTAGAAAGCCGTGAGGATGCAGCGCTGTAGTGTGTGAAAGAGGAGTCGGTAGATGCGATGGACGAGCGCGGGTCGGACATCATACTGGGCACTCTGCTGGAGGGGACGCTCAAGTATGAGGACGCGCGGCTTCCGACAGTCGACATAGACGACCTGTCTGCGGCCGAACGACGCATGCCATCTGGATACGCGTGAGCAAATAACGCGCCGCCAGGGCTGTTATTCGACTGACCTCCATTGCGCGCAACGGATAGTAGCTGGAGGATTTGCTGGTCGTCAAGGTGCTTCAGCGCATTGACGTGGTCAAAGAGCTGAGGTGCAAACTGGTTCTGGCCAGAGTGTCGAGGGGAGGAAGTAACGCTCTCGGTCACGCTGCTCAAGGGAGTGGTGCTTTGTAGACTGCGACGCGGTCGCTTGAAGGAGTTGCTCTGCTGAGGAGTCTGGAATCCGTAAAGTTGAGCCTCGTCGGCCTCCATGTTATCCTATGTGTGTGTAGAAGGCAGTATCATGCCGGAAATGAGTGGTTCACGGGCCGTGTTGGGCGGGAAGAGCAGAGGTGACTATGAAAGGGAGGCGAGTGCGCGCGAAATGGAAGCGTTCGAGAAGCTTTCGACAAAGGTATACGGATGGGTATAAGCTCAATTCTTAGGCCGTCAGGAAGACATTGATCGTCCAATTTCCCGGGCGGAGACGGACGGCTCTTGTTTAGAAGAGCAGCACCCGTGGTCTGTTTCACGGGTTTCAAGAAGGCACTAAGAGACTGCCTTGGCATGCAGGCACCCAGGCACGCATGCCTGGTCACTAAGCCACACCCTTCCGGTACTAGAACATGCAACTATGGCACGGAGAGTTTCCCACTATGCAACGACTCCCTCTAGTCGTCAATAATGCCCTCGGTGATCTCACTCTCCTATTGCGATCTGAATTTGTGAGCGCGTCAAGCGTCGCGATGCTCTAAGGGAGATCGCCGCGACGGCGCTGCAGGGACCCCAGCGCTACCACCCTAGGGCCGCATTCTCAGGGGTAATTTAGCAGACCACATGAAACGCGCATCTGCTCGCCATCTGAAAGCTGTCGTACCGCTCCACCTTGCTGTCGAACGCGTAAAAGGTATCTGGAGCCGTCGCTTGCATCAGCCGTGACCTAAGCCCAACTCCTCACCCCACCATCTACGATCCATCGCGTTGTAAGAGAAGAACGCTCTCGGTCATTGGCCCGAAATTCGTCTCAGCATTTATTCCTGCGAAGAATGCGGCTCTGGGGATGGTGTTGCAAAAAAGGAGCGTGGCTTTCGGAGGGCGTCCTACAACTCCACACTAGAAAACAAGTCCAGAAGCGTTTCGCAACCAGTTCCGTGAGCAACAAGAGGTGCTTTGTTGATGGTTGCGTCAATAGCTCAATTGCTGCAGCACATCGTGTTCGTTTCGGCAAAAGCCACCAATCGCGCCCCTACATAGTACGCGTAGTAGCGTGTTGGGCGCTTGTTCCTCACATCTGTCGTCATCTTTGAGACGCGAGATAAGGCAAGGAGTTCTGCAGATCCCGCATAACGTCGAATGATCGCTCCAGCGTGGTCGCGAGCAGTCAAGGTGAAAGCGGCCCTTGTAAGATCTGCTTGGCTGGCAACGGTATTTCTGGGGTACGTTACCGACGAAGAACGGGTGCTATTTTTGGCGGAACGCGATGGTCCGATCGCAACAGGTAAGACGTCTGTAAAACGTCAACTTGCTCTTCTGCTATGACCACCAACTTGCATAAGCCGAAACGCGCCCGCTGTAAAGAGGACTGACCACCAGTGTGATGATGTATGATCATCGTGAATATGAGCTGACCAAGCGGGTGTTCTGCGGCGCCGCTGCGTGTGGTCGTCGTGGTGCGTGCCCAAGGTATCCATCCAGGCAGTGCACGAGTTCATGCGAAGCAGCTCCTACACTCCGTGACTTTCCCATGCATCAAGTTCAAAAAGCAAAAGGCTAGCAACAGGTGGGGTCGCCAACACTTCTGATTCACGCGTATAGGTTGTTGTAAGCGAAGACGATTCAGATCCTATGAAACGTGATCAGGCCTCCATCTTGCGCAGGCCAACTCGAACCTTCAGCGACGGGATGGAGAGATTGCATGGAAGTGTGCATTCATGCTGATGTTGAGCTGTGTGGCGGAGCGTATCCTGCAGCGGGTCCAGACGCCTGCTAGTTAAGAAACGAGGCGTAAGGCTGAGGCACTCGTAACGACGCACCTGGTGGACGCTTGTGAACAAATTACCCAATCAGTCCGCGACACGGCCGTTCCGTTCATCTTTTGCTCGGAGGCGCACCACGATGATTGGAAGGCGTCGGGAGCGATCGAAATCTAGGGTAAATGGATAAACAGATGTGTCGGGATCTGGAATGGTAAACCAAGGCATTCAATCTCTTGCGGACTATGGATGCATGCATCCCATGTAGCTCGCTCGCACAACACACGCGACGACGAATAGCTCTGTGTCATGTCTGGTGGTGGCCGAAGTAGACCTCGGGAGAGGTTTTCGGCTGCGTGTTAGCGGACCTTGGGAGTGGTGGGTACACTCAGACAAAGAAATTGAAGGTTTCGCAGCAAAGTATGTATTGTTAATATTCCGGTAGACATCGCCAGCTGCGACGTTGTTTGTAGACGATGCGTTGTCGGCGGTCTCGTAATGTCGATGGGGTGGTAGAGCGCGAAAAAGGAATGGCGGCACTTACGAGCCACATGTGGCAAGCGCCAGTCGCGTCGCGTGTCGCGACTTCGAGAATCACGCGTAGTCCAAGCTTGCTCCAACAACGACAGTTCCCCGCCATGTGTATTTGCAATTGAACGTATGCAGCCTTGCACAATTAGTCCTGTCTTTCTACGTACATTGTCATTTCTTGTAATACGCGCTTAACACGATCCCATACACCGGAATCTAGATCTTCTCCTGAGTAACGTCAACGAAGACCTTACGCGACCTCTGCAGAAAGCAACCACCACGTATCGAGACGCCATATTCGCGAACGGTAAACCAGGGCTTCTATCGATATAGATTCTATCCAGTCCTGTCACCACTAGCCATGACATCAGCACAAACCTCGCCAACACGCGCGACAGACGCGTCGGCAAAGCCTCGACCAAAGCTGCTAGCAGCTCTACGCAAACCTGCCGCAGATTCTTCAGAGAGCGAAGCTGAATCAGAAAATGAAGTGTCCGGATCTGAAGATGATGCGACCTCCATAATCAGCGCAAAGCCAGCTACAACAGCACGCCCTCAACCGGATATAGAGCGAACTAATGAGGAAGACGAGAGCGATGGGGAAAACGCATACGAACTTATGAAGAAACGACTAGCTGCCAATAAGAACTCATCATCAAAATCGGCAGCTCCACAAGAAGCACAACAGGAAACGCCAATTCTTGCTACAATTGAAAGTAGCGAAGATGAGGACGCGATGCCTGTACGAGCGAACATCCGCAAACCAGCCACAATCCGGACGAAGACAGCAAGCCCTCGAGCATCTGCATCACCAACCGTACGATCACGACGATCATCGCCGGGGCTTTTTGTCACGCCAGACCCTTCGCCAGCAAAGAAGCCATCGCGACGATCACCGAATGCTGGTTCAGAGTCAGACGAATCTTCGCATCCCCTGCACAATGCCGATCTGCAAGAGCGAGTGCGACGGATTCGAGAGGAAAGACTGGCGAAGCAACAGGAGGAGGAAGCACAACAAACCAAGCCCAAGAAGATTGCACGGCGGCCAGCAGATCATGGTTCAGGCACCGAGTCAGATGGTGAGGGGGGTAGGCGGCTCACACAACATGCTAAGCCAACTCGCAGGGCTGGCAAAAAGGCTATGGAGGCAATGGCGCGGGATCAGCAGCGCATAAGCCGTAATATGCAGCTTACCCACCAAGCCAAGACGAAGAAGCGCTTCACGACACAGGATCTGTTCAAGAAGTTCAACTATCCAGCGCCCGGCGCCGAAGTGGTAACCCTCCCCACACCAGAACCCAGCTCAGCATTGGCATCCTCTGACGCAGAGGCGAACCAGATACATGACACGCCGCCAACAAGTCCACCCAGACAACATGCCCCCAACGAGAAGGATGTTCCACTGGACCAACAGATTTCTATCACAGTGGCCGACAGCAAGGCACAATCACCCGGGTCCGTCAAGCTCGATAAGGGTAAAGGACGAGCACCTGAGTTTCAACATCTGCCAGTGCATCCTTGGATGAAACAGACCGAGCCGGTGACTGTGGGCAAAGCCGTGGTAGAGACTCAGAAGGCTACGGACAATGGCATGGTGGAACTCTCTGATTCGGATGATGATCTGCAGGTAGAAAAGCCCAAGAGTAGATTCCCTGTCTTTGATCGATTGCCTACGAAGAAGGACCACGAGGCCGGATCGCTTGTACATCTTCGTGCTCTCGCTCAATTGGTGAAATCACCACCGAAGAGCAAGAAGGGACAGAAGATAGTGACTCGTCTTGAGATGGAGTTTTCACTGGCCCAGAAGGCTCGCCAACAAACAGCAAAAGCCAAAGAGGAGAGGATAGCCGATCTGATCAGGCGAGGCCATAACCCCGAGACTGAAGAGGAGAGGGAGAAACGCCAGGAAGAAATCGACGACATGGTGGCAATGCTCGAGAAGCAAAGGCAAGAGGACCTCGAGCTAGCCAAGATGGAGAGAAAGGAGGCAAAGAAGAACGGCGAGACCATCGATGATCTCCCATCCAGTGACGAGGACGATGGCGACTACGTTGGTAGTGACGAGGAAGATGCCAACCCGGGGGAGAACGATGACCAGGAAGATGCTGAACTCGTTCTCTCAGGCTCCGAAGATGAGGGCGAAGACGAAGCAAGCAACCCAGATGATGCGGATGCTCTCATCGATGGAATGGCTGACGAAGACGACGAGCCAGCGGAGAAGGTACAAGCCCAACAAGACGACGATGCCGATATGGATATGGATGACGACGATGCGGTTGCGCCAGTCCGCAGACAAATGGTGAATCGTGCTCGCAATCGAGTCATTGATGATGACGATGAGGATGGCGATGCTGTGGCGCCTAGGCCTGCCACGCCCACTCAACCAGCAACTCAAAACGACGCAATGGCCGCTTTTGGTTTCGGCAACGCCAACGCCGGAATAGGGCTCACACAGATGTTTGCAGGCACCATGGCCGAGTTGGAGTCTAACTCACAATCTGCTACTGCCGTTAACACTGAGCAAGATTCTCTGGACTTCCTACGGAACCTGCCTGATACTCAACCTGGCGTAAACTTTAGTCAAGCTTCAGAATTTCTGGTTCCCAACAGTCAATCTCTGACGTCTCCACAAAAGAACACACAGGCTGGTGACGAGTCTCAGTTCAGCATGGGGATAGGCCAAGTAGTCAATACATCCCCACAGTTCTCGCGAACGCAGGTCGAAGACTTCGAGCCTACCCAGGATGCAGGCTTCTCCTTCTCTCGGTCGCCAGCAGGCCTTGTCCTGCCCCCATCCACAGTCGATACCGTCATGATGCCCGTTGCTGAATCGCCGATCAAGCAAAAGGGCAAGCTCCAGCGTGGACGACGAGAGACAGCTGTTGAGCTCTCTGACGTTGAAGACGACCTAGTCGATGCTGAGGAAGAGAGCGAGGACGACATCCAACGCCCTCCTAAGCATAGCAAGAATGCTTTCAAGAAGATGCAACAAGAAGCCAAGAAGGCGAAGGCGGTCGAAGAGTTCAATAAGAAGAAGAGTATGGCAAGGGAAGCTGTCATGGAACAAGCCGAGGAGTCTGAAGATGAGTATGCTGGACTTGGAGGAGCCAGTGACGATGAAGAGGGCGAGGAAGACGAAGACCTCAAGGATATGATCGACCACAACGATGTCAAGGTTGACGAGCGCCAGATTGCCGCTTTCTACGCGTAAGTTCAGCTTCCATCTTCACATATACATTCATGATACTAACATAGATCAGTGACAAGACGAAGAAGGACGATGAGAAGCAACTCGCCGAGCTCTACAAGAAGATGCAGAGGAAGGGCGGTCTGCGCAGGGCTGGCGGCTATGATGGCATCGACATGTCCGATTCTGAAGACGAGGCCGAGTTGCGCCAGCGAAAGAAGCGCGCTGCATTCCAAAAGCAGACTCACGCCTTGTTGCAAGACCAGAAAGTCAAGGCACTCGCTGACGACGACAAGAAGAAGGCATTCTTCAACACACTAGCTGATTTTGCCGACGAGGGCGAGTACGACTACCTCAACATGCCCGAGAAAGAGTTGGACACGAACAACTCGCAGTCTCAAGAGAATGTCCAAGGTGACGACATAGCCATTCCAGATTCACAGGCCCAGTCTCAAAACCTGTCAACGCCAAACAGTCCACTCAAGCGCAAGTCTCAAGACTCGCAAAAGGAGAACCGACCACCTCCGCACATGCGCCGTACAGCCGCATCCGACAGCCTCGCCCGCAAGCCTCTGACTGCGGATGATGTCAGAGACTCTATCTCGGAGCTCATTGAAGACCCACGCGTCGTGATACCAGACTCACAGCTCTCTGACGCCGAAGATGACCAAGAAGCTGCCTTTGTCCCAGCGTCGCGGAAACCCATCATCGACCGTCTGACTCTGAGTCGGCAATCTACAGTCGACGAATCTGTAGGCGGAGACTCCAATGTAGCCTTCCATGCTGTATCTCGCTCTGCTGCAACGCCAGGATTCCGCGTTCCTTCGCTCATACGTCAGGCGACTAGTAATCTGTCTGTCAGCAGCGAACGGTCAGCAAGCAACAGTACTCCGAAAGAGAGTGCTGTGCGGAGAGGTGGTACTGGAAGGAGTAACATTCACGCTCAGGCACGAGAGGCAGAGCGAAGAGCGTTGCTGGAGAAGAAGGAGGGGAAGAGGAAGGAAGCACTCCGGAAGAAGGTGGAAGGTGGAAGGAAACAGGGTATGAGGAGTGTACTTAGCGATCTTAGCGGTGGGTTTGAGTGATGCACGCTTAACGTTTTGGGTCTTGGACAACTGGTAGCATATACTCACATGGTGTTGGCGTCATTTAGTTACGTGCTGCACGTAAGCACTACTATATTATAGTTTTCATCTATGCATTTTTTCAATTCTGAATCCTTTCTGCTTTTGCTGCTTGATACAATGAATTTCTGCGCAGAAAGACAAGGAACATCAATACCCGCTTGACCCTAGTAAGAGAGGGTACTTAATAATGAGGTCGACGTGCGATCCTCAATTCAATACCCATACTTGTGTGTCCAATATGTTACAGTATTTACATGTTTCGTCTCATTCATCACATCACACTACACACGTTCACTCACCCAAATGGCTCCTCTACAGCCTCCTCTTATAACTTCGGTAAGCAAGTCGTATGGTTTCGCTTCCTTGGCATCATTCTCTACTGCATGATCCAGGTGCTCCAGCTCCTCATCTCGTATCCTCCTTAGCTCAACTACCAACTTGTCCAGCTCTGGGCCCAGACTTTCGCCCCGCTGCTCGCACTTGTTTGCCCAGTCCAGCAGCACTCGCACCTGCTCGTTGTAGTGGGTACCAATCTCTGTCTCGACAGCCTCGGTACAGGCCATGGCTGCCTCACGACCCATGACAGCAGTCGACCAGCCAAGCATGGTGGCCGCAGCGGTCCATATTGGTGTCATTGCAGTGGGTCGTATGCGGTGCTTGGAGATGACCTCATTAAAGAACTTGTAGTGGCCTGCCTCCTGGTCGTACATGTGCTTCATAAGTGGTCGCAAGTGCGGGTGTGACCGTGTGATGACGGGCGATTGGGCAGCGTATATCAGGATGGCGGCGAGTTCACCCGTCTGGTTCACTCTCAATGCAGAGGAAAGGAACTCTTGCTGCTCTTGCGTGAGCGGCCGTATTGGCTTGCCATTTTTCTGTGTTTGCAGCGAGGGCCGTGATTGCGGAGATTCAGACTGTGGAGGTGGTGGTTGTGGTGCTGATACGGTACTGGAGAGGCGTGACGTTTGGCGTGGTGCACGGCTTGTGGTACTTGGGGCGAGGAATTCGAGCACAGGGTATTGGAGCCCGCGGCGGACTGCACTGTGAGATACGACCCGCGGTGAAAGCAGGACGGAAGACATGTTGGACGTCTGGCTATTGTACGATAAAAGTGAAAGGAAAATGCGATTGTTCCTGGGCCGAGCAGGCGCAACAATAGTCTGCTGAGGTATGATGCGCTCACTGCATGCACGCTAACCAGGCCCACTTTTCGACGCGTATGGCCCAAGCGCAACGAGCGTTTCCCCGACCTTTGGACTTCCCACGTTCTTCTTTCATCCTCTTTCCCCCTAACCACGCCCAAATCCGCTCGCAGTCCCCCCAGCGACACCGTTTTCGCCTCCACCATCGCCTTTACGACCCGGAATTTATCGCGAAATCCTCGCGAGCCGCCTTCACAATGTCAGATATCGACGATGAGCTCTTCGCCCTCGCTGGCGGTGACGAAGATGCAGACGTCGAAGAAGGCGAGGCGTGAGTACCCTCTCTCACCTGTCACCCTCCTCCACTGCCTCTGCCTCGCGACTTTCCATCGCTTCCAATGCTCTAGGCCCTCCACCCAACTCTCTACCGACCACCTCAACCCCTTACCGCACCATGGCGCTGACTCCACGTAGCTCGTCGCCTGCCGCCTCATCGCCAAACTCGCTAGGATCCGACGCCATGGACGAGTCGGATTCAGACCGCGACGATGACGTACCAGAACGCGCTGCAGATGTTCCCTACCCCCTAGAGGGCAAGTACATCGACGAGGCAGACAAGCGCCACATCCTGGGCTTGTCACAACTGGATCGTGAAGAGATTTTGGGTCAACGCGCCGAGGAGATGAGCAGCGCCAACTTCAAGGCCGAGCTCGCCAGGCGCGCAGCAAATGTCCAGAACGACCGGAAGCGCAAGGCTAGTTCCGAAGACGCCGACGAGCGTAAGAGCAGTCGCCCCAAGGTACAGCCGCGAAAGAACGAGAAGCTCGAGGCATACAAGCGTGAGCGTGAGCAGCGCGGTCAGCAGCGGCAACGGAACGACGACCGACGCAGTGGCCGCAGGCGGTCCAGCTCCGCCGATCGAGACGGTGGCTCAGATGTCGACGCTGACGGTGAGAGCGACGTCGAGTGGGACGACCGCGTGCCAGAGAAGGCCCGTGAAGAGGTGCCTGCCACCCTTCGCGATTTCGAGTCCGTTCGTGTTGGTCGAGGATTCTTCTCAGAAGTCTGTTTCCATCCAGGTTTCGAAGAGGCCATGACAGGCGCATTTGGACGTGTTGGTGTGGGCCAGGATGCTCAACGCAGGACCCTATACAAGATGGCGCAAATCAAGGGTAAGCAGGACGACATCTACATCGCGCATTATGCTAACATGTTGTCTTTAGGTTTCTCAGCTGGCAAACCCTACGTTTTTGAAGGAAAAGACGGCAAGCGCGTCGCGACGGACCAATACGTTATCGCCCAACACGGCTCCGTGAAGAAGGACTACCAGTTCCAATTCTTATCGAACCAACGCTTCAGCGAGAGCGACCTCGACGCATACCGCCAATCTCTTATAGAGGCCAACGCCAAGGTCCCCACACAGTCATACCTCCAAAGGAAATACGACGATCTCAAGGCCCTGCAGAACCACCATTGGACTGATGCCGACATCAGCGCACGTATCGCCAAGTCGAAGAAGTACGCACATCTCCTTAACCGCTCCAACTCGGATGCCCAGCCCAAGATTGCGACACAGTCAGAAACAGCGGCCGCACGTATCGCCGAGTTGAACCGCAAGAACCGCATCCTGGAAGCCGAGCGTGTCCGCAAAGCACAACTCGACCAACAGCGTCAGAAGAAGATGGAACAAAAGAAGGAGATGGCCCGGCGGAAAGCAGAAGAAGAGGCCAGGAAGGCACAAGAGGAGGAGGAGGCGGCCAGGAAGAACAACAACCTGGACGTCGATGCGCTGTTTGACGGCGACGCTTCAAGCCGAGCAAGCACACCGAACCCACAACAACCACAGCAAGGCAAGAAGAAGACCGAGCGGAAAGGACTACCGACATTTAGAAAACCCAAGATGGATGACGATATCATTGCTAACATGGACATTGGCATGGATATTGAGATTTGAGCAGGCCACCAAGCAACTTGACCTGGACTGGCTTGGTATTGATTCTTAGCTTCTCTTTTGATTCAGTCTTCCGTGTAGACCCTTAGATGAAAGTCTCTCAACTTTTGGGTATTAGCATTGCGCGGTGTTTTTCGGTGCCTGAGACTCATGGCTATCTATAGGGGTATGAGGTCTTTCTGCCGCATTCGGCTTCCATTCTTGCCATAGTATTATATACCAAAGATTATGTTTTGATACCATTCTGTGCGCTTTGTACCATGTCACGTCAGACGCTATTTGTCACATAATCTTCACCATATAACTTCGATGTAAAAAGCCCGTCATCAATTCCAACAACATGGATTCTGTCAATCGCGCTGTCTGCGTGATGTGGTCAACGTCGCTTACTATCTAACACCAAAAAATGTCGCTCAAAAACAACTCGCTACACTACGTCTCAAAAACTTCCTGGATATTACCCCAGTCGCCGCGTTCCCTGCACTCCCAGTACCCATCCTTTCCACCCTTGAGTCTCCAAACTTCTTCGTCACCCAACGCCGCAGCTTCCACAGCCCCAACCTTGGTGAACCAGCGTGGTTTCCATTCGTCACCATGTTCTTCCATGACCCTTCTTCGACTGCGCTGTCTTTCCTCAAGTCGCGCTTTCAGTGCTTCGGCTTTGTCCACGTCGCCGTCTTCGAGCGCGCGCTGATCGGGTCGGAGGCGGGAATCCGTGGGAGCCATGTGGTCTTGTTCGATGGCCGTGACTTGGTTGAGGGCAGCGGCGAAAGTGGTAAGACCGTAGTGCTTCTCAGCTTTGTCGACAAGGTCGCCTACTTTCCAAATTGTCTTGCCGGTGGGTTGGCCATTGGATGTGAGTTGGAGATCGGTCGTCCACTTGCCTGTTGCGCCCATGGGCAGAACGGAGCCGGTAGCGTCGAAGACTTGGACGGAGACTTCTTCTGAGCGGCCGGCAAACATGCCACCGGCTTTGAAGGTGCAGATGGCTTTTGCGCCCGTAGTCTCTGAGATGATGGTCATAGTGCCGGAGGGTTCGAGATACTTTTCACCGGCGATGACGTTACGAAGGTACGAGGTTGCGAGAGTCCAGGAGTAGTGTTCGCCTGAACCGTGGAGGAAGATGCGCACACGACCCTCGGTGTTGATCTCTGCACTCTTACCCCAAAACTTTTGCATCGGTGTTGGCGATTGCACAAACGTCCATTCCGCAGCTTCGGCTTGACATGCCATGCGGACGGGACGGTGGACAACCTTCTCTGCGAAGAAACGGAAACCCTTGTCTTCGCGGACAAGTTCGTAGGTCTCGCCGAGCATGGGATTGAACGGCTTACGAATAGCACGATCCTTGACACGAGCGTTGCTAAATGCTGATATGGCGAATGCGGCCATGTAGACGAGGCGCTCACCGTTGTCTGGCGTGGCAGTCACTGCAGCGTCGAGCAGCTCGCTGTACTCCAGCTGCTCTGCCAGTCGTTGCAGTGCAGATGTAGGCTCGTTAGCTGATACCGGCATCGCGATAGTTGACAAATCTTTGCCGACATTCTTCCTGAAGAATGCGATAAGACTTGGAGGCTGGACCTTTGGAGCTGGAACCGTGCCGCGGCGCTTCACAGGTTCAAGCGGCAGTGGTGTAAGTGACTTGGGTCGTGTAGGGAAAAGCGCCGGGGTAGTTTCCCGTGACATGCGAGGTCGATCCATCATGCCAACACTGCCATTTTCTGATGACGATTCTGATTCACCATCCGAGTCGGCATCTGGCGATTGTTCGCGTTCTCGCCTATCCTCTTCGCTGTCGCGGCGGATGGTAAGGAGCTGTGACCTGTTGGCGTCGCCATCTGGTGCATCGAAGAACTCATCAACGGATTCGGCTACTGATTCAAAGCTATGACGCGACTCTACGGCCGAGAGAGGTGCAGGTGGAGGCATCCGTCGTTGTTTGCTTTCACTGATCAGTTCAGAGAACTCCTTGACGACAGAGTCCAGATCTTTTAGTAAAGCCATGCAGTTGTCGTGAACGCTTTCCTCGTGTGTATGGCTAGTGTAGCTTGAGTAGCTCATCGTGCTTGCACGACCATTACGCTTGGGCACTGCAAGACTGCCGTTTATCGACGCATTTGAGGGCAGGGGCGGTACAGGAGGAACGGCTCCAGGTGATGCGGCACCCACTTGCGCGGACACACTCCTCTTGAAGATACCACCAGACGGACTCTGAACGCCAGAACTGCTCGGCTTGCGTTTCCAAAAGGCCATCTTCTCAGGGGCTTTTTGTTCTGGGAAGTAGTCGCCTGATTCGGCTTCGGAGGGTGTTGGAGAAAGGCTATCGTTGACCTTGCCAACGCTTATGGCTGACGATGCACCATACTTGGGATCGGTATCTTGAGCCAGCCGTCGGACCGCGTCTCTTGTACCAGAAACTCTGCCCACCAAGGCTTCGACCCTTGCCCATTCGTTCTCTTCGGCCGCATTCATGACATGCCCAAGGCTTTGGAATGGACTGTCTTTGATTTGTAGTGTTGGCGAAGCCATGTTACCCCTATCTGACGCTGATCTTGATGCGCGATCAAGCGCGTTCTTCCACATCTGAAAGTCTTTCGCGTTGTTTGCCCGTAGTTGCCAGATCTCAGCGCCGGAGTCGACAGATATCTCTCGCGTGTCCTCGTTGGCACCAACAGCTGCTAACGACAAAGGTATGGCTCCACGTAATGCTGAGGAATGGTCGTTTCGGTAGTAGGAGAGGGTAGACGATGTAAAGTCCAAGGAGAAGAACCTCCTGGCATAGCCCTGGTTCTTCTTCCTCCTCTTCTTCTGCAGCACTCCGGTAAGGAATGAGCCTCCTGAAAGACTGGCTTGTTTCTGCGTATGTTGTGATCCTGGTCGCTCGGCGTAGGCTTGTGGCAGGGATTCCGAAGATTCGACGGGGCCCATAGAGGGGCTCGATTTGGGGAGGCTCGTTGTGCTCGCGCCTGCCATGGCGTGCGCATAGTGCATGTGATGGCCAGACTTGGGCGCCGCATTCGTCGGATATGTCATGAGGACGAAGGTGGCTGTCTTGGAAACAGTCTTGGAGAAGGTGTTGTCAAAGACCAATCCGTACATGCCACCCTCTCCTGCTGGCACGTCGTATGTGCCCATGGACACCAAATCGGCCTCGCATTTCCCATGCCAGTGCACCTGCTTCAGCCCAATGGCCGCCAACTTTTCTAACACCACGGTCCTATCGTTTCGTGAGGTCGAGGCTCCGCGTCCGCGCGTTGTAGGCGGCTCGAGGCTAGGGGTGCCAGGTCCGGCTTCGACAGTCGCAGAGGCTGGCAGGTTTGGAGTTGCGCCGGTGGCTGATCCGGGGTGCTTGAAGATGCCGAAGTTGATAGATTTCTTGTGGGGTTGAACGCTCCATGATATGGTATGTCCTGAGTTGACATTGACCCATCTTACAAGGTACGACTGGCTTCAATCAGCGTGGGAGCGCGACGTGGACACTGTACATACCTTGCTATGCACCTCGATGTTCTCCATTCCAGCCATGACTGGCTGTGTGCAGTAATACTACTTCCTGTATGAGGTTGTTGTGGCTGTGGATCTTGGTACCGACAATACGCGGGGCTTGGGTGCTGAATACGCAGGGCTGTTTGTATAAACGTTTGGCGGTCGAGCGAATGCAGGGATCGGGTATGACGTTGTTCCTAGCAAGCGGACATTTCGGACGTCGGATTCGTAAGGATCGGTCGGGTTTTCGGTGCCTTGTCAGCTTCACGGCGCGCTGGCAACGATGTGGTGGTGAGTCGGAATACGGATTGCTGCGAGGCCGAGTAGTCTGGTAGAGCACCGGTTCAGGGATGCAGGGCTTTCTTTTTGTTTCCCTGGATTTCTGGGCAAGACTAGCAGAGGGTTTTGCTTATAGCAGCTAAGAAAAGACGTAGCGCAGCGTGCAGAGAATGTTTCAATGCCTGGATGACATGTGTCGACGCTACAGCTGTCTGGCGGCTGGGACCATCATCGCCCAGGGTCTGCGTTGGTTAGCCTGTTCAGCCTTACGCCATCTTTCATCAGCCACTCCATTATTCTTCTACACCTCTTCCCCGTTTGAGCTACTCGACTAACCGGCTTTCTAGCCACACTGTTTCTTGTTTATCCGTCTTACCTTTCTCCCCTTTCCGTGCCATCGCAGCATGCCAAAGCAACTTCTCGGTATATGACGTCGCCCGAGGCCTGCACATGTACTGTAAATATCCTGCTCGGCCGATGCCAGTACTCCTGCTTTGCAGCTCCCGCTTCATCCGACTCTCTGATATCATGCCCTACTGCTGTGGACTATTCCAGGGCTGTTTGCTTTCTACGTCTCGTGACAGAGGCCTGCCGGCCGATGCAATGGACACCGACTCGCCGTATCCATGGTTGCTATACGAGCCATGAACGAGTACCTGCGACACCCCCACTCTTGGAAACAAATGGAGGGCCTGTTTCACTCGACGAGTCTGACCACATCGCACCATGCGTTCTTCTACACAATAATCAGGCTGCGCATTCATGTTCTGACTTCGCCCTGCAACTCAGCTCTGGGCAAACTTTTGAAATATTGGCGTTGGGTCCGGGCTGCACAGCTTCCCAGCCTCCCAGCCACCCAGCGCGACAACAGGACTTTAGGACAAGTATACCACAACGCGTCTGCACACCCATCTCAAGGTGGCACACTGCATCGCGTACTCTTCACTTTATGCCCAAGCCGTTTAGGGCTAACAGGACTGTGCTATTAACACTGTCACAAACAATCGCACCGCCTGCAGCACCCCCTCTACGCCACAACTTCCACCAAACACCTCGAACCATGCAAGTCCTGGCATCATTATAGATCTTGTTTCAGATCGACGAACGTAGGTACGAATTCCTCAATGTCGAGGCTAACTCGCGTTGATGATGATGCAAATCATCCCGCTATACCCATTCCAACACGGAGCATCATGCCTTCGGACTCTATTCCGGACAAGCATTTCTACGCGTACTACTCACGCGCAACCCTCTTAGTGCATTAGAAACGTCTTTCCAGAATTCTTCCGCGAGCGATTCAGTGTAGTTTGCCCTCTATTTCCAATATGTGGGGTATTTGCATACAACGAGTAATTTCATCTAATTTACCTCGTTCGCACCTGTAGATCGTCTGTTCCGGAGACCCGGATTAGTTTGGTACTGGTATAATACTGTTGGCATCATACTTAACGGGCCGCTCCTCTTCAGAACTCATCTCTTGGCTACTTGCATTCTGTGTTACTGCTAGGACTCTCATAACAACATGGTCAAATCAACTGCTCTTGCGCTGTCTCTCGCCACTACCGGCCTCGCTGCCCCGTACTCAAACGGCTCATCATGGTCTGGCTGGAAGAATGTCAAACAACTCTTCGTCTTCGGTGATTCCTATACGCAAACCGGCTTTGACGTGAAAGGAACACAACCCAGCGCCTCAAACCCGTTCGGCAACCCTGCGTACCCCGGCTACACGTCCTCCAACGGACCCAACTGGGTTGGTTTCCTCTCTACAACCTACAATGCCAGCGACCTTCTTACCTACAACATGGCCTATGGAGGCGCCACTGTTGACTCCGACCTCGTAACACCATACGCTCCCACAGTCATCAGCATGAAGAACCAAGTCCGCACCGAATTCCTTCCCACATATGGTGCACATCCGGACACCGCACCCTGGTCATCCGCGTCGTCCCTCTTCGCCTTCTTCATCGGCATCAACGACGTAGGAAACAGCTGGTGGCTCAACAACGCCACGCTCTACGACACCATCTTCTCTGTATATGGCAGCCTCCTCGAAGACGTATACGCAACCGGTGCCCGCAACTTCTTGTTCCTGAGCGTGCCGCCTGTTAACCTTGCGCCAATGACGCTAAACCAAGATGACGGTGGTTACGCAAAGGAGAACGAGGGCAAGGTTATCCTGGACTGGAACAAGAGGCTCAGTGAGATGGTGAACGCGTTCCAGGCGAACCATACTGGAACCACTGCCTTCGTACATGATACCTGGGGTCTGTTCAATGCCGTCATTGAGAACCCCGCTAGTTATGAGCAGACCGCCGGATTGAAGAATGTCACTGACTACTGCGCGGCGTACATGAAGTAAGTTGTTCCTGGTGATGTGGATGCAGACGAAATGGGTAGCGCTAACAAAGTTGCAGTGGAACACCGGATTGGTACACCAAGAACGACACTTGCGAGTACCCAGTCAACGAGTACTTGTGGCTCAATGAGCTACATCCTACTTTCCCTATTCACAACGCCACTGCAGCTTCAATCGCAGAGTTGTTGAGCAAAGAGTAAAGGAAAAAGAAGAAAGCGAAGATTTCAAAGATTCATTGTATATATGTAAGCCTCAAACAAAGGACCAAAGTGTTGATGAACGGGATAGTCAACTCAAGAACGCCATAACATTACTATTACCAACTAAATAACTGAGCGTGAAACCAGAACTTTTCAAAAAATTGATCAAAACCTGCTCACGAGAACAGGAAACGAAACAAACCCCTCACTTAATTAATCCTCTTGTTGTGCAACATGGCATTTCCGTTGACCATGGCAGTGTGCTGACCCTGTCCGTGTCCGTGACCGATAGAGACCAGCTCATCGCTTCCCAGACTCCAGTCCGCAATACCCTTGAAGCCACCCTCCTGGCTCTCAGCCTTGCCAGCACCAAATGCCTTCGCATCCCACTTCTCCGTACCCTCGACACCCTTCCACTTGCCCTCTGAGCCGAACACGCGGAACAGCTGGGCGTTGAGGTGCTCGTACTCGTCGTAAGACTTGGGCCAACCACCGTAGCGCTGGTACGCAAGCTTGAGGAGATGAAGGTGCTTGAGCGCTGTCGCCGATTTGTCGAGCGTGTTGGAGTCAACAGCAGCTGAGGGTGGCGAGTTGGGCGCGTTGTTAACGTTGACACCTTCGCGAGCGAGGAGCTCGGCGGTGGTGTCGTCATCGTCATCCTCGTCCTCGTTGGCGGAATTGGCTGGGTCGTTGACGAGGACGCGGAGGATATCCTCGTGAATGCCAATGGCCTTCTTGAAGTAGTCCGCGGCGAGGCCAGCAGTCTTTTCGCCCTTGGCGGCTTGCGCTTGGTACTTGTTGCCAGTCGATGTGTAGAGCTGGGCGAGGAGCTCGTACGTCTCGATGGTGACTGGAGCGCGGGGACCGTGGGCTCGGCGCATGTTGTAGGCAATGTCTTCTGCGAGACGGATGGCCTTGACCTCCTCGTTGGCAAGGTAGCGAGCGCAAATGAGGCGGCGGCCAAGGTTGAGGAGCACCTCGGCGGGCCATGATCTTTGCGCATCGCGTGTCTGCCAGAGAGTTGTGAGGAGCCACTCGAGACTCTCGTAGTCTTCCTGTTCGCCCAGGAGGACCGAAAGGTGGCTCAGCTCGTACAACTGGACCTGAGCAAAGTTGATCTTGAGGTTCCTGCAAATCTCGAAAATCTTCTTGACAATACGGTTGGAGAGAACCAGCATCTTCTTGCGAAGAGTAGGGTCGGGGCACTTCTCGCCATCGCGACCGACAAGCAGCGAGGCAAGTTTGAAGCCCATGCTGATAGCACGAGGGCCGTTGTAGCCGTCATGCTTGCTGGCGTAGAGGAAGCCAAGGTTGGCAATGTCGTATGCCTCGTGGAACATCTTCGCCTTGGTACATTTGGCCACGCTCTCATTGGAGGACAGGATAACGGCACGGTTAAAGTTCTTATTTCTGCCGTTACCCAGATGGTCAAGGATGCCAATGATGAAGATGCGTGGCGACTCCTTGCTGAAGTCCTTCAAGTCCTGTGCGTCACGCTTGACAAAGAGACCAACTGCTTGCTCCTCGACAACTGCAATCATGTCCTTCTGATCGTTGCGGCGCAGGAAGTAACGGAGAGGAGCGGCAGCCAGCAGGATGTTGGTAAGGCTCTCGTTGTTGTCGAGAGTCTGGTGGAACTGCACCCAGTAGATGTACTCCATGGTCAAATCAGCGTAGATCTCCGAGAAGCTGATGCTGAGATCTTTACGAAGGTTGTACTGGAGAGATGCAAGGAAGGCGATAGCCGTACGGCTGCTCTTCGTCAGGTCAAATGACCACTTGGATGCGTTGCGAGCGTCCTTGGCGCAGATTTGACGGTGTAGCTCGTGAACCATCGCATGCGCAGTGCTGACCTGTTCAATAGCCTGGAATGTCGCAGCGATAGACCTGGCGGACTCGATCTGCTTCTGCGAGGAGGTCTCCTTTGAAATAATCTCGGAGACAGTCCTTGAGATCTGTTTAACCGCAACATCTGACTTCTGCTGGCGCGAGTATAGAGACGAGAGCTCCCTCAAACTTGTGAGCGAAGATTCGTGGCTGTATCCATTCTCGCGCGTGGATTGCTCGAACTGCGACTCGGACATACTCAAAGCACGCTGCACGGTCTCGGCCTTCATGCTGCTGGAAGAAGAAGAGTGCATCTGCTTGGAGTAGAGAGATGACAGTGCATGCTTGATCTCCGAGATGCTGGTAGTGGTTGTGACCTGCTTACCCGACTGCGAGACCGCCTCGTAGAGCGAGATGGCCTCCGACATATGCTGCTCGCTGCTCTGAGCTACCTGTGCGAGCGCAAGGGTTGCGCTGACAGCGATGGTCGACTCAGCACCAAAGACGGCAATGGAAGTCTCGCGGTACTCCTTGGTCACCTTGTAGAGTTCAGACCAATTGGCCTTGGTCTCCTCCAGGCACTGGTAGTATCGCTCGTATAGCGTCTCAACAAATTTGACGTCGGTGAAGACCTTGTGCTGCTTGGTCTGGCGAACGAAAGTGTTCCAGAGCACTCTATAGAAGGTTACGGCTTCTGCGTACCTGCGGTCTTCCCAGTAGGTGACTGTGACAACGAGCATAGCATCCAGTGCATCCTTGTGGCAGACGTCTGAGTCCTTGTTGAGAGCCGTGAGGATCTGCAGGTAGTAGTCCAGCCAGTAGCCATGGTTGCGAGGGTGGCTGCGGCATCTCTGAGCGAGGATGTACAGGGTTTGAATGGTGTGCTCGTGCGTGTGGCCCAGACGGTTGCGGTAAACAACCAAGATCTCCTGGTAGGTGCTGATTGCCTTGTCTGCGTAGCCGTGCTTGTCGTAGAAGTTGATCAACAGGTTCTTCGACTTCTCGAAAATGGCCTTGTCAACGTTCTCGGTGACTAGAACAGCGCGGAAGAAGCGGCTGTAGACATCGTCAACCCTTTCAAGCTGTCGTGTCTGCAGATAGCATTCTGCGAGGCGCTCGACAAGCTCGATTGACTCCTGAGTGAACACAGTCGCCATGGTGACATCATGGATAGAGTTGGCGAGGAAAGAAGACCAAGTACGCTGCAGAGTAGCATGGATAACACTGATGGCGGCAGTGTAGTTCTTCTTCGCCATGTGTTGCACTACCAGCTTCTTGGCTAGCGCCATAGTGCTAGACTCAATAGCCTTGGAGCTCGATATGGTCGTGAAAAATACGTCTTGGTAGACAGACTCCGAAATGGTCGTCGTAGTTTCCGTTGTAGAGCTGGAGCTATTCAAACTATGCTGGACGAGCTCATTGGAAGTCTGGGAAAGTTGCTGGCTGATTTCACGCGACTCAGAGGACTCTTCGCTGCTGGACTTGCGGTAATAGGAATGGGCGAACTTGAAAATTGAGAGTGCTTGAGAGTGCGCATTCATGCTTCTCATCTCCTTGGCAACGCTTGTGAGACGTTGAACGATGCTCTTCGCAAAGGACAGATGATGGGACTCATACTGCTGCCAGACTGAGGTCAGAATAGCCACAGATTCGTTGGTACGCTTCTGACTCTTCAAGAACTGAGAATAAGAGGTGGCAATCTCAATGTTCTTCTCGTGCCATTCCACAGATTGGACAGTACGGCATTTGGATGAGACCTCCATCCAGAGCTCAACGTACATCCTTTCGACTTCAGCGAACCTCTTCATAGTGAGAAGCTTTTGGATCTGGATCAACATGGCGTTGATAGTAGAGATGGTGAGAATCTCGACGTGCTCTTCATCGTCTTGGTCAACTTCGAAAGAGAAGTCATCGTAGATCTCAATCTCACGATCGCCTGTGCCCTTTCCAAGAGTCACTTGGAGATGATCATGGATATCATGGGCTTGATGTGAGTCTCGGCCATAAAGCTGGATGGTGGCATCCTGAATGAGGCGGTAGATTTCAATGGAGCGTTCCTGTTCGTTGATGGACTCGTAAAGCTGGGCCAGAACCTTGCGAGTCTCGATGACTAGCTCGGAGGTGCTGCCGTATTGACGCTCGTAGGTGGTAATCAACACCTTCAAGATTTCCTCACGGCGTGTCATAATCTCAGTCCTAGTGGTCGTTGTCTGAGTCTCTGTGATCTTCAAGAACTGGCTTGCGCAATCCAAGGTCAAGGGATGCATATCCGACAAGACCTTACGACTAACGATAGTACACAGGTAGAGATACTTCGTGGCCTCTGTGACGTTCGAGATGAGTAGATAGCTTGAGACAATTGACAGGTATGTCTGGAGAAGACCAGGGTGGTTCTCTGGGAGCATGTTCCTGCGAAGGATGCTAACAAGCCTCTGTAACTCCAGAGCCTCAGGGATAGGCAATTGAGTATCCCAGCAGTAAGACTCCAGAATGGGGAACATGGTGCTTTCGGGGAACACCTTCTGGAGTTCGCCGGTGGGCTTGAACTCGCCAGACGACTTAGGAGCCAGAGGAGACTGCTGGAGATGCAGAACCCAGTATCGCACTGCGTACTCGAGGAAAGGATGCTTCCTGAACAATCTGTCGGGGGTTGAAGGATCAAATGTGTCGAAAGTCGGTTCGGCAGTGTGGTCCTTCAAAGTATGCTTGGAGTAAGCAAGTACTCTAAGAAGCATGTCCGTCTCGCTGTCCTTCAGAGGGATAGGAATCTTTCCATTGGCTGAGAAGTCATGCAGAGTGGAGTGAATGACGGGGTGCTTGAAGCGGACTATGCGTTGATGCAGAGTGAACAATGGTGCGAGCGTCTTGAAGATCTCGTTCGTGTTCACACCCTTTTCCGATACAGTGCCGCGTTGTACGTCGACTGAGAACAGGGTCTGAATCTCGTCGATGGTCAGAGGTCGCTCAGCGGCCAAAACCCACGATAGCAATGTCTTTGCGTCGTTGGTCGGGTTTAGAGTAGTGAAGAGCTTGAGAATCAAGTCCTGGACAGACAAAGACGGCTTGGAAGATTCAAAGCCCTCCAGTGTCTTCATCAAGGCATCTGGTGACTTCTGGGTATTCAGCAACTCACAAGTCAATGTGATGTGTAGGAATGACCCGTTCGCCATGCTGATGATACGGTCCAAGATTTGTTCCTGTTCGAAAGGACGCTGACCATGGAAGTGGTGGTTGTGAATCAAAGCCCGTAGTGCGACAGCGTGAAGATCGTCACGAACATCTTCTTTGATAATCTGATGCTGGATCCCCTTGGCCGAAGACGGCAGCTTCATAGAAGAAGACAATGTGATCAGCCTTACACCCTTGCCTTGCTGAGTGACCTTAGCCAGCCTCTCAAGCAGGTCAGCAGGGCTGACAACGCCAGCAGCTTGAATAGAGGCACTGTTAGAGGCAGCGATCTCGTCGAGACCGTCGACAATCATCACCAACTCGTTGCCACCACTAACAGGGTTCTTGAGAGCTTCGCCAAGCGCATGCCATAAGCATTCCTCGTAGGCCTTGAGATCATCGGAGCTTCTGCAATGGTGGTAGGCGTCGAAAAGAGCCTTGTAGATGCCCATGTTGCCAATGCGAAGATTGAGAAGTTGGAACAACAAGGACTTCACCACTGCTAACGATGTAGCAGCAGTCGGAATGTCGGGAGACAACGAGCAGAAAAGCGTGTCGTATTGCTTCTTGCTCATGGGCCGTTGCAATCGCTCAACGATCGATCCAGCAAGTGTCGTCTTTCCAGCACCTGACTGACCAGTGACAAGGAAGACGCGGTTGTCGCTCTGGAAGAATCTAGTCATGTGCTTGAGGAACCAGAGACAAGTAAACTCCGCTTGGTTGTCTACGTAAGTCTCGTGATCTCTGGTGATTGCAGCAATCACACGGTCTTGCGAAGATAGCCATCGGCTCAGATGTTGAACATCAATGGCTTCCTCTTCCTCAAAGTGGCCCTTCTCAATCTGAGATTGCCAGATCAATTCAACGACATTGCTCTGACGGGTACGGAAGGTCTCGATTGTTTCACCGAAGAGCTCGAAAATGTCAAGGGTGGTTGAACCAGGTGTCATGCCTTTGACGGTCTTGTAGAACTTGATTGCTACGTCGACCACAAGAGTAATAAGATCTGTGTACAACAAACAGATCTGTTCAGTAATTTCTGGACTCGCGTTCAACAACTCTGAACGATGCAGAACCGATTGGAATGACATGGCGAACTTGTAGAAGACGGAGAAAGCCTTGTCAAGAGCCTCAGAGTTGTGGTGGCTAAGCTCGAGAAGCAGCTGCGCATGACCATACCCGATGATGGCTGCTGAACTGCTGTCCTGGGCAAAGGGCCTCACAGCTAGCTCGAATTTGTGAAGCTGCTCAGCGAAGTATAGCGCGCGGATCAGAACTTTGTCCCAACGACTACCCTTGTGGGGGAGTGTGGTTAGACGCTCGGACCTGATCCATTCAAGAAACGCAACATAGGAGACATTGCCGATGCTCTGGTAAACGCCTGCGCCTAACTCGGCCGCACTTCTCTTCCGGAGAGAGGCAGCCGAGTCCTGGACCAATGAGGTTTGGTGGCTGTTGCTATTTCCTCGCTTGTTGTACGACATCATTGTGCTGAAGTTCCCGCTAGTTGCGCGAGAAGATGTGAATGATGGAAGACGGCCCTTTGTACGGAAGAGAGCTTGGGGCGAAGCCGGTGGTGACAACACCGCACTCGCGCCGTTTGTCTGCTGCCGACTTGAAGTGGGTCGAGTTGTTTGCATGATAGGCGTCGAAGGTTGTAGTGGTTTGATTGTATCTACGGATTCAGTGGAGACTGAGGCGCTCACTGAGGGCCGGATGGGTGATGGGGAGGGTGGATTGTATGGTTGAGAGCGGACAGGAGATGGAGAATTTGGACTGTCTGGCTGTGGAGACAATTCAAAAACAAGCTGTGTATTACGGCCTGTTGAGTTCGGTGTTGTGGGAATAACACGAGTCGGTGTAGATACAGCCGAGGTGGAAGATGCTGACGCTGAGAGTGGCAAGGAGTTCCTTATCACTGGAGCAGGTCTCACAGTAGCTTCAGGTACTGTGTGAAGTCGAAGTTCAGGTACTGCTGAGGAAGAGTAACTGATCTGTGCAGGAGATGGTCGGCCTTTGGACACTGGTAATGACGGCGGCGAAGATGAATACCTCGTAGAAGGAGGAGACGATGTTGTGTCAGTCTCAATAGATGCTAGGGAGGATGAGCGTCTATTTGTGGTTTGAGGATCTTCAGTTGCCTGGGAGCGTCTCTTTTTATGTCTCTCTAGAGGAGGGGGATCAGCACAGCGCTATGTGGGAAAAGATGGCGACTTACTGAAAATCTGTAACATGGATTGGAAGTAACATGAAGAATATGTACCGAGTAGTCCACGAGCCGTCTCTATATAATGAAATACCTTCTACAGCTACGATCGGTTGAGGTGGACCTCACAGACCACGAGCGGGGCATATGTACCTTGATAGTATAGATCAACAGCTTATCGTCATAGTGTGAGCTGGTGAATGCCCCAAAGTGTGTTAACAGCTCTTACCCGCATGAGCTAATTCAGCTGAGCCAGGATGAGCTTCATGGATAGCTCAAGACAACCCTAAGGTCGATAATGCAGGTCGGCGATCATGCATCGTAACCGAGCATGACACGTCTGGTAAGTCGTTTTTGGCATGAGTGAGTGCATTGACGCGCAAGCATGGTGCATGAGCTCCACCGTATGGAGTACGTGGGGAGGCTGCGCTTGCCTCGTAGTCGGCTACAACAAGCCAATGCGACTAAGGACTTGGACGGAGTGGGGAAGCTTGAGCTATGGTGATTAGAGTGACCTTCACATCAGTCAGCATTTGGTCAGACCAAGAGACCAATCAGCAGATCTACCACTCTCTATACGTTATTGCCGGTCTAGAAGAGCTCTTTGTTCAAGATTGGCAGCATACAGCTATCATGGCTTCCAGCGTAGTCACCAGAGCCTTGGGGGGAGTGGTCAAGATCCTCGTCCCTCACAGCTTAGTGAGATCTGCAGCTCTTCGGGGCTGTACTAGACTGTCGGAGAACAAGATTCCAGTAGAGCGGTAGTGTGTACCATGTCCACGACATGTATTCTGCAGGAGTGATACATCACATGTCTAGCGTTTCATTTTGCATGCTTGCTTTTGGACGAACAGCACAGAGCGCCATATCCGTCTCCGCTCCCGCCAGGGTGCTGTCTCCTTGCATGCTCGACGAGGCGTCGATCAAAGGAACGACCGATGAGTTCGATGTCGTTCTCAGGCAAGCCACAATAACGCACAAGCGAAGACCAGTAACCCGCTAGCTCTTTCTAATGGTGGTCGGCGACCATGTCTGCCGTAGGTCTAGAAGATCGCACGGGATGTCTCGCTAAGGTAGAAGGAGTTTAGGATAGAGGCGGGGTTGACCGAAGTCCTCTGATGTGGACCTCGTGTAGACCACAATGGGTGCTGAACTGTCGCAAAGAGGCCAGGTGGATCTGCGGGCGGAGGAACGGTCCTCCCGCTCTTGGATTAAGCGGCCCATTGAAATCGCTTTCTCGCCAACATCTGCAGGCCTTGGAGTGGATCTGCTTCTGGCATCAGCGATGGGCGGCCCGCTAAGGCAGTGTGCAGAGCTGATGGGAGCAGGGAATTAACAAGACCCACCATTCACATCGATCGCTCGCGCTGCCCGGGAATCGGTACACGAGATGCCCGGGGTCTCAGCAGAGCCACTCACCAGCCGCGGAGAGAAGCAGTCGACACGTTTATGGCTTTTGGCATTTTCCTTTTAGCCTTTTTTGTCGATGTTGGCTTCCCCGGCAAAGCTCGCTTATCGATCCGCAATGACATGGTTGGACACGTCTTTAGACGACATCAAACGACCAGACGGACATTTTGATCCAAGAGAGAAAATCCGAAAGAAAGAAAAATCTGCAGGAACATTGTAAGGCTGCTCTCGGTTGGCAATCCATTCTATTCCCGTGTGATTGTTTCGTCGGATTTGTTCTTTTTTCGCGTCCCCACGCTGCGTCATGCGAGAGCTTGGACTCTAGCCGCAGATCGTGACCTCCACCTATCTCCACTTGCAAGGCTGTCTCCATCTCCAGCCCTAGTCGCTTTAGACGATGGCGCATCCTACCAATAACCTTTTTGGCACTTTATCATCTGCAGTATTCCTTATTGGGAGCACCACGCGTCAAGCAATTGGCATCGGGCTCGAGAGACCGGGTCCAAATCACATCATCTGGATCCCCGGTGGCAGGTCGTCGCGGTCCGGACCTGCAGAGCCAATCGTTGTCCCATTCCGAAAGCCTGGATTACTCTTCAAGGAAATGTTTTGATTGATCCACGTTTGGGATCTTCGTGCTCAGGCACCCTGTAAGGCATTGGGTTTTGAGCAAGCTCAGACAACGCTTGCGAATGAGTATCCAAGTGTGGAGTCCATCGCAACATCGCGTGCTCTTAGCAAAGGCCGCATCAAACTTGGGAAGCATTCAACAATATCGGCGGTAATGCGCGTCTCCACCATCGATGATGCGCATCAGGCGTCATTGTTCGGACACTGTTCGATTGCTCACTGCCGACACTCCATATGCAGTGGATGCAGGCAATTCAATATTATTGAACAACGTGGCGCTACCCTGAGCGGTGGCGCATCCATCAGCTATCGGTGAACTCCTGACGCTTGGGACGAAATGTCACCCTGTTCCAGAGTTGCAATTATGGTTCGACCCTGTGATGGACCATACTTCCTACGAAAAACGGTACCAGTGCGCAGCTATGCCTTCAATCGGATAGTTATCAGCCCTGAAAGTTAGAAGAGATATCCGAGCGTTACCAAACGTCGCAACGTAGCTTTACAAATGTTACAACACCTGGGTGGTCCGATACAGTCCTCTAGGTGCGCATGCTTTCTTCCGACTGTACGCACGCTACTTCTCGGCTACCTACGAACGGTGGAGCGCATTGCAGAAACTCTCCGGTGAGACTGAAATGGAACTTCATTACCCTTTGAAGAAGGGGTATGACAAAATCCACCACAAACGAAGTTCACGAGACAATAGCGTTCGATCGCGCAGAATGTCACAAGTGTTGATCTTACCCAGTGCCGACTCGCTCAAGCGTGCTGCTCAGTCTCTGACACGGGAATATCCCCTACATCTGAAGTCACTGCGCAAGTACCGCGAACAGACTGCCGATCGATTTTACGGGAGCAGCCCGTCTGATCACAGTGCGCGACCCCCACTTAATCGGGTTCGCCGCACCCCCATGCGCATCATGGCTGATTGGCTTTCATCTTTTTGATTTTGAAATTGCCATGCAGCATCAGGTGGAACGGTTCGCTTCTTGTCCGAGTCTGTTATTTTGACCAGGACAACTCCACTTCATATTGGTTGCTACAAGCGAGGCAACCTTCTTTCAGCTGAACGTTCGTGGCACCGCCACGGGAAAGCGGCATGTCAGAACGTCAATCACAGCTTCTGACACGACTCGGTCTCACCGTGCCCATCACGATGAGGCTGCATGCATTCGTGCATGAAACTTACTGTGGGTTGTCCTTCTCGAGAACGACTCGCGGAACCAGAATGCCGTCATACATACGTCGTGAAAAGAGTGGTATTACCCGGTGGAGGTCAGCCTGCATGTTTACAAGAAGGCATAAATACTTGGGATTCACTCAATGGCTCTATCAATTTGAAGATTGTAATGTGAGACTTTTGAGTTCCAGCGATGCAGTGTGATGCCTGAATCTTTCGCCCAATAGAGTGCTTGCAGCAATATGTTCTACAGATCAGCTCATGTATGCCCTGTAGTGGCAGAGTGGCGCTGCGTTAGACCTCGAGTATGCTGCAGCTGTGTGGCCATCCTCCGGCTGCACGACATGATGCAGGGTGGTCTTCGTACTGTCTCTGATGGTCGAAGGTGCAGGATGTCCGCCGAAAATAAGTATTACAGGGGACTACATTCCAGTCGTTCCAACCTAGAGCATCAGCGTTGTCTTCTCAACATCGTCGTAAAGTGCGGACCCCAACTTCAACGTTCTGATAGATAAGATACAACCACACTGTGATAGACATCAAGCTCTCACCCACCTTGGGGACATCAACCCCATTTACGCATGTATGTTCTTGCTGTCAGATATCACCTTGATACTATCAGTTGTAATCACGGGAAGTTTTATGTCTCCGCCGTGAGCATTCGCTTGCCTAGGATGCCGAAGAGCGGTATCCAGGGCTTACCCCGCGCATATGCCCCGCACCTGCATCCAGTTATCAGGACCTGACCAACCACGGCATCTGCTTTGACGTCGTAAACGCCGGATAGTGGTGGTCGGGCGATTTCCGATAATGCTCTTGAACAGATATGGTTACGTGTTAGACAGATAGAGTTACGTGTTAGATCCGAGGTAAAGGAAGTCTATCTCGCCTCGTACGAAGGCAGTCACTGCATCGCGACTTCCATTTGTTGACACTACAGAGAACGTGCCTTCTTCCAGCTGTCACTTCCAAGGCTTTCTATTGACCTCTTCTCCATTGTACAATCCCCACTTCTTGTCAACTTTACAGCTCAAGAATCACAAACATGTCTCCTCCGTCGGCAATTGAGCCCCAGGCAGGCGACGAGACCAAGCCCAACACGGTTGCCCCGAACGAGCCTGGTCTGAACCAGAAAGATGGAAAGGCGGAGATGCTTAAATTCCCCAAGCCGCCAAAGTTTGACGATCCGTACAAAGAGCGCGCATATCTGAAGGGCCGACTTGCGGCTGCCTTCCGCATCTTTGGCAAATATGGCTTTGACGAAGGTGTGGCTGGTCACATCACGTTGAGGGTAAGTAGAGCACATAACAGGCATACGAGATACTAAGACCATATAGGACCCTGTAGATCCGACAACATTTTGGGTCAACCCATTCGGTGTTGCTTTCAGCTTGATCAAGTCTTCCGATCTCATCCTTGTCAATGATAAAGGCGAAGTCATCGACGGTGGAGAGTGCCGACTGCTGAACACAGCAGCCTATATGATACACCATGCTGTCCATGACGCGCGCCCCGATGTCATCGCTGCAGCACACTCGCACTCCATCTACGGCCGCACGTTCTGCGCACTGGGTCGCAAATTGGACACCATCACCCAAGACTCGTGCGCGTTCCACAACGACCACGTTATTTACGAGTCGTTTAACGGCGTCGTACTAGCCGCGGAGGAGGGCAAGAACATTGCAAAGTGCCTGGGCGACAAGAAGGCGGCGTTACTTCAGAACCACGGCCTGTTGACCGTGGGCAAGAGTGTGGAGGAGGCGGTGTTCTGGTTCATAAGCATGGAGAAGTGCTGTCAAGCACAGCTGATGGCGGACGCGGCGGCGGCGGGACGAGGCGGAGAGACTGTGAAGATTACGGAGGAGGACGCGGTCTACACACACAAGACGATTGGGAGTACGCTGGCCGGGTGGTTCAGTGCGAAGCCGTTGTTCGACGTGATACACAAGGAGACAAACGGAGATTATCTCGAGTAGGAGTGTTTAGTCAATCCAGATCAGTCATCACATGCAAATTGGTGGCGTTGCTCGTAGGGCCCCACCGGCGTCTTAACTCCGCCGGCGGAAGACGAGATGACATATGGGGGCGCGACAAGTTTGTTTTTCTGTTTTGTAAACAAGACGTGCGTAAACGTATCACGGCGGAGAAACTGCAACGGAGCGGAGCGGGGCGGCGAAACACGCAGGTGGCCCTGGGCTCGCTCCAGCTGTGTTTGGGCGAGGGACGAGGGTGGCATGCTCGCTGCAGTTGTGTTTGCGGGCGACGATGGTGTCATAGCGTTCTGCAATGCAGGGTCGCAAACTTACAGTTGAACCCTGGAGCATCACTTGACGACTCGCAGCTTTGCCGCCGCCTACTCGACTTTTCTTTTCACGTCCTCCCAATCCTCGTACATAAAGCCCACCAACTTGCTTATTCGTATTGGAGGCGCATCACATCTGCCACAGTCGCACAGGCAAGCTGACTCTTCCTGCACGCAAGACGCGAGCCATCTTTAGCGGGGCATGGCAAAGGGTCCTGCAGTCGTAGTCGTCGCCAGGTACCGTCTCACCCACCCTTCACGGCTCCACATTCCGGCTAGATCGCTAACATCCTGCGCAGACATGGCGCGCGTCTCGATGCGGCCGACAAAGCATGGCATCTCTCTTCACCGACGCCCTACGACCCGCCTCTCACTTATGGCGGGTGGTCGCAGGCAAAGGCACTTGGCCAGCGCATAGCGGCACTGCTGCACGAGCGAGATATCCAGCAGGCAGAGGATGCGAAGAACGCGACCAGCAACGACCCCGCACATCTCGACCTGAGCAAGCTGAGCATCTCGAAAGAAGGGAAACCGAAGAAGAAGAAGCGCAAGATCGTTATACACTCGAGCCCTTTCCTACGATGCGTCCAGACGAGCACGGCAGTAGCAGCGGGCATCTCGCAATACCATGCTCCGACCACGCCACAATTGGGCGTGCCTACACCCCCCTCCAAAGACAATAATGGCTCGCTGGTACCCTCTGCGAAGAAGGCGCCGCGCACCAAGTCCACCTCGTCGCAGCCCCGAACCTTCGAACCGCTCGCCGACCCCAATCTCGAGATACTACCGCGACCCCACACAGGCCCGGAGAGGGTGTTGCTACGCATCGATGCCTTCCTGGGCGAATGGCTGTCTCCCGAATACTACGCTGACATCACAGCGCCGCCAAACTCGACCATGATGGTGGCAGGCGCCAAAGCAGATCTACTGCGGAGAGGCGACTACATACAAGAACAGCCAAACCCGAACAGTACCAAGGGCAACTTTCCCGGCGGTTGGGGGTCTGGGACCAGCACACCCACCACTGGCAAGAGCGCTGGTACAGCCATGGGCAGTCTGGCACAGTTTGCGCCGCTGCGTGAACGCTCCAGCAGTTACGCTGGCCCACTGGGCCTCGAAAGAACGCCGTCAAGAGAAGCAACCGCATCACTAGCAATGCCCATACAAACGCCAAAGCCCACTGCTGTACCCAAACGCATTTACCAGCCGCCAAACCCTTCATACTCTGTCTCTCCGGCCGATCCGATACCGCGAGGCTACGTCGCGCATGCCCAAGAAGCCTGCGTTAAAGTAGACTTCCAATGGGACAGTATGCGTCCACCACAAAACTGGGGCGATGGCGGAGAGTACGGTGATGAATGGAGCACAATGCACAAGCGGTTTAGAAGAGGCCTTGCGGGCATGATGGAGTGGTACAGAGTCCACGGCACAGCGCCCCCGAAGGATCAATTTCCTGGCTTCATGTTTAAGGAACCCTTGCGCCTAACACCGCCGCCCATATCGCACGCCAAGTCAGACCCATTCCCAAACTTCAGCGACGATCCAAATGCGGATGATGAGGAAGAGCTGGTTTTGATTCTCATAACTCATGGAGCAGGGTGCAATGCTCTGCTAGGTGCCATGACGAACCAGCCCGTCTTGATGGACATTGGTCTAGCATCGCTTTCCATGGCCGTTCGGAGAGACGAGCCTAAAAAGACACCCGCACCTGCCACAATACATCAGCGGAGACTTTCGGTAGCGGATCCCGGCATGTCAGATACCTACGACATGAAGCTCTCAGCTTCAGTCGATCATCTGCGGCCTGGTGTTGACCCTTCGAAGCCGCTATCTGCGCAGAGGCAGACACAATCTCCAGCCATCCTAGCAAGCCCATCGTTAGACTCGCGGCGAAGATTCACGGGATCGTCGACGACTAGCAGTCCACTTGACTCGCCCTTCTCGCTCGGTGAGCCATACAGAAACAGTCTGAGCTCGTTGGGAAGCATGCGGCGAACTTTGAGCTCTGGATCGAATTCCAGATTCATGCAAAGTGCGACAAGCGGGACTGCGTCTCCAGCAGGCGGACTATGGGGAGGTTCAGGGACAAGCACACCGGCGACCGAAGCGGACATGGCCCTCAACTTCTCAAACCAGCATCCACAATCAAAGGCTGCTCCTAATACTTCCACTGCATCCAAATCCAAGAGCAACTCGATTGCACAGATGGACGGTGCATCTGACACAAGCAACCACCTGACAAAATTGGACTCTAAAGAAGAAAGGGAGGTCAGCGATAAACCCACTCCTCTAGTCAGTGCTCAAGTCCGCAAACAGAGCGCTCCGACAGCATCTGGCGGTCTTTGGGGCGCGAAAGTAGCCCCAAAGAGCAATACTGGGCTTTGGGGACCACCAAAGTTGGATGACGTGTATGAACACCGTCAAGGGCCTAAGAGGCGCTGGACGGTCACCGAGAGGGAGGAGCCTTGAATGTTTTGTGTTGGTGTGTTATTTTTGTCTCTAGCATATAGCGATTGTCTACTCCGAGTCATTACTGTATGTGTCGATCGAGTCATTGTTAGCATTAGCGGCGGGCGGGTAATGGCGTTTGATAAGTAACGGCTACGGCTATGAATGAAACATACCACTCAAGAGTAAACGAGATCTGTGAACGTATGCATGTTTGTACGATCAACACGCGTTGTGCTCCGCCTAATCTCGCCCGATGACTGCCATGCCTAAGGCCTGGAAGGCTTGGAAGTTCCACAAACAGCAAGTGACGCAAGCTTGTCTCACGGGATCGTCACCAGCTGCAGAACGTTGCATTACCTATTACAAAAGCATCAATCCTGGAGTCTTTGGTCGGAATACGTAAATACCGCACCCGAGCTGCATACACGTTTTAAGAGCACACCTTTGCATCTTGCATCGTCCCGCCGTTCATAAACCCCGTTCCAACCCACACTTTTTGCATTCGCGACAACCGCGCTCGCCGCGACAGGCAGCCCCAGCGCACTTCGAGACCTTAGCAACCCCACCGTTCGTCCCCACGTAACACGCTAAATAGATCATTCGCATTTGCGCGGGAACCGCAACACGGCATCTGATAGGCAGCGGTGGTCGGGCCGATAGATATCCAGGCGGGCACTTCACACGCAGGCACACTTAGTGCAATCCCACAAGGAAGGTTGGCTTGCATTGACACTTTGGTGGGCGAACTATTCACGCTTTATCCGTGAACAAGTTTGCTGCAAGTCGGTTTCAACCATGTCTGTCAAGTTAGTATCCTCTCCTCCCTCTCTCTTCTTTCCGTCTATACTCTCTCCGTCCTGACCTGGTGGTGTTTGCTTGCTGCGCTTCTTGCCCCTCTACTACCCCGCGGATTGTGCATGTAGCTTTTGGGCGTACTTTTGAGGCAACTTTCATTTCAGCATAGCAGAATGGGGTTCAAGACGGAAAAGATGAAGAAGACGAAGCCTAACCGCAAAACTAGTTGGGTCATGCTCGCTGAGAATGGCGGGTACACACCTCTCCCTGGCGAACAGACACTCTACCAGTCTCCTCCCCGAACCACACTCTCGCTACAGACTAGCCATCGGAATCACCCCAGCGAGTCGTACTCGCAGCAATGCAAGTCGGGCGTTGTCTACCTCACAAATCGACGGGTATGTATACAACCTCACCATTTTGTGGACCTTGCCGACTAACCTTCACATTTAGATGATCTACCTCCCCGTCACCCCTACACCACAACTCCAATCCTTCGCCGTACCCATCCTCAACGTCACAGATTCCCGCGTAACAGCACCCTGGTTCGGCGCAAACAAATGGGAAGCCATCATCCAGCCCGTCCAAGGTGGCGGCATACCACCACAGCACGCCGAGCTAGACCTGGTTATGGAGTTCAAGGAAGGCGGCGCGTTTGACTTCGCAAGCATATTCGAGCGGTTAAAGGAGCGGTTACGGCAAGCTGTCGAGGTAGCGCGGGAGAGTGGTGGTGACATGGAAGATGGAAGCAGAGGCGTTGGCGGTGTCAACATGAACAACGTACACCTGGAAGACCTACCTGCATACGAGGAGAGCAGACAACACGCCAGAGTTCCAGAGCCTCCTCTTAGCCCGCCTTTGGATGGTTCTGCATTCGGTACCGGCGGTCCTGTTATTGCGGCGCCCACGCCATCAAGCCCACAAGCATCCAGTCCGTTATCGAGCCCGCGAACACAACAGGAGCATTTTGAGCCTCCGTCAGACCCACCGCCAGGATATGAGGAGGTTCAGAGAGGTAGCATTGCAGACGAACTGGAGAGACAGGTGATGAATAATCCATGGCAGGAAGAAGAAGCAAGGCGGTGAGCCGAAGAATATTTTCATGATTAGATGGATGTGTTTGAGCATGGCGTTCCGGGGCAGTCGGCTTTACATGGCCGTAGACATGTCTTGTCACATTATCTCAATATTCCGCTTGGTAGACTTCTTGAGGAACAACTTATAGTCGGTGTGTCCGTTGGCTTTAGACGGTCGCCAATACCATATTCTTCACCTCGGATACCTGCACGTCCACTAGTTGGTGCGACATGACTTCGGTCAGCATCAGCAACTCAGCAGTCAGCTCCACGAAGCAGCACATGATCAGGAAACGTTTCTAAACTGCGCAGATTGACATGTGAAGCGTCCGCAGACACCCCAGCCGCCCGCATATTGAGCATGTGAAAGCTAGCTCCCCCAGAAAGGATGACGCGCCCCATAAACGAGCTAACCTGAAACGTAACGTACCTCGGCGATTCGCATGCGAATGACCTAATGCTTGCCGCGACCGAACAGTAGTGTCCGCTGCTCCATATACTTCACTCCAAGCCCCCTTCTCTAGTTCTTTCTTTACACAGCTTCTGTATTAACATTACTATTCAAAATGGCCAACCAAGCACCCAACAAAGGTATGTTATGATAGAGCATAGGGAGCGAGGACAACAAGTGATGAACGAGATCGCTGACGTTTGATAAAAGTTCAGGAACGCCTTACGCAGGTCGAGGGCCATCTCACAGGTGGAAGTGGGAGCCCTGGAGCAGTGAGCTCCAAGGGAAAGAAGAGTTTGCTGGAGAAGAAGCCTGACGACGTGAGTTGCACACCCCATCTTCGATCGATGCGACACTAGCGCTTTCGAGCCTATCGCATTGCCTCGTGATGTCTACACACCTGAGGGCTCTTCTTGTCTGCGGAGTACTGTACTAACAATCACCCCAATAGATTGTCGTAACTTGCGCACTCCGTACCGCCATCACAAAGGGCGGAAAGGGTGGCTTCAAAGACACCCAAGCATCCGACCTCCTCCACGGCGCCTACAAGGCCCTCATCGAGCGCTCCGGCATCGATCCCAACCTCGTCGAAGACATTGCTGTTGGCGCTGTCCTCGCCCCAGGAGGCGGTGCAACCGAGTTCCGCGCCGCCGCCCTCGCCGCTGGCTTCCCTACCACAACCGCAACAAAGAGCTTGAACAGGCAATGCTCCTCCGGTCTACAAGCATGTGTTGACATTGCCAATGCCATCAAGTCAGGCATGATCGAGGTCGGTATCGGCGCCGGCGCTGAGAGCATGAGCACACAGTATGGTCCTGGCGCCGTATCTGAGTTCTCTGAGCTCCTCGAATCCCACAAGGAATCCGCAAACTGCAAGGTCCCTATGGGTGTACTTTCTGAGCAAATGGCAAAGGCCAAGGGTATCTCCCGTAGCGAACAAGACGCATTCGCCGCGTCGTCGTTCCAGAAGGCTACCGAGGCGCAGAAACAAGGGCTGTTCGATGAGGAGATCGCGCCTGTGACCGTCCAGTGGACGAACCCCAAGACCAAGAAGGAAGAGACCATCACTGTTTCCAAGGATGATGGTGTCAGGGAGGGCGTTACCGCAGAATCTCTTAGTAAGATCCGTCCTGCGTTTGCAAAAGACGGTTCCATCCACGGCGGCAACGCTTCTCAAATCTCCGACGGTGCCGCTGCCGTTCTTCTCATGAAGCGTAGCACAGCTCAGCGCCTCGGCCAAAAAATCATTGGAAAGTTTGTCCAAGCTTCCATCGTCGGTGTGCCGCCCCTCATGATGGGTGTCGGCCCCGCTGCCGCTATCCCCGTTGTCCTCGAGAAGACTGGCTTGAACAAGCAGGATGTGGACATTTACGAGATCAACGAGGCGTTTGCTAGTCAGTGCCTCTACTGCATCAACGAACTTGGCTTGGACCAGAAGAAGGTGAACCCCAAGGGTGGTGCTATTGCTTTTGGACATCCGTTGGGTGTCACAGGTGCTAGGCAGGTTAGCACGCTTCTTACAGAGCTGAGGAGGACAAAGCAGAGCATTGGTGTTACTAGCATGTGCATTGGTACTGGTATGGGTATGGCTGCTGTTTGGGTGGCCGAGTAAGTCTCAATAAAGGCTTATGGTCATACGATGAAAGTAAATATCTTCTCGAACGTTTTGTGAAATATGATTCAATTACATGATGTTATGAAGAGTAAAATGGTATGTGGTGTGAATGCTATATACAATGTTCGCTGGACGTTTCGCTTCAACCAAGCTGGCTGAATATAATGCTTCCTGCGTACGTCCGCATGCGCAGATTTGATTTCTTTCTTGTCCTCCTGGCCATTGATGCCGTTTCCCTACAGACCGCTACTTCTGTGCTGTTGATACCGTGACCCCGAAATCTGGCGCTACTATCGTGTCCCTCTCCTTCTCTATGGAAGTCTCTTATCGTTCCTGTAACCCGTCCCTGGACGTCGCTGTATGTCGGCTATGCCTCTGACTCGGTTTTAAACAGGCCTATGCATGAAATGTCGATGTGCTTTCTAACACACACTCCCGTCCTTTCACCCAGCATCAATGTTGTACTCGTACGGCAAGTCTCCCTCACTCGGATTAGGATGCAAGCGAATGACACTTCCAGCACTGCCCAGAGAACTCTCACTCGAGTTGGGTAACAAGGTACTTGGACTTCTTCGCGGTCTTTCATGAACCACAACAGATCCTGTGTCCGACTCTGCATCCGCATATGATCTTTGTGAGGGTGTGCGTGGCGTGCCAAAAACGGTGGAGCTGCGCTGTTGGCGCGATGGTGCGGTGCGGACGGTCTGAGGTGAATGTGGAGTTGAACTACTATCGGAGGTGGAGAGGGAACTGTTGAAAGAGGACAAGGAGATTTGGCGCTCGAGTTGGGGTGTGCGGTAGGGCAGATGCGAGTGCGAGGAGATGCTTGATTCGGAGCTGGACTCTGTGGGTGCGAGGCTGCGCGTATCAGACTCGATGTCTTGTGCGCGTGCTTCTTCGATAACTTCGGGGTCGACTTCTGTCATCCCACTGAGTATCTCTGCGAAGACCGCCATGATATCTCTGAATTGTGTCTCCGTCAAACTCGTGGTAGAGTATCGCGCGTACTCGTATTGTGCGAGGAACGCAGCGCCGAGAGAGGGTGGATTCAGTAGCCCGAAGTCTGCGAGGCGAGCGAGGTATTCGCGCAAGCCCATTGCACGCGGACGCTGAAGGAGAGTGACAATGCGCGCATCCGGCAGAGGTGGCGCATTATCAGGATACTGTGGAGCGCTTTCCTCGATCGCAGGGTCTGGCGGCGCGAGTGAAACGGCTTTCGCTTCGATGAGATTGGGCAGTTCGCAGATGACGCCCCAGTACTGCAGGTTTGGCAGATCAGGCGACGAAGGGGACGCCCAGCCAGGATGCGAGACATTGCCCCAAGGCAGCGAGTTCATAGACACGGGGATGATTGTCGCATCAGGCGCATGGTGATGGTGATGGTGGCCTTTCTTCTTGTGCACTTTGTGCTTCTCCCTCCTCGTCTCCGCTGTGTTCGGCCGTGATTCCTCTCCTTTCTCCTCATCTAGGTCAACCTCACCCCTAACATCCCTCGGCCTGCTGTCCCATGCAATGACCGCACTCCTCTTGAAATGCTTCACAATCATCCTCCGCACCCCTTTACCCACCTCTCCTTCCTCGATTGGCACATAGCTCTTCGGTATCGCCGCAAGCACAGTCCTATTTGTGTAGATGCGCGTCGAGTAGATCAACAGTACGATCAAACAAGTGAGCAGGTAGACGCCACCGATGACAAAAAGCTTTTGAAGTTCTTCAGATTTGATTGATTGATATATCGTATCCGCAGGCGTGACGGCGAGGAGGAGGAGCAGGATTATGAGAAGGGTCGTGTACGTGGTCGAGTACCAGATGCGGAAGAGTGGAATGCGCATCATGGCGGCGGCAGTAGTAGTAAGGCGTAAGGAAGGTATGCATCGGTCTGAGGATATTACAAATTATGGCTAGAGAAGTGAAATGGCGGCTACATGGCGGACTGAGGTGAGGATGAGCTATGCGATCATGGTGTTGCTGTGAAAGGAGGAGGAGGAAGGCGCCAAGCTACTGACGCGCGCTTCATGCATATGCGCGCGACCCACTCGTTTCCCACCCGCACATTAACCCTCTACCCTACAAATTCCTGATCACGCGGAGCGTTTCTGACAGTAGATATAATCCGGCTCGCTACACAGTTCTCGATCAAAAATCTCAACTCTCGCCTCCCTTTTTATTCTCTCTGCACTTCATGCAACGACCAAAGTAGAACGTTATACCCCTCACGACAGCCTCAGCCGCAACAATAGTACAGACGTTGTTAGAAACGCTGCACGTCATTTCCATGTCGTCATGTTTCGAAACATTATCGACGAAGACCCCTACCCGAGCCAAGCAGACTACGACCGCTAACTGAGACATGCAACGGCGCAACTCATCTTCTAACACTTAAGTCTAATATAGTACCCGCTTGAAGCGAGAAATGTCTTAGAAACTTGCTAACTCGACAGTCATCTTCTCGCTGGGACTTCGAGGATCGAATACCTTGCGACTTTGATCGTTTCTTGCCTTCCATCACAATGGACACCCGTAAAGGCTCCCTGCGTCCACGCGCGTGTACGTCGCAGTGCGTTTGTCGCAACTTTCCCTTCCGAGCTTAGTGCACATGCGGCTACAGGTGAATTGACCTCTTCTACGCAAGAGACTGCAGCGCACCTGCAAGTTCATCGTTCGCCGCTTCGTTGGCCCCTTCCTCTCGTACGACCTTCCGAGCCCCGACAGGTACACACTGGTCTGGACTTCTCACATACTGGAACGCAACAAAGCCCACGGACGGAAAGGACATCACCCTCGCAGACCACACCACGTCACAAGCAGGGAAACAAAGTATTATGTCATGATAACATTACTGCCTAACCTGTCTCAAGGCTAAGGGTCATGTACACATACGATGGATGCTTGAAGCACCAACATCTATGAGGAACTCTGGTGTCATATCGTCAACCTCTGAGAGCCCTCAGTGCGAGCTTTTACGGTCGCACTCTCCGAACGTCCACACGTTCCTTCCTCGGCTCAATAAAGCAATCTCGGTATCATCCCACACGCCAGCCGCCGACGTGATCATACCCGCCAGTAAAAGAGAAGAGAGTAAAAAGCCTTCGTGACCAGGATTAAGAGGGGTTGAAGGCACCTCGCGTGCAGATGTCTAATCGTGTCGAGGGGTAATTTGGAGTTTTGAAAAGGCATGAAGAAGGAAATGCCGCCCACCGTAACACCATGCAATGCCGCAAAAATGACAAGTTAGAAGAAAAGGTCCAAGTCATAGCCATGTCACCAGCTGGGGTGTGTAGTCAAGGCTCGTTGAAGCCGAATCTGGAGAGGGAAGGTCGCTCAAGACTTGCGGAAATCCGACAAGACTGGGTAAATGAGCTCAAAGGCCTGGTAGATCTCCTCACGGACCTTGGCACCAGTAAGGACGATCTTGCCAGACACGAAGATCAAGAGGACAATTCTCGGCTTCATCATACGGTAGATGAGACCAGGGAACAGCTCAGGCTCGTAGGAAGAGAAAGTGTGATGGCGAGATGCAAGACCCTCGAGACGAATGGGGAAGCGAATGTCGCAGGAGCCGACAATGTTCTGAATCTTGAAGTCCTATGTCAATGTTAGCATTGAAGAAGGGATACTCAGTCCGACACAACATACGGTGAACTTTGCGCTAAACCCAAGCTTCTGGATAATCCGCGCGTATTTGCGGGAAGCAAGGCGGCTGTCATCTTCAGACTTGGCACCGGTTACAACCATTTTTCCACTCGCAAAGACCAAGGCCGTCGTCTTAGGCTCGCGAATACGCATGATCACAGCAGCGAAACGCTTGGGGTTGTATTCGGCGTTACGGGCGTGAAGAGCGATGGTCTTGAGATCAAGGCGAGCGGACAGGTTGACAGTAGCCACGATGTTCTGGAGAGTAGGCACGATGCCAGAAGGCACTTGACCGTTCTGTGTATCGGGAGTAGCCGCAGGCGTCGCAACACCGTTCGCATTTTCGGCGACCTGCTGAGTGTTCTGCTCAGTGGCAGGTGCAGTCAGGTCGAGGTTCGCGCCCTGGGGGTAGGAGAGAGATCCAGGAGCAACGAACTGAGAGCGAACGTTAGAACAAGTTTGACAAACGGGAAACATCACGAGAGCTTACCGTCTGAGCCTGTGCGGCGGTGGACGGGTGAGAAGTCAGGGAGTTTGGATCCATGATGAATTTATGATTGGAATTGGAGCGATAGACTCTTGAGGAGAGTGAGAGGTATCTTGACAGACTGCGCAGGTCAGAGTGTGTTCTAAAGCGGCAGCGACGGTCAAGCCGGGCGGACTACGAGATCGCGATGTGTAGAGCGAGGTCGGTCGACGCCGGAGGAGTGTCTGTCTATGGAATAGGTGGAGACGGTACCGGAGGCAGGAGAGCTACAAGCGAATGTGTCCCTCGCAAACGTTGACAAGTATGCCGTCGAGTAGTAAGCTGTCGCAGAGACGACGGCGAGTTAGTGGAGTAATTAAGGTGACCAAAAGCGTAGCCAGCAAGCCTTTGGCGGGGTAAGTCGAGATTGCGACTGGGGATGAGGCTGCTGTTGGGCTGTCGCAAGCTGGATGAAGCTAGCGCCGATCGCGACCTCTGAGAGAGTGGATATGTGCGGATTTAGCACACCGGAGTTTTTGAGTCGCAGTGTTAGTGAGCACGCAGCTGAAAATGTGAGTTTTCAAGTGCGGCGATGATGGTGTAGAGAGGTTGAGGTGTTGCGACAACGGCGGGCTCGGCGGAAATCTCGTGAAAAAGTTGGGGGGGAGGCCGAGAACTTATAGTGCTGGGAGCCCGCCCGCCAAGCCCTGTGAGGCGCGCTAGCGAGCAGGGGTACAGCGGCGATTGGGGCTTAGCTTCAGATAGCCGGTAGCGAGAAGATTCTGCTGTGAGCAAAAGGGGCTCCCATCATCATGCGTGACCGTTTCCCTTCACTTCCCCAGCTTCACTCCGCATATGCCATGTCGCAGTCACTGATGCAGCTTGCCTGTCGTGGTCGCGGTGCCGCCGGCTGCTTGTGCATGCCATACTGGAAGGTGCAGCGGTGGTGATGTTGCTGCTGCCTTACTGATGCTCGCAGGTCGGCCGGTGCCTTTACCTCATTACCAGCGATGACGACGCACTGACCCGGATTGAGCGATGGCCCAAATCCAGCCCGTCCACTCGACCCCGTCGCCTCACTTGCCGCACAGTGGCCGCCATCGCCCGCGCAGACTGAAGAGAAAAATCTCATCGCGACACGTCTCCTTGAAATCTTATGGTTGAGTTGCCGCCCTTTGGAATGCGTGCGACAATCTGAGACAGCTGCGCCTCCCCGGCTTTGAATGCGCACACACTCAACACGCGCTCAACAAAGCGCAAACAATAGAATGCAAAATCACGGCGACAACAAGGGCGTCGGTGGGCGATAGGAAAACATACCAAAGACCTTGAATGCGGGGATGATCGCTGAGGGTTGGAGTTGGGAGGGTGCAGCCTGGTGTGCACGACTTTTGGGGGGTTGCATGGATCGTCGGCCTATGACTCACGAACGCGCTCACCGGAAAGCGACACATCTCCCCTTACCATAAGCCTTCGCCTCTCTTGCTTTTGTAGTCTGGAACACCACCTTTCACGTGTCTTGAACCCTGGAGTAGTTGCTGCTGGAAATGATTGGGTTAGTAGTGACAAGGTATCGAGCAGGTATTGTCGAGGGTTGGTAGTGATTGGGCAGCATTCCGATATCGTCAGCCAACCCATCGTTGAATGCCACTCCATTGGGTTTTTGTTTTACATACAAAAAGTATGATATCGCATGATTGCTGCAGCAGTTAGTGAAATGTCCCCTTCATGCCAGTAATTTAGCGTGTCCCCAGCTAAGGTGAATATCTGCAGTGAGGTCGGTTTGCGTCGACGAGTACGATAGATCTTGGTCGAAACTAGTGGGTGTTCTTACGGTTTAATACAGACGACCATAGAGGCAGGGTCGATGACTAAGATAACGGCACGCATCTAAAGCACGCATGCAACGCTGTCCTCGCCACTCCTACTGCGATCGCTTCACCGAAGCTAGTTTTCACTACTGGCGCTGTCCCTGCGAATTTCTCAACAATGAGCAACGCACTGTTTTCCATAGCAACTCCATCGTGATAGATTAAAGCGACCATTCAGTTCGTCTGCCTTGCGATGGTGACTTCGAGCTGCATGCAATAGCAAAGACGGCAGAGCATTAATACCAGATTGACTCGCGAATTCGCACCTTCTATTGATGCAATAAGAGAACAGAACGAGGACTAATCTTGCAGCCTTGCTCAGCAACTTCCAGACTTCAGTCTATAGCCCTACTACGGCACACAGGCCACGATCATAGCACCCGCTTCTTGAACTGGACGATCGGGCCTTCACGGAGAGAAATGTACGCGTCTCTCAGCTGGAAGTGGCCACGGTTCCTTCTGCCCCAGCCAAGATCAGGACGACCTTCTCCGACGCATTGTCCAGGAGCCTGTCGCACGTCGTATCTCCAGAGAGTTCTTCCAACAATCATGCAAAGTTGTATCATTGCCATCTTCTGACCTAGGCAGCTCCCTACGCCCTTGGAGAAAGGATGGAAGGATCGCTTCAAGTGGTTCACCTCATCTTGCGTATTCGAATCGGAGGCGATCCATCTCTCTGGGCGGAAGGTGTTGTAATCACCCCAGAGGGCTTCATTCCGGCCGAGCGACCACTTGGGCACTCCGATCGTGATACCTCCAGGAATATGTTCGCCAGCGATCCTGATGCCACCCGAAAGTACAGTGCGTTCAAGCTCGCTAGGGCCAGCTGGCGAGAGGCGCAAGGTCTCATACACCGCTGCTCTGAGGTACTCGCATTTTGCCATCAGATCCGGACCTGAGCCGATATCTTCAGCACTGCCGAAGTTGTTCCTAATCTCATGGACCAGCTTTGTGTACACTTTCGGGTTGCGAGTGAGGAAGAAGAAGAGCGCGGTTACTGTCGCACTCGTGGTGTCTGAGCCGGCAACAGTGAGCAGATTTGCATCGGCTATCAAGTTTTCGGTACTCAGCGCAAAATCACCCGTCTCTGGGTCCTTGGCTGTGCACAAGAAGTGGAACATGTCTTCACGCTCAGCTGGACGTTTTTCGGTTTCGTTCTTCCTTTCAGACTCGACGCGGCTCATGGCCAGATTTTCAGTAAAGGCAAAGTACTCTTTGATCTCCTTCGGAGTGATGAGCTTCATCAAGTTATCCAAACCACGAGGCTTGAGCCAAAGCAACAAGCTTCGAAATGGTGACTTGGCGAGCTACGACCGTCAGACTGAATACAAGGGTTATCATAGGGGCTAACAGCAACTCACAGGATTATAAAAGCGCAGGTATCTAGTGATGTTGTACGGAATACGCTTCAGATTGTTCGGCCCAGGCTCTTTGGTATTGTTGGAACTGCCGAAACAGATGTCACCGAACATGTCGAAGAGCAAGAAGTCAGTCCACTCCGTAAGGTTCTGCGGTCCAGACCATCCCTCGACACCGAAAATCTCACCGGGCAGTAACTCGTTCCAGCGATCGACATGCCGAGCTACAAAAGGTACGGTAGCCTTGACTGACTGATCGGTAAAAGCTAGTGAGAGGGCTTTTCTCCTCCTGGCGTGCGTTTCAACATCGGTACAGCCTAATGTGTTGAGGTCGTGTTTGTTACGCCTCCATACTTCATAGAACGGGGACTTCTTGACGTTCGCTTTGTGACCGAACATGGCATTGTAAGCTTCAGGTGTCTGGAAGAGAAGAAGATTTGGAGTCGCTCGGAATTTGTCGCCTAGGGAAGGGGGTCAGTGGGATGTATGAAGGAAGTCTGGAGTCGAATGTACCATAAATCTGGAACTGCCTCCAAGACCAAATGTGACGGTCTCCTATGCAGGCGTGGTAGAATGAGGGAATGCCTGAGATACGAGCAAAGAACGGCCCTGGCTGTTTCGCAAGAGGATGGAACCATAGGTTGTATACGGCGCAGCACACAAACTGTCTTCATGTAAGTCGAGACTGTATCATACGTTGAAGAGTCACTGACATAGGTTACGGCCACACCGATGGTGATTGGAATGGAGATGATCATTCTGAGCTAGAGTAGAAAGAGGTTCAGGTATGGGTGATTTGGAGAAACTTATGATCGAGACTGCTAGAGTTGAGCCTCCATGGCGCTTGACTTTATATCTTGCGACACCGTAGGGCTTTCCTCATATTGTCACCAACTCTATCAGACGCATCAAAGCTCCTTCCGTGCAGTCTTTCCGCCCTGGACCCTCTAGCTAGACAATCAGCCACCACCATACCAACATGTGGGCATCTCATCCTCGTTCGCAGCTTACGATGGTCTTCAGTGGCAGTAGGAGCTTCCTCCCGCGTCTGCTATCTTTTTCCACCATTCAGCCTTCTGGTTTTCTATCTCTCTCTCCGAGACAACGCTAATTGACTGCCGTCGATTTATCCGCTATGCTAGGCGATCCTCACTGAGAAAAGAAGTCTCTATTAACAGCATATCGAGCATATCAGGCATACCAGCACGATTGCAGTGGCGCTTGGAGTTGACAGCAGAGAAACTCGTCACTCGATAGTCTACTAAAATCGTATGTATGTGCCCCAGTTCGAGGTTGGTTCACGGCTCTTCTTCGTGTTAGTTCTACTGAGGGTGTAAGCGCGATGGCTGTTCGAGCATAGTGGCGACCCACAAGTAAGCGGCTGTGGTGGCAGTTATCAATCTAGAAAACCGAGGCTAACCACGATCTGTGAAGCTATCGCATCTGCAGTCATCCATCTTTGAGTCGCCGACCGCGACGATGGCCATCTCAACATCAATTCTGCCAGTCTAAGCGCCATCCCATGGGGCCAGATTGGCGACGGGAGTGGAAAACGGATTCCGACATTCGCGGCGACGGCAGTCGTGTCAAAACTTGTGTTAGGAGTATGAGGGATAACACGAAGAAGGCTTGACTTTACTATCATGTTGATATGGCCTACTCTAAAGACCGAGGCTGCCTTCTTTCTTGTTTCATCGATTAACTAAGAGACAGTGAAAACATCAGGCTAAATTGTCGCAAAGATCCCAAGATAAGCGAGCGCCTTCGTAAGATTGACCGTGTCTCGCGAAAACAATCCATCATAGATACGTTCGCAAAGTATTCGCGTCGGGCCACTTTCATCGGTTACACCTCACCACGTCAGGGCGTACGAGAGGCGCAGCTTCCTTGCACAATTCGTTAACCCACAGGTCTTTGCATATTGGCCTCGCTAATTGGGTCTTGGACGGGCATTTAACCAGTCTCTCGGTACAAGACTACTGTTGACTTTTAGTTCTCCCGGTTCAACAAGCAACGCCCGGGCGGGAGGCGGGCGGCAATAGTGGCCCCAATCGCATAGCCCCGCCCCCACAACCATCCTTCGGGGCGTATCCTTCACCACCCACATGAATTCGGGCACACCGAGAACAGCCACACATATAGACATCTTACTCCGGCTCGTATATGGGGGCCAAGGAACATCTTTATTGCGGCGTCCTTGTGATACCATCGTCTGGGGACCGTCAGCTTACTATCGGTTCGCAACATCATGCGGCAGTTGAAAGGCTTGATTTGTGATACCGTCGGGCGGCCAGGACTTGAACGGTATCCTTCGCCGTGCGTTGTTAGATACATGCGTTCTGATAGCCAGTGATGCATGGCACGGTCTTATCGTAAGTGCATGGAGAATGAGGTGTTCACTTTCGCTAGGAGGCACAGTTGTTACACCCCTGATAGTCACCCTTTTATAATATATTGTCCCTTTGTGTTCGGCTTTTTTCACAGGTTTTTCAGATCAGAACACAAAGATGTCTTCTACTTCGAGAGACGATATCGTGATGGACACTTCAAGTGTCGAGAAGGCGTTTACAGACACCTCATCCCCCAATGAAGCCGAGACCGTGGCTACGGCTGATGAATCGAAGTATATCACAGGTATCAAGCTCTACCTGATCAATACTTGTCTTACGGTCTCTATTTTCCTTGTGACTCTCGAGTCTACAATCATCAGTACCGCTATTGTGGACATTACCGATGAATTAGGCGGCTACGAGAAGAGCTCATGGCTCTTCACAGCGTACATGTTGACGTACTGCAGTAAGTATTGCATTATAATATCGGATTAGTTGCTTGTCTAACCTCACTCAAGGTCTCCAGATGATCTGGGCGAAACTGTCGGACATCGCAGGACGCAAGTACACACTCATCGCTGCACTACTCATCTTCACCTTGTTCTCGGCACTCTGTGGGGCTAGCCAGACACTCATACAGCTTATCATGTTTAGATGGTGCCAGGGTATCGGAGGCTGTGGTGTATATGCCCTCACTCAACTCCTGTTCATGGAGATTGTTCCAAAGAGGAAGTTTCCACAGTACATGGCGGGTGTTAGTATGGTGCTTGCGCTCAGTTTGATCACAGGGCCGCTTCTTGGTGGTGGTATCACACTGCACGGAAGCTGGCGGTGGATCTTCCTTTTGAAGTATGTGTCTTTCCTGAAGGAACTCATAGAGCCTACTGACATTATGATCAGCGTTCCTGTAGGAGTTCTTACTGCCATTTCACTGTGCTTCACACTCCCGAGAACACTCTTCAACGAACCTGCTGCGCAGCAGAAACACCCCATTTTCTCAAAACACACTCTCCGTCGGCTCGACTTTCTAGGCGCGACGTTGATGCTGGGAACTCTTGTGTTGCTTGCTACAGGTCTGCAACAAGCATCGCTAGACTATGCCTGGTCTTCCAACAAAGTTCTTCCCCTACTCGTTGCTTCTGCACCTTTTGCGATCGCCTTCTTCACATGGCAATGGTACGCAACGCAGCATCGCACCAACCCAGAGCCTGTCTTCCCTTGGCGCTTCTGCCAAAGTCGCATACAGCTGGGCATGATCATGTATGTCTGCCAAATTCTACCATCTCCTCAAACCATTCTAACGTATACTCCAGAAATACCTATCTCTCCGGCACAGTCATGTTCGTATGCATCGCACAGATTCCCCAACGCTACATCACTGTGAACGGCCTTTCCCCTCTCGCAGCTGCCGTCCGCCTCCTCACATACGGCGCTTTCGTACCTTTTGGCAGTGGAGTTGCCGGCGCTTTGATGGGAAAACCCAGGATACCGCCATGCTGGATCATCCTCGCAGGCTCTCTAATGGAGGTTCTTGGTATCACATTGCTCGCATGGATTGACACTTCGTCGCACATTGATGCTAGTCAGTATGCATACCAGATCATTGCGGGTACTGGAACCGGTCTTGTCAACTCCGGACTTATCATGCTTGTGCCGTATGCGATGGAGAAGAGGGATTTGGGTAAGTCGCACATTATATCCTGACGCGCGTAACTTCAAGTGTCATGTTACTGACAATTACTAGCCGTTGGGTCAGCAGCTACGTCGCAGTTCCGCACCTTGGGCGGTCTGGTCGGTATCGCTATTGTGACATCTATTTCCACACCTTACATTCGTTCCCACCTGACCGATATCCTTCCCTTGGAACTCGCAGAAAGCTTGTTAGAAAGGACAGAGTTAGTGCAACATCTTTCACCCGAAACTCTGGAGCGGGTGAGGATGTTGTTTGGGGAGGCGTATAACCTGCAAGTCAAGGTGCTGATTGGATTTGCGGTGGCCAAGGTGCCGGTTACGGGTTTGATGTGGACAAACCTAAGAGTTGAGAGTAAGTGATTAGATGAAAATGATGATAGAGGAGCCTAGATTTCCTTGCGCCGATAGCTCGAAATGCAGGTCATATTCCAGAGTCCGATAGCAAAACGGGTTTGGACACTATAAGTAAGCGGCCGCCCGTCCATCAAAAACCTGCCATAATCTGCTATAAGTCCCACAAACTACAGCAACCCAATAAAGTCTAGTTTTGATCCTCGTCTTGTTCTTCTTCCTCGAAGTCACCATCCTCATCTTCTCCTAGCTCAATCTCCTTGTCGTCGTCAGCCTCGTCAAAATCTATCTCATCACCACTATCCAAGAAGTCCTCGTCAGAAAGCGAAAATTTATCGTAGTTTTCCTGCGTCTCCTCCGCCTTAATCTTCTCCATTTCGATCTCATGCGCCTGTCTCATTCGCGCACGCTCCTGTTCCTGACGGGCCATAAGTCGTGCAACAACCACCATGATCGCATCCTCACCAAAACTCGGACCCAGTGTACGGAGGATGCGGTTGATATCTCTCTGTGTGATAGGATCACCAGTGGCTTCGAAGAGTAGGCGTTTGCATGTTGGACAGGTATGACCGACGTCAAGCCAGGCGTCTAGACAGTCTTTGCCGACAATGTGGCCGCAGGCGGCGACGCGAATGGCGGCATGGCATTTTGGGTCGGGGATACCGTCTTTGGTGGGGTGAACGGCAAGAGGCTGGAGACATATGGAGCAGTCCTGCGAGGCATGTGTGTGCGACTGTCGAAATTGCTCAAGACCTAGGTTGTTGAAATCTTGCTTGTTTGCAAAGACTGTCATTGTAATTTTGGTAGAGTTGAATTATTCGTGACCGTAGTATAGTTTGTAAAGGGCTGAAATCAGTGGAAAGGCGAGTATTCAATATGTTATCTATAGTGAGAGTGAGGCGAGGGTCGTAGTGGGTCGCTCCTTCTCGAGGCAGCTCGACCAAGGTGAAGTAGTGCACGGTCATTCTACTGCTTGCTGTAATTGTTGGAGGAATCCAGATATCCTCAGTGGCTTCTGCTTGAGACTGTTCGTCACTACCGACATGGAAGTTGTAGACCTATTGCAGTGATCAGATCAACCAGTTTCGCCTCTCTACCATGGTTCGCGTTGACTCTCCGCAGATTGGTTGGTACTCGCAACCAAATCAGAACCGCTCGTTTGCCAAAACATGAGAACATGCGCTTCCGTCAACATGTTAATCGCATATTGCAAAGTACAAGGGAGCCTGTTTGTTCGTGACCGACTCTAGGTGAAATCGCAGTCATCTGATCTGTTTCTGTGTCAATATAGAACACAGTAGGAAGATGCCTGCGATATCTTAATAGGAGGATGTAGCCAGTATAACAAAATTCCTTCGTATGGGCATGATGTTTCATGCGCTAGCTGAGGCCCCAGCGTAATAATCTTGCAGCATGATCAACAGGCGTGATGCGTGCAATCATAGCGATACTCGCTACTGGTGAAGACAAAGTGAAGACAAGCAGCGTCGACGTTGTGCCGTTGGAAGTTTAGGGTTTGTCTAGAAGATAATGACCAGGCTAGGGTCTGCTAGTATGTTAGCCACATTCTGGATAGAGTCAAGGTAGCCGTATAGACGGCAGAACAATAGTAAGATAGATCGACTTCGAAACGGGTCAATGCATATGAAACAATAGTCCCTTTGCGCTCGAGCATGTATTTCCTGCTATTGTTCGTTTTCTCTAACCAATTTCACGCTCATTACCGTGCTGCCGTGTCTTGTCCTCCAGTATCAATAATTCGTCAGTCATCAGCAAATCTGCCCCCGGCTACTTGAAGCGCGTGATCCCATCACCAACAAGACACACCGTATTTCCGGCATGAATGCTACTTGGAATTTAGGCTTGCATCATAACCAGACCTCAGTGGACCACGTTGGTATTGCAGCTGTCGGTGCACGCTTGGAAGAAGGTAATCTTACAACAACGCGCGGCAACAGCACTCGTCGATCAACAGATCCGTCAGTCTGGACAGCAGCTTCCTGACCCCCTGGTATAGCTATAAACATAGACTTGATACGTGTGTAGAGTGACGGCTGCGGAGGCGCTAGCAATGTTTCTATGTTTGGCTTCGGAACAGGCGATGGCGGCACGCTTATCGGGATATGAAGTGGCGAGGAAGGGAGAGACGTAGTTGTATGTTGTACTAACGTAGGTACTGGGTCTCGAGAGGGTGTTGACTCAAGTAAAGGCGGTACTGGCTGTGCTGGGGTAGGCGAGGGCGTTTTTATCGGCGCTGTTGTGGTTGGCAAGGGCTCTGGTGGCGTAGGCGGCACGGACATCGCCAGTGCCAGAGGTGCGACAACATCTGGCTCAGGAGGAGGAGGCGTGGGCGCTGCAATGGTCTCTGTAGGCCATCTGCTTGGTGCACGTGTTAACAGCCCTGCATCCTGCAGTAAGGGGGTCGATCGCTGGACGGGTGAAACGAAAGGGTCCTCTTCCATATCTGGCATAGATACTGGCTGGCCTGACGCGATGGCTGTTCTATCTCTCAAATCGTCGCTGGGTCTTGGGCTTGCCTCTGGTATTGGATCCAGACGTGCTATTGGCCGACCAGAGTACGTTGGCGCTGGTCTGTCATCGATCATCTGCTTGACAACTATTGGGCCTCTTTCGCCGTCGTCCGGAAAGGGCCCTTTGTAGACCTCTCGGCGTCTGAAGCATCGGCAGCAACACAGCATGGAAAGTAGACCTCTATACCGCATCTTTCAGTAAATCAATCTCTGAGGAACAAGAACGTGTGTGACAGCCACAATGTGACGAATGGTTTGCGAAGTGTTGAAGGAAGAGAGTGGACTTCAATGAGCGTGCAAGTTGGTCTATATGACAAATATGAGAAGAGTGCAATGCACTCACAACAGCAGAGCGATAGCCGCAGCAAGACCTCCAATGAGACCATTCCTTACGTTGCGTCCACGGCTGTAAGCTTCATCTTCCGCCAACAACAGGTCCGCATGGATGTCGCGGCGCGAAAGGCGAAATGGAAGGTTCAGCCTAAGCGACGATGCTCCGGAGGTCTGCTTGACCGTCGGGGTGCTGGTAGCACTATACACACCTGTCAGAGCCGCAGAGGTTGTCGAAGTGGGCCGCGACTTGGGTACACCCTGCGACGCGCTAGTTGGTATGTCTTCCTCCGATGGATACCATATTCCGGCCTTCACTGTGCCATTTCCTGTAGTAATACCAGCATTTTCCTCCTCAGTGCAGCTGAGATATGCCTCCCGAATCCAACAAATCGGTGCGGGAGAGGTTCCCGCGTCGTTTTTGTGATCAGAAGTGCTAGGGCCTTCGGTACCAAAGCTGGACAGATCGACATTGCGACCCATACTGATGTCATCGCCTTGAATGACGCGAGTGAAGACAGTGAAGGCGGTCTCTGGCTGGTAATACGGTACTTGGTGGCCGGCATCATAAATCCGAGAGAACGAGAGGTTGCCATATTGACGGACTGCTCCGCCAATGTAGGAATCGTTCACAACAATGTCCGCATACCCAGCCTCCGGGAAAGCCGTCTTGTATTCTGGAACGAGACCAGCAATCTCAAGAGAGTAGTTTTGTCCTCCATACCAATTGCATATGACATCAGCGTCACCGTAGATGAGAGCGACTTTGATACCACGAGCAAGCAGATCCGCTAAAGCGGCGATTTGCCCTCCGCGGGCTGCATCTCCATCTAGGCAGGACATTAGTAAGATTGTTCCGCAGACAACCGGGAATAACATATAGTGACTTACTGTATTGGAAAACATTCGCAACGGTATAGCTAGTGGAGGTGAAGTTGACCGGTGCGCCAATGGATTGTAGGAAACCCTCTTCGTTCAAATACTCTGCGAGTGGAACAGCAGGCCCGACCGTTGGACCAGCTCGGAAGTCGTAGATACTCCTACCAGTGGTGTAGGCAACACTAGAAACCGCTGTGCAGTTATAGATGGCACTGTAGCATAGATCGTTAACGTCTTGGTCGGTACTAAGACCTTCGGGGTCGTTGAGGGCTGCTAACGCGCCGCACTGTGTCACCAGATCTTGGCAGCCCATGTCTACGTGGAGTTCCGACACCAAGTTTTGATAGGTAGTGAGGTCAATGCCTTCGATGCCATAGGTGTTGTTGTACATGAACTCCAGGCCAAAAAGTGCCGACCCGTAAACATCCATTGCGCCGTTGACGATGCCGAGTGACCCAAGCCGAATGTCGAGCGCTTCGGATGAAATCTCACCCTTTTCCCGACGATCATTCTGGCTCTCGTAATAGTCGGCGAAAAGTGGACCGTAAGTACCACCGTAGCTCTCGCTGAACAGGTTGACATGACAAGGCTCGATAGTATCGCTGTGGGGTCGAGCGCCAGGGTTGTACTGAGGGAACGCCGATAGGAACCCTTGGAGGAAGTGCCACGATGCTTGTGCGGCAACAGTAGTCAGGTTTTCTGTATTGGCTCGAATAGCAGAAGGGAAAGTGCCGTTCTTAAAGCGCCATTCGGGAACGTCAGCAGGAAGTGGGGAAGGTTCCATGAGCTCGTCCCGACCGGTATAATCAGGTATACTAAAGTCCACCGAAGCGTTGCGGAGCTCATCGTATGAGAAGCCGACTTGGGTAGGTTGGTCGATGAAGATTACGTTGGAACTGCGATCCCATCCCCAAACCCTGGTCTGCGTGGTGTAGCTGCCGTCTGGACCTTCTACAATCTCACAAGGTCCCATCTCTCCGAAAAGCCCGAACATGCTTGAACCGCCAGGTCCTCCATTCAACCAGATCGTCAATGGTGCAGTTTCGGGGTTCTCACGTGCCTCGAAGAACCAGAAGAAGGTATTGATTGAGTAATCCTGCTGGAACGGCTCAAGCGTAAACGGAGGAAGATTGACATATCCAGTATACTGCTTCTGCGCCTCGAAAGCCGTTGCACACGAATGGGCGTCGGGCGTTTTATAGGATATGGTGATGCTAGGGTCGACGGGCGATTTGATGACGGTATCATAGGTTACAGGTAACGGATATTGCTGGGCGACTGACAATCCAGCGTGGAGAGCAGACATGAGAACGATGGCGGGTGATTGGATCTAATACCCGTCAGTGATTGGCCAGCGTGCGCAGGCGGTTAGTGTGCTTACCATGTTGACGAGAACCTGGGTAGCGGAAAGCTATCGCATGGGAATGAGGATAAGAGACCTATGAGGTGCCGCAGCGACCAAATTATTACAACCAAGCAATGCGCGGTTCTGCGTCTCTGATCCCGCAAGTCGAAGAAGTGAAGAGAAGTCGCCGACGACAGATAATTGGTGTGCCATGACGAACGTATTTGTACCGCAACTTCCCTTCACCTCCCAAGAGCGACGGAGCGCGACTTTGCTAATTAGGAAAGCTCCTCGCTCACTGCAAGGCAGCGGCGAGGCAAGTGGTGTGCGGCTGTGTGACGGTACCTGTTTAAATTGACGCGCCTCGAGCGCTAGTGGGTGTTTGCATCATTCCACGTACGCTCTCGCGATCCTACGAGATGATTTGGACTACCCATTTCGGGGTCATAATAGACATAGTCTTTCGACCACAATAATGCAACTATATCCTTCCAATACCACAAAGTTCATCCTGATGTATCCCAAACACACTTCTTCAGTGTCTTCGCAGCGCGCCGTGTAGAGGCAATTCGACCGACTTGTAAGGACCACGCCACATCGCATCCCGGGAATCCGTGTACGGCATGAAACTGGTCGCACCCCAGTGTCGGGTACAGATAGGCTAAATGCTTACAAGGATCTACAAAGCCACCATGGGGCCGCTAATTTTACCACCCTCAGGTGTGAGTTGGCGTGGTTGACATCCAAGGCGCGTAGACAGGCTGCGTTGTGAATCGATGTAGTCAGCTGTGTAAGGCAGCGTTTGCGAGTTGCATCCTCCTCCCGTGGCCCCCATATATCCAACCAACTGCATCGGCCATGTCATTGTGGTACGGTATCCATCCTGCGTTGTGTAAGCTAGCTGTAGTCGCATTACTCGCTTCGGAATACTGCTCACCTTCAGGAGCAAAGCCGCCTGCTTCTTTTCCTTTCAACTCTTCCCAGGTCCTCTTTCCGGCAAGCCCAAGCTGTACAGCTCTCGACCTCTTGCCTCTCTTTGCGATAATCCTCACCTCGCCCTTCATGTCCTGCTCCGGTCCCGCGATGCGCCAATTCTCGTTGACTTCGTGGCCTGGCTTTGCTGCCCATGGCTGCATTATGCGCCCGTCTTCTGTCTTCTCGTCCCCAGTCGCCGTGTGCTGCGCATAAGGAACGATATACATCTTGACCTCTGCGCCATACTTCTCTCCATCGCGTTCTTTGATAAGCGCATCCCAGTTCTCGGGTTGCGCCAACCGTTTGCGCCGATGGTCGTAGCCCGAGGCAATGAAATCGGTACATGGTGTGATGTACGTCAGTTCCTTCCAAGCGTCGCTGTTCAGAAGAGTCTCGATGTCGAAGTAAGTTGTGACATCTCGCCAAGCATCACCCAGACCGAAACCATGCCAGCAATCCTCTACAACCAACGTATCCAGACAAAGACCAGGGAGCAGTGTAAAGGCATTCGCTGCATAGTATGTAGGGTAGTATTGCGAGCTCCCTGAGGAGTACAACGGGAAAGGATACGCACGAACTCGAACGTGGCGGAGTCGCGTCACTACGCTCTGATCAACGGAGAGGAGTGTTTCGAGTAGATTCTCTGTGCCGCGGAAATCTAGAGTGCAGTTGAGTGGAAGATGGCGATGCGCCTCGGCGAAGACCTGGCGACAGCTGAGCAGGAGCGCTATGCGATTAGAAGGCTCTGCGTCGTCGCTAGGGGCACCGGCATGTTTAAAGCCATGTCGGATGGTGTAACTGCTGAAGAGGAAGCCGTATATGAGTTCGCGCAACTCAATGGGTATCGTCAGAAGGTTTGGGGCGTTCATGGTGTTGTCGCTACTGCTGTTGCACCAGCAATTGGCACTGGTTACTAGAGGCGAGGGTGCCTTGCTTATAAGGAAATCAAGGATTTTCCAAACAAGTTGCTGATAAGAAGTAGTCTATCTCAGAAGTCGGTAGCCGGGCCCAAACAAGTGGTACCTGTGCGTAAGCTGTGTCACTGGGCGATAAGCACGATCAGGTTACATGCTCTGGATCTGACGACAGCTGCCATGGCCGCCCGGTGCTGCGGAACGCGCGGATTATAAGTCATGTTCAGCTCACATCCCGGCTGGAGCTCCCTAGCAGCGGTTGTTATTCCGGGGGTGAGATGACGTTTGAAGCTCTTCGGTGCGCTAAGAACGAGCTAGTGCATGTCCGCGGTGTCGCATGTTCGGTCGCAAACCACAAACGGTCAAGACATGGGCGGGCCATTAGCTGCGCATATGCACACGTGCCACGATAGTGCGAGATCGACATGTATTACAAGATATGGTTTGCTGTGGAAAGAATAGTGGTTGACGAATAGAATGCTTTGTCTTGGGTATCTTTGATGCTCGCTCAAGTTCAGATCTGCCTCGTTGTATGGCTTGCGAGGGCTTTGCGCCATATGCTGCACTGGATGCGCTCAGTCTGACTTGGGTCGCCCACGAGTCCGCTGCTGCTCCTCCTGCAGCTTCTTCTGCTGCCACTGCCATTCTACAAGCACAGGCAAAAACTGCCACAGATCGAACTCGGGCCACAGACACTTGAGAAACACGATAGAAGTGTTCTCGTGTGCTTGCCAGAGCATGAAGTCGCTCAGCCGCTCAACACCAGAGGTACGAACGAGCAGGTCGAGGGGCGGGGCGTCAGCCGTCATCATGTTGTCGTTCAAAGTTTGAGCACTAATTGACTCTGGATCCAGGAATGTCGGCCCATTATGCAAGTCATCCTTCTCAGGCGAGTTGATGGCGGTCGAAGTTGACGAGGAACGCCCATCGTCAGCCGCAGTCGCTTCCTTGGACGAGGGCGACGCCGGCCGCGAATCAGACTGTTCCGCTACACCTTCCGTATCCTCCTCCAGCATTTGCTTGCGAATAGTCTGGGTTATGTGCGATTCGGAAAAGGTTCGCTTAGAGGGGGTAGGCAGGTTGTGTATCGGCGTGCTGTACGTCTCGACAGTCTTCATGACCGCGGTTGTGATTTCGTGCCGTGACGTGTAGGGGAAACAGACGTTGAGCACAGCTCTGGTCATGGTCAGCAATACTCTTCATGGATCGAAAGTTAACGCACTTCTTATTGTGTGCTGTCATGGCAACAGCCTTGTCCACAGCCACCAGTACGTCTGGGCTGATGAGCTCGCGCTGCCCCAGCACTCGGACGGATGCACCATAGCGATCCAGCAGAGCTCCGTGCTCAGCCAGTTGTTGCAGCTTCACCTTTGCCATGGACATGAGCGCATCAACTTCATGCTTCGAGCGCTTGAAGTTCTCTATGCTGAATGCATAGATGGTGACAACCTTGACGCCAGTTTTGTAGCAGACTTCGAGGATCTGGTAGCGATGTTAGCATAATATTGCGACACCTGAATGCCAGTCACCCATACCCTTGCTAACGACTCAAACCCGAGATTGTGTCCTTCGACTGTCTCAATATGGTGGTTTCGCGCAAATCGCCTGTTACCGTCCATGACAAACGCAACATGTTGCGGAATGGGGCCTTGCTTCAGCGACCCAATAAGAAGCTCTCGTAGCTGCCTGACTGTCCATGCGACGGGCGGCGACGTCGCAAACCACTTGTGTATACGGGAATCGTGGAGGGAGCCCATGGTGAATATTGTTGAGGTGCTTGGCTTGGGTCTGTAGGGTAGGAGCTTCGAAATATCGAGAGGAGTGCAACGTGCTTTTCTACGTTAACGAGGGGAGCGATTCGATGCAATTGTGGAACAACAGTCAGGGTATCATGGTGTATAAGAATCGATGCCAGTGGTAAGATGCTACGTAACGTATTCAAGGCGCAGCGAGCCCTGACGCGACTCCCAAGCAATGGAGCATCGGGTGGCTCCTGCAGCGGTGAGTGGCTGGTGAGGTGTGACTAAGCGTGGCGCGGACTAACCGTCGCTTCCGAAGCTATAGTCTTTGCCGAGCTTCCGTTCTTCTTTCTTCTTTCCCGACTGCGAGCCTCACTTGCCGCGTCATCATTGCTGCGCTCTTCTGCCCTGCAGTAGCATTACACGCATCACTTTACTAACCTTGCCATGGCTGAAGAGGCTCAGAACACTGTGACAGAGCTCGCTGAGCAGCTCGTTGAAGGCTTTGCCGCGCTTAGTGGAGAATACCAGGTTTTATTCGACCAGCAAAAACAGCTGGAAAGCAAGCTCTCGTGGGCAAAGCAACAGGTACGTGGCGACTTTTCGCAAACCTCCCTATCCTATGATGATACATTTTAGCTCTAGACCTGCAGCTGCACAGCGGCATTGACAGACAACCTTTTATTATCATGTACTGAACCGGACAACGCCTTACATCTCAGCACACAATTACCTCTATGGACACAGCTGACGATAAACAGTATCTTGATCTTTTGAAACGCTTCACTCCCAACACGTTGTCGCAAGACCACCTTACTTTCCTGCAAGACCTTGAGCGCGTTGGAGACGAACAACCTCGGATACATTTGAATTTGGTGGAGCAGTTGGCAAATAGCGATGATGTAGAGCGCAAGAGCCGAGCACTGGTCATCCAGAAGGCCGAGGAGGCTGCTGTCAAGCTGCATGCGTCTGAGAATAATAGCAGTGTAAAAATATGGAGTGGTCCGTCCGCAGACAAACCCGCCCCGTTACCTGAGATACAGACCAATAGAGCCACGTCACCAATAGAGAAAGACTTCACTGTTGCTGGAACACCTAGTAAACTCGCCTGTCCCTTCGCATCCGGTAGTGGCAGAGGCAGCCCGCTTGCCACTCCACGTAGCTCGACGTCCCGATTAAGCGTACGCGGTCGAAGATCAAAACGTCCCTCGTTCACCGACCCTATCCGTGCTGAAATATGCAGCAACAATCCTGCGTCGGTCACCGCGTCAGTAGCGGCGTCAGGCTCTGCTGCCGTGTGCCCCATCCGATTCCTCGACCAACATAACCCTGAGGAGGTGGCTAAATACTTTGAGAAACACAAGCATGAGCTGCCGAGAAGCCATGAGGTCTGCATCACGCGCTTCCAGAGTAACCAAGAGAGCATAGAGCAGCTTGATCGCAAGTATGGCAATCTGGTCAACATGATCCAGGGCTTAGGGCAGAAGCACCAAGTGTGGCTTCCTGAAGATCCTGATGATGCTATCGAAGAAGAGCCGGAGGCAGAGCTTCACCTAGAGACCAACGCAAAGGCTGATACCAAGGTGCAAAACTGGGCTTCAGCTGTTTCGGCAAGTCTCAACGATGGCACTCCACCACCTGAGGAAGAGTCAGAGGAGCATGCATTGGATGAGACAAGGACCGCACACTTTGATCGGGACCGGCCGCTAAAAGAAGTCAGGGTTGGCGAATCACCAAGTCGGCCATGGGGCATCTCGATACCTGCAAAGTACACCAACGCTGAGAGTTCATCCTCGGTGGGCTCTGTACCAACAGCATCGCCACAACTGCCACTCGACACTGGTCGTCCGATTGGCGAGACACCTCAAAAGACTGGCAAATGCCCTATCGATCACCGTGCGATGATGGGACAAACACCGCATCAGCCTGAAGTATCACACTTTGGTTTACCGCCACAGTCGCAGCCTCGGGCTCCAACAACACATGTACCACCTACAGAACGTCCGCCACAACCCCCCGCCCCAGAACCGCAACAGCCCAGAGAGCCCGAAGGTCCGAAGTTGGTACCGCAGATGGTGTTCAATGGGCCTGTCTTTTTGGGCTACCCGCCCGAGCAGTTGGCTATACTATTGCAAAACAGTAATCTCGGTGCGGCAATGCGGTAAACATGGAACACCGTACAAATCTTCAATTCGCTGGCTAGTTGCTTTGAGGTATTGTATCGTACTCGAAGGTAGGCTCGAACAGCTGCTTGCCTCACAACTACGCGTCACAATCGTCCTTTGATGTTGTTGTGCTTCTTCTCATGCGCTTTTGTCAACCATCATTACGTCGTGCAGTCATCGATTCTGATTTTCCAAAGGTCCTGCGAGTCGATGCTTCCACCTCTCCTGCCCAGCCATCTGGCAGCTCTTATTTGTGCAATCCTGCGACTATCTTCATTTCTTCTTCAGATCTGCCATCCACGTCCGTACGCCCTTTGCGCTATCGTGTGCTGCACGAAACACTTGACGGTCGTTAGCAGTCGTATGGCGAAACTAGCCCAGCACTTACATTGCCGCTCGTTCTCATCCAGGCCTCGCATGAAGTCGGCGCCTTCGCCTAATGCACCTCGTGGATTATGGGCTTGATCGGCTATGAGAGCCGCCCTGGCCTTGAATGTCTATGCGGGTTAGCATGACGCCGTTGCATTAATCTAGAGCAGAACTTACATCGCTTAGCACTTCGATCATCTCTTCCTCCTCAAACAGTTCCAGGATTCGTGCGCCAAGATTGTAGAAGTGTGGGGCGAGAGCTCGTAAATCGACGGTTCTTGGGTCAGCTTTGAGGGCATTCAGAACGCGCGGAGATAGGGCGGATGGAGGGTCGATGGTTACAAGAGAAGATGTATTCAGACTTTGACTGTAGATATTGTAAACATGGAATGTGCATATTATGAACATGGTTATTTACCTCAATGCAAGCATCTCGCCCAGCCATAGTGGAAGCTCGACTTTTGAACCCTGCTTCATGTCGCCGCTCATGTTACCCTCGAGATAGCCGAGGCCAGGAACGGTAAGCTCGAAAGTACATGGTACCTTTTGAGCGTCGGTAAGGATTGCGTCTACGTCGTAGTAGGAACCCATCCTTCGCTGGAGGAGTTCAGTTAGTCAAAAACAGCATACAGATGTGAAAACATTTAATTCTTTCAGCCGACATGCTGTGTTGCAGGATCAAAGGACACAAGAGGCGATCCCTGTACGAGGCAACAGACGTGTCGCGTGTCGTGCAACCAGCCTTGCATCGGGACGAATATGCAAGGAGATGAAAGCGTGGGTAGAGGAATGGAGGACGAATGTAGCCCTGCAACTAGGGACAGGGCAGAAAAGAGGCAAAATAAGCAGGTCAGAAGATGATGGAAACGTGTAGCTTACTGCGTAGTCGCCTTCTGTGTATTGCGCGTCTTCGAGTGCCTGGCGGAAGTCCGACGGTATAATAGCGCGTTTCGTCCGAATGTGATGAATCACCTCGCACCTTGCCCTCCCAGCAGCGCGTACGGGTCTCTGGAGCTTAATTAGGCGAATTATCCGTTCCGTGCAAGTTGGACTGCGACTGCGATACTCGACCCCACGATCCACGATCTTGAGGTTGCTGCCGCCGCTCATTCGCCTAAGGCTGCAGGGTTAGAGCTCCCAGCTAGATGTCATCAGGACGAGGCGCCGGATACCCACATGAACCACGCTCTCCGACAACCATTGCACCCGACTACATCTCCACCTGCATTCACGCCCAACAACTGGAAGCTTTATACACTGCGCATTTGTAGAGTAAGTAGCGCGCACACGAGTCCACTCCTACCCACGTGCGGTGATTACTCTATAGTGCACAGCCTGTAGCTGCCACTGTTCACTCAACCACATGCTGACTGTTTGTCTCGCAGTCCACCCGCATTGTCTGCCCGCGACTGTGAATTGGTAGCTGTACATTAATGACTGCGCATTTACAACTATCCTCCCCCACTGCGCCCTAGGCACACGCCTCACAACCCCCACCCACTACGTCAACCACCACCACCAACAACCACCACCATGGCGGTCAGCGAACGAATATCACAGCTCATGAGCGCCCTCGACACTGGTTCCGGCCCCGATACCTCTCGTGCCACCTCACCGGGTAGTGACTGGCGGCAGCCGAACGGCGGCGTCAATGGTGAAGATGAGAGGCGCCGTCCGCGAACATTTCCCTACTTCGAATACCTCCCATACCAGACAGAAGACCAGAGCGATCGCGAAGAGAGCCTGAACACATGTCTGAAGCACCTCTACATTGCCGTCTCAGCTGGAGACTTTGCGCCGGGCGCTGTACACTGGACACGCGAGATTCGAGGCTGGCTGTCGCTCAAGTTCGATCTTCCCCGGAGCACGCGTGTGAAGCTGGTGAAGCTCTACTACGAGCTGGCGTTGGCTCCGGGGCTGGATTACCTCGTGGCGGAGCGATTTGCGAGCATGTTCATGGTCTTGACCAAGTAAGTGGCACCAGCATTAGACTTTGGATGACAGGTGGGGACTGACACATGGACAGGCGTAAACATTACCTGCGACCCGGCAAAGACCTCATACTCGACTGGCGACCGTTGTATAGAGAGCTGAAGATGTTCGTCCTGCCTTCAGAATCCGGAGGCTCACACCCGCCCAACGTGAAGCGCAACATCCGTACCTTGACCAAGATGTGCACCTTTGCGCAGTCGTACTTTGACCCCAAGGAGATACCGGCCATAATGGAAGAGCTTCTGCCCTTCTTCAGCACGTCCTTCAGCGAGAACGCGTTCGTGGTTGTGGGCCTGCTGAACTTGCTTTTCCCAACCCATCCCGCGCCCGAGGACATGAAGCAACTGCTGCCTCAAGAATACCTCCCGACCTTCTTCCATCTATGGTCGCTCGTCAACCGGTCGCGACTCTTCGACGCACACTACATCGATACACTGTCGAGATTATCTAGAGACAACCTGAGTGCGGCGCATGTGCCCTTCTCACAGTATGGAGTATTTACCGGCGAGCAATCGTCTCAAATCTTCACGGCCATCCTGCGGCTGCTAGAAATTCCAGTTGGGCAGGCGACGTCGCCGTATAGCAGTACGGTCGATCTTGGTGCAGGCCTAGCTGTGATGCTTGACCGTGACCCACGGAAGCATCCATCGACTCACCACATCGCCCGCATCATTGCCATGTCGCTATCTCCCGCTTGCGCAGAGCAACCTGACTCCATTCTTACCAAGCTTGAAGGGCTGATCCAGGCTGTGGAGACTTTCTTCCATCCATCCAATTCGGGTAGTTGGACTAGACCTCTGGCACAGTTCGTATACTACCTGGCCGATATCTTTGTGCTGCGGTGGAATCGAGAGCACAGTGGTGAGATGGACGTGCCGGAGGAGAGGAAGCTGAACGATGCAGTCAAGAGGCGCTTCGTACTCTGCTTACGGGAAGTCACATTCATGGGCATCTTCTCCAAGAGCGACAAAGCCGTGCAATACGCCTTGTCTACTCTACAGAGCTTGGCACACCTTGAGCCCAACTTGATTCTCCCAGGGGCATTACAGCGCATCTACCCCGCAATGCAAGGACTCGTTGAGGTGCATCGCACCATTTCGTCTATACGGGCGTTGCACATGCTCTCCAAGGTTATGGCCAAGACAAAGGGCTTCCGGTGCCACGTTACCTCTGTGCTCGGGCTTGCGCTCCCTGGCATTGATGCCAACGACCTAGAAAAGACGGTACATACTTTGCAGTACGTCCAGGGTGTGTGCTACCTTATCCCATTCCAGGATCTCACAAAGGCCAAGAAGGCATCGGGTGACGAGGCCTCTCGAGACGGAGCGACCTCACCTATGGACGACGCTGGTGGTAACACGGGGCTTGCTTTGGAGTGGATCACCTCACAAGTCGAACGATTAGAGAGCGCCAACGGAAACATTGAGATCAATTACGACGAGGAGCTTAGTGACGAGGATGAGGCGATGATCCTGCGGTCGTCAACGACTGGGCTCAACGAATTCCTAATTACGTTCCTTGGTCGCGTCTTTACGCTTTTGGAGAATTTGCCAGATGCATCTAGGGTCCGAAGCGGTTCCCCTGAAGAGTATGTGGTCAACCAACTACCTGCTGCTTTTACGCCACTGCTTGCTGCCCTCTCTCCTGAGCTCTACGACATTGCGCTCGACAAGATTGCGAACTTCATCACGAACCATGTTGTTCACCAAGCCAAAGACGCAATTGCATTCATCTGTAACAGCCTTGTCAAGATCAACCCTGAGAAAGCTCTGAAGCGTCTGTTGCCCCATCTCTTGGCAGGTATCCGGACTGAAATCGATGAGATTGGCGCGGGATCGACGCGAACAACAGGCGCCGAGGTGCTCCCACGCGATCGTGCGCTTGTCTGGAACCTCTGCATTCTTAGCATGTGTGTTGTCCATGTTGGTGACGCAGTTCTTGAATGGAAGGACGAGCTCTTTGAAATTGCAGAATACATGCAGCAGAAGTGCCGCGGTACGCCCACTGTACATGTTTCCAACTTCATTCATCACTTGTTACTTAACCTTACATGCACCTACACCATCGATTACTCCATCTACGAGGAAAACGAACTTGAACAGGGCTTGTCAACAGAGTCGTGGGGTAGGCAGGTTGATATTAAGAAGCTGAACATCAAGTGGCACAAACCGAGCTCCGAGGAGATTGACTTCGCTGTCAAGCTTTTCGAGACTCACGCCAACAACTCCATGAAGGCACTCAAAGCCCTTACGCAACCAGACTCACCGATTAAACGCGAAGGCACCGGCAAAGATTGGTCTGATGAAGTCTCTCGTAACCTTGTTCTCTTACGTCTGATCATTTCCGGTATCTCAGTCTTATTTGATGTCCGACATGACCAAGTCACCGATGGCGCCGAGTCGGATGACGACTCTGATGCAGATGCAATGGATACAGAAGGCATCGACGACGACGCTGGCCTTGGAGAAGCCGAAGATGAAGAGGTCAAGCCTACGTTCCAGTACGAAGCTGGCTACCCGCTGCGCCGTGGCGATGACAACTACAATCTCATCCACGACCTTCGCGGACAGGTTGGCCATATGCTGCACAACGTGCATCAATTCTTGATTGAGAAGCAGCCCGATGACGTGCCCTGCTTCAATTCTCTGTACAATGCTTACAGGTCGTGGTTCATCGATGTTGGCATTGAGCGGTCTGCTCATGTGCTTGACAGAATATCCCGATTGTTGGAGAATGACGAGCGACCTTTCAGGTTCAGCGGACTGCGAAAGCAGTATCCACGACCTTTACTGGTTCGACGCGCAAACGTCTATCATCTTCAGCGACTACGCCACAACGCTAATCCGCGACCCAAGACAGATCTCGACATGATCTTGCTGCTTGATCTCGCTGAATCTAGTATCTCAGTCTACACAGAGATCCGACGCACGGCGCAGACAGCCAACGAATCAGCCGTTAAGTGCGTGCTGGGCGCTAGGCCCCTTGTCATCCCACCTCTACTAGATGCCTTTGTCAAGGCTGTGGCCGAAAGCGACTACCCTCGTATCAAGGGTGCCATGTTTACACTTCTCTTTGGCAGCCTAGCGAAGACTATCAGCCGCGACTGGCGCTTCACACCCAAGCTCATCAAAGCTTTCATTGAGGTCACCGGTGCCGATAAGCCTTCAGTGCAGAAGCTTGCGACCAACGCCACGTTCCAGATTATGGACATGGGTAAAGCAATGGAGCGCATGGTTATCCTGCCGAAGGAGGTTGTAGAGGCCATCGCATACGCCATCGACTCTAGCGAGGGCGACAGTGTACACACCAAGGTCACCAAGCGTCGGGACTACATCAAGAAGAAGCGCGCTCGCATCGAGGGCAAGAAGTCTGAGCTGTCCAAGGAGCTTGTACATATCGCCAATACTGAGCACTGGAAGAAGGTCAGTAGGACCGCCGCCATCATTGTCAACTTGGGAATGCGCTACGACAGCATTGCTTCCGACGAGATGATCGACCTCGTCGCGAAGGGATCCATCGATCAACATCCCAGCCTCAGAGGCCTCTATGCTGGTGCGCTTATCGGCTTGTACTCGGTCATTCAGACCCGTGCGATCACGGGACACGACTACGAGAAGTACTTGCTCAGCGAAGAAGAGCTCCCAGATAAGATCTCGGTGCCGACTAGGCCAGAGGATCCAAATTGGACTGAGGAGTACCTTGCATCATTTGCGCAGCCAGAAGCCAAGTACTATGTCGACTTTGATTATCCTGGCTGGCTTGTATGGAACAAGAGTATGACCGCATTCAAGCCCAACGCACCGCAGCTATCATACGATGAGGTCGAATCTGGCGTCCGTCAGAAGATCGCGAAGCACCTGACTCGATCTTGGTTCTCCAACTACTTCGCCTTCATGAAGCAAGAGCCACGCGATAACAGCGCTGATAGGTTCCGTATGTCAAGCGCGATGGTTTTGACTCACTCCTTTGACCTCGTCTTCTGCGGCCTAACAGAGGCGACGTTCGAAGACATCAAGGACCTCACTCAATCCGTATACGCTGACGGCAGCGACAAGCATCAGCACCGCGCCACCGCCGAGATTATGGCCGCACTACTATCATGCGCACCAGATCTCAAGGCAGATCAGCGTGAAGCGGTGTGGGAGTACGTTTTCCCCATTGTGCGTGGAATCTTCCAGGACGGTCTGACGCCAGAAAACTCTGGGTACTGGACCACTTTCCTTCATGTTGTGTTGCAATCGAAGGATCCACGCCGAGGATGGCCGTTGGTCGACTGGCTAGCGAGCTTCCGCCTTGATATGGAGTCCAACGCCGCCTTCAAAGAGAGCTCCAAGGTACATCTGCTTACGCAATGTATTTGTGACGCGGGTTGGCACTTCCGTCTCGAGAAGCCGATCTTGGAGGATTTCATGAAGCACCTCGACCATCCATACAAGGGTGTGCGAGAGGCCATGGGCCAGACCATCGCGAGCATCTTCAGGACGCGTTACCACGAATCATACAAGGATGTCGACACGCTTATCAAGGCTCAGAAAGACGCTTCTTCGATTGGTGTCCGCCCGTATCAACCTACAGATGAGTTCTCCAAGACCATCACTGAAGTCTTCGATCGCCTCGAGGTTTGGCGCCAGGAGCGTCCTGCAGGCCAGCAGACACCTTCGTCATACACGTCAGGTGGTAAGACGGTTCTACTCTGGCTTGACTCTACGCTATCATCGTACGAGTGTACGTCGCTTGTCAAGTTCTTCCCCGACGTTTTCATGGAGCAGCTGCTACACATGATGGACATCAAGGAAGACCCCGAACTCCAGTCGCTAGCGTATCACGTCTTCCGCCATCTACCGAATATCCCACATCGCCAAGGTGAGGATGCAGACTTCATCGCTGCTCTCATTCGCATTGGACGCAATGCAACAAGTTGGCATCAGCGTCTTAGGATCTTGATCAACATTCAGGTCATCTACTTCCGCCGACTCTTCCTCATGAGCGAGGAGCAGCAGCAGAGCATGTTCGACTGCGTCTCTGCCATGCTCTCAGATACTCAGCTCGAGGTACGCATGGGTGCTGCCACCACTCTATCGGGCATGATTCGTTGCTCGCCCATAGCATTCCGCGACCGCCAAGTCTCCACGCTCAAGGAGAAGTTCACCAAGCAACTCAACAAGAATCCATTGCCAAAGAAGCGCAATCCAGGAACGCCGACAACAGAGCAAGGCAAGCTTGTCCTGACGCGCCACGCAGCTGTGCTAGGTCTCGGTGCGCTTATTCAAGCCTTCCCATATCAGAGCCCTCCGCCAGCTTGGTTGCCTGATGTACTGGCTACCCTGGCTAGGAAGGCTGCAGCCGACCCAGGCATGGTTGGCAAGAGTGTCAAGACTGTTCTCGCAGACTTCAAGAAGACCCGCCAGGATACTTGGCACGTTGATGTCAAGGTAAGTTTTCATCCTCAACCGAACTACGATCCGTACTAACTGTGACCTCAGGCTTTTGAACAAGAGCAACTGGAGGACCTTGAGGGTGTGTTATGGAAGAGCTACTTTGCATAGATGACGGCTAGGCAGATTGCCATCCAAAATTGGACGCTATTAACGACGCTCGGTGATACCATAAACAGCATGCATGTATTATAAGATAGATCGGACAGGTTATGACAACGAGCGATATGAAGAGGCTCTGCATCCATGGCGTCTAGCGGAATTAGCATCTTCTAGATAGTCTTGCTTACTCAACGAACTTTGTTTCTTAACGTGCTTACTCAGTCGCGACCCGAACTTCGCCCCTGATGTTTAAAGCTGCACTGCCCCTCCCCCACTTGGGAAGCTTAAGCGTACCTGCGCTGACATCACATCTCGACGACTCTACCAACAGCGAATATACTGCTGCACTACACGGATAAATTACACTCTTTTCCCAGCAATCTCTATATTAACCGCTCTACAATGCCATTGACCGTGCTTTCCGATTCGGACGTGCGTACCCTTTTACTGCAACTCACGAAGCAAGACATTCTCGATCTGCAGCAGAATCTTGCGGATGCGCTGCACCACTACTCTACCAGTACCGAAGAAGACGATAACAATGGGTGTTGTGAAAGTTTCCAGTCTGCAGGGACAAGCCTAAAGAGCAAAGATGGTGGATTAATGACTGTCACGCCGGCAAGCAGGTATGTCGCTTCTAGCAGCTATGAACGCAGAATGATTGTATTGACTGACCCTTGCAGCAACGATGGTCTTGGTGTCAGGATAACAACGCGACTGGAGTCGAGTTCTTCAGATACGGCCTCTGTTACTTCGTCGATGGACTCCCTCGCACTCTCCCATTCGTCAACACCAGCAAGCAAGAGTTCGGCAACCACCGCATCGAGATCAACCTCTCTTTCTGCATTCCAGACTTCTCCATCAAATGCCAGTCTAACTCTCTTTGACCGTTCTGGTAACCCTCGGGCTTTGTTGAACTCGTCAGAGATGACAGCTTTCCGCACCGCCCTCGCAAGCACAATGCTCTTTAAGAAGCGAGCAAACGTGCATGATGTGGTAGTGTTTGGAGCAGGAAAGCAAGCCTACTGGCACATACGGCTCGCGCTCCTTCTCCGAGGCGACGACGTCCACCACCTCAATATCATAAACCGAGACTTCGAGCGCGTGCACCAGCTACTGGAGAGACTATATAACCCACATGAAGCGCCGCCATCGAACTTCAATCCAGATCCATCCTACGTTCCAACATATCGGAAGGCAGCAGGAGAAGGGGCGAACGAAGGACAACAAGACCTACATCAATATCTACCTCGCCCCAAGATACAGATACTCACCCCAGGACACGGCGAGTATCCACGTCTCCTCCATGCCACTCTACGGTCCTCAAGCTGCATTTTCCTATGCACACAATCTCCAACACCTCTGTTCCCCGCAGCCATCCTCACAAATCCCGAAGGCAGAAAGAAAGGTCGCTACATAGCAGCCATTGGTTCCCTCTCCCCTCACAGCACAGAACTCCACTCAGATATAATCAAACAAAACGTAGCACCTGAGCACGGCCACCGACATTTCCACAAACATGCGCAACAAGGAGGCGCGATAGTGGTGGACAGCGTGGACAGATGCCTAAAGGAAGCTGGAGAGATTGTGCAAGCAGGTTTGGGTCCGGAACAAGTCGTCGAGATAGGCGAGCTGGTCATGTTGAAGCGGGATGCGGAGAGGAGAAGGAGAGAATGTATGGCTGGCAAGGGTATAGAGGCTGAGGGGCTGGATGTGGGTGGTGTGGAATTGGGTGAATGCGAGATGAACAAAAACGAAAAGAAGAAGGCGAGCAAAGGCGGTAGTAAAGAGAAGGAGAAGCATCGTGAGAGCGAGGACAAGGCGCACAAGAGTCTGATTGAGTGGTTGGTCAAGGGTAATGTGATATACAAGAGCGTTGGACTGGGCCTCACGGATGTTGTAGTGGGTGGAGATCTTGTCCGAATAGCGGATGAGCGCAATATCGGCACGAGGATCGAGAACTTTTAGAAAGGGTCGTCGCATCCATCACTGGAGTTGGTACCAGGCCTCGAATACCTGGACTCATGCGAATGCATCTAGAGGCGGTGCCGAGAGAATCGACCATATTCTACAAAAACGAAAGATGTATCATAAGAATTCGAGCATCACAAGCAAACAAAATATGCGAATGGCGTGCGTTATCGTGATTGATTCCAGTCAATGCAGTCGTTTGCCGACCGCTTTTAACCCTCCTAAACTCCGTTGGTATTGTGAACCGACTATATGCAGAGGTAAGAGACACGCCGTAAAGTCATCATGAAATATTCAAAGCACCTCAGGACCTGCTTAGATCTTGATAGCGCTCTCAACAGCCTTCCTGCGCTTCTCCATGCGGGCGTTGGCCTTGGCACCCATGATACCACCTCCCCAGTGACGGGCAGCGTCCTTGTGGTGTGACTCGAGGTAGCCGTCGTTGACAGCGGTGACGAGCTTCTGGAGCTCGTTCTTGTCCTCGGAGCGGACCTCGGTGAGGGCGAGAACAGCGGCGGTCTTCTGGTGGACGACCGTACCGAGACGGGCCTTGCCCTTGACAATGACGTAAGGGACACCTAATGAATGTCAGTTGATGTGCCATATGAAGTTTGCGCATTCCTAGCACTTACCCATCTTCCTGCAGAGAGCAGGGAGGTAGACAACGAGCTCGATGGGGTCGACGTCGTTGGCGATCAGGACGAGGGAAGCCTTCTTGTTCTCGATGAGGCCAACAACGTGGTTGAGACCGTACTTGGCGACGTAGGGCTTCTTGCTGACATCCTCCTTCTTCTTGCCCTCAGAGACGGCGGTAGCCTCCTTGGTGAGACGCTCCTTCTTCTCGGCCTTGGTCTCGGGACGGTACTTGTTGAGGATCTTGAAAGCCTGGGTGGCAAGGTTACGGTCGGCAACGTGCTGGAACTGGGCAATCGCCGGTGGGACCTTCAAGCGCATGTTGAGGATCTTCTTCTGGCGCTGAAGGCGGACGTAAGCGCTACGCGTTGTCAGTATCTGCAGAGTACGGTTGGGTTGGGGGTTGCTTACGGCCATCGGACCATGCGGCCGACGTTGCGCTGGGGCTGGATGTCCTGACCGATGCCATAGTTGCGAGGACGCTTCTCGATGAGAGGGTTCTGTTGCTTGTTAGCGCTTGCATGCAAAATCGTGTAGAATGGGCAGACCTTTTGCTTCTTGGCGGCAGAGGCCTTAGAGGTGGCCTGGGGGAAAGCCGCAGGCTTCTTTCCGGATCCTTTGGGAGGCATTGTCGAGGCTGTCATAGAGAACAGAAACCATTAGCGAATGTTCATTCACTATAGGTCTGAATCTCGTAAGAGCGAGAGGGCTTTTCAGCCGCTCTGCACTCTAGCCATCATTTGTATGCAACATGCTCGTAAAGAGACATGCGATTGATATGCTACCGAGCATTCATGGCGAAGATATGCGCTTACCTGGTGTGTTGGCGGCGGTCGACGAAGGGTGAGATTGGCGACGATGGACTTGACGAAACGTTCGAAAGCGGGCGCAAAAGTTGTCGCGACCGAAATCCAGATAGGCGAGTGCGTGCGGGTGTGGAACAAGGTTTCGCCGGCGCTAGTGCTGGCCCAATCGGAGCGTGGCACTTGGTTTTCGACCATCAACCACGACAACCTCAATTCCATGACAATGAACACGTTTGGCCTTAGTGGCAAGGGACGGATCACGCAACTGATCACCATCTTCTGTCTGTGGAAAGCATTGCTTCTCTTGCTTGCAGCGTTCTGTCCAGGTCCTGGCTATGACACCTCCGCGCTCATATTGTTCGACACGTACTATCGACGGCACCATGAATTCACCCTTTTCGCTCGACATGAGCGTCTCGCTCTCAACCTACTTCGTTGGGATGCACTGTACTTTGTGAAAGCAGCTGAGCGGGGTCTGTTCCACGAGCAAGCGTGGGCCTTCAGCGGGGCGTATTCGTATCTTCTGAGACTAACCGGTCAATGTGAGCAACGGTGGCCCAGTTCTTTGGCTCGGCACTGATATCTCCTAGTCATGGCTGGTAATACACAGGCCTCCCTGCACTACTATGTCCTGGCCGGAATCATCCTTTCTAGCGTCTGCCACCTTCTCTCTGTGCTAGTGCTGTATCGCCTTTTGACCTTGGTTCTGGAACCACAACGGCGACAGATCATCCCATTCATCGCCGCTGTCTTGCATATTCTGACACCAGCATCTCTGTTCATGTGTGCACCTTATGCGGAAGCCATGTTTTCACTGCTGAATTTTGTGGGGATGCTCTTCTACGCTCAATCTCGAGCTTCAGTTGGAACAGGAATGTCTTCAATCCAAGAGGATCTCCAGAAACTTGGCTCTGGCCTTTGTTTTGCTGCAGCAACACTCATGCGGAGTAATGGCCTACTGAGTGGCGTCATTCTCTTATACGATGTTGCAAGGTACATGCCTTTGGTTCTTTCTGCGCAGTTAAGTATGCGTGATTTGCGAAGGATTACCGTCACATGTGTGGCTGGCAGTCTTATAGCGTTGGCATTCGTTGGGCCGCAGGTTCTGGCATATGCGGAATTCTGTGACCGAGAGCAAGGCTCTGGAACCAGGCCGTGGTGTGACAAGAGCTTCCCAAGCATTTACTCGTGGGTACAGAGCTACTATTGGTGAGTAATCCCCACACAGCATGTTCCTAGTCTGACCTCTTCCAGGAACGTAGGACTCTTCCGCTACTGGACTCTATCAAACCTGCCCTTGTTTTTACTAGCGGCCCCTGTTTTATGGCTGCTTCTTACATCGAGTGTTACCATTCTCCGCAGCGGCGTCCAGCACCCGTTACATGGGCGCCCCGTACCCCGGACTAGTGGAACAACCAAACCCAGGGATGGAACCTCCGCGATATGCAAGCTACCGGAATTAGCCCTACCACAGCTAATACTGGCTGTAACGGCCGTTACCAGTTTCCATGTCCAGATTGTAAACCGAATCGCTTCCGGTTATCCGATGTGGTATCTTGTTGTGGCTACGTGGTTGGCAGACTCGCAAAGCACAATTCGTACAGAAAAAGAATCGCAGAAGACAAGATGGTATATTCAAGGTGGTATCATATATTGCTTGGTTCAGGGGATGCTATATGCCAACTTTCTCCCGCCAGCCTGAAGCTCAACTCAAGGACTTTCTCTTGAGACAAACCGGCAATGTGTTAGATGGCCGACGTAATCGACCTGTAGTTATTCTCCTGCCACATTTGACATGTGTGCATCGGGAACCATTTCTTGAGCAAGAAAAGCGAATCATGCTAAGGAAAGAAGAGGTCAAGAATGTGGAACACCAGCGATACGCAATCAAAAAGACGAATACCAACTTCACATTCTTGTTACCCCTCACATCACCAACGGTCTCATTCTGTCTCGGTAAACGGGCATGTTCCACAACTGCGTAAGCTTGTCGCACCTACAAGTTGGTGGCGTAAAGCCTACGGTCTAAGTGTTGAATGCAGACGCCTAGACAGCTAGTACGACACGGTCCATCCTAGTGAAAACGCCCGTCATCAGACATCGACTCTCCACTACGCGCATTTCGCAGATTCTACAAGACTTGAGGATATGTGAGGACGATAACTGGGGAAAATCAATGCCGATCAATGCCAAATACTGGTGACTACTTACAAGGCCCATTTTGAGGAAATGCGCTCCTTCAGACTAAGGCCCGTAGCGTTTACATGAAGCTTCGTATTACGAAAAAGGACAAAGGTTTAGTTGAGAAGCTACGGTCATGTAAGGTACTCCACAGTCTCACTGCTCGTGTCGCTGCTTAGGAGTTTCGGCCATCACAAGTGTTGAGACATACACTCTAGAACGGGCTTTTAGGGCGAGGTTTGAGGATCGCTTGGAGTGGCTGAGCTCTCTCTAGCCTGTCATGGAACGGCTCCTTGACAGTATCGTACCTGCGTAAGCTATGGACGCTGATCGTCGAGTAAAGGACCGGATCGCTGTCTAGCCACTGGAAATGCGAATCAATGGCGATCTGCTGTGCCAGCACACTACTTCATTTCCAACAAGTTTATACACAACCAAGGTCAGGAGGGTTAAACCTTACTGCATGATGGGACATATTGGGCGAGGCAGAACATTGCAGTACCCATCGCTTGTCCCCACATGACCTACTACTACTGACATATCGCTGATGTCGCAACGACGACTACGACCTCATGGACACTAAAACGCCTTTTTGAGACACTGACAGTACCCTAGTTTCTAAGCCAGGGACCTTCGCTTGAGCATGATGTTCACTGTCATGTTTTACACAGGCGCCACCGATACTACTCACTTTGCCGTAGCGAGGGCAAGAAGCGACATGAAAATGGATAGCGGAGCCTTGGGCTCAGTATGTTTGTAACTAGTCCCTTCGATGACGACAGCGACTTATAAAAGCTGCTCTAGCCCCTTGAATGATAGGTGTGCTCATCAACCCAGAACGACCTACACTTGTTGCAAAGTCAAAATGAAGTTCTCTACTTTCGCTACGTTGATCAGCCTTTCTGTAGTTTTGGCAGCAGTTCTCGATACTAGGCAAGAATGCTCCCAGAATGACTGTTATCGCGCAGTCTGGCGTGACGGCGGATTACCTCGTATGATTCAAGCTGGACAGGACTGTCAAGACTTCCTCACTACAAGCGTCATCTGGAACCCGATGTTTGTAGCCCACAAAAGCTACATGAATTCTCTGACAATTAGATAAAGCACCACCCTTACGGTCATTACTCGAACAACCTCTACCACGACGACACCGTGCTCTCCGACATTGACACCCACCGCTACGAGTCTCATAGCGCTCCCAACATCATCGGAAGATAACAAACTATGGATTCGACAAGTTCAGCCCACTGATTGGTCTACAACGACGGTCTTTGGTTCTCAGCCTTCCTACGCCACACAAGACTGTAACTCACAAGCATACTCATCCGCATGTAGGTGTGCGAACATCACTACAGCTATAGTCACCTATCTCGGAACTGTAAGTCGTTTGCTGAATGAGACAGTGTGCAGGCTGATCATATATCACAGACTGTGACCAATACCGCGACCACAACCATTACCAGTATCTCGACGACTAGCACGTCGTGCCCAGTGTTTACTCCTTCATCTTCAGCCAACTCTCCGACCTCATCAAGCACACATACATCTTCTTCATTATCTAGCAGTGTCACTAGTAGCGTGATCTCGAGCACATTGTCATCCACAAGTACAGGTAGTTCTTCTTCAAGCTCGGCTACATCATCGGTTAGCACGGGTAGCTCTTCTTCGAGCCCAACCACTTCATCGTCTAGTACGGGAGGCTTTTCATCCTCGCCGACTGAATCTAGCAGCTCATCGAGCACACCAACTACTTTTAGCTCTTCCAGCTCTTCAACCTCTGCCTCGACAGCGCCAACTACAGCGTCTTCCAGCTCTGGTAGCTCGTCGATTATCGAACTGCCTACTACTTCGGGTACCTCATCCACAGCATCAAGCAGCTCGTCGACTACTTTAGACGAAAACCCTATCACAAGCAACACGCTGAGCTCTTCCAGTTCTTCATCAAGTGCCACACCAACGAGCTCATTGTCCTCCGTTACTTCTTCCGAGAGTCTTTCCAGCAGCTCTTCTTCGAGCTCATCCGACACTTCAAGCTCTATGAGCAGCCGTACTTCTTCCGAAAGCTCTAGTAGTAGCACATCGTCTGCCTCGCTTAGCAGTTCAAGTGTCTCATCCACAAGCACTTCATTGGGCTCATCCAGAAGCATCCCGACAACTTCCACTAGTAGCACTGGATCCGAATCGTCAAGCAGTATAATTCCGACGTCAAGCGATTCGAGTTCGTCGTTTAGTAGTATCTCGTCGTCCACAGCAAGTAGTACAGACTCATCGTCATCGCTGTCATCATCTACTAGCATGACATCGACTTCCAGTGGTTCGAGCACGTCGGCTAGCAGCAGTGCTTCATCCTCGACCAGCAGCACAGAGTCATCAACCTCCTTACCCTCATTTTCTTCTTCATCATTTGGCACTACAACGGTCTCTTCATCCACTGGTACATCATCGACTACGTCCACGACGAGCGCAACACCCAGCCCACCCACCTGCGGAGGTGATGGCGTTGCACTTTGTGACGGCGGCTGCCACGACCTCAAAACCGACGTTCTTCACTGTGGTCGCTGCAACAATGCCTGCGCTGCGAATAAAGGATGTTTCAACGGAGTCTGCGCGTCCTTCCCTTGTGATTCCACTTGCGCGTTCGACCGTCTGTGCGGTTCCGGCAACGGGACCACGATATGTCGCTGTGCAACAACCACGGAAGGCGCTGGTGTCTGCTACAACAAGGACGGAACTGACTGTACGGACCCTGCTATTACCCAATGCAGGCTCTCAAGTGAATGCCCCGTTGGTATGGCTTGCATGCCCAACATCTGTGACTGTGGAGATCAAAGCAAGGGAATCTGTGTTGGCACGGCTGGATGCGGAGACCAGGGAACGAGCATCATGAGAGGACTAGTTAGGATTGGGGAGATGGAGAGGCGAAGGAGGACCGTGAGGGGCTTGGCGAACTCTCTTTGAGGGGAGATACGGAGCGAATAGGCCATGGGAGTGGCCCGGGTGTGTGGTAGCATACGCAGGGAGATGGGTGGCATCGTGTCTTGTTATTTGGGGAAAGTTTGGCTGCTCGATACATACTACCTAGGTAGTGAGCGTTGTATAATGGTTTTCACAACACAATATACATCCTTCGCTTCTATACTTCGGCATCGCTTGCCGTATTGTGAAAAACACTCGACGTCAGTGCGCGATAGGCTTCCTCTGCATAACAACACGGATGGCTCTCGCTTTGTTATGTCGCGTTGTTGTGGGCGGTCAATCCTCCCGAGGCCAGATGCTAGCTTCTTCCATCATGTGAGCAACACAGACACCAAAACACAATAAAATGATGTGCCAGAGACTTGGGCCAGAGGTTTGCGACCGCGAACATGCAGGATGCGGTGTGATTGGGGAGATGAAGTTCGTGTGTGGAGAGACGTTTTGTCGGCACCCTAGCAGCAGAACAGCCATGGGCAAACGGTTCCTCCAGGTTTCCATGCCTGACGACGATTATGACGGATGCAAACTATAAGCGCATGAATATGGCCGTCGATAGAAGTTAGCGCGTCACGGTGGCATGCATTGGCGTGCACCCCACATGCTAGCACGCGTGGTTGCTGGGACGATCGCCCGCATGTTTATGGGTATCCGCAAACGGACGGTCGACCTGCCTCATCATCGCCTTCCTCTAATATGTCCGCCATCCTTCTGCTATAGACAATTCACGTTTCAAGCCTTCTCTTCCCGGCCCCGGCCTCAGTACACGCTTCCACAATTATCTTTTTTTCTGGAGCAGCATCATGTCGACGCCGGACATGGCCGCACCACCCGCTGCAGGGCACCGACGCAACAAATCCTCTGCAGTGCTCAAGTCTATTATTGTAAATAAAGGCCACAGGCGTTCGCCGACCGAGGGCGCTGCGCTGCACACCGCTCAGATATCCAACCCGCCATACATGCCTGTCTCCAACTTCCAGGCGCCCTTGCTACCGCCAGACCACCCCCATAGCCAATTGCGCGCGGCCAACCAGACAGAGAACGACCCCCTCAACCCGCCGTCGCCTCGCAAGTCGCAGGACGCCAAATCGAGCCCCAAGAAGAGCCTGCACAAGAAGACGCTCAGCTCCGTATCGCTGCGGTCACTGGCGAAGAAGGAGGACAAGTCCGCTCACAAGAAATCGTTCGACGCGCGGCGAGCGCAGGAGGAGATTGAGGCAGGCGAGAAGCCCAAGAAGACGAAGTCGTCGACCAATCTGGCTGCCATGTTCGGCAAGGGCAGGAGAGACAAGTCACCCGTCAAGGAGAGCAGAGACAAGGAAAACACCACACCACCCCGCACCTCCTATGCACAGGCCCCACCGCGCACTCCCATTTGGGCCGAGTTCAGCTCCCAGCAGGAAGTCACCACCACGAGCAAAGTCCCTCTGAACGACCAGCGCCGGAGCGTCGAGGACGAGATCGCCCTCTACACACCGCAAGACTACTCGCCCACCAAACAGCGCAACTTCTTCGAGACTGGCCAGCCCTCGCTCCGACCTACCCAGAAGGAGCGACCCAAGTCCATGTTTGTTCCCAAGTCGACTTCCACGGCATCGTTACTCGAGACCTTCTCGCGCAAGCGGAGCAACGAGCGTGTTCCTCTGTCCGACACCAAGGGCAACGAGGGACGCACCAGAGAGAGCTCTCCTACCAAGCCGCCGAGACCCATACTCAGTAGAGCGAGTACCGACACTGGCAGCAAGGACTACAGCCTCAAGGATATGGCACCTCCGCCAAGTCCTACAAAGAAGCAGAACCGAGTCATGGCCGCCGTCGCTGCCTTTAACGGAAAGTCCAAGCAAGCTGAGAGTGCCCCGGCTTCTGCCAAACCTGATCCTAAGGTGGTAGACGCCGAGTTCGAGGAGGTTCTGGTAAGTGCTCTCTCGATATCTAGCTGATCCCTCTACTAACAACATCAGGAATCCCGAAATATCCCCGCCCACCAGCGTGCGCAGATGCGGACACTGAAGCTAGAGGTCAAGGCCGACTTTGTTCGAATGCACAAGCTTGACATTCCACAAACCTCGAAGACAAACTCTGCACATTCTTCCATTGGAGAGAACACCAAGCAGGTACCACAGAAGTCATCCAAGTCTCGACACGGATCTGCTGTTGAAGATGCAGAGGATGAGGCGCAAGACAAGTCAGCAAACTCAACTAAGCGTGAGCGTCCAAGGAGCCGAACCTTTACCTTCAACAGGAGTGACTCTCCTACAAAGAAGCAGAAGGGCGGCGAGTTGGGCGAACGAAAGACGTCGTCAAAGCCAGCTCCTATCCCCAAATCTCCCTCTATGAGATCTCTGAGGTCTAACGCTTCTGACCGATCTGTGTCCAACGGAGCCAAATCTGTCAAGGCCGACGAGTTCATCTCCTACATGAAGAAGACCCCCAAGCCACAGAACGTCGAGGTCGGCAAGCTGCACAAACTCCGCTTGTTGATCCGTAACGAAACTGTCGACTGGGTTGACAACTTCATCCAGGACGGTGGTATGACTGAGCTAGTCGCACTCCTCCACCGGATCATGGAGGTTGAGTGGCGCGAAGACCACGAAGACACTCTTCTTCACGAACTCCTCCGCTGTCTCAAGGGACTCTGCACGACTGCTACCGCTCTCAAGCAGCTTAACGAGATCTCATCGACACTGTACCCAGCCTTGCTGGCTATGCTTTTCGACGAAGAGCACAAAGGTCCGAGCGAGTTTACTACGCGTGAACTCATTATCGAGATCATCTTCGCTCACATCTCCATGGCACCAGAGGCTGAACTGGAGACTCGCGCTACCGAGTTGATGAAGTATCTCAAGGATCCAGTCAAGGAGAAGCAGGCATCCACTGTTCCGTTCATTCTACAGATGCACCAACCACGACCCTACCAAGTATGGTGCAAAGAGATGTCCAACGTCACCAAGGAGGTTTTCTGGATCTTCATCCATCACCTCAACGTCATCCCTGTTCCACCCAAGCCGACAGGAGACAGGTCTTACGCTAAGACTCACTTCCCCGGTCAACGCGCCATTGTGCCCGCAGCTCCCTACGTTGGTGGTGTAGAATGGGATGCGACCAACTACCTCGCCACACACATTGATCTCCTCAACGGCATCATAGCTTCACTCCCCACCCGCTCAGCACGTAACGAATTCCGCCAGGAACTCAAAGTCTCCGGCTTCGAGAAGCTGATGGGTCACCTCCGCGCCTGCAACCCCAAGTACTATGGCGCTGTTCACGACAGCGTCAAGGTCTGGATCGGCGCTGCACTTGAAGACGATTGGGACGTCAAGACTGTGCGTATGGGCTCTGACGGCAACGTGAGCCCAGCCAAGCAAAGCCCCAAGAAGAAGACCGAGCCTCCGCCACAACTCCAGGCACCACCTAAGATGGATGTCGGCCTTGGTCTCGGATTGGGCTTTGAGAGGGAGATTGCGATCGGCAGCAAGAGTATCGTGGATGACGATTGGATCTAAACTGTCGGATCACTATTCGACATGGCTACCCATCATCTGTTACCGCTTTGAATGCTCTCGACTATCTACCCACTTGGATACCACCTCACCCACTACGCATCTACAAACAACCACTGCATTGATTTTTCCAACGGCGCAAAACGGATACATATCGGCGTTCATCACCTCTCCATCTCACGTCCATGCATTCACACCGGTCAATCCTTCGTTTTCCACCACGCTCTCTTTGGATCTACCTATGGTCGAGTCCAAAATCCCTACCTTATTCACGACTTTAGCATGACATGACTTGACGACCGACACGGCTGGTTCCCTGGGACGACGTTGTGTTTTTACTCTCTCTCCCTTTCGGACACAGATACATGAAACTTGTGTATATACTAGTTTTGGAGCCCTGTTTTGTTTTTTTGTTTTCTTGGATGCATCTTTATGGGGCGTATAATGTTGGACTGTGGTGTTTGGGTAGTCCTTGCGCATTGCGAATCTAGTGGTCTATCTTCACTATTATCTTCTCGTGATGACGTGTGGTGATGATTGTTTATCATATATTGGTAAATGTGATACAAAAGCCCTACGCAGGACTATGAATATTCTATGTGGGGTATCTGACAAGTTTCACAACCAACTCCGTCAATCCAGTGCATGCCGCTAAATCATAACTCCATCTACATCGTGTGCTTGACAAACTTCAAGCCTTCTTCTTGCCTTTTCTTCGGCCCTTCTTCTCGGCGACTTCCACCGTTCCGCCCTCGACTTCACCCTCTTGCAGCCCCATGACTTCATTCGCCTGCATCTCCTTCAACTTCTCCTGGCCTGAGATGAAGAAGCTCAAATCGCGGTTCTGCTCCTCAAGGTCCGCTTTCTGCGCATCAAGCTCCTTGACTCTGTTCTCCGCTTCTTCGGCCTTCTTTTCCAAGTGTTTGATGCGTTCCATAAGAGACTCGTTCACAATCTGCTCTTCCTTGTACTGCTTGGTGAGTTTGCGAGCGAGGTCGGATGCTGACGCTGCTTTCTGAGCGTTGCGAGCGGATTCCTTTGTGAGAGAGGCGATGGTGGCTGTTGCTTCTTCGTGCTCAGTGGATAGCTTGTCGAGTTTCTGAGACAATGAAGCAACAGAACGGCTTGCTTCGTCAGCGGTGGAAGCTGCTTTTGCCGCTTTGTCGACTGCACGCTCAAGCTGTTCTTCAAAATATGCGCGTTGAGATTCGAGTTGCGAGGTAAGTAGGTACGCGTACTCCATACCCATGTTATCCAGCTTCTCGCGTGGTACGGTGTCGTTGGAGTAGCCTGTCATGCCGGGTGCACTGAAGGACTGGTTAGAGGCTGGCATGTCGACGAGCTTGCCGTCTGCTTTGTTCTGTATGAGTCGATGGACGTAGCCATCACCTGCATAATCCCAGACGTGTTGCGTTACCACATCCATGGCATAGGTATGACTCGTTGCCTCATAGTGTGCGAATGCGTGCGCCGAGTCGTAGCGACCACACCCTATGTTGCCGCAGATCAGACAGATCCAAAGATTTTGTGTGGATCCGCAGACGCTACACTCATTATCCGGGCTCTCGCCATCAGCGCCACGGTTCAAGGCAAAGGCATCATTTTGTGTGTAGCGGCAGACTGGACAGCCTGAGCCTCGCCACTTCTCAAGGCAAGCGCAGTGAAAGACATGCTGGCAGAGAATCGTCAAAAGCCCTGTTGTTTCGTCCATGCGTTCGAGGCAGACTGGGCAGGTGGGTAACTCTACCAAAGCAGGCGTAGGTGGAGCGTGCGGTTTTGCGGTGAGGGAAGTAGCGATTGGTGGGCCCTCAACTGGCGAAGAGACGTTGCCAGCTGGCGGGAGAGGTGCAGTAGGTTGTTCGGTCGGTGCGGGCGCAAACGGATCGTTCGTAATATCGGGATATGAGGTAGGATCGCGGTTCGAGTCGCCGCTCTGAAAATTGATCGACTTGACGAACACGACGTGACAATACTCAGGCTATCGATGTTAGCTATCGCTCCTTGACTGCAGCGATACGTTCTCTTACCTCCATACTGTTGAAGGCCTTGCCGTCCCATTCTTTTCTCCACGCTCTAGCTCTCTCGGCTTCCCGAAACTTCATCAACACCATGTACTTGTTCGCTCTGCTTGTCCGGATAAGTCTGAAGTGGGAAACCTCCTCTCTGGTCTGCTCGCCCATGAAGCCCAAGAAGTCGGATGGTGTCATATATGAGGGGACTGCTAGTATGCACAGGGTGGTGCAGTCTTCCTCATTGAATTCCTTGCTCGCTCCATCCACCTCGTCGTACAGCCCTGGTGTTTCCTGTCCATCGCGGTAGAGATGTACCACACCCCAGCCAACCTCTGTGTTCTTCGGTTCCGAGGGTATGAACTTGCCCTTTGTCGCGAGACCGCCGGTGTTTGGCGCGTGTGAGGGGTGCTTGAGGTGGTTGGCGCGAGTTCGATCAAGCTCAGTGCTGGTCGGGTTCATGTCGATGCTGAGTATAGATATGGTGTCGAAACGCCAGTCTCTGTGCGCAAAGCTCTGTGTTCGTCTGTGTCCCGGCCTCTTCGGAGGTTTGACGACCGGTACGGGACTATCGTGGTGGTCGGAGAACGATGGTCGCGTGCGCTGGCTGAATCGACGGGCAGTAGATTGGCGATCGCGAGAAGCAGTAGCTTGGCCGGTTTCACTACTAGAGGCTATGGGCTTTGTGAAGCTATTATAGGCGCGTGATGGCGGAGGGGGAGAGCCCCACGATGCTCGGCGATGGGCCGGAAGTCTCGAGAAGATGTCGGTTCGCGGCGGAGGGGTAAACGTTTTGTCCGGTGGTGAGCGCGAGGGATAAAGCTCCAAGGTAATGTGGAAGAAGTACGCCGGCATCAGGTGTTGTTTGAAGAAGTCCGCATTTCCAGCCAGTGTCGGACAATGTATGCGAACTTATGAATGTTAATGTGAACTGGACGTGTTTGCGACCTGAGCCGCGGCAGTGTGGGGCAAGCGCGTCACATCCCGCTTTCACTAGCGCTGGCTTAGTCTAGACGCGCACACCTTCGTAACAAGGGCACAAGTCAAACATTAAAAAGAATTTGTGAATAAAATTATGTATCTACTTCTTCATAGTAGTTGTGGTCCGTAGACGCTTACTGATGCAGCCCCGGATATTGTAAACGCCATAGCTATGCAAATGTAAGAAACATCGTATCCTAGCACACCTGCTGTTCCTACACCTAGGTGTACGGTAATGGACAGAGCCAGGCTAATAAGAGCAGTTCATAATGCCACCCGAACGAACAGGATTCGGGTGCCGTGTCGTGAAGTCATTCGCCAAAACGCGCGTGATGGGTATCGCTTTTGAACATGTGGGGAAACATTCGCGCCGGTTCCAAAGGTATGCTGGGTGTGTTTGTGTAGTCGTGTATTTCGCTGTGTTGAACGGAAGAGTGAGGAGGCCTAAGCCTCGACGTCGATTAATTCGCCTTCAGAGACGTCTTCGATCTCGTGGCCTCTAGCATTGACGACAATACGTCGTCCTCGTTGATCAGCGGGAACGCCGTCGCGCGAGGCACCGAAGTCAAGAACCTGATGTATTGTTAGCAAGAGCCCCGACGAAAGCCTTTACTGAAGGTGGGGCGCAGCTTAGAGGAGACGGGCTCCTTTTCGCTGTTAATTGCTTACCTCAATGTATGTCATGCTGTTTCGCTGAACAGCAGCAACGCAGCGACGCTCGTTGAACTTGACCTGCCAAACACCGCTCAGATCTGTGAGCAAGTCCTTAACGAACTCGCCCGTCTTCACGTTCCACATCTTGAGTGTTCGGTCAGAGCCAGAGATGACCTTCTGGCCATCATGCTGGAAGCAGGTAATGGCACCTGTGTGAGCACAGAGTCGGCTCTTGCATTGTCCGTTCTCCGGATCCCAGATTCGGAGGGTTGAATCAGCAGCAGCCGACACCAAACGCTCATGGCTCAAGTCGAGAAGACCAACAAGTGAGGTATGACCTTCAAGGGTGAAGATACAGGCACCTGTTTCCAGAGACCAGACCTTGACCATGTTATCCATCGAACCACTGATGCAACGGTTGCGCGCGTGGTCAAGGACGACGCTATACACCTTCTGCGAGTGGCCTTGGAGACGTTGCAGAACTTCTCCAGTCGAGATTTTCCACACTCGAACTGTACAGTCGTAACTACCACTGACGAGCGTGTCGCCGTGTGCAGCGATTGCACGTACTGAATGATGGTGCCCAGTTAGAGCGCGGATAAAGTACGGGTTGTCGTGATCGTTGGATGCCGCTGCAGTCTGCATGATGCCCCGGTCGCCTGGCTTGGGAAGCTTCCAAACACGGAGGGTGGAGTCTCGTGAGCCAGTGATGATGAGCTCCTCCTTCGGCATCATGATCGGCTGCCCGTCAAGGGTCTCACCAATCTGAGTTGGCTTGAGGATCACTAAGCACCGGACGGTGGATGTATGGCCCTGGAACACGTGTGTGCACTTTCCGTTTTCGATGTCCCATACTCGCACTGAGCGATCAGTCGAGCCGGATACAAGTGTGTTTCCCTCATACTGAAGAGCCCACACGCCACCCTCATGGCCCTCGAGGCGGCTTCGTAGCGCTCCTGTCTTGGTGTCGTAAACATTGATGTTAGTATCGTCACTACCAGTCAGGATCTTGTCTGTGTCGAATTGCAGACATGTCACTACGTGGCGCTGATGTGCGCGGAAAGCAATGTGCTTTGGTTTTGTGTCTACCGCCATCCAGCTTTTGCGGATGAGGTGATGTCTTTGGTACAGAGATTTGAAAAGATGCATAGCACGAAGGCCGGGCAAGCCAACGTTGGGATCAGAGATGGCGGCTTCTGCTCTCTTAGCAAAAGCATGCGGGCCCTCTTGATAATCTGCAGGTTGCGAGTAGAGGGCAACCTGTGTCCTTGTGGAGGTACGACTCTTGCGAGCCTTTTTGCCACTGCTGCTGCTATGCTTACTTGTAGCCTTCCTCTTCTGACGTGTGGACGAGGATCGTGTCACTGCACCCTCCTGATCTTGGAGGCCGCTAGACAGGCTAGAAGTGGAGAAGCCTGAGATGGTTTCGCTGTCTGACCTCGAGGTTACTGATTGAGCTCGCAGGTCGCGCTCGTAGCTGTCAGTGGAATGGGGATATTGCCAGCCCCAGCCTTCTTGCACAGCACGCTCCAGCTCGCCATGCGGCAGCTTGTATCCATCTTTGTCTAAGAGATCTTTCCACGCGGACTCATGGGTATCGGTGAGTTTCCGCCAGTACTTGGACACTTGTGCTGCGCTGCACATGCTCTTGACATCCAGATAACTGATGATCTCAAGGCTAAGTTCGGTAGGAAGCGAGGCGATGAAGTCCCTCTTAAGGGCAGGGTTGACGACATCCGCAACGAAGTGTAGGGTCGGCTTTTTGCATCTCCGCAGCATCTGGTACAAGACGTACGACTTCATCTGCTCTGGCAGAGCATCGAATGAGTTGAGCATATTCGGTATATCCATGACAGAAGGAGTAGGCAGTTGCGTATTGGAACCGTCACCATTGTCGCGGTGTTGGGAACCAGGGAAAAGTGAAAAGTCTCCCATGTGCGAGCTGCTTGAAGTGCCCTGTGACAGGTCAAATCCTGACACATCATTCACATCCGAGTCCATTTCTGTGCTTGAGAAGGACGCTCCACCATTCGTTTGTTGCGCGAGGTTTGCGGCAGCCGTGATGGGCGACAGGCTGGGACTGGGCAAGCTTACATCTTGCGCCGAAGTTGTATCAAGGGGAGTGAGTCGTGAGGGCGTAAAAGATGCGTCTTCGGCGAAAGGTCCACCTGGCTCCAAATCGGACTCAGCAATTGGGGGTGTAGCAGCTACGCCTGGGCCGTCGAATACACCCGTGGGGAAAGAGGGCTCGGGGGTCGGCTCTCGGTCGTCAGAGAGGCTGCCTCTAGAGTGTGATGAGCGAGCACTGGATTCCTGGAGCCGCCATCGAGGCGGCGTTTGGTTCGGTCCGATCTGCTGTGACGTAGCTCTGGGCTTGGAGCTGTGTAGATGGTTATTGCGGAGTTTTGGGAGTTTGGACGAGCCGAGGCCGGCCATGTCTGTGTCGGGCGTAGCGAGGTGTGGATCCTCCATCTCATTCGATGTGGGACGGGAGGCCATGCGAGCGTCCTTGTCGTGCTCTAACCTAGGCTTCTTGCTCTGGCGATGTGTACCGAGCAGCTCAACGGCTTTTGTGATTGACGGTGGCGGCGAATCGTCTGCATTATCCCGTTTCCGACGACCAGAGACTGAACGGAGGCCTTGGTGAGGAGCGCGTGGCTTTGGACGCGTCGAGCGGCTGGGTGTCGCGAAGACTGGCGGGCCGTCGTAGGACTCGACCTTCTTGAGGGTGCCGTTTGCGGATCGTAGGTTCTGGCGGAGTGTTTTCTGCTGCAATCAAAGTGTTAGCTGGGGGGCATGGCGGCTGCAACGTGAAAGGCCTCAGCTGCAGGCATATCCCTGGCGTGAGGGAAAAGCGTACCTCTCGCACCTTCTCAGAGGCAGCGTCTGCTTCCTCAAAGCAAGCCAGTTCGCCTCCGGATTCAAAGTAGAACTTGCGTATTGACTCGGGAGCCTGGACGTGGGCCAGCGGGTAGTCCTTGGGGTCTCGCTCGCTGAGGCTGCCGGGGGCGTTTACACACAAGGGCGGGAACGTGGTCGTGGTCGTGTATGTGGTAGTGACTACGGTCGTCTTGGTTGCTGGCGCGAAGGAGAACTGTCCCATGGTGGCATACGGGTCTGTGGCTTCGGTGTGCACTGTCGTGGCCACGCCGTCAGCGCTGGGGCCTGCAGCGTTGGAGGCCATGTTGCGCGGGCGTGACGGAGGGCGTGGATGTTCTTTCGAGTGTCGGTGATGCGTGCGAGGATGGGTCTCAAAAAGCTTGTTCGGTTCACTTGCCGAGTGAAGTGGCTCGCGGAAACGTTAGTGGTGGTGATCCGGGACCTGAGACCTCGGGACCAAAGCGCGAGCTCGGCGGAGCAGGAATGACGCGGGAGAAGACGATAGGCCTAGTTATTGTGCATGTCGCCAGTCGGTACACACGTCGTCTGCTGGCTCGCGGAGGCCGTCACGGGGATCGTCGTGGTCGCTATCGGACGTGTCGCCGCCGACGGAGAGATAGGAGCGTATGGAGACGTGATGGCGTGGTTGAAACGCGGGAGACTGGAGTGCCGCCAAGGATGTCGCCGTGTCTGCTGAGGAGGCGAGGGAAGCGAAGGACGGTCGTGTATATGGCTCTGTCGGGTATTGCGTGTGGATTGGCAGTGGTGGTGGGGTTTAGGTAGACGAAGGCACGACAGAGCATCTCGCAGTGGGCCACTGACTAGCGCTAATGGGTTGACATGGGTGCTTGACAGCTTGCCGTCTGTATTGCGCAATGGGAAGCTCTAGAGCTTCGTTATATTAGGATTTATTGTTGCTTCTGCAGGTATCCATGTTATCTATATCTCACATAAAGACCTCTCAACGCTCATGTCGTGTTGGAGCTATAGTTGAGCTATTGCTGCAGCTTTGCGGGCGCTGCGGGCGGTATATTGATACCGCCAGTCACGAGGCTTGTGCCGAGTGACGCCGCATTCGGTCAGCCATCCCATCAACTTTTCTGGCGTGGCAAAACACGACAACAAGCGCCGTCTTTGTTGTTCTCTATCCATTGCTCTGTAGACACACGTACACACACACACCGCTACAAGCAGCATATTGGAAGCCATCCTTTTTCGATACTGCTTGGGTTGCGTATGCAATAGCTGCAGGTGCAGCAGTGTTGGAAGCGGCACGGCTGTACGACGCCACAAGCGCTACATTGCATGACATCCCGATAAACACAAATACACAAAGCCTGCGATGCAATTTCTACACAGAAGCAGCTGTTGCAACGAAGATGCAATTGCGAAGCTAGGCGCGGCCTCGAAAATGGCGACGGCAACTCATTGCTACACCGCCGTCTTGAGTTGAACCAGGAATCCTTGCTACGTGTAGATGACCCTTCGACATCACGAAAGCACCCTGATAGGAAGGAACTCGATTTTTCCACCATATATCCTATACACTAGACCCTACTCGAAGTCATACACACGCTTTTGTGTTACAACTTCAACAACCACATAGCGGCACATACCCTTAGAGTACCTAGGTATCTTTGGCTACACGACCTTAGGAAGACACAACTTTGTAAACACGAGCTCTTTCTTATATGGGCTTGCTCACCGAACCTGAGCAGCAGCAGAAGCTCAATGATGTCTCTCCAAGCAAAAGGTGACATTGCGATAGACTCCTTCCACCGCACCCTATTCGAGACACGGCGACGACAATATCCGTCAAGGCACTACATTATGTGATTGTCTCCATCACGTATTTTCCCCACTCGTGTCCGCACTCGCATCGTTGTCGCTTTCCTTGTTAAAAAACCTCCTTCTTGCCTGCCTTAGCGGCATCACGGTTCCTGCTGCACCACCAATGCGGAAGCGATGACGAGGAAACGCGATAACTGTCCTCTCTCGTTCTCTTCATATGGTAGCTGATGAAAAAGACGACACCTAAACACTTTGAGTAGCTAGCGAATATTGTCCCAGCCATCGGTCTTTCAGTCTCAGACTGGCCGGACGGTACACAGGAGGACTACAAATTCATCCCTTCAGGCGAAACAGTAATTAATAGGAAGCAATGACAGCACAACAGTCAATTACAATACCATACTGCCAGGAGATAACATCGCCCAGGTACTCGAAAGTCTTTGGGCTATTTCAGTGTGTTGGAACTTACGCAGGATACTGGACAATCACATGGCTGAGGCCATCTTCCGATGCTCGGTTTCACATGAAGGCGTTATACTCTACACCTGGGATTACTCACTATATATGCGTCTGGTTCATAGCCTTCAAAGCATACAAGCGAGAAGCTAACAGTACGACCACTAGGACCTGCTCCGAAATCCAACCATAGTTACCAACGAGATGGATGCACCATAAAAGCTGAAACGACCTTCTCAAGCCTCAGAACTTGTGGTGCCAGTAGAGAGCCTGTCAAGTGCCCGCGGTGCAATCTATGTTCAAAACAACGCGGTGAGAACTCCGAAGCGCCCCAATGCCACTAAATGTGTTCGGCTGAGTTCGGTCAACCTCGCTGATAGCCTCATTTGCGTGCCCAAAGTGTATCGCAGTCGCGTGTTTGGATTATTGACTCAGGCAGTAAGACGGTCTTTCATGTGCGGGCCTTCTCTTATACCCAAACGAACTATAACATTTCATAACCAAGCATTTATGACAGCGTCGAGCTCCCGCGTCAGCGCTAGACAAACCATACTGATAATTCGACGCGTACATGACATGGGTCAGCTTACAATAACCTGAGAAGATAGCCGTGGTGGAGCGCGTGGAAAGGGACCGCGCTTCTTCGCTAGGAGATGCCGGATCTACGAAGAGCCGGCTTGGCTACGTGCATCCCCACGAGGATGTTCGTGATCATCAGAAGATAGCCGCACCATCACTATGGAAGAACAGGAAGGGAAAGACGAAGGTCAATCGCGCAATTCGTTTCTCACCCCTGACGATGCTCACAGACCCAGATGTGCACTATGTGGACACTGCAGAGCTGCTGCTACCCGTTTTGTATTGCAACGTGATGAATGGATACGAGGCGATGTGCAACATGTGCGACGTGGGCTGGTGGTGGTGAATCGGAAAGAAAGCCGGTGGGGAAGGCAGCACGACATGATGCAGGTACAGGTGGTGGAAATTGGCGACGGAGTGGTGAGGTTATCGTTCTGCCTCAGGGCTCTGTCGGAGACTATGGTTCATGTTCGGCGTCCAGCGGGGAATCATATCGCCGCTGCCCTAGGACTAGGGCGCTGGGCGGGTGCTAGTGTCGTCTACTGACGCATGGACAATCCTACAAAGTTCGGTACGGCGAGCTCTAGTCCTTCTCAACCACAAGTAGGTTTTTCGCTCCTGACGATTCCAGCCCTGTCTTTTGCGGCGATGGCGACGGGCGACAGACGAAAATGCTCGTGGCCGCGCACTGCCGCAGCGCTGCAAATTCCGACTAGAGAACGGCGAGCTGTCATATGACAGATACTCAGGGTATGCATGTCTGAAGACTGCAGGTGTGGCTTTGAGACCGTGCATGGCTCGACGCTTGTGCACACAAGCGGTCCGCACGTCTGCAATGACATGAGCGACCCCTGAAGCCGACTGCCATGCGGATCCTACCATCACCAGCTCCTCACAAGCGGTAAATTCAATGGATCCTTGGGCGATAACTCGCGGGTTATACCCGCCCTCTCCCATCTTCTTGGGATTTCTGGAGGGTTGCCACTTTAATCCGCTGTCCCCCTCGCCCCCAGAGGGCCGACACTCAGCAAACTTGATAGTCCCGTCCCATCGCTGCATGACATCGTACTACTCGCGCCGCGCTGCCGTTCCTGCAGATAGCACTCAACCAGTCCACGCCGGATTAGCGCTCTGTGCAGCATCGCCGTAGGGGCCCGCAATTGAACCCTTGGATTCCTCCATCGAAGCTGCCGGACTTCTTCCACTGCATATCGGATCGCCTCCCTGCACCCAAAAGCAAACATCACTTCATGTCCTGTCAGCGCCGGCCGGTGGCAGCACAAGACGTGCCATTCGACAACACTCTACCCCATGTGGCCATTGCCATTGTAGCGCCAACGAATACCGCGATTCAGTCTCCACCATCGTATCTCTAACTTTACTGAGTCGCACCCACGCCCGCACCACAGCCACCAATCTCTCTCTGCCCACTCGCGGCTGTCCCAGGCATCATGGCTCGCGGCGACCGCGGACCCAAGAAGTTTTCCTTCCCACTGCCTCGCCGCTCGCGATCCAAACTTGACGTCCACGACGTCCACCCTGCCCCATCGATACCCTCTGGCCCCGAGAGGCCCTCCCGTCACGAAGATACGTCCAGCAAAGCACATCGAGTACTGGGCACGTCCGATGCCCTGCATCGCTCGACATCAAGACAGTCGACAATCCCACCAAGTCCTGGTTACATGTCCATTACCGTATCCGAGGCTAGTTTCGGCTCTCACATCGACGAGAGAAACTCGCAAACAGCCACGGAGAACAGTGGACACCCGAAACGACCCAGCATGTCAAAACGACCATCGTCCAACGTCCTAGGACGCACCTATACTGGAGAAAGTAGGCAGGGCTCTGACAACGGTTCCGTCACTCACCGGCTACACCCACAAACGTCCAACTCGACCCTGAGATCGCACTACGACGCGAAGAGTTCACCCCTGTACATCTCACAGCAAACCTCCGATTCGGCAGTCCGAGATAGAGCGTTACGAAGAGGACAGCCTCCGGTATTGACGGACCATGGTTACGACAACTATGATGCCAGTCCAATGTCGCCTGCCATCCTGGATGAAACGAGGAAGAAGGAATACCGAAAAAGCAAACCTGCCCGCCTGGATCTGTCCAAACTGTTCCCCAAGCCCAAGGACAACAGTGATGGACCCAACTATGGTACATTGCTTTCGCCCACCAAGATGGTGAACTCACCGGCTGCCATGTCCATGAACTCGGAGTACTTCCCTCACCCAATGACGAGGCACCCGACACCACAAGCAGGACCTGCCAAGCTGCAGAAGCCTAACGTGAAGTATCAGAATCCTCCAACAAGGACTCCCCCAAGTCCAGTACGCAAAGTCAAGCGGGATCAATATGACAATGCGAAAATACATGTACGACGACCACCAAAAGGCGTGCAGCATTGGTTTGATGCGCTCGACGAGGAGAGCGAAGACAGCCAGGCGGAAGAAACACAGCAGCCACATGACGATGCTATATATTCAGATCTCAAACCTGTTGTGCCAGACCATAGCTATACCGCTGGTGAGCCCTCGCGAGGCAGAAGTGCATCAAACTACAGTCGTCGATCGCAGGATCCCACACCAGCGTACAAACGGGACAGCTTCGCGCTCGAGGACATTGTTGACATTACTCATCTAACCTCACCTAGCCAGTACTCAGTAGACACGTATCGAACGTATTCTACGTCAAAGACTAAAGAGTCTGCCCTTTCCAAGACCAACCTTAAAGACTCTAGCGTCTTGTCTTTTTCGTCATCTGAAGACGAGAGCGACAACCGGTCACGATCTCGCAAGGGCAGCGTTCGCAAGAGCTTGGACAGTGGCGACTACACAGGGGAGATTGTCATTGGACGAGCACAGGCATATGAAGTTCGCCCACACCGTCGTGGGCAATCATCTGGAAAGATGAGCACACTCTCGACATCTACAACGGCCACCATGGAAGTGATGTACATGCCGGAGCCGCCACCTCTCCCATCGTATCATTATCCTCGAAACAGTACTCACAGTGGTGGTAGACGGATAAGCCACGTGAGGCAGCCTTCGGTCATTCATGAACACGAAGATTCCCGCCCACAGACTGCTGTTACCACACCAGTGTCACCTACGGCACATAGCGTTGTGAGTGCGCGCACGTCAGCAAGTGCGCCGCAGCCCCAATCGGAAGGGTCGCGCAAATATATGCAAGTGACGGCAGAAGAGGAGGCTTTGCTGGAGCTGATGAGAAAGAAACGCGCAGCTATGAACAAACAGAGCGCATCGCAGGCGCCCACACGGGAACAAGAGAAGCAGCTCAAGCCGGCAGCGGAAAGGTCTCCACCACACCGCACGTCCGCCTTTCTTTCAACAGATTCTCGGGAGTCAAGTCATGTAAGATCCACTGAGACCAGGTCCAAGCACCGGGCATCTGCAGGTACATCTTCGTCGCTTGCGCCATCACGTGGCAGATCCTCGACGACTGAAAGCCAGGCAACTACCAGCCAACTCCGCGATAGTTCCGTAAGCGACACATGGTCAGACCGCAACTACTCTCCTGCTAGTCGAGGAAGGCTGCCGCACCACTTCCCAATGCCCTCCGGGTTTTCACAAGTGGATCCGTTCCCGCCTACGTCCCCAACACTTGCTGCTAGCATAGCATCACCCACGACTACTGACCACCCATCACCTCTACCCTCGCCAATGACGCCCGCACTTTACACTGACGACCAGGACGTAGTCAAGGTGGCGAGCAGTGATACCAGTAACGAGCTTGAGGAATTCCCTATGCTCGATCAAGGTGTCATTAGTTCACCGCCAGAGAGAATGAAAGATGAACCATTCCATCGCCGCAGTAGGACTGCATCCAGTCCCACGGCAATCTCATTCCCGGTACCTCCCACGTCTACTGGTTTTAGAGATTTGGCCCCAGTCTCTGAAGCCTCGTCTCGTGCTCCTAGCATCGTCGAGCCACCAGTCCCGAAACCCTCAAAGAAGGTCGCCCGACACATAAGTGAACTGGCGCTCGCGGGCGCCGAAACGCGAAATCGACAGAGCAGCATTCACTCTACCGGATCACGTACGTCTGTCTACTCACAAACGTCAAGCTACTACAAGAGCGCTAGCACAAGAAGATCACGCCACCTGAGTCCAGATGACAACATCACGAGTAGCCCAAGGATGACGAGTAACGATCGCGACAGCGTCAGTGACGATGTTCTGGCTGCCTGGAACAGTTTAGGAGGGACCTACTAAACCTCCGCATCGCTTTCTTCCTTTTGTCTCGTCACACTGCATTACCACACTATGATACGATTCCTTTCTAGCATTTACATTATTCCACTTTCTGCGGTATGATACCCCCGCATCACACGTTTCCGCCGCTTTCTAGCTCGGCCTACTTAACTTGTAAACCTAAAGTCGCCATTTGCTACACGATTTTCTATGTCGCTTTTTTCACTGCATTGCGTTATCTGGTATTCCGGCACTAAATGCCTAGATTATTATTGTTATCATACGAGGATGGGCCAGGTGACGAGGATAGATAGGCGGCTCACAGTCGGATCTTTAGCATAGAAGTTGTGCATGCAGTAAGCACGACAATGTAATTCACATGACAATCCAACGCAGACGAGCTGAATCATGGCGGTGGTGTGTTGGCAAAGTCGATCGTCATTGTTCCACATCCATGCATTCATGCAATTTCCCCTTTTCCGTTTACTTTTTTTGGTAGCACAGCACCTGGCTCGTGCACGTTGACCCTATCTCGCTTCTGCATGCAGGCGCCAAACGAGAATGAAGTGGCTTTGTTCATGCAAGGAGAACGCAGCCAGCCGCCTGCCTCCGGTACCGTTATACTGGGAAAAGGGAAGTGGTGTTGAGGCATGGTTGAGCAGCCTTGCTTTTTGGAGAATTGCGGTGTGGGTGGGCCGACGTGGGTTTGTGTGGCTGCAAGGGCGATAAGTAGTTCTTTCTTTTTGCATTTATTCGCCGGGTTGCGGAGATAGGGCTGGCTCAACTTGCTTTGGAATGAGGGGTGGGTGAGGGGTAGGTGGAGAGGATGATGTTGACGATGATCGTTTAGATCGTGTTGAGGTGGGTGTTTGTACAGCTTCATTGCTTTTAGATTGATGACAGGTGATAACCGTCTCCTCTTTGACAAACTGGTGAGCGTGGGGAACATAACCGACCCGATTGGACCATGGTGTATCTGTCTGGTACTGCTATCTCAGTGGTCTTTTCCGAGAAAGAACTGCACATGCTGATTGTCCGTCAAAGAGCTACACATTTACCCGTTGGCCGCAAGACCTGAGCCGCAGCATCTCAAATCCTGTAGTATGAAACGTCATCCTAGTGACACAAGGGTTATACTGGTCCTGATGTATAAGTCTTCTTGCTACTATTGCATTATCAGTACGAATGAGGGCTCTACAAAAACATTGTAGAGGCATGTTGCGAGGAGAAATCTTCACTACAGCAGGTTCCAATCACTAAAAAGACTCAGTATTCGATAACAGTAGTACTACTGCGTTCAACCTAGCGTTTTCATAACGTCATATAGTCCATAATAGGCAGGTACTACCCTGCTTCCTGCCGTCTGTTCGATATCCTCACTTTGAAACCCCACGACCCAAAACACCTCCAAGTTCTCCTCTAAGAATGCTGGATATGTACAGCAACACCGCCCTGGGGAATATACGCAGTTCCAGAAACAGTGTTGTCACCGCGTGTGCAGCGGTCCATGATAATACCGCCTGAACGCGCAATATCGTTGCTAAACCCCAAGTCAGCACACTCCATCTAATGCAATATCCAGTTAGGGAACTTACCAGTTCACGCTTGTAGGAGCATTAGTACCTCCCCTTACGGTAACGATATGGGCACTTCCAATGCTACACTGTACAGCACCTCCTATGCTGCTAACATCGCAGTTCTGACCCGCCTTGCCGCGTCCAGCCAAATCGTTGATACAAGACACTGCGTCGCCAACGGATGGAGGGGACGAAGTAAGCTGTTGGCAGTTTGCAAATTCCTGACGCTTGGTAAGGTCCTCGGGGTCCTCGGCACCAGCCTCGAAGGCTGCAAGAGCTTCTTCGGCAGAAAGGGCTGTGGATGGATCGGCAATCAGGCTGTCGACCCAGTCTACCCAGGAGAAGGAAGACTTGATGTATGGGGATGTGTCGGTAGGAGGGGAGTCGGGGGATGGCATAGCGGCGCCCAAAGCGGCGAGGGAGAGGGTAGCGAGGATGGTAGTGGCCTTCATGGTGTGCGATTGGGTATTACAAGAGGACGGGTATTATAGGACGTGACGATGGTTGTAGTAGTCTGAGTAGTGTGGTGCCAGATGGAGGTGGCTTTCATCTGGTATTTATATCGTTCCAACTTCCATGTCCCCACAGAATACTACATAGCACCATCAGGCATCCAAGGCTAACCTTCACTCAGTTGCAAATACCTCACCGCTCTGGCACAATCGTAAGATCGGGACAATACGAAGGAATACGGCGAGCAGCTACAAGAGTAACGGCATGTAGTTCTTCTCGCGAAAGGCACCACGCGGCCAATGAAAACAGATGTCTTTTCACTGGAGAGGAACCACAGCCACGGGTAATACCACATTAGGCTTCCCACTCAGGTACCGCGGACAATTGTACGCTGGCAGCTCACATTACTCCCCCCACAGTACCTATAAGGCCACCCGTATGCAGGGGAGGAAAGACTGCAAGTGGAGACGACGGAAGCCACCCGCCCGCCTTCTAGCTTTTTCAAGACGACCACCTCGGAAGACACGGATGCTGCCTTGAAATATGGGGCCAGAAGAAAAGATGTGTGAGCCTTGATATATGTGCCAAGATCAGTCTGCGAAGAGGCATGTTTGATCAACTGGCAGCCTGATTGAGGCTGTACACGGCAGCTCGTGGGGATAGTAGAGGATAGGCCTTGACACGATGGGGTCCGCACAAAAGCCTTGGGAAAAGTGGAGACGCTAGCACCAATTATATCTGAGGCGTCCTACATGTTTTAAAGAAGACCAGCGTCACGTATTTAGGTGCGAGTACCATCACTAGCGCTACGACGTTGGTCAGTAGTATGTTTCGTAAGAGCAGGAGCTGTCAACACGCATCACCAATGTAGAGCCATCTCAACAAACGTAATTCTTTGGCTGCAGGCAGCGACAAGTCTATTAACCTAAAGAGATGAAGCCAAGGCCATATATGCTCGTGTGCTGATGCCAAACAACAAGCAAAGCACATCGTATACATTACTTCTATATGCATATATGCTTTCCATAGTGGTAGAAACGCCAGTATAGATTGTGGTCGATGCCCAAACTCCGCGTATAATGCGTCGATGATACGGATCCAGAAGGTGAAAAAGTGGGTATATAGAAATACAACGGTGTTGAAGTGAAGCGCAAAAACAGTGGTGCGATCAAACAAATTCGTGCTATTGTGGTGTCGTCATGGTCCTTGAGAGATTAGAGCGTTGTGGCATCGCATCTTTCCGTAGCTGACGAACGACTGCTTCGAGCTTCCGTCGTTCTTCTTGTTCCGCCTGTATATCGTTAGTATACCGTAGTACAATGATATGGCGTTACTCACTCTCAATGCCTTTAGGCCCTCCGCTGTTCGATCCCGCATCATCTTCCTGAAGTCTTCTCTCAACATGCGAATGCTAGTCGCACCCATGTCAAGCTGAGCAGCAGCGCCATTCGGCATGCCTGGGCTCCTGACTCCAAGCCACTTGACCTTCTCGTCACTGAGCTCGCGCTCCAGGGCTTCCTTGTCGTCGCGGAGCTTGTCGATCTGCCCTTCGAGGACTTCACGGTCCTTCTCGTTCTGAATAGCATCACGAGTGAGGGCTTCGTACTCAGCAGCCATGCCTTTGAGCTCGGCCTTGAGATTGCGCTCAGATTGGCGGGCCTCAGCTTCGGACTGAGAGGCAACGTCTTGGACCTTGCGAAGCGCTTCCAGTTCACCGAGGAGCGCCTGGTTCTGCTCGGCGAGCTCATCCAACTCCCTCTTAATGGCGGGATTTGCAGCCGAATCAGCAGCACGTTGTGCGCGAGTACCGTAAGCGCCGTCAAGCTCTGCTTTGGCGAAGGTAAGCTCAGTGGTGAGACGAACGATCTCGCCTTCGAGGCTGCGGAACTCTTCTTCCTTTGCGTTCAGAGTGTTGGTGGCGTCCAAGGAGCGCGCCTCTGCCTCCTCCTTCTCAGCCGTCACCGCCTGTAGAGCTGCTGTAACCTCTTGGATCTTCTGCGCAGAGGTAGTTAGTTCGGCTTGGATTGTTGCCGCTTCACTACGGGCACTGTCTTGAGCGTCCCTGAGTTCTCTCTCTAGCTTGAGAGCTCGTTCCTGTGCATCCCGAACCTGAGCTTCGTAGCCAGCGGTGCGATCCTCTGCCTCTCTTGACGAGACGTTGTACGCGGTGTTACGCTCTTGGTGGTCCTTCAGTTCTTCTTCGAATGTAGCAGCGCGTTTCTCAGCCTCTTGCATCTTGCTTTGGAAGTTTACAGCCTGCTCTTGCACGTCCCTTAGTTGATTTTCGTACGCGACAGCACGTTGTTTGGCCTCCTTCAACTCAGACTCGAAAGCCATCACTCGCTCTTGAACGTTGATGAGCTGAGCCTCCAGACCTGCGTTTCGCTCCTGCGTCTCGCGCAAAATCTGCGAGTCATTCTGAATCTTGTGCTCATCGAACTGCTGTAGCTGCTCCATTGCACGCTCGAGCTCACCCTCCATCGACTTCTTCTCGGACCTTGCACTGAGGACTTGCGTGTTGAGTCGCTCAAATTCTGCCTCTTTCTGCGCATCGGACTTGCTGTTTAGCTCACGTTGCTGCTTGATTTGGCGCATTAGGACGGACTGCTTGTCTTTGAGACTGGCTGCCCGACTGGATAGCCATTGGACCTTGGAAGAGAATGCAGTAAGTGAGTATGTCTCGTTGGCGTTGTAGTCCTCATCCGGCGAGAGTTGCTCATTGGCATCAGGGTCTTCAGAGAGTAGTCGGCGTCGTTCACGTTTCCGTTCACGTGCCTCTTCTTCTCCAGCCAGGATCATTTGCCAAAGGCCCATGATGGTAGTCTCGTACTTCTCTGCCTTTTCCGCAGCTTCTGAACCATCACTGACGGTGACAGGAGCCCTGGAGCGGAGCTCGTTGATTTGCTCGTTCATCGCATACTGAATCTGCTCAAGGTTGTAGAAAGAGTCTTCCATATAGTTAAGCTGTTCGGTGGAGCCACCACCCGTGATAGCGGGTGGGGGTGGGAGTTTGTCGGCCTGTTCACTATCGGATCGAGATATAACCGCGTACAGCTGATTGTTGATGCCCTCAAGACGGCCCTCGACTTCGTTGAGGGTGTGTCTTGAGTTGTTGCGGATGTTCATCTGTTCAGCGCTGATGCTGCGAAGACCTTGGTCAAGGAAATCGAGCTGGCGGTCCAGGGTTGTAGCGTCGGGCGTTCCTTCGAGAGCCAATGGCGGTAGTGAAAAGTCGTTATCGCGCTCGGGATTGGCCTCGATGATGAGTGATCTTATACGCTCGTTTATCTCTTGGAGTCGTGCGGCAGTCGCGTTCAACGCTTGGTCTTGACGCTCCGATGCAGCTGTCAGGTGTTTACCGCTTTGCAGCACGTTCATAAGGTTGTCGAGATTCTCTGGGGACCTGTAGAAGCTCCGCTCATCGAACTCGCCTCCACGAATACCGCCCAGTCTGCCGTCTTCGTAAGTGTTTAGGCTCGCGGGGCTGTCTGGTCTCCGGAAGCGGTCCTCTGATAGCTCGGCATCGTCTTCACGGTGCTTGGGGCCCTTGTGCGTAAGCTGAAGTACAGCGGCAGTGTGCATCAGCAGCTGCATATCGATCATGCGCATGCGAGACTCAATCTCCAAGCACTCCCGTATAAACTCCTCAACCTTCCTGTTGCTTGATTCAAGGCCCTCCTGGTCCTTGGGGTCATATTCCTGCACGGCGTTACTGCCTTTGCTGCTTTTGTTGCTCTTGCTGCTCTGGCCGCGCTTGTGTCCGGCTTTCTTCTGGGCCAGTCGTCCCAGTGAGCGTGTCGCATCGCGAATCTTGGTCTCAGACTCTAGCTTCCGCCTGACAGTACCCAGCCGTGTGTCCAGACCCTTCTGCTCCTGCTTGAGCGCTTCTACCTCCTCCACGCTCAGGATATCAAAATACTGGCTATCTCCAATTGCCGTCTCAACGAGCAAATGCATGGCCACTGGGTCGGTGTTCAGGGCGTCGGAGCTTCGCTTGCCCGAGTTGCGAGGTGTGTACATGCCATTCTCGCGGATCGTCTCCCTGCGGCCGTCTACGAAGACTTCTGGGGGCGGGATGAAGGCACTGGCACCGAATCGTGGGGAGATCTGGTATGCCATGGGGAAGAAGCTCGGCGATGCAGTGCCATTGATGCCTGACTGGTAGTTTGAAGTCGGTGAGGGAAAGTCATAGAGGGCGCGCGGGCTGAGTGTGTCCCCGACGTAGGGGTACTGGGTGCGTAAGCCATTGCTGGTCATGGTGGCTCTGGGGCGACGCGGCGACAAGACAAAGGGCGAGTCGGCGCGGTGGTGAGCGGTTGAGGTTCGGATGGAAAGCGCGACGGGGGCGCAAAGCAATAGTACTCGCGCAGCCAGCGGGGATGGTTGGCGCTCACGGCGAGCAGCTCGACATGGTCAATGGGGAACTTGGAAACTTTGGGTCAGGAGAGGCGTGCGAGCGTGCAAGCAGCACCAATACAGGCGCTACTCTGGTAGGGGATCGAGGTCAAGGGGTGACCGCGATCCCTGCAATTCACTAGACCCGCCGGTCTGAGCTCAGGGTTCATGCGCGCTTGGAGGCATCTCTCCCCACCATCCCGCGCGACTCGCCCTCGTATTCGCTGAGATGCGCTGAGTAGTCCTGACGACACCATACTGGCGTCAGGTAGTGTGTGCCCCGCGCACGAATCTTTCTTCGCAATGCTTCAGGATCCTTCATCTGATTAGCCATCTTTTCAACGCATTCAACAAACATACGCCAATCGCCCCGTTCCAAATTCGGATCTGCACTACTCCGCTATCGATAACGTCCGTGTCAGTCAACAACATGAGCGCACGCGCAACATACACCAAAGACCAAATAACAAAATACTTTGCCCGCCTGGGGTTGTCGGAACAAAAGAGAAAATATGACGTGGCTGGTCTGGATCCCAACGACGCATTCGAGTACCTTGCACTACTCCAAAAGCTGCAGCTAGCAGCGGTACCTTTTGAGAATATAACCCTGCATTATTCGGCCCACCATTCGGTGTCTGTCCATCCTGAGGAATTATTTAGGAAGATCATTGGCGATGACAATGGACGTGGTGGGTATTGCATGGAGAACAACAGACTCTTCGGCACGCTGTTGAATTCGCTGGGATTCAATTTGTATTCTGGTGGCTGTAGAGTTTGGGCCGGTGACAGTTGGACCGGTTGGTCCCATATGGTAAACTTTGTCACTATCGGTGACACCAAGTACCACGTCGATGTTGGCTTCGGGGCTGACGGGCCTGTCGTCCCAATGCCTCTTGAGCGCTCGGGTACCATCCAAAAGCACATTCAACCTGCGTCGGCCCGTCTCCAATGGCGCAACATCCCTGGGAATACTGACCCAAACCAGCGCCTCTGGGTTTACGAATACCGAAGAAATGACGATAGTGACTGGGAGATCAAGTACTCGTATAGTGAGTTGGAATTTCAGCCACAGGACTACGCGATGATGAATTATTTCACTTCTACTAGCATGAAGACTTTCTTCACGCAGATGGTCGTAGCTGATAAGAAGATTATGGGCGATGACGGGGAGCTAGTAGGGAAGTTGAGCCTGGCGGCCAAGTCTTTGAAATGGAATGTAAAAGGGGAAAAGACCAAGGAAATCGAGTTCAAGAGCGAAGAGGAAAGGATAGATGCGCTTGAGGAGTACTTTGGTATGAAGTTTGGAGATGCGGAGCGCGAGGGCATCGCGGGACTGCCATCAGAAATCAAGTAGAGAAAGCACTGAACGTTGAGAATTGTTGATTGCTTGCATGTCCCTACAACTGCCGTATATGCTGTGATCCTTTCGCAGCACGATGTAGTCACTATTGGGTATGTAATATACTGTGTAGGTATGCCAGTTCCGCTTTCGACGCGGGAGAAGCTCGCATCGCTTAGATGAATCGTTGCTCGCACTGCCAGTGGTTAGCACCCGTCGTTCATCCAGCATCTCCGTACCCACCCTCCATGGGTTGTTGAGCTCGAAGCCTTCCGGAGCAACCGGCTTGTCTGTCTGTCCGCGCATGAATCCGGTCAGTCGGCGGTCGCGCTCCATCACTGGGGTCTCGTAAGTAAATCGCATGAGGTCATCGTGAAATGGTCGTACTTTGCTGTACTGAAGTTAGCATCTTTCCAATGCGCCTGGGCTTCCGGAAACTCACCCTGTCCCATGCATCGATACCCCTCCTTGTCTTCTTTCCTCCGTTCTGCATCTCCTTGAGCTTTCCGACAGACACGGCGCTGAATGCGAAGAACTAGACCCTCATTAGCACTCCCTCGCCCTCAGGCGCGCCAATTACTTACGCCCGTCATAATGGCGTAGGGCAGCAGAGCCTCGAATGGGACACCCATGATTGCGGTAGTGTACTTAGTCGCGGTGGTGTTGCGGGGTGGGTTATCAGTGACGGCTGGTTGGAGGTGCGTCGGCGTGAAGTGAGGTGCGGCCGTGCGTGCATCCTTGGCAGCGACCCCGACCTACGCAAAGGGTGTCATTTCGAAGGATGCCGTTACAGGCCCACGGTGTTTCCTGACGAGCGACAATTATTCTCGGTGTCGCACTGAGCCACACTTTCATACGAACCGCGAAACCTGATACTTTCAGTCCCCATTTCCCCGGAACAATTGCCTCCGCTGAGGTCGCGCACCTCCACCTTCCCCACAGCCACGGCCAACGCGACTACGAGCCCGAGACACCTCACTCTGGTCATTCACGGCCTGTAGAAGTCATTTCACGATACTACTTGGTGAAAACACGCGGTGGACGGATTCACGGGTCACAACAACGCGTTAGGACACAGGCACGACGCGCTTACCAACCACCGCATGAGAGAGCCTCCGCGGCTGCTACCGCTCGCGCGACCGATGTTCTAGGACTCAAACTATACTGGGACTGCGACAGTGGCTTATCTTGCCTCTAAGGTGGCCTCTGCCGTCAACTTCGCCATGGCAGAGCTCCTGGGCCAGCCTGCGAGCAACGCCGAACTTGAAGACATTGATGCCGATGGCGAGTATGAGATGGATGATGTAGAGTATGAACAAGCCCCGGCTACCGAGAACATGCCCGATGCCGAGGGTCATACGACCGATGCTGAAGGAACGGACATGGACGCCGAGGGCGAAGAGGATGATGCTGAGGGTGAGGACGATGACGCTGAAGGTGAAGAAGATGACGCCGAGGGTGAAGAGGACGATGCCGAGGGTGAAGATGTGGATGCTGAGGGTGAAGAGATAGACGACGACGAGGATGAAGCCGAGCCAGTTGGCGCTGTCAAGATCGCCCAACGTCGTCCTCAATCATCCGACGAGGAGGAAGATTACGAGGGCGATGATGTTGCAAGAGATTCATCCGACGCCAAGTCCAGCAACAGCGACGAGTCGAGCAACGCCGATTCTGAAGAGGAGAACCAATGGCAGGCGAGTGAAGATGGTGAAGAGGACGAGGTCATCAAGTCAGCCAACCCCAATATCTGCGTGTAAGTGTATCCTAAATATTGGAAAGTAAAACCGAAACTGACCAAGCAGATACTGCGGACTAGACGAGGATAACGATCCAAGCCCGGATTTCGAAGAGTCCCTCTCATGTACTTTGTGTGGAGACCATGGTGTGTGTTAGTAGTAAGAATGTTTGAATTTACTTGTTCGGTGGCTGACATGTTGTTCCTGCAGCACATCGGCAATGCGCCCGTAAGGCTGGCACGCTAAGTTCCGATGACGGTATGTTATCTTGTCAGCCCGGAACCGCGCCTTACTAACGATGAGTAGATGCAAAGCGTTGGCGCTGCCCTGACTGCACTCAAAATTTCGGAACTGAGGAAGAAGAAGAGGCTGAACGGCCCTCTACTTCTACACGCCGGAGACGTTCATCCCTGAACAAGTTGACCAAAGAGTTGCTGCCTTCACATCGTGGGGTTGACCCCGAAGGACATTCAATATTTAAAGAGCTAATTCTTCCCGATGAATCAGCAGATGGATTACGTTCACTGCGCAAACGCAAGACTTCACAAGAGGAGGAGGCACCGGTGCCTTCAAGGCAAACACGGAAAAAGCGGAGACCTTCTGAAGCGACCAACTCAGATGTCGAACCATCAGTCCCTGCAGTCTCACCCAGACCACCATCGAGGAGCATACGAAGTGCTCGTAGCGTCATGACGGATGGTCACGAAAGTGGAGGCGAAGCAGAGCAGAATGGGTCAGAAGCTGGTCGGCTACGTCCAGCAAGGGCGCGTCGCGGGCAACCTAAGAGAAACGACAAACGCCCACTTGCCTGGATCGAAGAGGCTCAGGGCCAGAGCTTGATCATCGCTTTCCATCTCAACAACGAGAAAGTCCAACAGATTGTCACGTCTAAGCCTAAGAAGAAGATTCAGACTCTCACGATTGAACAAGAGCGGCAAGAGAGACGGCGTGAGCGGGATAGAGAACGTCGCGAAAGGAACCGCCGGGCTGCACAGGCTGCGCGAGAGTCACCAGAGGTCCTGCACTACCCAACGATACATGTCCACCACGCCACACCGTTTCCAGGCTTCATGGACAAAGAGCTCGACGAAACCAAGAGCAAACCCTACGGCGGCGTGCTTTCCGAAGCTGATGCTGATACTTCCAAAACATACCCTTCGCCTGCTGACAGGAAGCGCTTTGACGACGCCCGTATCAAGGCCGAAGAAGAGTGGAAAGCGAAGCAGGCCGCACTCTATCCTCCCGAGCCAGCGCGCCCACACAAGCAAGCAGCCACTGCGAGCAAGATCAAATGCGTCAACTTTGGCGGATGGGAAATTGACACTTGGCACGCTGCACCATATCCAGAGGAGTACAGCAAAAATAGGGTGCTTTACATATGCGAGTTCTGTCTCAAATACATGAACTCGGACTACGTCGCATGGCGACATAAGGTAAGTATCCTGATTTTTTCTCTTGGTCGTATACTGACAGTCATAGCTCAAATGCCCAGCGAAGCACCCTCCAGGCGACGAGATCTACCGCGACGGGAAATACTCATTCTTCGAGGTCGACGGCCGGAAGAATCCCGTGTACTGCCAGAATCTCTGTCTACTTGCCAAGCTATTCCTCGGTTCCAAGACGCTCTACTACGATGTCGAGCCCTTCCTATTCTACGTCATGACTGAGAACGACAATTTCGGCTGTCATTTTGTCGGCTATTTCTCGAAAGAAAAGCGGCCCAGCTCGCTCAACAACGTCTCATGTATTCTGGTACTTCCGATTCACATGCGCAAAGGATACGGGCAGTATCTAATTGAGTTTTCCTACCTCCTCACCCGTGTGGAGAGAAAGACTGGAAGTCCAGAAAAACCGCTCAGTGACATGGGTTTGGTGAGTTATCGAAAATACTGGCGGCTCGTTCTATGTGAAGAACTACTCCAACAAAAGGCTGCGATCAGTATATCAGCCATTTCAGACCGCACGGGGATGACACCGGACGATATTGTGTCTGCTCTGGAAGGCTTACGAGCTCTTGTACGTGACCCTGTCACGAAGAAGTACGCGCTGCGCCTCGACTTGAACTACTTCAAGTCGTACATTGAGAAGTGCAACGCTGCAGGCAACCCAAAGATCAACCCCGACTGTCTGATATGGACACCGTACGTCATGGGTCGTTTGGGTCAGTACGAAGATGGACCTGCGTTGCAAACTGTGCAGCAGCGCGATGAAGTAGAAGAGGAGGAAAAGCCTGCGCCTGAGGAGGGTGTGCAGATGGAGATGGCGAAGACTAATGGCACTGGTAATGATGTTGAGGCAGCCATACCCACCATTACCGCTGAAGACTCCGTCAACGGTGGTTCACCGGCTCCTGGTACCCCACTCGCAAACGGCTCTACTGTTGCTCTTGCTGGCTCGCATATGGATGAGCCGGCAATCCCACCGTCACGATACGAGATCTTCCCTCCCATACCCGGGCAACCCTCGCAAAGACGTCGACCAGGACGGCCATTTGGATCACGGCGAAGAACAAGCACTCCAAACCGCGTACGAAACACTTCACTGTCCATTCACACCGCACCAGTATCGAAGATCCAACTGTCGCCTAGTAGAGGTGCCAAAAATCTCATGTCACCGTCCGCAAACGGCGCCCTCACACCAGGCACCATTTCCCTGCGTAGAACACGAAGCCGACTTGGTGAAAGCGTCACGAATGGCGAGGATGTCGAAGACGGAGGTGCCGTCAAAGCCGTTGCCGTCAACGGGCGGAGAAGCACACGCAGCTCCGCCAGTTCCAGAGGAAGCATCGATTTCAAAGGCAAGGGAAAAGCTTTGCCCATTGAAGAAGAACACGATGAAGACATTGATGCGGATGGCGATTACGACGAAGAAGAGGGTGATATGGACGTTGATGCTGAAGGCGAGGAAGACGATGACATTATCATGCAAGATGCGTAATTGGTGCTGACTGTTCAAGCTCTCCGCATTATTATTTTTTGTCGGTGTCGATTGACCCACTTACGGCAAGGGTCTGATATCTTTCTGTTCAGCACAAAACCCTGCGTTTTCAATTCGTGTATCATTATGTTCTTTTACTTTAATTTTTGGCATGCATAACGGAGATACCTTGGGACCGGATAGCGAGGGGCGTACATCATCAATTCAATACATAATCCAGAGGGACTATCTTCTATGCCTCATTTTACCATGATCCTATGCTAGGCCTTCACACCACATACATGTATCTATCGTCGTTCGTCAATCGTCGCTGGTGTTTATTGTTGTGATGGCCCAAGGATAGCCCAGGATGACGTCCCCTCGGTCCTCTTTCGTCCGAAATTCGTAACCCTCACCTCCGCTCCTCCTCTTCCACTCTTCCACCTCAATAGATCTTCACTTTACCCGGTGCCCCACACGCGACATCTCCATACATCCGCATTCGACGCGCTGTGTTTTAACTCCATATACGTCAATTGCAGGCTGGCTTGGCGGCGACAAGGGTCGCGGAATCTGCTATTACTCCATTTGGCCTGCGTTTACCCGGGTAAACAGCATGCAGGCTATGCGATCTTCACTAGCGCGTATAGAACAACGCGGGGGATGTGCAGATGCAGTGACGTTAGTGGAATCGTAACCCGATAATAGAGTAGGGTATAACTAACAGTGGGTGCAATGCTCTATCTGCAAAGTTGTACACGCCGGATCTCGATATTTGATACGGATTCTTTATTTCTAATTGATTGCCATGCTATTGGTCACCTATTCCGTGGTGGTGATTGCAACGGCCTTGGCTCGAGTAGCAACTGCACAAGCTTTCAATTCCAGGTGGTTTAATCCCATCTTACCTGGTGTAGGCTAAGCATTCAGATACACTTCCAAAAAGAAGCTTAATTGATATTATTCAGTTCCATCCTGATCCGAGCTGCATATTCCATCAGCTTGACGAGACATTCTACTGTGCTTCGAGTAGTTTCAATGTATTCCCTGGTATCCCGATTCATGCTAGCAAGGATTTGACAAATTGGAGACTTGTCGGTATGTTGCATTTCGCTTTTCCAATAATGATTTGAAACTCAAACCACAACAGGGCATGCTTTGAACCGGGAGAGTCAACTGCCTGTCCTTGCAGAATCTATTGGGTCTACGAGTGGCATCTGGGCGCCTGCATTGCGCTTCCACAATGACACATTCTATCTCTTGACTACTATGGTGCATGACAAGAGGGCTGACAACGACTCTTCGAGGTGGGATAACGTACGTTTACGTCACGGCTCGTTGAACGAGATGCTAATGTTTCCAGATCATCTTCTCGACGACAGACTTATGGGATGAGAGCAAGTGGACTGATGCTATACACCTTGACTTTGAGGGTTACGATATCAGCCCGCACTGGGATGACGAGGGCAACTCGTATGTTGTTGGAAGTCATGCATGGAAAGTAGCGTAAGTATCGTTCAGCGTTTGAGCATATGTAAATTATGCTGATAAACGCAGCTACGGTATTCACATCAATCGTGTCGATCTCACGACGGGAGAGGTACTCGGCGACTGGACTAATCTATGGAACGGTACAGGCGGTATTGTAAGTGTACCTCATCTGGTCATATAAGCCACCACTCATCGTCTCGTCTAGGCACCGGAAGGACCACATATCTTCAAGAAAGACGGCTGGTACTATTTGATGATAGCAGAAGGTGGAACCGGCCTACTTCACATGGAAACGATAGCGCGATCAAAAGATCTCTATGGACCATATGAACCGAATGCCGCAAATCCAATATTGACCAACGCAAACACCACTGAATACTGTAATGTCCCCTGATATCGCATATGTATCATCATCTGACAGATCACAGTTCAAGCTGTAGGCCATGCCGACCTCTTTCAGGACGCACAAGGTCAATGGTGGGGCGTAGCGTTAGCTGTCCGCTCTGGCCCGGAATGGGTAACCTTCCCCATGGGCCGAGAAACCGTCCTGTACAACGTTACATGGGAAGCCGGCTCATGGCCTGAACTGCAACATCCAGTCCAGGGCGAGATGCGAGGATGGTCACTTCCTGGCATCATCCAAAACCTACCAGGTGACGGGTAAGTCAGAGGACCTCCAGAAAGAACTACTTGCTAACACACAACAGCCCCTTTGTAGATGAAGGCGACAACAACATCAAGTTCCGCCCAAACACCTCGATTCCACCCCACTTCGTCTACTGGCGTCCACCTATCACAGAGAACTATGCTATTTCCCCACCCGGCCATATCAACAGCTTGCGTCTCAAGCCCTCAAGCCTGAATCTTACAGGCATCGATGGAAACTCACCCGGTCCAGGGAGTCAAACGTTCATATCCCGGCGTCAAGTCGACACACTGTTCAATTTCGCTTTCGACCTAGACTACACCCCTAGTGCCCATAACGAAGAAGCGGGAATAACACTTTTCTTGACGCAGAACCACCACGCACGAATGGGCGTCGCGATGCTCCCTCTAGCCAACGACAGCAGTAAACTAGCACCACACTTCCACTTCCATGCTATATCCTACATTCCCGTTCCTGACGACATAGTCGTCCCTGTGTACGCCTCCTGGCTTAACAAACCGCTCACGCTGAGTCTGAGAGCGGTGAACGTCACACACTATGCTTTTGGTGCCGGACCCGCTGACGGCAGTGTACCTATCCAGGACTTCGCATATGTGGGTGGTGATATCATCTCCTGGGGCTTCACGGGTGCGCTGGTAGGGACATATGCGACGAGCAATGGAGGAAATGGGACAACGGAGGCGTATGTTACGAATTGGAATTATCAAGGCTGGGGGCAGGTTAGGGAGAATTGGAATGGAACTGGAATCTACTGAAACACACGATTAATCGAACAGAAGCGACAGTAGCCATTTGTTCCAAAAGCGAGTATACGTTGCCAATTAACTCCACTGAGCTGTTCTCTTTCTTATGGGAATAGGTTGTCTGGCTCCTTTCATGAACATGAACTCCTGGGCTTTAGCCTCTTACGTCCAGGTTCGAGTCTCGCACAACATTCTGTAGTACAGAAAGTATCTACCAGGTACGTTGTGCCTCAGTGTACAACTCCTCACCCACCGGCCATCACCGAACCCCTGAGTGCCCATAAATATGGGTTTCTTCCACGCTGCTCTCGCCATTGCTAGTCGATGATATCACATCAGTTTCCGTCTTCTCATCCGAATACTGCACGCCCAGTCTGATCTTCTATGCACTCTACGTCGATCTCATACGGTCTGTGTAAGCATATTGCGTTTCTCCGTTTGCCGCTGTCAAAAACGAAGCCGAAAACCGCCGTTTATCAAGATTTAACTTCATCCTCAATGCGAATTGCCGCTTTGACTCCTACCTGCATCGCATCGCATCGCATCGCAGCGCGTTGCATTGCATATCTTGAGTGACCTGTACAACATGACATCGCCGTCGGGGTGCCGAAACCGCACGCCAAGCATGTAGGTCCATGATGATCGCAATTGGTGATGCTTTTCGTCATTGGTACTGTTGATAGATATTGATAAGTTATTTCAACGCAGATTTTGAGACTTCGTAGAGGCTGAAAATGCTGGTGGCTGGATGGCGACGGATAGGGCTGAGTCGCTAGTACATCTGCGGTTAGGTCGGGGATGACATAAGCCCGATAAGGGGATATGTTGCGGGGATGTCATGGTGGGATGTTCCGATCAGCGGGACACCGTCTAGCGCGCAAGTTGTCGTTCGCAAGGCGTCGTTGACGTGTGGCCTTTCTTTTGCGTTCCTGCATCTCGAAGACGCCTTCACACTTGTTTTTTTCGAAGAGTGTGGCACGTTACACCATGATGCTCGGTTTGTCGTTCTCCGCCTTGGGTATCCTTGTCCCAGTTCTCCTCATCGTTCAAGTGCTTATCAGCTATGTCCGCAACCCATTGCGCAAGGTTCCCGCTGCACACCCACTGGCGCGTTTTACCTCAATGTGGATGCATACAGTTCGCTGGCGGGGTATCGAGAACGCGACATTGAAAGCAGCTCACGATCGCTTGGGCCCGATTGTGTGTTTGGGTCCCAACGAGATCAGCGTGAACTGCGTCAAAGGCGGGATCAGAGATGTCTATGCCGGAAGTTTCGAGAAAAGCAGTGCCAAGGATGGGTATAATTGGTATGGTTTCTTTTCGAATTATGGAGGGTGAGCACAGTCACGAGATCGACCGTGCGTTTATTGACTCATCGCAGAGTTGACAACATGTTTTCCACTGGCCGCAACAAGCCGCATTCGCAGAGAAAGCGAATGCTGAGCAACATCTACAGCAAATCAAACGTCGCTGCAAGCGAAGCGCTGTTAGGTCAAACGTCTGAAATCCTCTATAGACGCTTCTTGCCCTATCTAGAGTCGACATTTGCCGAGTCTGAGAAGGGCGTTCTGAACATCTATGCATTGCTCAGCGCAACGACGATGGACATTGTGACGTGTTTCATTTTCGGGCTCAAGGCAGGCTCGAACCTAATCGATGACCGAAAGCAGCTCGCATGGTTTTTGGAATTGTACAATTCACGACGATCCTACAACTTCTGGCCACAGGAGTTCCCGCGATTTACTAGCTTCGTGGAGAAATGGCTAGGCTACCGACTGACGCCAAAGTGGGTCGATGAGGCAAACGGTGAGATCGAGAAGTGGACGGCGAGTATGTGCGATGATGCTGGTGCTGTCTCGACAGTAGGCGACGCACGGACTGAGGACCGGCCTGTGGTGTACCAACAGCTTCAAAACAGTATGGCAAAAGCGACGAAGGGGGTCGGGGACGACACACTACAGACTCAGATTGCGAGCGAGGTGTTGGACCATCTTGCGGCAGGGTTTGACACGTCTGGGATAACACTGGTCTATGTTGTTCATGAGCTCTCGCGACACTTGGAGGTTCAGGCCCGTCTCCGGGCTGAACTGCTCGGTCTATCACCGCAGCCTGTACCTTCGTCCGCACCAAAGCTGCCGGACGCGAAGACTGTAGACAACCTACCCTTCTTACATGCAGTCATCTGGGAGACGCTCCGTCTCCACTCAGCCATCCCCGGCCCACAACCACGGTTCACGCCACAGCAAGGCTGTCAACTCGGCCCTGAAGAGGCGTCGTACCATATTCCAGGTGGGGTAAGAGTGAGTGCAAGCGCAGGCCTATTGCACCTCAATGAGGAAGTGTTCGAGCGCGCAAACGAGTGGAGGCCAGAGCGGTGGCTGGACTTGGACAAGCTAGACGAGGAGAAACGGAAGGATATGGAGAGCCGATGGTTTTGGGCCTTTGGAAGGTCAGTACTGCTCGTCGAAGCATGTTGAACTCTGACACTTACTCTGCGCAGTGGCGGACGCATGTGCGTTGGAAGTCACTTGGCGATATATCGTAAGTGCTGATCCTTGATACTTCCTTTTTCTATGTGGACAGCCCTCATGCTAGCCCCACTTCCAAGAAAATGGTCGTAGATGTTGACTGAATTGCAGAGATGAAGTACATCATTGCTGTGCTGTATTCAAATTACAGCACCACGATCGTTGATGACGCAGGTATCGAGCAGATAGATTCGTATACTGCACCGCCCAAGAGCGACAAGCTCCTGGTAAGACTTGAGAAGATGGTGTAGTAACGAAGCTTGCGTGGCTGGAGGCTGTTACCTCAATTGTTAGACATGTTTGGACCCTGATCTCCAAGGCCGAAGAAGGAAGGAAGCAACTGCCCCGCCGCACGTGCGGCCATATCTTAGCGGAAGTCGCAATGGGAAAAGCATGTACATTGCCGGTAACCGTACGGCGAATTTTGAGTGTGGCCGGTTCACGCCGCTGAAGACGCGAACCATGGTAGAGCTGTGGGAGCTACACACTATCAAGCCAATCAACAACCATAGATGTATGCGCTACGTGGAGAACGCTGCATGAAAATTCTGAGGAGGCGGTGAACTCATGTTCATCGTGCTGTGAAGACACAAGCACTTGAAGAGGCGTCTGTCAGTGCTCCGGTATGCTTCTTGTTTCATCAGGACGAGATGGGAGTCTGCTTGTTGATCTGCTTCTTCAGTCAACATGTCTGCATCAGCCTCTGCATCAGCTGCATTGAACCAGCTACCTTGCTAGCTCGAGGCAAAGTCACTGTAGTTCTGCCACAGGTTCCAAAGCCAATGACGCTCCGGAAGCTTTGCTCGCTCGACACCGGTCATGCAGCAACCCTCTGTCCAGGGATCATGTCCTTTTGCGCAGCCAGTAACATCTGTCTGCCTACATCATACCCCCTTGGCTCGCATGAGGCCCACACATCGCACGCTGAGTTGAACAGCTCGTTGTGCGCTGATCGCCGATTCCTGCTTGGAACAGACTCCCGGGGCAACGTGTGCATGATACAATAGTGATCAGATTGACCTGACAGGCGGTGAAATTGCTGATGTATCGTGAGCCTGAATTGCTTGTGCGAAGTAATCGATGCGCATGGCGGGGTGATTGTGGAGAACTGTGACCAACGCGCACAGCAACAAGCACGGGGTTAGAGTTACTGTGGATCTGGATCTGGCCGCATACGAGGGGTAGTCCAGCCGGCTGTTCAAAGGTTGCGTTGCCAGGGCAGGCGAGTGCAGCTCTAGTACAACCTTCGGTCAAGTGCCGTGTCATTCAGGACTGATGCGATAGATATTAGACAAAGGTGTCTGGCTCGAATCTGTGATGCCTCTCGGTGTCGCAGGACGGTAGTTAGCGCTGACCGATGCAGGCAAGAAGGTTCTTTGTTGCCACAGCGGATCAAGAATACTTTCCAAGTCTTTTCGGGCTACTAGCAGAGATCTTCCGCTGCGAGTACTGCTGGTGATCAAATAACCTGACATACCTTCCTGCATCCGCCGTAGCCACAGAAGGTGCCGTAGTTAGTTTACAACGGACATCGTGCCAACACTGGCTCGCCAACTTTCAAAGACAGAAAAGGAATGTTCAAGTGCTTATCGACTGACCGCCACGATGCAAACTCATCTCAAATCACCAGCAAGTGCATGATCTGTACAGATCAAGCCTGCTGATGCTAGCCAGTTAGTCAAACGCACGAGGGATGTAGTTGCAGCAAGCTGTCAGATCTTTGTCACGAGAGTATACTATGGCTGTTAGTGCGTAGCTCTGCGAACCAGACGCGTTCATGTTCTCATCGATCACCTTTGTGCGGCAGTTGTGAACGTGGCTAGGGCGCCTAAGACTTATTGCGTCCGCTGCGTACGGCTCAGCGGAATCAGGAGCCTAGTAGCGATTTGTTCCAAGATGAGCCCACTGTCTGTGCAGGCGAGATCTCGGATCCAACAACGCAGGGAGGATGCCCACGAGGTCTTTGTGATAGCAGTCATCGCACACACCCCACATCAGCATGAGGGGCCCGCAACCGTGAATGTAGGCGCTGTAGAGGTTTCCGGTCTTGCACACGGCTGAATGTGCCGCTCAATTGCAGGTTGAGGTGCGTGTAATAAAGCGCGAGGGCAGTCCTCCTCTTTGCGCGTGCGGTCCGACTCAACATGTGGGTGATATTCCAGAGTGCAGCACTGGCTAGTATCGCAATGTTCGGCGACGGTGAACCTCATCGCAGCCCGTGACGGCACTCAATGATGTCTGGACAAGTCTGGAAAGACCGAGCCTCCGCCAGAGTAAGCGAAAAAGTAAATTAAGCGCATACAAGACCGATGTTGGGACAATATTTGCAACATATCCAGAGGGCCAATAGCGGGAAGCACTCGTATCCTGCAGGAACAGCGGCATGTCGGCGCACGGAGAGTAAGACAAGACATAGGCCACGAGGGAAACGCGCCGGGACAATGAGACGATCAGTCGTAGAGGCGCAACAAGCAAGCTCCTAGCAGTCAGATCATCGTGCCTTGACGACTGCGACGGTTACCTGGCGATGGTGACCCGGGAAAGGCGCGCTAAGGGCATGGTTGGCTATAGCGCTGCTGTCAGAGGTGGATTGCCGAGCTGAGGGTTTCGCAAGAGGCCCGCGGACTGCCCACTCGCTGGGTGTTTGTGGCTAAAGGGGTGTTGTACGGGGGTGTGGATGACGGTGTAACATCGTAGAATTTCTTTCATCAGGAGAACGGAGCATTCGGCGGTCTTCGCTTGAAATCGAACTACATCCCTGCAGAAATCCTCCCAGCCACCGCACGATTTGACGGCGATCATCCTCCCCACATGCATCTTCATAGCCTCCAAACGACATCACCCGCCTCAGCCCGACGATGTGTATGCACCATGCGTCATTCCTCCTTTCGTTATGCAACACCCAATGGGGACACTTGATGCGCGGTTCCACGTCCGTTCCAGGGCCGATTGACGACAGGAACCACACCGGGCACTACATTGCAGCGTGCGTGCCGTCCACTGCAGTGATACCGACTGCGGAGTGGGTGTCCTAGCTCGATGGTCCTGTCAGTTTAGCCCTCGAGTCCTGAAGCACGTTCCCGATCCGCCATGGTGCGCCGTCGGGAAGAGCGTGACAGCCGCCATGTGTGTGGACGTGTTCAGTACCACTGCACTCGCCTGCCAGTGGTCCCGACGGTTATGTTGGGGTCCGTTCAACTAACTCGAGAGCTCTGTGCCTCTGAGCTACGGATCAGAGGAACCGTAGCAACCAGGCCGGCGAACGGCGTGATGCTGAGATATTGGGCGTCGATGGGGCATTATATACGACTTCTCAAGTAGAGTAGTTGAAATGGCTAAATTCCGAGCATCTCTGTGAGTGCCTACAGGCATGGGGCTCTTCCGTCGCATGCAACCGGGTCCCCCGTTCGATGCTCTTGGATAGTGCCCTCCCAACCCTAAACCTGGGATTGCCGTTGATTCCAAGCCGTCTTGCTATCCTTGCTCTGCTGCCGCACAGTCTGTGCAGCTAGGTCTGCCATCCGGCTGCATGGGACACCCTCGCTCTGGCAGTGCCTTCTAGCTCGAAATCAATCCTTGGGCACTCTTCGGCTTCATTTGAGAGTGCTGTGAGCATATACAACAGTCGCCGCACTACGGCACAGTATCTGCGACCAGCTTGCCTTCTTGTACCTCGTCCCGCCGTGCCGCACTCGCACGCTTACACATGCACCATTCGGCTGCACAAGCTCCCACCTCCATCGCGAACCCGGTATTACGCTGAGTATTTACCGTCCTGTCGTTTTCGATTGTACACTCGACGTCATTAGCAAACGCATCAACCACATCGCAGACAGCTTCGGACTTGACCAGGCGCAAGAGCAAAATCAACCAGGACTGTGTCAACAAGCGAAAACCTTAGCTCCCAGAGGAACCGTGCCTACAGAAGAAGAAACAAGCCCAGACGACCTTCCATTGGCCGCACTAGAGCTTGTTCGCATGATTCACGCCGCCGCTCGTTCATCTCTTAGCACGCTAGTTCGGAGAGACCCTACAGCATTGATCGGCCGCGCTCGGCACCAGTTGCTCTTGAGACTAGACAGAGAGCGACGAATCATAGTCGAAGCCGCCACGGAGCCGTACGACGACTGTAGAGGAGCCCCGATTGAGACGAGTACTTCGAGGTACCCTTGCCAACTCTTCTATCTTGCGCATTACTCTTGTGCGTCTTCCTTCTTGAGCCACGGGACACCGCTCTCGAGGCCCTCTCCTTCTCTCTCTGGCATTCACTTCTCATCTCACGCTTTTGACAGACTTCTCTAATATTACCCTGCCGACACGTCATCGCTGCTTGACTGGTCGACCAGCACGACACTAATATCATCGAAGCCGTTAGAGACGGCCCTCTTTGTTGTCATATTCGAATATTCTCTACTACGGATCGGTACCAAACCTGAGTAACCTCGAGCTCAATCGAACAGCTCCCACTCGAAATACGGCAGGTGCTATGCCTTTGGGCAAAACCGCGAAAAGTACAGTCTTCTACAAACCCGACACTGCAAGTTCTGGGCGACGCAGGTGCAACACTCTTTGTTGTTGTTGATTATACGTGCGCCACTTCCCGTTTGAAAACTACGGTCCAGTGTGGAGCAGACCATCTCTCCGCAGGCGGGCCTTTAGCTCGGTCCCGTTAAGACGAGAGCCAGATCCACTCCCGCGCAAGCCATTCGCATATCGAAGCCGTCCAGAGGTGCCTTCATCTCCAAAAACGGCGGCATAGAAATACGCATTACTATCACCGGTGCTTAACTGGATCGTTGAGAGCAGGCAGTCGCGCTCCGCCACAGTTTCTCCGAAAAAGGGCCCAGCACCCATGGTTACGGTGGTCCACACGCACTTTCATCGCTCATTACCACCACTATTACTGGACACGCAGGAGTTTGGACGGTACAGTGTCTCCACAGAGATTCTATCCTTTGTCCGATAAGCTGCATTGCCCGCATCATCACCACTAATACGGCAAGCAGGGCCTTTGGACTTTGGACGGTACAGTGCCTCCGCAGCCACTCTACCCTTGGTTCGATAGGCCTGACCTTACGCATTAATCACACACTCCGCTAGCGGGATGGAATAAGTTCCCAAATGTTTTTACGAATTCTCGACCATCCTACTTCATTCCACTTCCATATTCTTGGGAGTATCTAAGATTCTCTGGGAACCACTACCACGATCGTCCAGCTCTACTATGGAGCGCCGGACTATGAACACGATGTCTTCCATGTTCCCGCACTCGATGCCGCCGTACAACTATCAGCCCTACTACCAGTCGAGCATGCCTGTTCCACTACCGGCCGCCGCTCCTGGCCCTGAACCTCTACGCCCTTTGAACTACCAGCAGACTATGCATGTTTCGCAACCAGCCGCTAATCCTGGCCCCGAACATCTACGTCCGTCAACCTGCTACTTGCAAGTCCGCCAACAGCCTATCGAGGCGCTCGTCACTGTCAAGGGCAAGGAGAAGTTTCGGAAGCCCGTGGATCCACCACCGATCGTAGAGCTGAAGCTTACTAACGGGGCCGATCCTTCGAATACCTTTTTACAGAACCCCTACATCTTCGTCAGTGTATCTTTATACAAACCAGATAGAGATGAACCCGTCGAATTCACCCCAAACGACTCGTTGGCAGGCACTCTGGTCTCCTCCCTACATAGACTCAAGGATATTGACAACAAGGACGGCGGATTCTTCGTCTTTGGCGATATCTCTGTCAAGATTCAGGGCAGCTACAGACTACACTTCACCATGTACGAGTTTCTGCCCTTACAAGGCGAGTTTCAATCTCTCTACTCGATTTCAAGCGACAAGTTCAAGGTCGTACTGCCCAAGGACTTCAAAGGTCTCGACGAGTCGACGTACCTCTCGCGGGCGTTCTCCGATCAGGGTGTCAGACTCAGGTTGCGCAAGGAAGCGAGAGGGATGATGAGCAACAAGAGAGGTTATCAGGCAGAGACAGAGTCGACCCAGCAAGCGCCTATCGCCCCCAGCTACGATTATCAGGCTCCGAAAAGGAGGAAGGAAGACTACGTCGACAGCCCTGTCATCCCAAGCTCTGCACCACGCATCAACAACAGCATGCTCATGACGCCTTTCAACTACCCAACGTACGCTCCGTACAATCCATACAATCCCCTCCCATATACACAACAACCAACGCAAGACTACTCGTTGGCGCCTCCATTCGAGCCGCACGAAGACGGTAACTAGGAGGACGTCAAGGCCCAGCATGATACGCACACGTATGAGATACCCATCAACAACTTCGATATCCCCACTATCACGCGTCGGTGTTCTCCGCTCGATTGTAGCCAGGTTTTCTGATATATTTGTTTCGTCCCCTTTCTTTTTACGACTATTATAATGAGTGGTTTCTTGTGGCCCTCAGCATGGTGTTATGGTGTGCGCATAAGGTATTTGGGTATAGAGCTTCTAATCACGACAACAAGTTATGTTCTTCTCTTTCTTTTCTATTATATCGCGCTACGATACTAGGTATCACACTGTCATGGAGGGAGTACTGGGTTTAGCTCACCTTGGGATCAAAAAAATAACCACCCACTGAACGTAAAAATATGAAAATTGCAAAACTACTCATCGGAGTCCTGTGAATGACGCGCTTGGTGATGCAATGTGCCTTTGCATCGCAACAACCGATACCGTACCTGCAGCTCAAATACGCACTACCACCGTGTGCAAGACCTGGACGATTTGGAAGACAAAGGCAGCCAGTCGGCTTGATACCACACAGCCGAGCACTAGAGTCACATGAGAATTTGTACTGTAGATCCGTTGCGTGCTTCGTCAAACTTGCGCTTGAGAGATCGACACTCGCGAAAACCTGCCTGGTGACATCGGGCGATGCCGTGCAGTAGAGTATCGGATTTTCCCGCAACAGCTGACGAAAATGATACGATTTTGGTGCGGCATTTACCTGGAACACAGGCCACACAATACGAAGCAAAGATCGTGTGCTGGATCTGGGATCTTCAAGTTGGGCTTCACTCTGATCGTGCAGTGAGCAACCTGCTGCTACAGAGACAGCGGACAGACAGCCAGGACGTTGGGGAGTATTCTTTGGCACACGAGAGACCCTCTACCCATCGTACAGCTCTGTGCAACCGCGGAATATAACTCTTCGAGACCCAGTCCGTCCCGCGACTCCACCAAATATACAGGTCATGCAGATGCGTTACACTACACCCGCCACGGCCATCGACCAGCACAACAAGAGGTCGGTTATGGTACGGCTCGCTCCAGCCCTCCCTACCCATATTCTGACTATCCCCTCCATCACTGCCGGCGCAAGCCACCCAGCCCCTCGTTTCCGCTACCCTCCTACCATCCCAAACCCCTCTTTGCGTTCTCCGAGCCACTGTGCCCAACTCAACGCCACACAGCGCCTTAAACCTTCTCACGATCGCCGTTTCAAACTCAGCACCTCAGGGATCATTCATCTCCACTTTTTCACCGGCTGTATGACTGTTTGAGGAATGGCGGCGAGATGACGTGCATGAGAATTTGGTCTCGTGATTAGTGCATGAGCTAGGGAACGGTTGGGCTGAGAGAGTTTGGTGGCTTGGCGGGACGGGAAGGGGTGATTGGTGGGGGGTTTGATGATAGCGAGGGGTTGAAAGGGGATTTCGGAGACAGCGAGATGTATGGAGGGTGAGAAAGGGAATCAATAGTGTAGTGGCTAGAGGTGGTCTGGTCATTGTGGGAGGGGAAACGGGTTTGACAGTCCATTTGAACTATGTAGTAGATTACTAACTACATGTGCAACTAACGAAGAAACTCAGAAACCTGTGTGATCAAAGAGTAAACCTAACGTCAATGTCGGTCTTTCTTTCAAATCGATAAGCTTTTCCCGATCACTACTAGAAGTGACTCCTGCACTCGTTTTCCTTTTCAACTCTGTCCCTCCAATGCCAGCTCAAGTCCTCAAAAGGATCACCATCTGCACTTGAATGAACGGCTGCTCGAGAAGCACGTAGTAACGCATACTCAATCATACTTCGCAGTCACGGTGCCGTAAGTCTTGCCATTGACCAGCAGAGAGTACTCAAGTGATGACTGTGCCGAGATAGCCACTTGGAAGGACAGTGTGTGATAGGGCTCGCCTGAAGGGCTTCGCTTGGCCATGAACTCCTTTTTCGGAACGACACTCAAATCTACGGTTAGTTCGGTGACTTTATACACAGCCTGGAACGATATCAGCAACTTCCGGAAATGCGTTGCATGTTTCAATTTCCGACTTACCTTATCAACCGAAAGTTGCGCAGCTTTCGGTCCATTTGAAGCGAGAAGGCTCATAGTATATTCTCGCTTCTGGCCTGGCCACAAAGATATGTAGAAAGATGCCTTTGCGTGAACCTTCTTGGATGTCGAGAGATCTTGACCCAAAGTGAGCAACCACGCCATCTGATTCCTCGCATACTTAAGGCCATCGTAGGCATCGACGTACGAATCGGCTTCCTTATGTTTACCTGCTTCGAATGGAGGACTGAAGTCGGTACCATAGTACCTGCGACATTTGCGGATCTTGATCGCGCTCTTCTTTGCACCCTCCAAGCCCTTCGCGGCTGCGCCCCGGACGACAGCAGACCATCTAACCAGACGTTCAGTAAGCTGATAATGAGGTAAGGAACAGCTTACATACGGGTAAGCTGGTTTGACAGCTTGTAAACCATTGCACCTCGCGACGAACATCCTGATCTTTTCGTACATGTACGGACTCTCGGAAAAGCCACCAACCATGAAGACATACTTCTAGAGTGTTAGCCAATGGACAAAAGCCATGAAAGCACTTGAGAGAGAGATTGTTTTTAATTACAACTGACCTTGGGTTTGACCTTCTTGTTCTTCCGCAGCTGGTCTAGCTGATCGCCCAGGAGTTCGTAGGTACGGCGGACAGGCATCTCAAACATCTCGATCATATCCTCTCTGAACCTTGTTAGTCATTCAATGGATGTATAACAGGTTCACTTACGGAGTGATGGTAATCTCACCATCGTAAATACCTCTCGCTTCATCCTCTTCGATAGAGTTTAGAGGAGATGGCAGGCGTAGATGGTTCGTCTCTGATCCGGAAAACCCACTCTTGACCTCAAGCGTAAAGTCCTGGAGCATCCTAGCTGCCTTTTTGCAGAGCGAAGTATGCGGAACATCTTCACTGCGACAGCCGACGATATTCACGAAGTCTTTAGTACCCAGGCGGCGCTCAAGCCACTTCAAGAAAGCTCGGCCGACAAAGCTGCCTCCGCATTGATCACCACCACCCACAGTCGCTTCCTCGATAACGGTCGGCCCTAATCCTGTAACCCTGTATGATATCCTAAAACATGATATCTGAAGTCAGTCCACGTTTCGGAAGTGGTTCGGCGATGAGACTACGTACAAGTCGACCGTACCGCCACCCATATCGCAAACAATGAAGCCGTCACCCACAGCAAAATCAGAATTCTGAGTGGTACCTCGTAGACTCTTGATGGTATAAATCGCAGCCGCCTCAGGCTCAGTAGTCATGAGAATGTTCTTCAATTGGGGAAACTCAGATGTGTTGAAGCCGGCCTTGTCGACAGCCTCGAGCGTACGAGCTTTAGCGACCTCAGTCCAAACCGCAGGAACAGTGACTACCAAGGTGACGTTCATGCTCCTCCATAGTACTTTTCCGTATTTTTGATCGAGATTCTTGATTAGATGAGCCTTAACCTGGGCTAGGAAATCCGCAATGATCTCGACAGGCTGCTTATTCGGATGCTCAGAAGATGTTGAGACCTCTCGGACGATCTTGACCAACTCGCCTTTCTGGGTCGGATCCAGCTGAAGCTTCGTCCAGAGATGCCGCTGAACGTTGGGTGGGATGAGTGAACCCCATAACAACCCTTGCTTCTGGTATGTCACTTCACTAGGGACCTTTTCTTTGGTGCCGATCTTGGTGTGCTGAGATGGCCAGTCATGAACTACTTCAATGTGCTCGTCGCCGGTACCGTTGCCTGCGGTTTCGCAGAACGAGACACCTGGCCAGTCAGCTACCGTTCGAAACGCAAGAAAGAGAGAGCTTACCAGTGTAAGTAGTACCGTAATCAAGGCCTACAATCAGTCGATTCGGTTTCATGTCGACTTAACTTCAGTTTGTAGACTGTTGTCGTGCCAGGGAGTTGTGTCAGCCGAGATGGAAAGACCTGTCGTGATGAGTGTGCAAGAAAAGCAGTGGATGAATGGTTGATAAACGATATATGAGCTGCTCCAAGTGAAGGTGAGAGACGCGTTCCCTAGCACGTGTCAAACCAACATGCAGGGATGCCAGACATAGTTGCAGACCCGGTGAGGGTGATTCAAGGTCCACAGGTGAAGGTGAGCTCGATCGCAATATATGCTGTGTGTTAGCACACAATCATATCTGGGCTTGACTAAAACAAAACACCATCCTCCAGTTCTGCGACATATCAGTCCATCAAATTTTGAGCAGAACTCTCATCAATACTATGTCGTATAGTCTCAACAACTTTGTAAGTGCTCAGATCCTGTGCGTGACACAGGAACAAGTACTAACAAGGGCGATATAGTGGGGAGGAGGACGCGGCAACAGGTCAAGCCCTCCGAATCAGAACAACCAGTACCGAATCACTCGAAGCCAATCGAACAACATGCATCGCCAGCTGGAAGAGGCTCAGAGGCGCATCCGGGAACTGAACCGAGGCAAACAGAACGCTGAAAACACCATAGCGAGGCTCAATGACGCAGCGCGCAAGAGCAGTGCAGAAATCGCGAACAAAGACGTGAAGATAGCGCGAATTGAGGCGGCTCATCGCGAATTGCGCAAGGAATCTACGGACGTCAGGAGAGATTACAACCATATCCTGGAACGTCTCGTAAAGCCGTACGCAGTCATGCGAAAAATCGATTTTCGCGGCCTGACTGGCGAACCAATCGAAAAGGTCATCGATCCCATGCTGCGTGAGGTAACCCTGTACAAGAGTTTGTGGGCAGAGATTCGCCGCTTGCGAAACCAAGTTCAGGAGCTCCAAAAAGACATGCTCGCCAAGGTGGACAAAGTGGACGCGATATCTGATGACCAGTTCGCGAAGGAGTTTCGCTCGCTCGCCTCGACTATCAAATCTTTCAGCCGCTCGATTCGCTTCACTGATCAACCCAACATCGTGGAAGTTCTCAATTCGCTTGTCTTGGTGAAAGACGTTGCGTCTCATCACTGGAGTAGTCGAGCGAGAAAGAAGCCCTTGGTCGAAGCATGGATCTGGTCCATTTTGATATCTCTTGTGTTCGAAAGCCCTTACGCCATCTTCGGAGACCGCTGCCAAGCCGTGCATGAGGCATGGCTTCAGATCTATGGAGCGGGACATCTTCACAGCTGGCCAATTCCTTCTTCGCAATCTGAGTCATGGCGTTTTAAGACAGTGGAGCAGCTGTATGAGCAAACAAGGCCAGAGACTATCGCAGATGACAAGTCAAAACTCTTGCCAGAGGGCTTGACAGCTAGCATGGTCGATGTCCATACCTATGTGACAAATATTATCTCCAGCCATTTTGAGTGGTTGTCTCCCGGATACAGAGTGTCGGACGTCCATTCTATCGTCGACAAAGCCTTTGCCCTGGCTGTGAATATGTTCCTACAGCGATCGCGACTCCAGGTCACCTATCCAGCAATCGAGGCCGAGTTCGACGAGAAGAGCATGACATCTGTGGAAGACGACGACGAGGAAGACATGGAGGTAGGAGTCGTGGCTTTCATCATCAACCCAGGTCTGACCAAATGGGGCGATGTTCATGGAGAACATTACGACCAAGCTTACGACATCGTGCCGTCACTTGTGCAACTGGAGCCGAGGGACTCAAGTCACAATCAGCGAGGTGTTCAGGCAGAGTCTGGTATCAAGCAAGAAGCCGGAGTGGAGCAATAGTACCAGCGGTTTTGTTAAGTCACCAACGGATAGCTATGGCGCTGAGTATGCGTTGATGGAAATTGACCGAGCTTTCTCCACGAGAGAGTCTAAAGGCTCACAAGAGGAAGATGCATAGGGGATTGGAGCTGAGACTGGTGAGTGGTTAAGGGTTGCAAAATTGAAGAGACTGAGTTCATTGTACTTCTTACAGTAGAGCAAAGCGGAAGGAATACTAACAGATATTTCCGAAATGCTGCACCGGCTCGCTCTGGTCGGCATTATCCTATCGAGAAGCAATAAGAACGGTATACATGTACAACCCACGCCCTTGAGTTAAGATTGTTCCATGACGCGTATGTTCCGTTCTGCTAATTAAGGATGTGCAGCACAGCTAAATGTAGGACTAGACGAGGTATAAAACCGAGACGATAGTTGTGTGCAAGCCAGAACGGCGCGTTGTCAGTAGCAGTAAAACGGCAACACAACCATCGTCATTTCCGGAGATGAGTCGCGATCGGAATCGAGATGAGAGTGAATGTTCACGTCAGAGGCGCGTCCGAGCGAAGCCATTTCCGCGGCTAGCGCAGAACGCGTCGAGCCTGTCCTCGATACTACACCACCACGAGCTGTGCAAGCACCCGCACTCACGCATGCCAATTGCCCTTCTGCCCTATTCTTTATTTTAATCACGTCTTGTATTATTCTCCCCACAAATGCTGAGCATACAATAAGCTTCACACCGCCCCACCAGCCCCCCTCAAATCCTCCCGACGCGTCTTTCCGCGCGTTTCCCCTACACCTGCACGCAGGGCAAACCACTTTACCGCCACCGCCATGTACCTCCCGCGAAACCTGATAGCCCACCTATACCAGAACCTCATAAAACGCACACATGCCGCCGCACCGCCAGTTTTGCTCCTTGTCGCCCTCGAACCAGACGCGCTTTGTGCCTGCCGAATACTCACCGCGTTACTGAAGCGCGATTACATACCCCACAAAATACAACCCATAGCCGGATATGGCGACCTCTCACGAGCGGCAGAAGACCTTGTACGGCCCATGCGGACAACAGACGGCGGAAGCGGAGGCGTAGTCATATGCTTAGGTGTGGGAGGCATGGTGGACATGGAAGAGATACTGGGTCTGGATGTGGATGAAAATGGCGAGGGTGGAACGGGCGACGTAGAAGTTTGGCTCTTGGATGCGAGGCGGCCTTGGAATCTTACCAACGTCTTTGCCGCGCCCATAAGTCAGGACCCCGCAACGGGGGAGTTTGTGCGGAGACAAGCGGGGGTGGACAAGGGCAAGATCCTACACTCGTACCAGTCGTCAAGAGGTGGAATCATAGTCTTTGACGATGGCGACATCGAAGAAGAGCTACAGGCGGAGCGTGAAGCATATGCCGGCCTTGAAGAGATGCCAGAGGTGGGAGAGGAAGACGACATTAGCGATGACTCGGACGACCAGGATGATGAGGAACCGTCGTCTGGACAAGCACCAAAGAAGAGGAAGTCATGGGGCGAGGAGGACGACTCCGAGGATGAGATGACAGATGATGAGCGACCAGCACAAAGGCGGAGGAGTAATTCAGTGGGTCTATTCATTCAATGTTCAGAAGGAGGAGCATGCTAACAATACCCAGGGAGGCTCAATACCATCATCACCCGAGCCGAGGCGGCGAAGAGGATTATTAGCAGCGAATCAAATAGGCGGCTCCTCCGATTTCTCTCGATCAGACTCCCGCAGCCGCTCTGCATCCCCATCGGTAGCCGCACCGAAGGAGAAGTCGTTGAAGAGTCTACGAAGGCAGCTGATCAAGAAGCGGAACAAGTACGCCTCCACCCTCGACAAATACTACGGGCTCGGCACCTCCTACTCAGACCCTGTCTCTTCCCTCGTATATAACCTGGCATCAGAACTCGGCCGCGAAGACAACGACCTGCTATGGAACGCGATCGTTGGTGTCAGCAGTCTCGAGCTATACGGACGGACAGGAAGCGGTGTTGGCCTTAATCCTCTCTCAGCACAAGGTGGTTCCGCAGGCTGGAATGGCAACCGAGGAGAAAACATACGCTCTGTCCTCCGAGACGAAGTGCGACGACTGAACCCTGTCACAGACGCCTCAAGTGTATCTCGCAATGCAACACTGGGCGAGGTATGGGGTGTGATCCCCACAAGTGCTCTCTCCGCAACAGACAAGTCTATCCGCCTCTCTCCCGAACCACGATTCCTCCTCCTTCGGCATTGGTCTCTTTACGAGAGCATGCTCCACTCGCCCTACCTCTCCGCGAAACTACACATCTGGAGCGATGCAGGACAAAAGCGACTTGCTAAACTTCTTGCCAAGATGGGCGTGTCGCTCACTGAGTGCAAGCAAAGATATACACACATGGACATGGAGCTCAAGCGTGGTCTCCGAGAACGCCTCTTGAAGTTCGCTCCACAATACGGTCTTGACGGTCTTGTGCCCCCAAAGTCAAGCACAGGTGACCCGAAGGACGGCTGGGGATTTGTACGCTGCTGGGGGTGGAAAGCATGTCTCTCCGCCATCGACGCTGGTGTCGTCCTGGGTGCCATCCTTGAAGTCGGCGACGCAAAGAACCTCAACCAATCGGCCTTGGACAGCTCAAACTTTGTCGGAGCCAACGACCACACTGAGATGACATCGACTCAAGAACAACAAGACCTCGCCCAAGAACACATCACAAGCCGCTTCTGGACGGCATACGATGCTTTGGGCGACATAGACAAGCTAGTCGAGCACATTAGCACAGCTCAACACCTCCACCGTGCCATCCTCCGTACAGGAACCGCCCTGATTGAGAAGAGGCAGATTCGCCATCTTCGCGCCTTCCGCATGGCCGTCGTGAAGGAAGGCCCTGATGTCCAACTCTTCACCCACCCTGGTGCCCTCACCAAGCTCGCTCTCTGGATTGCCGAAGCTATCGTCGAACTCAACGGCACAAAAGGCAAGAACAAAGGCAGTGAGCTCGTCATGGCTGGCCTGGATGACTCGCGAGGTCTGTACGTCGTCGTTGGTCTTGGAGGAGGTGGTGCCACCGAATCAGCAAAGTCCCGTCTCCAGAAACGCGAAGCAAAACTCAAAGCGAAAGAAGCGAGACAACTTGAAAAGGCCGAGGCAAGGGAAAAACGACGCAAAGCACGTGTTGCACGGAACCTCGCTGCTGGCCTTGAAGAAGATGAAGTGGCAGATGACAGTGAATCCGAGGAGGAGGAAGACGACTCCTCGGACAACGATTCTGACGATTCAGAAGATGAAGATGACAATAGAGGATCGGGAATGAACAGGTTCGGCAACGCGTTCCAAGAAGTCGTCAGAGAGACGGGCGCCAGAGTGCGCATGGACAGTTTCGAAGCCTGTGTGATTGAGATTAAGAAAGAAGATTTGAGTGGATTCTTGGAGAAGCTGAGCCAAAAGGCTGTTGTTGGATAGACGTGCACCGTCCTCCACGTAGAGAGATTTCTTTGTGTTACTGTTCTGGTGACGATATGGTTTTGGTACAGAGGCAAGATACCACTTTGAAGGAATCAAGGTTGGGGTTCGGGCACAGCGTTTGCATGCATGACATGGCATTTTTGGGTGGGAATATCCATGTAAGTTTATTTATTGATTCGGGGCATATTTGTAGGCAGGGTGACATGTACAAGCGATGACCTTTGGAAAGTACTTAGCATAGCAAGCAAATCGTATTCATGCATAACAAGTCCAATTTCAACCAACTGGAAGAAAGGAAAGTGGTATCTTTAGTACTAAAGCACAAGCAAAACCAACATACCGCTCCCGCCAACTACTGTCATCGCCTCTGAAAACTACTTGGTATACGACCTGTCTTTCCTGCCAATGGTCAACTCTTCACCATCCTCACCGTCGTCCCAGCTTCCCTCTCCGCTACTCCTCCTCTTCCTCGTCCTTTGCTTGACACCGTCCGTCAACCTCCTCTTCACCTCGTCCAGATTGCCATCAATGGTACTGAAAGGCTTGAGCTGGAAGCCGCTCAAGTTCGCACTACTGCTATTCCTGCTGCGGCTCTTCTTTGGTGTCTGCGGTCGACTAGAAAAGAAGTCTTGGTTGGCAAGATCGTGGAACGACTCGTTGCGCGGTATCTCGTTAATGGAACCAGGTGAAGCAGGGTAATCGTATGTCTCGATGTCTTGGCCTGCTTCTGTCTTCGCGTCCTCGTCTGACTTTTGCGGTGGTGTACGGTCGTGCTCCTGCTTGACAAAAGGATCCTCGACGATACGCTTGGAGTGGAAGTCCTCGTACATCTCCGGACCGAGTTCGTTGATAATGTCATTGACACGTTGGGCTAGATTCTCGCGTCGCTCCTGTAGCTTGACGAGTTCGCTGTTGGAGAAGGGATTCATCATCTTCCAGAGGGGGCCCAGTGACTTCAAAATGTCCATGGCGACCTCACCGAATCGAAGAGCGCCATATGTGAGGGTAATATAGACAACGAGTTGAGGAAGAATGAGCCAACGCTTCTGGATGCCGGCAGGAAGGTAACCGTTGCAGTTGTTGTAGGAGTACCAATAGAGTCCTAGGCAAACGTACCAAAGGTAGGCTGCTGGGGCGGCAGCCATGGCGACGAGAAGCTTCCATGTGGCCATGACATCTCTGGCTTGAACTTTGACGTTCGATGCGGCGAGTGCCTCTTTCGCCTTCTTGATCGAGACGACCTTGGTGACGATAAAGACCAAACTAAAGAGTAGCGTTCCAGGAAGGACAAGCATACTCAGGAAGAGAAGCTTTCCAAGACGATAGAAGAACAGGCCGAATGCCGTAATAGGATGCATCTTCGCATACTGCACTTGGTGATCCCGGAGGCCGAGCGCCTTAAGCTTGCCGTTGTACGTGGTGACCTCCTTCTTGAGCTCGACAATGCGAGGGTCGTCTTTGTAGCGTTCGTAACCTTGGACAAGGCGGCGGTTAAGCTCGACAATCCTAGGAAGAGGGAGCTTGGTGCCTTTGGAGTTGTAGAGGCGGCGTACAGCTTGGATGACCTAACAAGAGTCAGTATTGATAGAGAGTATGGGGGCGTATTGAACGTACCATAAGAGTATCGTAATCTGGTGTCGTAACGGTAACAGAGATGAGTCCTTGGCGAATGGTCTCCAACATCTCGCCGATGGCCTCACGTCTTCCAGGTCCATCAAACTTCTGAGCTAGCTCAGGTGGCACATGGATTGGCGTACCAAACTCGATGACAGCCCTTGATCGAAACTTGTGAGCGTGGAAGTAGTTCATACCAACGGGAATGATGTTCAAGTTGCAGTCTGGCTTCGTTGCAACTGTACCGAGCGCCATGATAGCAACACCAGCTTAGGGCTGTTAGTACGTGACCGACTACGATTGTTGGATTACTCACCTTTTAGAGGTAGGAGATCTGTGCGGTCGTGGCTACCACCCTCAGGGAAGATACCGATGCTTCCACCGTGATGGAGAACCGCATGAACCGCGTCGTAAACCTCCGTTTGATCGAGTTTGGGCGCAACCTGGAAGGGAGTTCCCTCGTAACCATCAGCAATACCCTTCTTTGCATCGGCTCCGCCAACAAATGTGCCGTCCTTGGTCATGTCATTTCGCCCAGTCATCTGCTGCATGGCAACACCTCCCTTGAAGCCACGCTTTAATCTGATCTCTTCGGGGCCTTTGATCTCGAGTATCTCAGCGGTCGCCGCCTTGTTATCTACTTTGGGCAATACGATCGAGCCGCCGACTTGGAACTTTGGGTCTTCGAAGTTGGTGCCTACACCGCGAACAAGGGTCGGATCGTTGATGGGATCGGGGAGGTACACTTTGCCCTCTGCAGGCTTCGTCATATCCATGGCTCTTCCTACCGGCACGACACCTGTCAAACCTGCCATTGCACCCACGAACTTGCGCTTCATCGACTTATCGGCGATTAGGAACTGGATTCGGCGGTCGGATTCTTTCTTGACAACTCGCATCAACATGAGGGGGTCAACAAACTGCCATCCGTTAGCATACTCCGTCGCGCAGCACGATAGCATTGTGCCTCACCTGGTTCGCATGCGGGGCGCACACGAAAATGACCGGTCCCTCCTTTGGCACCTTCCAACTACTCCTGGGATGCACTTCTCGGAAGAAGAGCTCCACCAGGATCGAGAACGTCCACAAGAAGGCGTCGTAAACATATTTGTTCATGACAGCGAGCTTCTTGCCCTTCGCATCTCTCTTCTGGGTCGCCATGGCGGCTGCCTAGACCACGAGTATGCTACCAGCGGTCGTGAGAGAGGTGGTATGCGCCACCGAAAGAGCGAGGTTGGTGTAGCCTCCTATGGCTGTGTGCGATCGTATGTGGGTTCGGGGGTGATAGCGATAGCGAACGAGGGGCGACGAGGTTTGGATGTGCGCACTGCGAATCACAGTCGCTGACAATGAAGCTGCGTTGGGAGCTGCAAGATTCACGTTGGTTAGCATGCAGGTGCAGACTGAGACATGTTGTCACGCACCTTCACGTTCTAGCACTTTCTCTACAGATGTCGCGTGTAGAAGAACATCAGGCCACAGTAACTTCCGATCCTGCGCGGACACGTGAATAGCCGATACCCGATCAGCACGCTTTGTTGCTGAGGATGACAAGCTTTCAACAGCGCGTATCCGGAACGCTATTTCGTTGTTGAGCTCGGATATGTGGAGGGTTGCAGATATGGGCTGGGGTAGTGGGATGGTTCCTATGTCATCGCACGTTAATTGTTGGCGGCCTTCCCTAGTGGGGTAGTCGCCAGCGCCCATCGCCGAAAAATGTCACCCCCGGAGACATGCCAGACCGATCAAGCGATTTGACAGTACGTACTTTGCAATTTTTCAAATTTGCCATCATATCACGCAAACGTCAAGCTAGTATTACAACAGTCACGTATGCATCCTGCCAGATAAAAGGACCAATATACATTTTGTAAGATGCCGTCAAGCGGCCCGGGAATATGGTGGTCTATAAAACAATAAGGGTATATGTACAAGATAGAAGAAGAAGATGTGAGGCAATGTGCGCACTGGTGCTTACAACATTGTGAAGACCATTGCGGCTACTACGGCAGCCAGAATCGAGCTGCTGCTGGTGAGCATAGAGCCAGCGCCGAGGAACTCCGCTGGGGATGTCGAGCTGGGCAAGCTGCTGTTAGCAGGTGGCGCCGAGATCAATGTCGTAGAGACAGGCGGTACGACAGGAGCAGGAGAAGAGTCCACCAAGAGACCTGAAGTCGTAGAAGCTGCCGGAACGTATACAGTCTCGGTCACGCTAGGTGTGCAGCTACTTGTTGAAGAAGCGCGCGAGATAGTCACAGTCCTGGTCACGTTGCGGACGCAGCTAGCAGACGCGGCAGCGTTAGACTGACCAGCAGGCTTGTCTGAGGAAGATGGCTGAGAGCTCGCAGCCGATGTGCTTGTAACAACGACTACCGAAGAAACGACCACGGTCGAACCAGGTGCTTGAACTGCTTCGGGAATCTTCGATGAGACCGATTCGGGAGCCTCGCTAGACGGCGCCTCGCTGGATGGGATCTTGCTGGACGAAGGGGCCTCGACAACTACGCTGGATGCAGGGGCAGCTTCGCTAGTAGCAGGTACCTGGCTGGAGACAGGAGTAGCGGATGAAGGGGCGGGTGTCGAGCTGGACTCGGGGGTAGGGCTAGTCAATGGCTTCGGCGCGCTGTTGTTCTTCGCAGGAAGGGTACCCTTCTGGATCATCAGAAGAGCCTGAGTGACTTCCAAGGCTGACAGCTGTTGACCGACACCAGAGGTTCCGTCCCAGCTTCCAGTGTACCACTTGCTGCCACATGTAGCGCCATCAGGGCCACCAGAGCAGGACTTGGCAGCACCGACCGCAGAAGCCTTCAGGAACGGAACGATCTTTTCCTTGGTAAAGGGAGCTACCATTGCAGTCTTGGCAATAAAACGCGAGAGGTATGCCTTGAAGGACTGTTGATCGAGATTGCAGGGGCGGTTGTTCTCGCCTGTCTCGCAAGCCCACTCGTACATGATGTCCGTGGCGTTCTCAAAAGGTCGGAAGAACAGCAACTCGGCGTGGTCCAGGAAGCCCGATGTACGCTCCTTCCAGGTGTCGTCGCCGTTAGTGTAATCGTACATGAAGGCTGATCCGTGAAGGAACATGGCGTTGTTGTAAGTCCACTGAGTCTCGTCTGCAACCTTGGCGCAGTTGGTCTTGTCGTCTGTCCCGTCAAACACCTCGTATTTGTCGGTAATGAGTCCAACCTTCTTCGTCCAGTCGTAGATCTTCACAACCCAGTCGGCGTACTTCTGCTCGCCAGTGTAGCGGGCAAGGCGTGCACCAAGAGCGAAAGCGCATCCGTTGGAGATGGAGTTCTTGTAGTTGTAACCGTATGCGTTCTCGGGGTAGATCTGCCACTTGAGGCCTCCGTCGCAGGAAGTCTCGTCCCAGCGGCCAACAATGTTCTCGAAGGCGTTTGTTGCGACCTCGAGGTAGCTCGCCGGCGCCTGAGCGGGATCAGGGAACTGATACTCGAGCGCACTCATAACGGCAAGCGCCCAGAAAGCCTGGTCGTCGTTGCCAGTTTGGCTCTTGCGGTAAGACAGGATGAAGTCGTTGTCGGGGCCATAGTTGGCAGTCAGGGCCTGCTGGAGGGTCTTTACGTGCGAATCGTCTCCCGAAAACTGGCTGTACTCTATCATGCCACCCCATGCCGCACCACCTTCCCACCAGTAGTGGGGCTGGGGCCAGATGCCTATATCTTCCTTGGATACACCTGTGGCGTTGCCCTGGTACATCGACATCAGACCGTACGCATACTGCCGAGTAGCGCTGAGAATGGACGCTATTCAAGTCAGCTCCGGAATTGTAATCAGTAAAAATATCCTCACCCTCATCCTCCGGGTCAAGCTTGACACCGCCAGCGGTTGCAGTCAAAGTAGCAAGGAGCGCAGCTCCAGTAGTAAAGTACTTCATGTTGGTTGAGAAACGAATGGGTAGAGGTCAAAAGAAGGTAAGCGACTACAAGTCGAAAGAGAGAAAGGAAGGAAAGTAACGATTGTATACACCGCAGCTGCAGGCAGAATGTGAAGTGAGAGAAAAGCAGCCATAGTGAAGGACGGGGCTAGGCATTATCTACAGATCTGACTCGCGTGGACCCATTTCTTCGGTGAATGAAGTCGGGGGAGGAGCGCGCGGGTGAGAGCAGGGATTGGGTAAGCGGGCGTTTCGAAACGCAGGAACAGAATTAGTCGTAGCCAATGGCTGGCTAGCATGCATGTTTCAGCGCGGCGGCTGGTTGCTTTTCTGGCCTTTGATCTTTTTGGCGCCTCTGTATATTGTCTGGGCGCCTTACCCTTCATATTTGGACTCGGTCGATCCCTTGTGCTCGCTGGCCGTGCAGCACAGGTGCTTTTGCTGTCGCTGTTTAGTCGCTAAGAAAAGACACGTCGCTTACCGTACTCTCACGACGAACGTCACAGCTAATCGCACCAGCATGCACTACCATAGAAGATCAGCTAGACGCGTACTGTACCTGCATAGCTAGGGGATGATGCGGGGCTATTGTGGTGCCAAGACCGTGGAGATCGTCACAGGCAAAAGCAGCAGAAGAGATTGTTGAAGATGCAGGTCAAATTACAGACCCATGGTGTCGTTCATGAGGCGCAGTCTAGCCAAACCTCGCTCAGGATATGCCTCGGCCCGTCTAGCAATCATGCGCTGAGGCGTCTCGTCCCAGGTCTACCCAGAACGCCCCGAATGTGAATAGCACGCGAAAAGAACACAGCCACACAATTTACACCCCCACAAGCCTCTTCTCCTTCTTGTCCTTCTCCGATTCCCGTACCGCGGCCATCTCCTCCTTGGTCATATTGTAGGACCCAGTGACTTGGTTGAATGGGTTGTCGGGGTGCTTCTCGAACTCCTTGCGGATCTGGTCAATCTTCTGCTGTCGTCGCAGACCCTTCTCGTCCTTCATCTCCTCCAGTCTTCGCTCCTCAAACGCAGCGTATGCAGCCTTGAAGCGCCTCTCAGGGTGGCGATCCACCTTGTCTTGACTGTTGCCTGTGATGTCCAGAGCGTCGAGGGCGTTATCGATACCGGTGGCATTGAGAGCGCCAGGCTTCGCGTCGAAAGAGCCAAGCGCCGAGTCAATGCCGCGGGGCTTCTTCTCGGCTTTGGGGTTCTTGCCCTTGGGCTTTGAGGGTAGAGAAGCTTCTTCTTCGCGAAGCAGCGCTTCCTTTTCAGCCTTCTTACGGGCTGCTTCAGCGGCCTTTTCTGCTGCTGCCTCGCTGCGATCTGTTAGCTACTGCACGGGTAGTGACAAAGGTGCAGCCTACGCCTTCGCATTCGACTTTGTGCCCTTGTTCCATTCCTCTGCCTCTGCCTTCTCTGCTTGTTGGTTCTTTGCAGCCTGCTTCGATGCGGCAGCGTCAGCCTTGCGTGCTTGTCCTTGTGCTTTCTTGGAGTTTTCGCCACCACCAGCGGCGCCCTTTTTCGCCATAATGTCCTACGATATGTGAAGTTGTATGTGCGTTCTACTTGACGGGAGTGCAGCGCGAATCTTCCGATGTGTGTTGCGTAGTTAGAAAATGAGTCAAAGTTTGGTAGAATGCGGCCTGTGGCAGCTGCCTCCGGGCAGCGGGGCAATGGCGTCAGACAACACCTGAGTACGCGTGAATGACTAAGCACCAAAAAGATCGCTGACAGTATAACCTTCCACTTTCCGATCGTCACTATTCTTCACCCTTACCATGGCTAATCCACAGCATACCGAGGGCCAAACAAATTCTCCTTCAGAGTGTTACAATAACGCTCCATACCAATGCTCAGATCACAATACACCTGTGCAGTCGCCAAGCGCGCTGAACTCACCAAACTTGCATCAAACCGTCCCAACTCAGCACAATTCACCAGTTGACCACGCTGCCAACCTTGATCAGACACTATCTAACCAATCACGTTCAAACCAGCCAACAACTGATCAGCTCAAATATGGAGAGCCATTAGAGAATTCGTTCATGCAGAATCAGCCCGTACACAATTCGCCACTACAAGATTTACCGTGTCAATCCGGTCCAAATGCGAAACAGCCAGTAATCCCGCTACAAGCAAATGTCCCGATAATGAAGCCGGAAAAGAATGAAATGACCTTCAACGAGGTAATGCGGGAGGCAGACGAAGCCATGCAGAAGGCAAAAGAGTTCATGGATTCGACAAACAACACAGATTGGAAGGTTACCGAAGAGGAGCTTGAAGCATATGAACAGTTCGAGAAATCGCTCCAACACGATGCGAATCACGTACCAGAAGTCATAGATCAGATACAGGCGATCCCCAACTCGAAATACTTGGTACACGAGAAGTACGACTGTGTTGAGGCGGAGAAAGCGGCAAAAGAGACACACGAAGAGGTTGCGCGAATGTTGTCCAATTTGAAGCAACCTAAGCTGCGGACGCAAGAGTCCGGTGTCGCTAAGACATCGAAGCCGGCACAACGAGTAGCACAAAGCGAGGGCGATGACATGCAACCAATCCCGACATCGAAATCTTCAAGTTCTATACATTCAGATAAGATTCAGAACAATTCGCAGACTAAGGAAAGCCGCCACCGAAGGAGGCGGTCCAGACTCCGACGACAACCTTTTGATCAAACTGTCCTTGACAATGATGAGGATCGCGAATGAAGACACGGCAGCAAATACGACCAAGCCAGCTGATCAGTCTACTATTGACGTTGAGCCGGAGATGCTATCGGCTAGCATCACGAACAAGCCCTTTGTTGCTCCGCAATTGCAACGACCAGCAGAACGACTCCGCAGACGAAGTTGACACGACGTCCAGACATCGACGAGTGACCAGAATTAATTCAAACGGCACATCGCAAACTAAGCCCGGAATCGCCCCAAAATATGCGGCAGACTGCCAACGAGATTATACAAATCCAGTATATTCAACTACCGAAAGACAACACGTAATGTCGGCTAATTGCGGGACTTTCAGTATCGATCAAAGACGCTATGAAGCTGGGACACAACAGCTCTGCCTTCACAAAGACTACCGAGAGCGTTATGGTCGTATCACTTGAAATCCGGACATTTACACTGAGGAGAAAAAACAAATCGCGTGTTCTCACAGTTGTTAGGGCACAGTCGCGAGTATTGCAAACGGGCCGGTGGTAACCTCGACTTCGCGTGCGATTCATGCGTCCATGCTGATGGCCTCTGTATACGCATTGTACCATGGACGTGTCGACCGATGGCTCCCTGGAAGAGTGTTTCATGTGCATCTATCCCCTCACCGCCCCTAATCAAGTGAGTACCGATTGGAAAGATGTCGCTTTCTGGCTCACTGCAGACACCTGATGGTTGAATCGTGATAATACTAGCTTTGCTGGTCCTCATACTAGCTCTGCTGGTCGTTATACTAGACTTGCTCTGGTCGTTATACTAGACTCGTTCTGGTCGTTATACTAGCCCTGCTGGTCGTTATACTGCTCAGCGGTCCAGATACTAGCTCTGCTGGTCCCCAATACTGATGACTGCAGTTGAACGATGGCGCTCACCGAAGGTGTGACAGAGTGTTATATGCGGTTATTGGGTAGGTAACTGGTTAGTATATTTCATATTCATTCATAGCCATCCAGTGTTCATAAACCCTCCTGTGATGCACTCCAGCTGTGGCGTTACGTTGTCGTTTCCACTCGGTTCTTTCAGATCTAGAGAAAGGTAAGGTCTAGACATAAGACGGTAGCAAACAAGTAATGAAGAACAAGGAAGACGAGAAGATTATGCGTCCCTTGGACCCTGAAGCAGTTGGATCCACCGCGAAACATAACACTCTGAAGGGACGCCTTGTACGAATAGATGGGCACTAAGCGCCGGCGTGGTGCTAAGATATACTACTCGTATGGCTCTAATGAGGATATATGGCCCTTTGGCGGTGTCCTCTGGTACACTCTATGTGGCGAGCCTCCGTTCAAAAATATCGAAGATTCCACCGGCGAAGCTATGTTCAACAATATCATGCACGGCCCCCTCGACACCAATTGCTGTTGGGTATCCGGGAGAGTCAATGGCTTCAAGCCCCTGAACATGATAGGATGGTATGCGACGACGATGGAAGATTCGAGGTCGACTGCCTCGTCTGTGACAGTTTCCGCAAGTTTGATGGTAAGGAGGGCGATGTTTTACTTGCGTGTCCTGTACAACTGCGAGAGGCAGATCGGAGTCGAACATTACCTAGGCAGGTAGCCAAACTTGGCGCTAACTGGGCATCGCGATCGCCGACGCACCCCAGAAAATCCACAAAAGCTCCCCACACTTCTACCATCGGGAATAACGCAGTATCAAAACAATGATCTTAACATCCACTGTATTATTATACTTGTAAATCCTCTCTCGAGTCATCACAAATGAACCTCATCACCATCTAATCCAGTGAAGGGATAAGTTTCCGCTTTGTTGCTTACGGAAATAACGCCCCGAGGCTTGACAGACGTCATTTCTGGCGCACAACAGTCACGTCCCAAGTTGACGGCGCGCGGCATCGTACCCAAAGCTGGAGATCTCACTAGTTTAATGAGGGGAAATACGAGATCGTCTTCCAATGGCGTTGCCATCGCGATGAGGGATTATGCTGTGACGTCTTCTAGCATAGGAGCCGCGGGTATGGAATGAGGTGCTTAAGCAGCCATGGTCCGCTGAGTAGGCTGTTTATGTGCATCTGCTAGCACTCTTCTCACGTTGGTACCGTTTTCGAGGCCAAGAGGCTTTTGTGTTAGTCTATCTTCATCTAGTGTTGCATTTGACGTCCCTCCATTATGACCACTCGAGGACCAATGGCCCCAGGGCTGTCAATCACACGCGACTGGGCAGACGATCATTCTGAAAACCGTCTAGATAGTATCACGTCTGGAACGAGCGCTACACCTCTGACTCAGGCACCGACACAGTATTCGTCGCATTCTACCAACTCAGAGCTCTCCCCTAATCGAACATCGTCGAGCGCTCAACGAAAGCGATCGGTACTTGGCTTGCATCCTCAGGCACCCATCGATGAGGAGCATGATCATGGGGCAGCATCTGAGTTGCTATGGTCGCGCATAAGGACAGTGATGAGGGAGCCGTTTGCTGAGTTCTGGGGCACTGCTATTATGGTGATGTTCGGCGATGGAGCGGTTGCGCAAGTCTTGTTATCAGCTGGTCAGACTACTGCTCCAGGAGGCAACGGCTTCGGGCAGTATCAATCAATAAACTGGGGGTGAGTTGAGTGCTGATTTGGGAAAGATGGCAAAGCATACTAACAACAAGCAGCTGGGGCCTAGGCGTCATGCTTGGACTGTACGTGGCAGGCGACTCTGGGGCGTATCTCAACCCAGCCATTACCCTCAGCAACTGCATATACCGCCAGTTACCATGGCGGCGGTTCCCAATGTACTTCGCTGCGCAGATGCTAGGTGGTTTCGTTGGATCCGGTATCGTATATGCAAACTACATTAGCTCCATCGACTGGTTTGAAGGTGGAAAAATGCGAACAGTGCCTCCTGCCGAGAAGGCTACAGCAGCAATATTCTGCACATATCCACAGCCGTTTCTTACAAAGACAAGCCAGTTTTTCTCGGAGTTCATCGCAAGTACATTGCTGATGTTTGTCATCTTCGCATTAAAGGACCCGAGCAATAACGGTGTCCCAAAGGTATGATTTGTAGCAGTAATGTGTGTGGTGATGCTGACCATCATGTAGTCCGATAAATGGTTCCCTCTTTGTTTGTTCTTCCTGATCTTCGGCCTCGGATCTTGCTTCGGCTGGCAGACTGGCTATGCGATTAATATCGCTCGTGACTTCAGCCCAAGACTGATGTCGTATGCTGTTGGCTATGGTCATGAAGTGTGGTCCGCTGGCGGCTACTACTTCTGGGTATGTCTTCCGACCATATCAATAACATCTGCTAATTCATGTAGATCCCAATGGTAGCGCCCTTCCTTGGCTGTGCGTTTGGTGGCTTCCTTTACGACATCTTCATATATACAGGGCCTAGTCCCATCAATTCGCCGTGGTTGGGCTTGAAGCAGCTCACGCCTTGGAATGCGATGCGAGCGAGAAGAGAGCACATAAGGAGAGAAAAAGAGGAAGGTATTGTATAAATCGCTGTTCTTTTCCGAGGTGCTCGTTTCTTGTAACATAGCTCATGCAAACGTGTAGACGCAAAGCCTAGCTAGGAGGCATTAATAGATTATGAAGTAACGGAGATTCGAATATGATGGAGCGACGAGTATGTCAATGCAAGTGAGCCTGTTCAAATGAACACGTAAGATGTATTGAACATCAGGTTGCACCACAACCAATCTGATCTGACTAGTCGAGGAACGTCCTACAAATGTGGTACCTCTAAACTTGCCAGTAACAAGTTCACGATACTAAACAGTCCTTCGCCAAGGATCAATCCACTTGCAAGCACGATTATAGGTGTCTCGCTTCGACCCTTCCATCGCCGCCACCATAGACTGAGCAGACCGCCTATTGTACGCGCCAACGTGAAAGATGGAGTGTTATACATGCCTGCACGATAAGTCAGTTGATGAAATTTTGGAAGGGAGGTGACAAGTCATACCAACAGCAACGGCGATTCCACCAGGCACGAAGTCGATCCACCATCCACTCAAACCCCTCTGCTTTCTGTTGTTACCCCAGACTCTGATCATAGTACCTACGGCGAATATGACAGCCGCCCCGCTAGCCCATTCCTTGACCATTGGCGGTAGGCCCTTGCCTGTCACCAATCGCGCAGTAAAGACCCACACGTATCCTGTCGGCACTTCGAACAGGCCACCGGGAATGGTGTATACGTTTGTGTACAGCTTGTATACAACAGCAGACAACACCGCACCGAATGCTGAACCGATCATCTGGCCCCAAAACTGCGCATTCGGCGCTGCGCCTAGCAGATGACCACACTTGAGATCCTGTAGTAGATCGCCTGCTTGTAGTGCAGCAGACTCGGAGATGGCGCCTGCAACAAGGTTGATAATGACCGCATTCTTGGCACCAGGCCCAGTGGTGGGCGTGACGAGCGCGAAGACGAGTTGAGTGAGCTTCGAGATACCAGAAACGGGGTTCAAATCTGTTTCGCCAAGTGCGCGGACACCCATAATGGATAGGACGAGCGCAAGTACGAGCGATAGTAGGGTAAGCCGGAAGGGAATGAGGCCTGGGAATGACACATGGACGGCAGCGACGCAAAGAATTAGCGAAGCAATTAGACCGATGATAGTGGTACGGTTCGAAACAAGATGCTCAGGCGGGGCATCCGGCTCGGCACCTTCAGCGAGATGTTGCTTGATCGCTGCCAACGGGTTCGCTGACGTGCCATCGCTGAGCTGAGTGTACTGTGGCTTGGATGTGATGTTCAGCGTGAATATCTCTTTCCAAGTATGCGATTGGAAATTTTCTTTTGCAGTAGGGTAATAAGCTCTTGCGACTGTGATGACGGGACGCAAAAGAAGCCACCCCAGGCTAACAAGGGAATCCGCGAGCATAATGGCAAGAGAGATCCAGACTATCCAGCCTTTTGATCCGTTTGTCCAGTCTGACACTGGCCCTGGAGCCCATTCTTTGTGCTTGGCGAGTGGTGAAAGGATGCCCCAGCCTATGATGGCACCGAGGAGCATATGAAGCGTCGTAGCAGGACCCATGATGATACCTTGACCCACGTACGCAGGCGAAGGGTTCAAAGTCCAGAGCCAGTTCTGCGCCAAGGGAAGACCGAAAACGGGTATGTCGTGGAGCTGCGGGATGAAGTACGATACGACAGTGTATAGTGCGGATCCGCCAAAAGAGATGAGCAGCAACCTGATCTTAGATCTCCAGTCCCCATCTTCTCCAAGCTCTTGATCTGGATCCTTCATGCTGTCATCCATGGACGGCCTAAGATCGTGCTCTTCCCGCTGCGCGCTTGAACCTTGTAGTAGGCCCTGTGCCTCCTCTCCGTCATCGGACTGGTCATCCCTATCTTGGATCCCTTCGCGTACCATCATCGTCTTGGACTTTTCATCTCCATGGAGCACCTTGATCAAAAGAGCAGTCGCAGTCCCACTCGGAAACTTTAGCTTCTCCCTGATGATCATCTCTTTCCGTAGTGGTACCGCAAACACAACACCAAAGAAGCAAATGCCCACAGACCACACGATCAGCTTCCATAGACTTATATCCAAAGGTCCGTTTTCCTCAGGTTTCAACAGATAGTTCAGAGCAGGGATTACTCCTACGAATCCACATCCGAGTGGCATGGTGCCGACCGATCCCGCAACTGATTGAACCAGAACATTCTCAACCGGCGTAAATGGCAACTTGAGTGTCTTTGCAACGACCTTGAAGTATGCGAATCCGATCAGAGCAGAAGGCATAGCCATGCCAGAAACCCAACCAGTCTGCAACCCAAAGTACATATTCGAGAAGCAAATCACCACACCAATCGCCAAGCCTACCAAAACACCTCGAAGCGTAAAGTTCTGTGGCTGCGACGCCTGTTCAGCCAGGTACTTGCGGGCTCCCGACCTGCTGCGGCCGAGCGCATGATCATCCGTCTCTTCACCATGCCCTCCTCTTTCATTTTCCAACGATGCGGATCCCCGGTCTGGTGCCATCCTCGAGATATTCTGGAGCTGAATCGACTCAGCCAGCGTGCGGACGAGGAAGCATTCAAGAAGAGAGGAAGAAGATCAGGACGTCCAGATAGGAAGATAACGGAGCCCTGACATGGAATGGCGTGCTTGAGCATGTGCACGCGATGATGCAAGGTGATCGGCTAGCGTGCAAAGCTCCACACGTGATAGCCGGATATCATTGGCAGAGTCATTGCTTATCTCCGATTTGTCAGATGGCCAACACTCTAACGTGCATCGCGGACTGCTAGACTAGGGGCGCGTCGCGGGTCCGCATACCACTCCAAGCACTGTGCAAACCTCCCAGGGACCTACTATCAATCCCGACTTCGCGATGAAGTTCTCCACCGCGCTTCTGCCTCTACTGGCAGCTCCTTTCGTCGCTAGCGAACATACATCCAACTGGGCCGTCCTCGTCTCGACATCACGCTTCTGGTTCAACTACCGACATCTCGCCAATGTACTCTCCTTGTATCGCACCGTCAAGCGTCTCGGGATCCCCGATTCGCAAATCATCCTCATGCTGCCTGACGACATGGCGTGCAATCCTCGTAACGCCTTCCCTGGAACCGTCTACAACAACGCAGACCGCGCGCTAGACCTCTACGGTGACAACATCGAGGTAGACTACCGGGGATACGAAGTCACGGTTGAAAATTTCATCAGATTGATGACGGACAGAGTGGGAGAGGACATGCCGCGGAGTAAGAGGCTGATGACGGACGAACGGAGTAACATCCTCGTATACATGACGGGCCATGGCGGAAACGAATTTCTCAAGTTTCAAGACGCAGAGGAGATCAGTGCATTCGATCTCGCAGATGCATTCGGACAGATGTGGGAGAAGAAACGGTATGTCCATTTCCTCTATCACACTCATAGACCACCCTGCTAATCAATGTCCCAGCTACCACGAAATCCTGTTCATGATAGACACATGCCAAGCCAACACCATGTACTCCAAATTCTACTCTCCCAACATCCTCGCAACCGGCTCCTCAGAGATTGACCAATCTTCCTACTCACACCACGCCGACAACGACGTCGGCGTCGCAGTTATCGACCGCTACACATACTACAACTTGGAGTTTTTGGAAACTCAAGTCCGCGATCCGACTTCCAAACTGACGATGGGCGATCTGTTCGACAGCTACGACGAGGAGAAGATCCACAGTCACCCAGGTATACGGTACGATCTCTTCGAAGGAGGAGAGCAGGCGGCACGGGAGAGACGAGTCATGGATTTCTTCGGCAATGTGCAGAATGTAGAAGTAGAGGGGAGGAACGAGACAGGATGGGTACAAGAGGCGGGAAGTGTGGCCAAGATGGCGAAATCGCATGACCAAAGTGTTGAGAACGTTAGTTCTGAACAGGTCTCACACAGTGCACGGAGAGAAGGTGCTTGGAAAGTGGATGAAGAGCAAGGATGGACAAAGCAAGCCTACGGAGCTGCGGCGCTGGTAGGCTGTGCAGGCGTCTGGCTTGCGGGAAGTTGGATAGAGTCCATGTAGTGGACCGTAGAGACTTTCACTTTTCAATATTCTAACGTTAATGATACCCAGTACGAAGTAGTCCGATTGATCTGAGCTGACTGGCGTCACACCATCACATGTTGTACAAAGCTATTGGCGAAGCACTTGATTGGTACTTTTCTACTGCACGTAGACCTCGCCAAGATGCAAAACTCAAAAGGTATCGTATGCCGTTCTCCGTGAGCCATGCTATGCACCGAAACTCCTCTAACAAAAATCAAAATGCCACTTCATTGCGATTTGAAACCCCACATGGCATCTTATCTCGCTCCATGATCTGTGAACTCCATGCTGCCAGCGAACAATGCTCGCAAAACTGTCATAATTCGGTGCTCTGACTCCGTCCTTGAGATACGCACGCTCCGACTCTTCTAGATTGGGTTGTAATCCCCAGAGCTAGATCCACCATAAGCCATCTCCTTAAAGCCAGCAGGGACAGTCCAACCATGCACGGCGCAAGCACGCATATACGCCTCGACCGCTTCGCCAACACCATAGTCCATTGGGGCACCTGCCTGTAGACGGGCGGGCTTGGGATCCAAGCTAGAAATAGCCATGCGGACCTGGAGAAGAACAGATTCGATTGAGGAAACCGCGCTCCAGCCATCGTTGGTAAGAAGCTGCATGCACATGGCACCACCTGCGGTGACGTGACCACCTCCACCTTGTTGGAAGCCGAGGAAGCGAGGTCTGATGACACGGACAAATGGCGGGCTCATGGGGTAGTCCTTACCGAAACGCAGCTCCAAAACGATGCTCTTTACGTCCTTGCTATTCATGTCTTTTGCAAGTGGCAGAGTGGAATCGAATGAGTGCAGTTCCACTATCCACTGGTAGATGTTGTCCATCTTGTCTTCGTCGATGTGCCAGCCGAGTTCGTGCGGCGGCTCCTTGTTCTGGATGTCGATGATGTCTTTGAAGTCCTTCATCAAACGCCTGGTAGCAGCGGTTGTTGCCCATGCAGGCATCTGAAGCATCGGCAGCTTTGTGTAATCCAGGGTGCCAGGGACGTAGTCGGTGAGAGGCTTGCTAGATGATGACTTGCCAAAGATCTTCGACGAGAACGACGCTATCGAGGCCATCTTCGACTTGCCCTTGTCGCCCATAATAGAGTTTGGTGTGGGAAGAGGGTCAACTTCTTGGACCGACTTGTGTTCGTCATCAGCCTCGAAAATGATGCGGTCCTCGTCGAGAGTTGCAATACTGGCTCCGTCGTCATCGTCTTCAATTTCAATGGGATCGTACTGCGTCTTTCCAGAAGCTTTCTGCCGCTTGTGTTTCTGTGCATCTGTCAGCCAAGGTCCATTTGTAGGTAGGGTACCATCTACCCGAGTAGCCTTCGCCTTAGGACGTCGAGAGGCAGCAATAGCATGTAGCGGTATGACGAGATTACCCGTTACACCACGAGGCGTGCGGCTTGGGTCCTGCTCCACGCATAGAAGCGGCTTGTTGCCTGGCTCTGTGGTTGCTGCAGTGTCTTCGCGTGATTTAATGAAGAGATATCGTGTCTGGATCCAATCGAGCTGAGCAACTACTAGATGCGGAGTTTGGCTCACAAACTCTGCCGGAGCATTGACAATTTCATTGAGAGCCAAAGTCTGTTGGACTTTCAGCTCGCTCATTGTCCAGGAAATGCCACCGAATGCGGAGTAGCCTAAGCTAGTATGAACATCAGGAGCGTGGTAAACACCATGTCCATAGGCTCGACCGTGGGCAGTTTCCTTGAAGTGAAGTCCCTCCCGAATGATGGTGTGCCAGTTGTAAATAGGACTGCCATGCCATGCGAATAGAGTGGGATATTTGAGGCTAAGCCGCTGGGTTGTCTCTTGCACCGCATGGATAAATCGGCGCTCCTTGTCAGGAGCACCCATTGCAAACCGGAACTGCGCCCAACCTGCCATACCATATAGACGCTCCTCGGAACTACGACCATTTGATGCGTCTTCTTCGCTGTCGACCTGTAGAATGCAAGCCCGATTTGACGCGATCACCCAGCGCAGTATCCCAAGAACAGCGGGGGGTAGACGATCAACCCAAGTATTCAAGGTAGACTGTGACTTCCGCAGAAGATACTTCCTCATTTCTTGAACAGGTGGTAAGAGATCAAGCAGCGCCGCGATAGCCTGCGGCTTCTCTAGGGTACTCAAGTCATCGAAATTCTGGTTGTAGATATAAAAGCTTGCAGATCTGAACTCCGTATCTGAACCCGGTGGTGGAGCCGATACCTTCTGCTGTTGCGATGAAGCTGGGCGTGGTATAGCGTATGGATCGTTCGGAACCCCTCCTCCAATTACTGGGATGATAGGACTTGACACTTTTACAGCCGGGTAAAGTGACGCATCAATCACGCGACAATGTAGCGTCTTACTCGGGTTATCGTCTGTTCGAATCACGATCCACTGGCCGTTCGATACAGGACAGGTTTGCCTCGCATCATCGAATAGCATCTCAAGAGAGGCAGCTTTGAATCGCATACTCAAGGCGGCTGGTGGTGGTGTACTGGCTTGCGGAGGTACTGGTTGTGCAGTGTCGGCAGGGGATGCCCAGGTTCGTGGTAGTTGAACCTGGACATAATCCGTATCGTTGGACACTGGAGGTGGAACGGCCAGGCTGAGACCGGTAGGGAATTCCCTAAGCCTGCTTGCACGCGCACTAGCGTAACAGAAGCTGACGAGCAGGTCAACAACTTTCGGCTGTGACAAGATCTCATGCTCAATACTTGGGCCGAAGCCTAGCGACATATACTGATATAGACATAGCGGATTGTCACAGACATAAGGCTTGATCGCTTGTAGGTCGTCGGGCATCCTACTGAAGCAGATCAGACAGAACTCGGTACATCGAACGAAATGTCGTAGTACAAATTGCATCCCTACAAGCGGTAGGCAGTGCTCCTGGCCAACCGAAGAGGTAATGTGGTCACCAGTAACAATCTTTGGCCACGCATCACTAATCCGCTCGTCTTCGTAGTACTTGTCGTGCGATGCATCCTGATCCGTAAGTGATGCGTTCAGGATCTGGTCGTTATAAAATGACTCAGAGCCTTGCCATGGCATGCCTCCGTAACGATACTTTAGGAGCATGTGGAAGCGCTGCTCTAACAGCTCGTTTAGAGGTCGTGAGATGAACGAGTTTCGAAAGCCTTTGGGAAGTCCTGACGAGACATTCTGGGAATCGCCTTGCGAATCTTCCCGTTGCTTCTCCTCATCCTTGCTCAAGATTGTGAAAGCTGATATCGCTTCTTGCATTGTTGGCTTATATGTCGTACAAACGCCGACACGGATGCCGAAACTTCGTCGAGCTTGCTGCGCATCGTAAGACCTCAAGTCGTCCATGCTCTTGTATCCTGACGAATATTGGAAGACTGCGACGAGGTACTCTGTCGGCTCAATTTGCCATGCTTGCATAGCCTCTTCCGAGATGCCGAGTTTGGAGATGCGGATGGAAAGAGAGACAAAACAACCAAGGCCGTCCATCAAGCCTCCAAGATGTCCAACCTTAAATCCTTCACTCTTAGCGATCAAGAGATCACTCCGGATTCGTTGTCGGAAGGCAGATGTAGCTTCTGTATGGCCACCACCCTGGAATGCGCTACTACCGTTTGCGAGCTGCGGCTTTGGCATCATGTCTTCGTCACCAGGAAAGTACTCGTCTTCTTCTTCTTCGTCGTCTTCCTCGTCGAAATCGTCAAACTCCTGTGAGTCGAGCATCTGCTGGTCGCCATCGCGGTCGGTTGATTCCAGTCTAGTAGAAACTAGCTCAAGAATCTGAGGAACGGTCTTCCCAAAGGCAGCATCGGCGATGTCGCTGAGGGCAGCAGCGACACTAGCAGAGGCATTGTCGGCACCGAAGATCATGCAAGTGTGGCTAGTGGGGTAATCGGATACTTCTGTGTAGTTTGTCAGCTATGTTCAACCAAGCAGCGTAGGCATGTTGGTTGACCGCTGAAGGCGCCTTGCTAGTCGTTCGAACGCCGACGAGAGAATGACATACCTGGAACCAAGGCTGAGATCTCCAATTGCTCGCCATCTGCAATGCACATGAATGTGAACTCGCCGTCGTCGCCACCAGCGCGTACATTTGAGATGCCCGCGATCGAGACGCCATCCGCGGCCTTTTGAAGGTCGGCCTGGAAGTGCCGCCTCGGCATGTTGACGCGCTTTCGATAGCTTGCCAGGTACTGGGAGGCAGGAAACTGGTGTTGTTACGGAATATTTGGCGTTGTTGCAGGTGCGTGTCGGATTGAGGCCGGTGGTTGAGCGAGCGGGCTGCGGCGCAGTGCAGATCGGTAGTAACGCAGAAAGCTCCAAAGTTGTAAGTCTTGAACAGCTGTGTACTAGGTAGTAAACAGGTGAGTCGCGTTGATAATCGTGTTGACGCACTTTCCCTGTTTGTGCGAGACAGTAATCACGGAAAGGCTCAATCCAGGCAATCACGCCCAAGCCAGCGATGAAGTTGTGGAAGAGAAGAAATAGAAAAGCCAAAGCGATTGGCGGCCCTACCTGAGCTCAGATTGCTTCTACAGGTTCTTGGCAGACTAGATGGCCTGTGAGACGCTGCCTGGCGTCCGCGGATATCAGTCAACGAGAGAGGTGAGGGTGCAGGATAGCGCCTGTGTTGCCTGGAAAGTGGAGCTTGACTGAGCCACTCAAACGCAGGCCGCAGCTCGCAGAGGAGCTCTTCCAAGGATGACTAGCTAGTCATTCAGCGACCCTTTCTGATATCATTGACACAATGATTTTCTCTAATTGAAAATTGCAGAGTCAGAAGAAAGACGCACTCCAAGATATGGAAGATGCCGTCATAGCCCCTCCCCCACAATTTAGCTATGCGGGAGGGAAACTAAAGGTTCCGAGCGTTCGGCTATTCCCTGCAACATTCAGGAACGCCCGCGACATCTCCTAGTAATCCCGCGATCGCCATGGCCGTGTCTGAAGAGAAGACGACGACGCCCAAATCAACACATGTATCTGATCCCGCGCTTGCTCCTTTCCTCGAGCCGCGCTTCGATGCCGCCGAATACCTCAACGCCACGCTGCCTTCGCTATCGCTAGCTTCAAGGCCAAAATCGAGTAATGCCGTCTCGTTAGCCGACCTCTCTTCGCAGACACAGGACCTCCTCTCACAGCTCAATGCGCACACGACGCGATTATCGGCCATCTTGACACAGTTGACCGATGACATCCTACGGAGCGGTGGGCGGTTGGCGTACGAGGTGGAAGTGCTGCGTGGAGAGGCTTTCGGGCTTACTGAGACGTTGACAGATGGGCTGAAGGGCGATGTCCAGAAGTTTATACCAGGCGGGATCTCGATAAAGACAGAGTCAATCGAAGATGAGCTCAAGAGCCCTACTACATCGCAGACAGATGCACCGGATGCGCAACCGCCACAGCCAACGCTTGAAGAGCCCGACGAGACAACTCCAGAATACATCTCGGACCTCCGCACCCTCGCCACAGTCCGCTCGCGTCTCGAGACGGTTATCAAGGTCTTTGGCGAGGCCATGCACTGGTCAATACCACCGTCTGAGGTCTCCCTAGGTGCTTCGCTCATCAGCGTCTCCGCCCCCGAGCCCGGCACAGACAGCGCTTCGCGCGAACAGAAAGGCAAGGAGTTTGCTGCCTCGCTACGAACCGAGATCGCCGACCTCATCACCGGCGACCCAGAAGGTGGCATGGAGAAGGCGGAGATAAGGATACAGGCTTTGAGAGACCTAGCGCAGGTCTGGAAGGGCACAGCAGAGGAGAAGGCGAGAGCCAAGTTCGTGGAAAGTCTGGTCAAGCTGGCAGAGGACAAGCAAAGGGAACTCGATAGAGAGAAGGAGAGGAACAAGGACCGGGGTCAGCAGAGGCCAGGCCGGAGTGGTAGTGTGCCAAAGCAGCAGCAACCTCAACAGCAAAGAGGCGGTGGGTTCTTAGAGAATCTTCAAAGGATACGAGGCCTTGTGGAATGAAGAATGCATGCCCTCGCTCATTGTAGATCACTTCTTGAAATGTGCCATCACGTGAATACGCGTCAAATCGTGTCGATGTGAGAAGCGACTGCGTTTACTAGTACGTAGATGGATGGCTGTTGCAGTTTGTTGCGCTAGAAACCCCTTCTGACTCGAACCGCATGGTTATGGAACCTATCCACATATGCAGGGCATTGTACACTCTATCAGCGCATCACATAGCTTGTACATCGAAGGTCCAGCTCAAGTCGTGCAAAACGTCTCTTTTCATTCAACGTAATCTCGTAGAGTACAGAACAACAAAGCCCAATGGCGCACAAACATCCTCCACAACAAACATGCCTCGCCTATCCCAGCCCTACTCCTAGGCTACGACTGATCCCCCACAGGAGTCAACCCTTGCGGGAACTACGACCGTGGGTTCACCTTAAGCCCAAGAAAGAGGGCAGAGGGCGGATGCGGCTACCAGAAAAGTACAACAAGAAACGCAAAAACAGAACATTGTCGAAATTCAACACGTCCAAACGCCTGTCCATATGCCGGGGTATCATAAGCGACCGAACTCCGAAGTACCACAAATCTCACTAAACGCGTGGGGGAATCAAATTGAGGGGATAGCCTCCAAGACAGCCATCGCACGTTGTCCCTCTGCTTCAAACGCCATGATTTGTCTTTCGCAGGCCATGCGCAGTTTCTCCTCGCCTCGCTTCGCGTTGTAGAGAACCCATTGTTCGATAGTCATAGACTTCTCATGATCTGTCAGACCTGCAATGACTGCGTCGTAGATCTGTTCAGGTGTGGAGCCAGCGGTCTCGATATTGTCCAGGCCGGCATCGATGAGAATGTCCTGCATCAAACCCTGGGCCTCTCCCTGAGAAGCAAACAGCATGTCTACGTCGGCAGGCTCCCAGCCATGAGTGTTGCCCATATCGTCAGCTTCGCTGTGGGGAGGTGGTGTCCTCTTAGGAGTGCCAACCATGAGATCAGCGGGAAGGCTTGACATATCGAAATCTGAGTTGATGTTGTCATGCGGCTGAGTCGGTGTCTTCTTAGGCGTTCCAACTGGCAGGTCGCTTGGGAAACTCTCGATGCTCGAAGATCGAACCCGCTTCGGCGCTGGTTGTACAACCTCGGAGAATTGTGTGTCCTCCATAGTATCGCTCATGCGCTTCTTGCCACGCGCAGGTTGCGGGGCCACCTCAGAGAGTTCTGTGTCTTCCATAGCATCACTTGTGCGCTTCTTGCCGCGTGTGGCCTTCTTGCTGGTAGTGGACGCGGTGGATGAGCGTGCTGACGGACGCTTAGCTTTCGAGGCGCGCTTGCCTTTCTTTGCGACAGGAACGGGTGGGTTGTAGATATCGGAGAGGGTATAGAAGAGACACTCGGGTGAGCGTTTACGGTGCTCTTGGTTCGGGTCATCGCCAATGTCCCAGGCGTCTAACGCCAGAGAGCAATATGGACATGTGACGCCGTCTGGAGTTTCGTCGGAAGGGTCATAAAACCATCCAGCGGCGACCATCTGGTCTACTGAGGGGTAGCCGGCGCTAGTGTCCAAAGGCCACATATTGCCAAACGTGTCGCGACGCGCCGCCACCATCGCGTCAGATGTTGGGTCCTCTTCAGTCCTGCCTGGATCACCGGCACGCAGGCGGATACAAGCGATGACTGCAAAGCCGCAGCTAGGTGAGTGTGTGGCGTGCTCATAAGCGGGAATGTCTGACTCCTCCCAGCCGTCGAGTTGGCACTCGCAGCTGAAGCATTGTACATTGTCTGGGCTGGCGGTAGTTGGCCTCCAGACAAAACCAGCAAATGCAAGATCTTGTGCCGAGGGTGATGAGAGTGGCCATGCGGCTGCTTTTGACTTTGCACCTGCCTTTTTTGACCTGCTGCTTGTCCGTCGCGTCTTGGTTGTCGTTGCTGCTCCTCCAAAGGTCGCGAGACGCGCCTGGAGTGATGCCAGCGCGGCGTCCATGGCGTTTGGCTGTCGTGAAGATCTTTTGTGATGTTCTTATGTGCTTTTTCCTTGTGTTCCAAGAGCAGCGGCTGAGTTACCACGCAAATAAAGTGTTGCTGATGTGGAGTGGTGTGGGATGGGTGGGTTGAGAGGAAGTCGCGTCTTTACGCGGTAAGAGGGACCGGCGCAAACATCTGATCGCCAAGGCTCGTAACGGAAGCAACCGCGCTTACGTCATCCACCCTCTCACTTTGCGCAACCTCAGGCATCGACATCTATACAAGATGTATTTACGCCAGCCAATATTCCGGATAGCGTGGTGCAGAAGGCCTCTGATTCAGGTCAATCGCCGTTTCATCTCATCCGAAAAGACCGTACCCGCCGACAAGCCACATGCATTCCAATCGCTGCCTCCGGAGTGGGAGGATGAACCCCCTTCGCTGGAGGACTTTACACAGCTACCACACAAGGACTTTGGGAAGAACCAGCTGATACAAACGAATGAAGAATTCAAGCGATCATTACGAGGCATTCTCCGGCAATTTCCACCCGTCACCTATGCGTTTGCCTATGGCTCCGGTGTCTTCCCTCAGTCAGCTGCGACAGCTTCGCGCACGTCGCAATCCCCTCATCCGAACGCGCCCGAGGCGATACTCAAGTGGCAGAAGGGCGGAGGAAAGATGATAGACTTTATCTTGACACCTCGGTTCTCGCAGCACTTCCACTCGCTCAATCTGCGCGAACACCGAGACCACTATTCTTTCCTGGGGTCACTCGGTTCAGGGGTCGTCAGCCATGTGCAGGACAAATATGGTGCTGGTGCCTACTTTAATCCGTATGTGATAGTGAACGGAACTATGATCAAGTACGCTGTCGTCAACTACGAAACGCTCCTTCGCGATCTCACCGATTGGGACACCCTCTACTTCGCCGGCCGCTTACACAAGCCCGTCAAGATTCTCCACGAAGAGCCCAACCTCCGTGTCGCAAACCAACGTAACCTCCTCTCTGCCGTACGATGCGCCCTTCTTCTTCTTCCCGAGAAGTTCACTGAGAAGGAACTATATTCCACAATCACTGGCTTGAGCTATCAGGGCGATCCGCGTATGCAATATGGCAGCGAGAACCCCAAGAAAATTGACAACATCGTCACGCACCAAATACGAAACTTCAGATACCTGTACCACGACCTCATAATGTCACTACCAAATATCTTGTACGCTGACGACTCCGCGGTACGCACGGCTGGATGGATAGAAGACCAGGGCCTCGATCAGAAGATGTCACAAGACATGGATCCTGAAAGGCGGGCCACTATGATTAGGCGATTGCCCAAGAAGTTCCGTGAAAAGGTCTACTTCCAGTACCGCGGCAAGTTTGGCATCTCAGGCCGCGATTATCAGGAAATGTTGGAAGCAAGCAAAGACGAGTCTTCTGGAGGTATAGTTAAGAAGCAGGTTGCTGGTGACTTCGACAAGCGGATTGCCAGAGAGAAGGACGTTCCACAAATGGTCACCAAGGCGATCAACCAAACGGTCAAGTGGCCTTCGACTGTGCAGACTCTGAAGGGACCTCTCACCGCGGGCTTCTCCAAGTCGTTGCGCTACCTGCAAGAGAAGAGGGAGAAGGCAAAGATGAAATGAAGCGGAGGCTGTTAGGATGTTGACGTTCGCTATTCAAGACATGATTTCCTTTGTACTATCATCAAAAGCGTAGAGCAAGCGAGTCAAAAACAGTATGTCTCGAACTGTAATCGCGTATAGCCGCCGTTGTGCATCTTACGGGTCAGGCTTTGTATAAGCGGAAAAGCGAACTTAGACTTTGTACACAATTTAAATCATCAACACACTTGGTCTTCCCACGAACCGAAAAGGTTGTTGTCACCCAGCCAGATTGCTGTATATTCCTGAGAACATACTGCTTAATTTGCCATGCTCTCAGCTTGTTGAGGCACTGCTGCATGTTGTCTCCCCACCATTCTCCACAATCTCCACTTACTACTAACCAACTTTACCAAGGCCCACATCCACACCGTAATTTTGGACCTGGACCTCTTTAGATCGGTTTCATTTGTTTTGCCGTCTTCCTTTGACCCTCAGTATATAATATATCTAATTTGACGATTAGTCATCAAATCACCAGTCTGATAACCGGCTCAATGGTGTAAGCATTCCCAACCATCAAGGCAAAGACCACGACTAACATCCAATCAGCTAGTCGCATGATTCCTGCTTTGGGTTCTCAAGCTTAAGTGCAGGAGGTCCCGGGTTGTAAGTTTAGAGTTCGAGTCAGGCCTCTATCAACCACTAACATGTGTTAGCAAATCCCGGTTGAGCCCTGATATATCTTCCTTTTTTTGCTGGATTTTTGGGCTCGATTTAGGTCTATAGTAGACAAAGAGCGTCAGGTCTATTTCCTTTTTGTAATCATGCACTGTATACAAGGGAAAAACCGAACAGGTATAGATATAACAAGCTTTACATGAAACTTTCAAATGAGTATATATACAGCTGCATATAGTGAAGCCAAGTGTTTGGAAACACACTTCTACTGCGATACAATACAGTGTAACTCAACAGCGTTGTGCCTGCGTCTTATCACCAGCACGTCAATCAAATCAATAACAAGCTTTACTTTGCAGCCTACATTATCCTATAATAAGAAAACTTATAAAGACTAACAGTATTATAATCTCCTAGGTTTCTAATCTATATCTATATAGCTCTTAATATACTCTTTTGTAGTAGGAAGGAGTACTCTTAAAAGATAGGTTTATTTTTTCTCTTTGATACAGAGCATGCGTCATATGAGTGAAGTCTTGGTAGGTAATTGATAACATTGAAATCGCATCGCCGAGGTATCTTGGTATCCTACAAAATCCAAAAAGCCTGACCCTAAACAAAAGAACTGGTATCATCGCATTATATCCAATGTCAACAACTCCAAACGCCTAACACAATCAGTGTATTGAGCCAACACTCATCGGCCGCGCCGCGGCCACTCAACCTCCAAACCCCCACTACGATCAATCTCCCTACCCTCTCTCTCATCTCTTCTTACACTCTCGCCCATAACGACAGTAGCAAGCCGCCTCAATACCTCCTGACCAGTGATTAGATCGCCAAGGTTGCCAGGCGCGCAATCACCCATCTGAAGCCTTTTGCCAGTGACCTCAAAATACTCCTCTTCATCATGCAGACTCAGAAGCTGCATGAACACGCTGCACATGACAACCAGCTCCTCGGTCATGACCATGCTGTAACCCCAGGCGTGGAACGTGGCGCCGACGTAAGGTAGGTTCCCGTTCCTAGAGATGAACTGTCGGAGGAGGTAGCCGTTGGTATTTGAAAGTGGCGTAGGGGGAACAATGGATGGACAGAAGAGCGCAGGGTGCTTGAGGTGCGTTGTGTAGAGTTTGTCGAGCGCCTTGTAGTGTGTCCTTGTCCAAGGCTCGATCTTTGGAAGTGGTGTTAGGCGCGAGATGATCGGATGTGGTGCGGGAGGAGGTGGTCGTGTAATGGTAGACTTTACGCGATCAAGAAGAGTCGGTTGTTCACGAGCGGCTACTTCAGGGCTGGCTTGCGACTGAACGCTGGAAGAAGTCTCTATTGAGTCGTCGACAACTTGCGGTCCGCTATAACGCGCCGATGATGGTGCGGGAGACTCGTTCGAACGCTGCGAAACCTTGGAGAGCGGCGAGGGCTTACGTGCTGACAACAAGCTCTGCTGGAACCGCTGCTGCATCTTCGGCGGACTTGATGCAAGCCTGCTCGGCTCCTCGGTGATCTCCGTGATTTCGTTCAGGGTCCGCTCTTGCGGCTCATAGGCGTCAAGGTACTCATTTGCTTCTTCGCGGACACGAACTATAGTAGAAGCTGTGTTACCCTCCATCTCCACGCGAAACTGTCGTTGATCGGATGCTGCAGAGATCTTGCTATCACCATCGACAATAGTGTGGAATGGTGAGCTTTGCGCAAGTGGTAGCGTCGACTCTTCAAACTGGATCGAACTTGTTGAGATATCGGCACTTTGAAGCTCTCTCCTCAAAGGACTGCTCTTTTTTGGTGAGCTCATTAAAGCTGGAAAACGAGGTGGTGTGTCAATGAACGGGTTCGTCTTTGTTGGCGGAGATGGCTTCTTTGTTGCCATCGGCGGCGAAGACTCTGGAACGTAGCTTTCACCTTGGTCAAGAAGCTCTTCCAAACTGACTTTCTCCTTCTCTTGTCGTCTCGGCCTCCGTTGCTCGAATCGCGATGGTTGCTTCTGATTGAAGACGTTCGGCATGTTTGACTGGAAGAATGTACCAGTGTCATCACTAGCCTCGCTCGCTGGACTCGACTCATCTCCATCCTGCATTGGCTTGTCTTCGGACAATGGCGTCACAACATCACTGCCTTGCTCTTCTTCTTCATCCTCTGGTTGGTCTAGAACTTCGGGCTCCGGCTGTGCAGGACTGGGCTCCTTCTGTGGTTCTACTTCACCGCCGCGGCGGAGTTCGTTCGCCCTCTTTCGACGCCACTCTCTTAGGAGCTGGCCACGAGCCGGCTTAGTAGGGATGTTCTCTGTGAAGATGTCATGCAAAGATTCCTCCTTCTCTGCAGGCACTTCCTCTGGCTCAGCCGAAATCAACGAGCGACTGGCCTCCTCTTGCCAGATGTCGGCGAAGTCGTCCCATTGCGCAGGTTTCTTGGTCTGTCTTGCGGGCTGATCCTGCTGGGCTTCTTCGGTCACATTGTTTCTTGGTGATAAGCCAGGACGTTTCGCGGGAGGTGTGTCGACTCGCCAGCTCATCTCGCCCTCGCTTCTTGCTGGGCTTAACGGTGCTTCTTCTTCCTGCTGCTCCTCCTCCTCCTCCTCCTCCTCCTCCTCGGATTCCTCTTCTTCAACATTCAGATTCGGATATTGCACCTCGCCCTCCATAGGTGTGGGTTCTGCTGGTGCTGGCTCTGTTGATACTGGCTCCTCTGGTATCGCGTCATGGTCCTGGTCTTCAGGTGTAATAAGGCGTGACTGACGATACTTTCGTTGCGTTCGGAACACACCTTGTCTAGGAGCCATCGTGGGAAGACTCCTGATGGGGCTCGAAGGACCAGGCGCACTCTCTTCGTGTGTTTGTCCGTCAGCAAGCTGCTCACCAAGACGCAGACCTGCTTGAAGCTCTTTCCGGGTGCCTTCGCTGAAGCCTCGGAACAGGTCATCTAATGAACCGCGCTTCTGGTTGAGTGCCTGTTGAGAAGGTTCTGGCGTAAGACTAAGACGATTGGGATCCAATAAACCTTGCAAAGCTACACCAGCCGTAACCACGCGACCGAGCGTTGGCGTTTGTGACTTGGAACGAACGGACTCAAGAGCGGGCGGTGCTGATGGAAGATCGGCATCTACAACAGGCGTCACATAGCGCGGTAATTTTGGCCGTACAGAGTCAGCTGGCGCTGTAGAAGTTTCAGGTGGAGGTAGTGGGGGCTCTTCAGAATTCGATGATCCAGCATCATGCGTCGTGTCTGCGGACGGCCTTGTGTACTCATTCCTGAGTGACGACTTGACAGCTGGTGCTGCGGTGTTCTGTGCCTCTTCTGGTTTTGGCGGACTACGTGCTCCATTGCTAAGCAGTGTATCGAGTGATATCATGGTGAAGCTCTCGTTCTGAATGGTGGTATCGTCGACCATCCTCGTCGTGGCCTGGTCAGAGCCGAATCCTGCGGCATCTCCGTCTTCGGGTTCGTCGTCTTCGAAGGCTTGACCGTAGTCATCACCTGCGTCGCTGGAGTGGACGGAGCTTTCGCTGGGTGTTGGTAGGCTTGCGTGACCGTCCTCAGAGATATCAACATCGACATCGGCACCTTCACTGGTTGGTATAGGATCCCCGTCCTCTCCACTATCCGGTGTAAGAACGTCGCTTCCCTCCTCTTCTTGTTCGTCGGATTCCATTAGCACCACCTTGTTCGCATGCGGAGTGCCCTGTCGCGTCCGTAGATCCTGTCGCATGCTTCTTTGTATCGGCGAGCTTAGATTGGGTAGCTCCTCAGCGTGCATCACCGCATCGCTCATGGTCTCGGTAGTGGGGCCGGGGAGATCTGCGAAGTGTGCGCTCTTCCTTGAGGTCCCCGACTTCGAGCTTGAAGGATATACGGGCGTGACATCTTGCGCAGAGCCTTCTCGTGTGTCTGATGTCTCCGGCGGTAATTGCACGTTCTTCCTGGGCCGCCCTCTCCGCTTCTTGGGCGGTACATCGGTATCCACGTCGGCTGCGCTCGACTCTCCAGTCTTCATGTTCGTCTCTGGGGACCTAGATCGTGCGGCTCTCTTGACTGGTGTTCCCTTTCGCTTTGGCTTCGGGGTGGCCCCTACGTCAGACTTCCTGGGCCGTCCGCGAGGGCGTTTGACGGGAGATGACGCCTCGTGGTCCTTCAATGGTACAGTCGTTGTCTTCGTTCTCGTGACTCGCTTCACGGATGGCGACTCAGCGTTTACTTCGTCGCTTCCGGGCTCGGCCTGGACGGTGACCTTGATGCGCCAGGGGCTTGCGCCGCCCGCTCGTGGTGTGCTCATGATCATCGACTTGGTGGGCGAGGAGAACATCATCTCGGATGCCTCGAGTCTGCGGTTCTGCTTGCTCGGCGAGCTTCGCGCCATTGAATCTCTTGGCAAGGGTTTTCGTCCTGACATGGGGATGGAGCCGTCAAAGGAGATGGCCAGCGGATCCGGGCTCGAATCGTAACTACGGTCGGTATGGACATCGTCGCCTGCCGTTGCGCTTCGACCGCGGGGCGCCATGTCTTGGAGACCGTTCCGAGGGGTGTCTTGGATGTTAGTGCGATAGGAATGGTACAGGTGGGGAACAAACGTGCATCCGTCAGAATGCGGGACGGGCCACGCGACGTTGTCAGGGTAACTATCTTATCAACTCCCAGCTAGTCGCGACACCACGAACAAGGCAGCCTGCCACGCAGTCGTTTGCAGGTTATGGAGTCGCGATGGGTATTCATGGGTAAGCTGCGCATTCTGCACGGAGTTGGTCTGTACTAATTCTCGCAGTATCTACAAGGAGATCGGCCCGGGAAAGCGCGTAGCCCTCTCTAAGCTTGCTGTTGAAAAGTTCGAAGAGACTGGTCGTCCACTGCGCATTGCTATTGACACATCCATATGGCTTTTTCAGATACAGGCTAGCAAAGGTCAACACCCCCGGTTTCGCGCGTGCTTGAGTTATGCTAAACGTGAATAGGCGGCACGAACCCCGCTTTGCGCACCTTCTACTATCGCCTCCTGCGTCTCATCTCCCTCGCGATCCATCCCGTCTTCGTCTTCGATGGACCGAACAAGCCGCCCTTCAAGCGCAACAAACGCACTGGTCCGAACGTCGCCTCCATCCCCGAATTTCTCGCAAAGCAGCTGTTGAAGCAGTTTGGATATCCTATACACCTCGCGCCTGGTGAAGCTGAGGCAGAATGCGCGCTGCTTCAGCGAGAGGGAATTGTGGATGCTGTTTTGAGTGAAGATGTAGACACTCTCATGTTCGGAAGTGGCATCACGATACGCAACTGGTCACCGGAGAAGTCTGGAAAAACACCAACCCACGTCAACGTATACGATGCGGTCGAAACGAAGAACGGTCCGTCAGGGTTGGATCGCGAGGGCATGATCTTGGTCGCGCTGATGAGCGGAGGAGACTACGTTCCTGAGGGTATACCTGGATGTGGTCCGAAGACAGCATGCGAGGCGGCAAAGGCAGGCTTTGGCGCAGACCTGTGCAATATCTCCAAGAACGACTCCAGAGCCATGGCCGAATGGCGGGAGCGCCTGCAGCACGAGCTGAAGACGAATGAGAGCAAACTCTTCAAGCGCAAGCACGGCGCTCTCAAGATCCCAGACGACTTCCCGCGGTTGGACATTCTAGGTTACTACACACATCCGGCGATTTCGAATCAAGCTGGATTGGACAAACTACGCCGGTCAATCCACTGGGATCAGGAGATCGACTTTTCGGGGTTGCGCGAGTTTACCCATGATGCGTTCGACTGGGTCAAGCTCGAAGGCGCAAAACACTTTATTCGCAGTCTAGCGCCGTCGTTGGTAGTGCAACAATTACGCTTACGCGCTGGAAGCCTCGACCGATTGCCCTCAAACGATATCCAGGCCATACAAGAAGACGAGGCCCTTCTCATCAAAGGATTACACGGGAAACGACAGCACCCGGTCACAGACAACTGTACCGAACTACGAGTCAGCTTCACGCCTATCGAGCTTGTGAAAATCGACCTTAGCAAGGAGGATCCAGACGACGATGTGGAAATGCCACCACCCAGTTCCCAACAAGCTGGAGGGGATGCCGATCTCGATGACGATGATCTGGAAGAGGACGGTCCCAAGAAGCGCGGACCTACAAAGTTTGACCCAGAGAAAGCTGCGCGGATATGGGTGATGGAGACCTTCGTCAAGGTTGGCGTACCACTCAAAGTTCAAGACTGGGAAGTCGAGCGACAGACGAAGCAGAAGCCCAAGCGTGCAGCAACTGTGCAGGAGCCTGGCAATGCTGCACCAAAGGCCAAGGCCGCACCCAGGCGAACGAAGACTGCCGGAGATCAACCACAGGCTCGCATCGAAACCTTCGCCAAAGTAACCAAACCGGGCTCAAAGCTCTCGCGAGCCCTTGCGAAGACACAAGAAAAGACTGCCGAACCTCCTCTCCCTGTCCGGAAGCCTGTGCCGCAGGAAGACGATGTGGTTAGCCTGCTTTCTTCTTCCCCAGTGAGGACTCGGGTCACAGAACCGCCACCACGTCCTGAACGTGAAAAGTCGCTATCTCCTGTTCTCCCAGACCTACCTCCAAGTGTGAGCAAACGGAGAAGACGCGCACCGATACAACGTTCGAAGACGCTACCGGCTAATACCAGCAGTATCCTTGATCGGCCTTCGACACCACCCCTTCTGGATACAATAGAAGTATTGGACTTGGCGGACTCACCAGCACATCCCTCTCCTTCTCAACTGCCCGCGAAGAAGGCGAGAACACGGAACACCAAGGCCGCACCGGCTGCAAGAGCGCCTCGGGGTACGTCTGTAGCATCGCAAGCAACATTGGATGCATGGCGAGCATCGGTCACTCCGACTAAACGGCGAGGTGTGACACCAGCACTCGATGCAGTACCAGTTCCAGCACCACCAAAGCTCCGATCTCTATCGGAAGAAGCAGACTCGCTGGATTTGACCCTTTCTTCGCCGGAACGGTCAACGCGACATCAGCGAAGTAGCAGCGTACAACATCCCACAACAACATCTACGACGCGTCCACCATTGACATCGATATCATCGAATGCGTCACACACCTCTACAGCATCCTCTACGTCTAATAAGAAGAAGAGCATAAAAGATGTGTTTGGTGCATCGCGACCTCGCCGTACCTCGCCTCGTCTCAGCAAAACCATGTCAGCGCCTTCTGAGGTCGAATCTCTTGACCTCACATCGCCACGCCTTGTTCCAGCGAAGCCAAGATCAGAATCGCCAAAACATGAAGCCCTGGATCTCACGTCACCAGGACTCCTCCCAACGAGACCACAATCAGTGCCTTCAAAGGTCGATACGCTTGACCTGACGGAGCTCTCATCACCGGTGTTTAAACGCGCACCGGAGCCTCGTGAGAAACCTGCAGCCCCTACACCAGCATCTCCCCCACCGACTCACACATCACCTTCTTCTCTCCGCCGATCACCGCGCAGCCACGAATCGACTTCACCACAATTGCCATCTCGAACGTCACCGCCAGCAGCATGGAAGACACGAGAGAAGAAGAAACGAGCAATCGTTTTGCGGAAAAGCATTGTCGGTGCCTGGGACTTTGTAGACGTGGACAGCCCTGAGAAAACGGGTGACAGTGTAGCGGGAGTTGTACTAAAGGGAAAAGATAGGCGAAAATGGAGAGAGAGCGCCGTAGAGGTTCTGGATCTTACATAGCCTTGGTTGGCTATGTTCTGAATGTGGGGGTTTGCTTTGGTCAGGCGATACATGTTTGGGTTTTTGGTTCTGTATGATGCATATGAAGCGCGGAGTTGCTGATATACCACTTTGAATTATTATCTTTAAATGGAAGAAACCTCGGAAGGGTGGAAACAGCCAAGCTTTTGATCCCCACATTCCCGAACCTTCATCCCTCATTCAGCTACGACTCAGCTTTCCAATCTGTCATACCACTGCCCGTTGCGAATGACCTCCCGCGTTCCGGTCTGAGTGAACACACGATCGGTGATGCTCACATGGTCCTGCACCACTCGAGACTGACCAGCGGTAGTAAGCAGGATCCGAAAGCGGCCTGCGAAAGACTCCTGGTGCCTGGAGAGGATCTGAAGAAAGTCATTACACCAACTTGCGCCCGCTGCGAACGTCAAATCGTTTAGTCCATCAATAACGCATGTTTTGAGATGCGGAGTCGCTTGCAGGAGAGCCGAGAGCATCTCGAGAGCAATTGGCCAACTTTCATCTGACCCATCAAGCTTTTCTACTCGCGACTGAGCAACTTCGAACGCGTCGCTTTCGAACTCGAATTGCAAAAGCTGAGCGATCAGACTGTACACCATTCCGAGCAGACCGACTTTCTCGATATCGCGATCCCTTGCAAGTGTCGCAAACCGAGGTCGCTCACAGAAATGCGATATGATTGGGAGCTCTGCTGTCCATGCTGCGACCAGCGCATTCAAAGCAGCTGCGCGTGAGCCTGGTATATCAGGCGGTGAAAAGTCCAAGCTCGATATCCATAGCGTAGGAGAGCTTACTTCGTTCCCTATCCAATCGTGGAGTTTCGAGGCTACGTCGACCTCTGGAAGCCAAAAGCTACCGTCATTGAAGAGGGAGTGACCTTCAGTCCCGACAACATAGTGCTGCAGATCGGCAGCCAGCTTCCCTGCAGTCACGCGATTGATCAGATCGGGTGCCTTTGTGTTTCCATTGAAAAGAGCCGGGAACTCGCCACGCCCAGAACTTGGTACAGATTGGACAGCAGAGGCTTGGATGCACATACTCTTATGCAAACTCAACAGCAACTGCTGTGCTCTTTCCCCTGCGAATGTCAGGTCAGATGCATCGGGGTTCTTGTGTCTTTGTCGAATCATCTCATCGCGCCGCTCTTGTTCGGTGCAAAAGATTTTTAGTCGCGCAGCTTGAGCAATGCTTTGTTCCCGGTACATCTCCGTCACAGTGTCATCAATCTCTTTTGCGGCCTTTACGTATCGGTCCCTCATCTTCTCATTGAAGCTACTAAAAAACCGCGAGGTTTTGCTTCTCATGTACCATTCTATGGCGTCGCGATAAAAGTGGAACACTCGTGCATAGAGCTCGGAGAACAACTTTCGTATGGCATGTGTGTGTAAGACCAGTAATATCTTGGCGGCTCGTGCTGCTTTCTCAGTGATTTCAGTCACTGTTTCCGAGATGGTATCAGCGATCTCGTCATGGTTGACAGCAGCAGCAATGATGAATTTAAGACTACCGCATAATGCAGATGTGTAGTCGTTCTGGGAAGGAAAGATTGCGAATGCATTCTTGTGGGCATCGAGTCCGCCACAGAGTCTCCGAAATCGCTGAGCAGACTAGTCGTTTGGTAAGTAAGGTACATTCAATCGCCTGCCGTCGTGGTTGCTATCTCACTTTCGACTGTTTGCTCTTCCATGCACTTTCAAGACCGTTCACATAATCACTTAGTTGAGTAAATCCGTAGACGTTTCTGCTTTCTAGGGCTTCGTTCGCCGTCATTCGAGCCGTCTTCCGGCTGAAACCCATCTTCACTAATGTTGACGGTTGTTCTGGTGTTTCAAACGTCTGGCGTGTCTTCAGCAACAAAAGCCTAGCGGTCTCAGCCTCGTGAAAAAGAGCGTTGCTTTCACGACTGTCAGCCTCTAAATCTCAAGGTACGCACGTTTACACCGACCTTGGATTCTCATCCTGAAGCAAAGCTCGCATTCGCGCTTCCATCCGCGCTTCTGCGATGGCATCTTGCTCTTGTTGCGCACTGGTAGTAGCGTGCTCGAGCGTTGTATCGCCTTTCAGTTCACCTGTAAATCTTCTTACCAGAGTCAATCCTTCCTGATGCTCGACCTCGTTTCTTGCAAAAGCGCCTTCAACTGACATTTTAGCAGATGTGAAAACAAGATTGAAGTCCAAATTACTTGACTATTCGCATAATACGAACGAGGCTATGCATACCCCGCGCTGTATTGGTCACGATCATGCAGATCGATCCTCCGCCCCCAAAGGCTGATTACGGGATGCATGCCATGTATCCACTCTAACGAATCGCAGTCTTTTTATTGTTATCCCCATGCCACTTTGTGTATTTCCAAGTGGGTTGTTTGCGCTCTCTTGCATGGTATATGCTGCCACTAACGCCACAACCAGGTTGCGGTGGATGTGTTTTAGCCGCTTACTACCCTTCTCATGTCAGCTCATGCAGACATTAAATACAGCGCACATGTGCCGGCCGGTGGAATCGATGATTTGACCCCGGTCCAGGCAGGTCAGTACCTGGTCAGTTCCCATCATATGTCAATGCGAAGTCACCTTTGATCCATTAAGCTCTTTTCAAAATTCGACGCTTTCCACCCAAAGCAGCCAAGCAAATATGCATTGATCAAATACCTGCAGATGTACCAACACTCTTGATTCGGGCTCTATTGGTTATTGGAGGCTGTTACTCGTTGAGAGCCATTCGGGTCTACCACCGGCTGCCCGCCATGGCAGCTGTAGAGATTCCTTCGTCGATTTCTATGCAAAGCATTCACTCACACGACACGATTCAAAATCCAATTCATACCTCAGAGCCAGTTGAAAACGCTTCAACCATTGACGTTGACAAAGATGTCTCTACCTTCACCGATGACGTGGGAGGTGTTCCTTCCACAGCAGCGACCTCAGAAGAGTCTCATGAGGCTGACAACATTGCTGATGCCGACAGTAAGAATTGCGAGTCCAAAAAAAAGAGATGACTGACAGAGCCAGTAGGCCACCCTTCTCCTGAGACCAAGCTTCCTAAAGAGAAGCACAGAGAAAAGATTCTCATGGAACGTCTTGGCTCCGCTATAAACAAAGGGATCGCAGCTAATTTCGACAACACCACTGACTTGGAGGTGGTGACAGACAAGAGAAGCGAGCAACGTTATATCAAAGTAAGATTCGGTGACTCAGAATTTTATGTTGTGCCATGGACAGCGTGCTACTCTTGGCGAGTAAGTCTCTTGTCGCCACATACTACGAATGTAGTCGCTGATTACTACAGGCCATGGAAGCACTTCTAATGGAGTGGTATCGCGAAGATGAAGACACTTTGCGTGACATCAGTAATGGCGACATCACCATCTTCCATAGAGTCAACGGCTATATCCATCCCCAAACATGGGAAGAGGTCATCGAACATGGTTCTCAGATTGACTTTTGGACTCACTCTGCGTATGACTCAGACAGTTCAGAAGATTCACATCCACCAGAAAGCAAAATGTACGAAAGTAGTGTGCAATATGTTGTCAACTTCCGACGAAGCAGGGCCGACGGTGAGGAGTACTTGGTCACAACGAAGACATACAAAGAACCAGTGGAATTTGAGGTTGCAGACAACAACGACAGACTACCTGCGTTACAGGAGATCAAGGATGTCTTGTCACCACATCATCAGGACACGGAAACAACCGGAGAAATCACCGATGGCAAGAAGACGAAGCTTGGAACCCATGATCGCGTTGTCGAGACAAGTCTGAAGATTAACTCTCAGTATCTGCTCAACGTTCTCAAATCTGTGATCACGTACACGAGTACTGCACCGGAGAAACGGATGAATAATCTAACCACTGGCCTATTTTATCACCCTTACCAAGATCTCTTCCATCACCTTCCAGACTTACTCGAATACAAAAATGGAAACTCGGCTCTCCGTAACAAGCACACCACCTTTTTCAACGAGAAGTTTGACGAGCATCTGAACCTCCTGGATGATTACCTAAATTCGAAGTCCGGGGCGCCGACAGCGGAGTTCAATGCGCGTCTTGAAAGGAAGATACCCACTGTCACGTTTGCCACGTACTGGTTGCTGCTTAAGCCAGGGACTCAAGTATATGTTAGATACGATGATGGATCCCTCAATGCATTTATATTACAGAGGGTGGAAGGAGGCCCGTCTGAGCGTGGAGGAGAAAAGACCAACCGGAATTACAACATACTTGTATGGAATCTGATGTTTGATGGAAGAGTCATGTTGCCTGGCTTCCGCAACCTCGAAATCAGTGTCTTTGACAATGAACGAGATATCACTAGCCTCAAGGTTTTTCCAGCTCACTTCATTGATGACAACGACAATGGCAAATTGGAGGAGAGGCTTGTCGAGCGTGGCAAACGCTTCTTCACCTACTGTAAGGCCCCGGCGTTCCTGCAGTATACAGGCAAGAGCTCAGTGGCGAAGAATAAGACGGTAAAGCTTCTTTCCTTTATCTGTACGCGTTATGGCTGACTAGTGGTAGTACAAACGTGCTCGTGTCGTCGTCGAACATGCCTCTATGCCCTGGACCAATGAAGCCTTCGAAAAGGTCGACCATCATTCCCCTGACACATACTCAATTGCAGTTCGCGAGGTGACCCGCGCGGCGCGCTGCGAGTGTAAGGATTGCCGAACTTCTTTTGACTTACAGGAGAGGTACGATAAGGAGCCATTCAGCGATTACTTCGATATCATACCCAGTGAGACTGAAGTGCTTGAGCGCCAACAATATAAAATCATGGACTCTCACATGTATGCCTTTGTCTTGAAAGATCGAATATACGGTACGTTCTGAAACTCATACTGAGACATGCTGGCTGACTTCAACTTAGATCTACTGGATGTTGAAGGACTCGAACAAGCGAGCATGGCTGAAGACGCTATCAGTAGCCTCGTGATGGAAGACAATAACAAGGAGATGATTAAGGCCATTGCTCGAACTTACACCGATAGTGACCAATCTTCAAGATTCAGTGCAGACTTCATCCATGGTAAAGGTGAAGGCCAGATCATTCTGCTGCATGGCCCTCCCGGTACTGGGAAGACGCTCACAGCTGGTAAAGCTTCATTAGAGTGACCTTCTGGCAATGGAATGCTGATTACTCTATAGAATCTGTTGCTGAGTACACCAAGCGGCCTTTGCTCAGCATCACCGCAGCCGATCTGGGTCACGAACCTGAAGCGTTAGAGACGAGCCTCTTGCGCTACTTCAAGAGGGCTAGCGACTGGGATGCTATAGTTCTGCTTGACGAGGCAGATGTATACCTTGAGCAGCGTACAACTCATGATTTGAAGCGCAACAGTATTGTGTCCGGTAAAGCAAGCCCCTGGTCATGATGAAACAAGTCTGATACCTGATGTAGTGTTTCTACGGGCGTTGGATTATTTTCAGGGCATACTCTTCCTGACCACAAACCGTGTGGGTCACTTCGACGAAGCTTTCATGTCACGCATTCATCTATCGCTCGGATATGAACCGCTCAGCAACAACGCAAGGGAGAAGATCTGGGACAATCTGTTCAAGAAGCTACAGCAGGATCACAAACGTGGCGGACCTGAGATCACTTATGAGTATGACGCCAAGAGGTATGTCCAAAGTCGCGACGTTCAGGCTTTGGAATGGAATGGTAGAGAGATTCGGAACGGTAAGCTGATACACAGTCGCAAATTCGTCCTTTTGACTAACAAAAGCCCTCATCAGCCTTCCAAACCGCCGTGGCGTTGGCTGTGTTTGATGCCAAGTACAAAGCAAGCGGCAAAGTTCCGGAAGTGACAGAAGCCCACCTCAAGCAGGTTGTTTCGATGTCTTCAGCGTTCCGGAAATATATGACGGCAACACATAGCGGTATGGATGCCTCGTCCTGGGCGTATAAGCATGGTAATCGCGAAGACAAGTATCCGGGCACGCTGGCGAAATGAGAAATTTCGTGGAGAGTCGGCAGTGCTTTGGCGTACCTACTAGCACAACAGTAGCGCTGGTGATGGTCAATTGCTCAGGAAGATCGAGTCGAACGGTATACTACGCTATTTGAGTGTCGTTTTCCCTTGGTAGCGTTACAGCACTTTGCACAATCAGTAGTTCTTTCTTAAATAACGTACGTTATCTTGTGCACCCATGTTCAAAATACCTCCCCCAGGACAGAGGTTCGAGAAATTGCGCAGTGGCCATTGGGATAGCACTCTGGAAAATGGGGTGGCTGGACGCGTTTTGTTCGCGATGCAGGGTCCAGAGACGCGAAAGTTGGACCCCGGTGACGAAAGCTCGGTAAATCTGGCCACCTGCGCTACTCAGACGTCATCTCAATGCACCAAGAACTTTTATATCATTAAGCTGCGACGCTATGAGTTTGCAGTCCGATGCTGACGTACATTAATGCCAGCCCATCTGTTCCGATGTGCTTGTCATCGAGACATGGTCGATGACCCCCACCCACAATGAAGCACCCTGGTCGGAGACTCGAATAGAGACTAAATATATACATCAACAGAGGTTCTTTCATAGTCTTTCGTCGCCCAGGTTCGATGCAGAAATTGTTCAGGATAAAAGCTCGTCCAGACGCGTAGTCCAAGACGCCGCTGAGCCACCACCATCTACCCGGGGTCCAGCAATAGAGATAACATCACCCTGAACCGGTGAGTCGCTCTGCACAGCGTCATCATATCCTACAACCCACTCAGCGACGTGCGGATCCACACAATGCATAGCATCTGTCAGCCCGCACAAGGCTGCCCTCCCGCCCGCGCGAGCGCACTCCTCTTTCTGGCAAACATGCGCGTTGATGCAATCCAAGCTTCGACATTCATGTCCTTTGGAACATGGTGTTCCGAGTGCTTTGTATTCTAGAACGTTCCAGACGTCTGGACTCAGAGGGTTGCCATGGGATAGCATACAATCGCTTGCGATACAGTTTCCGTGTAAGTGGAAATCGATACAGAGCTCCAGGACCCTGGTACGTTCTTTGTAGGCCTGAAGCTCTGCAGGAGTTGGAATTTGCAGCCGAAAATCGAGTCGTTGCCTTGTTAGATTGATAGGAACAAGACCGTAGCGAGCTTGTGTGGGTAGGGGTGACGGAAGAGGAGGCGCATCTACTTCTTTGGTAACTAAGCTGACATTGGTGAGACCTTTAGTCGGTACAACAGTAACGGAGGTATTCGCAAGCTAAGATCATTGTTAGTGGGACATCTTTAGACAGTGTGAATGACAGACCTTGGGCGTAATCAATTCCGCTGGAGCCTTGGTAGAAGTTGGCTTGGTCGTAGTGTCGATAACTCCATAGTTCAGCCGGCTTGCTTTGAAGACGTTGGCGAACGATACTGTACGCAAGCCAAGCCTACGGATGTTCTCATCAACAACCAAGCCGGTGACTATTGTCACTTTCTCCTTCTGTGCAAGATGGCGATTCAATGTGTCATAGTATCTTGGTGATCCACCCGCACAGAAGAATATGTGCTTACACTGTCCACTCGCCATGTGTAATTTAAGGTTTTCTGAAACCCAGTATGTCAGCCCACTATTTAAAGACAAAAAGATGCAAGTATTACCACTGATTCTTATCGACACCTGGTTCTCATCACCCGTGTCCACAAAGTCAAAGAACGGACTAACTTTCGTAAATTCGGCAAAGTGGACTGCCAAAGGTCTCTTTCCACCGATGACATGGTTTGAAAGTCTCTTCAAACAAGCAAAGATCTTGATAACGATTTGATACCGCCCGCTCCGCGCGATGGCGGGGAGTACTGCTGCAAGCTTCTCGCGCACAACAGCGCGAAGACGCATCGCGGTTTCCGCACCTCCATCGTTGCTGTACAACTTGTCATGAACCTGCCAGAACGTTAATACAAGACAAAAAACTCCGATGAACGGTGTACCATGTGGCTCATGCCATCGATGAGAACCAGTATGACTGCATCCATGGCATTGTTAGTTGGGATTTTCATGACATTCTTACTTGCAGTCCTAGGGATAGTGACTGTAGTCGTGTTTTGTGATTTCATTACTTCGCTGCGAACAAGCTCGCTCGCGCCGTTGGACTTCTTCAAGTATTGACCGTATTCTGAGACCACGGTCTAGCAGCAGGTCAGCCGTTGAACACCAATACGCACAAAATAGAGGATGTTACCGCCAACCTCTTCTGCAGTGCCTGACCTTCTGCGCGCAAGTTCTGTATCACAGCTTCCTGCGCTGCCCGTTCTTTTCGTGCCGTCATCGCAGATATCCCGAAGAGTAACGTGTACGTGGCGGTCAAAGGAATCCAGATACGAAACTTGTGCAATTCGAGTGGCGAGACGTCCATGGAGGAAGGTGCCAGGGACTGAGATCAAAACAAGGTCTTGCCAAGGCAGGGCGGACAACTAAAGGCAGACGTTTCGGGTTCACCTTCACCGTGAAGTCTCTACACCCAGGACAAGAGGCTGTGTTTGTTTACATTAGTCTCAACATCACTGGCAATTGCAACGCAGAGACATTGTGTGGCTGCACTTCCGCCAGAGCGACCGTTGTCGAGGAGCTCGTTATGGAACTAATAAGACTTTCCATTGATGCAAGAGTTTAAGTAAGAGAACAGCTAGTTGATCTGGTATCGTCTGGTAAATGAGAACACTCTCCGAATCGAGAGCGAGTCATACTATCCCCTTGTATTGATACAAAACAAACGTGTAGCAGAATGTGCTACCTCCCGTGCTTGTAGAGCACTATCAAATGGTATCTTTCTACACTATCCGCCTCATCACTCCAGAAAGAAACAGGCCGCGTCATGTAGTGCGCAAGCATGTTGAAACCGACACGATCACGCCCTTCGTAAACGCGCGTCACCAAACAAAAGAAATTCAACGAAGTACAATGTCCGCCCTCGTAGGGTTATGTTGTAGCCACTCGTCTTCGTGTATCCGCGCAATCGCCACTCGCTCCGCATGCTCACCGACCCACTTAATCAGCATGACATTCAGCATCTTCCAGGGTCCGGTCGCAAATTGCTCGTCATGGTCGTGGACGCGCGAGTCCCAAAGGAATCGCTCTCCGTTCCAGATGGGTGTACCTGGGGGGTGCATGGTGTTCAAGCCAGGTTTCCGGCTGTCGGGTGAGGGCTCGCGCCATAGGCTGCGAGACAGCAGAACAAACTCAAAGGGACCTGTGGATGATGGCTCAGATATCGCTGATTCGTAATCCATTATGACACCGCAGTGCGAATTCTTCTCAACGTTGATGAGGTGTGAGCATGGAATATCCTTCTCTTCATGCTGTATTTGTTCTGCAATGAAGGCGTCCGCAGAGATGGTTTGTGCTGTAAAACGAAGCGTATTCGACTCGTTGCTGTGATCTGATCCGCGTGGTGCGTGGAAATATGGCGGGTACCGGATGCGCAGGGAGTTGCCCTTTTCGCGTCGGACTGTATATTGCGCCGACTCGGGCCCGATGTGAAAGTTTACCACCTCTGACTGGAACCATTCGCCCTCGCTCCGTGGAATTTTGTAAATATCTGGGCAGGTCGTAGGGTCGAATGGAAAATTAACCGGACCCTCATATGCAGTCCAGCTCCAGGACGGTTCGTTGACATCCTTCTTAATCATCTGCCCTGCAGGACACCAAAGTAGAGAGAAATCGAATACTGCCTCTGGCAGGCTGTGAAGAAAGTTGCCTCCGCAGTTTTTCGTCAACGCTTTAGAGGCTTTCGAAAATTCCTTCGATGGATAGGCCTGGTTTGGCGTTATGGTGTTGCTGACTAGTTGGTTGTACTTTCGAAATCCAAAGAACCAATTTTCGATTTCACTAAAGTCCGCGTCTTGTGATTTGTTGCTTGATAGGCTGGCATTTGATGATGAGCGCAACCTGTTGACCAACTCCATAACGGAACCACGTCGACCAGATGAACTTGAGCGCGGTGATCGTGAGCCATCGCTGTTGTTAGATGCTTGTGCTGGCTCTGGTGAAAGTAGGCCGTTTGCTGTTGTTGGCCGTGACTCTTTCTGGGGCGACGTCGATCGTCGAGACATTGGGCGTCGTATCCAGGAAGGCGATAACCGATCTAAAGCGGAAGGTGGATCTGTGGACATGACGAGCAGCGACATGGAGGGAATTGTGTTGTAGAGAAGTAATAAGTGTCGGCGTCGGTCAAAGCTGTGGTAGAGTGCGCTGTAAGTCTCCTACTGGCAGTGTGAAGCGTCAGACCTCAAGTGTCACAGAGGCTGCCTCGCCTTTTGTGTCCGACTCCTGTAGCAGTGTTGCCGCTACGGCTGCGCCCCTTTGGTTGTGTTGTGAGGTATGTCAGTGAAATGTGTGCGTGACGACTTGCGGGCACTAGGAGGCTGTGCATGATCTGGATCACCGGCTCCACAACGCCCCAATTATCTGCTTCGAGTGCGCGCCAGTGGTTTCCAATGGAGTCGCGTCTTGCCGAGACTTGTACCTGGCCTTGACTTGCTTGTTTCCCCGGATATAAAAAAGATACGCACAGAGTCAAGTGTTACTCGAGCGACGACCTGTCTCCAGGGCTGTTCCCAGGTAGCGTCACTCGACAGGGGAGGCGCACACTGACATGGCAATCTTGCGCAGTTGCTTTCGGCGACTGACACCGGCCGCTTGACCTTCCCATCTACTATGAGTGAACGCGTAGGTGCACAGAAAATCCCTACAGCATGGATAAGCTTTCCTGGTGCCAAGTTTTCTTCGAGGTCTGCGAGGGTGCGAGGGGGTGGCGGATAGTACTGCGCCACACGTCGATGCAACGAGAACAGGGCAGCGGCCCATCCAGGGAAAAGACTATGGCATGACAATACCAAGGCGAGGTGTTTGGTTCTGGGTTCAGATGGCCGTCGGGTGGAGGTGTGGCTAGTGAGGGCTAAGGCGAATGCGGCCCAACGCCACCTGCGCCACAACTGAGGGGTCAGTCGCCCTCTCCGTGTCGTTGGGCTGTAGGCTGCTGTGACGCGTTTACTCCGCGTAGCTTCATAAATTCAGCTGGCAACGACAGCGGCCGACACGCAAATCCCAACCTAACACTGACAAATCGCCACCATGTCTGGCTACGAAGGTAATTGCGGGTAAACACAGGCGCCGTGCAAAGACTGACGCAGACAGTCGAACACAACATCTCCACAGAGGACGACAAGTCGCGACAACCCTCACGTCGACCAGACCTGTCGACGTTCTTTTCTCAGCTTGAACTGGTTGACACGTCGGATCCCCACGCTCACACAAATGCCAATGCTCTACCGCAGCCCGAAAACATGACGGCGGCATTCCGCTTGCTTGCCAACGCTTTTGAGACTATGCGCGGACGACCAGCGGACGAGAGCAACGAACATGGGGATCTGTTGGCAAACATGATTGAGGTACTCCGCGCCAATGCCGACGATCCGCCCACAGAGTTGAAGGGTGTGCCCAACAGCTTCTTGGATGAACTGGAGCGGGTACCGAAGAAAGCGCTGAAGCCTTCCGATACATGTCCCATCTGTGTGAACCCATTCCTTGAAGGTAAGTCGCGTGCCTCAGTGAAGCGAACGAGGAGCTCGGCTAATTGGTACATGCATAGACAAATATCCCCTCGTTGTCCAGCTGCCGTGCCACGAGGATCATCGCTTCGATCTGGACTGCATAGGTCCTTGGCTTAAGCTGAACTCAACATGCCCTCTGGATCGCAAAGAACTTTTGAAGAAGAAGCAACCGCCACCGCCGCCTGTGGACGATGAAGAAGAAGACTATGATGATATGTACGCCTGAGAATGTTCCGCTTTGGCGCCATCACAAAGCATCGGAATTAGGGTATACCAACATCTAGCGGATGAGCATGGATGGACCATCATCGATCAGGCGCATAAACGGATCGTACCGGATATTGAGACTTATTGCGAAACATATCTAGAGGCTCAGCACTGGGCAATGGTTTGGCGCCACGCCTTCGCCGCCAGCTCGTGGATCGAATGGAATCTGACATATCTTCCCCACCATGCCTGCCCTCCATCTTGACCAAATGGGTCCTTGACCGAGTGGGTTCTTTACCGACCCCCCTGCACCAACTGCTGGCCTTGCTGCACGAGCGCCGCAGGGAGTAAGAGCTCCTCACTGCCATGCATGACCGCATTGATGAGTGCAAGCGCAAGCTCGTCATATCGAATGAAAGAGCCAGAGGAGCCTGCAACCATCATCGAAGCTTCACCAATAATACTACCTCTCTGTACGACCATGCCTGGTCGAGCTACGATCGTGATCCAGTTCTCGTGGGTCTTTGCAAAGTCGACCATCTGAACTTCGCCCCGGCCCTTTGCAAAGTCAGCACTTTGGCAGCTTGTTTCGGATCATTCTATCTGCAATATACGCGCGTGGTCTATAGAACGAAAAGAATCGCCTACTTTGGTCTTGCGCATGGAGCCTTTCATCCATAATGACCTGTCTTGATCGCGTTCAACCATGCCACCTGACAAGTGTAAATACCGAAAGGGCTTTGCGCCGACTGGCATTGTCGATGCAAACGCCTCAGCGAACGCCTTGGGATACTCTAATTCTAACACAGGATTACCAGCAGTCGTTGTCATACACCTTGACAACATTAGTAACTATGGCGCGAAAAGACGCGAGTGGCTGGGTACCAGATGCACCCGTCTGCTCCGGACAGCTTCGCAAGCACATCATCGGGGTATTTTGTAAAGTCCTCAAGCAGCACTACCTCGAGCTTAGCGTGCGTCTCGATCCCGGGTGGGGGCCGTCGTGACAATGCGATAACCGTCGATACGAGTGGATTTCGTAGCGCGTGATGCAATACATGCGCACCGATGCGACCAGTGACACCAGAAATTACGATCTTGAAGGACATGTTGGTGACAAAGTATCCGTGTCCGAGAGGTTTGTCAACATCGCGGGTGGCTTTGTTTATGTGACCTCCTACACCGCGGAGATTGGCCGCATAAGCACTGGTCGCCCTGTGGATTACCTCCGCCGGGGCATCTTTCCTGCCGGTGGTGTCTCAGTAATTCCAATTCCCTAACTCCATCGCCGGACGAGCCTTCAGAACAACGAAAGGAGATCAGAACACCTCGAGACTCTCAACAACGAGGGATTTCTAGACATTAAGAAAAACCGCGCTTACTGAGGTGGCCATGCTTTTGTACGAGCCGAAGAAGCCGTTGCACATTCCCGGAACTATATGACTTAGTAAACTAGAGTAATGCTCGGCCTCCGTTACGGACGAATCCCGGCCGCCGCCCCGAGGAGTCAGCTCCACATCAGCAATTGCCATCGCAACACCTTCACCCCACTATGAAAGTAACATGGCCGCCCTTATTTGGTATGGTTCCGTGACAGGAATTCGGGTCTCCGTCAACTACATCGCGTCTATTATTTGGTGTCGTTAAGAGTAACATGGATTCATTAAGCAACGCGAGTAACACTTCCAAGAAGAGACCCTCCAAGAGTCTTCGCCGGGCATGCTGGGAATGTGAGATCACAACCCATTCATGTACGCTCAATTATAAATGCTAAACATACTACAGGCAAAAAACCCAAGGTTCAAGTCGATGTTAGCCCAGCGACAATCAGCCCTCGCACAAGTATGGACAACCCAGGACCGGATCGGGTAGACGAAGTAAACCCATGCTCGAAACACATCCAAGAAAGGCTGTGCAAACTCGAGCAGTTATTTGAGAGATTCGTGTGTCGTAAAAATGCCACCACAGCCGCAGTCAATACTGCGCCGCGCAGTCCTACCCTCACTGCCTCGGGCTCTAGTGAGAAAGAAAGCAAACCGGATATGTCCGGATACCGAAGTGACGCGTACAGCATCTCCTCACTGGGCGACGGTATTGTAAGCAGCATTGTTCCCGCATATCGCTTGCACTAATGTTGCCAGCTCGGAGCATATACATGGACGTCAGCGCCTTCTATCCGTACCTTGGTCGACAAACCGGGGACCAAAGGGCAGCCTGCAGGCTATGACAGAAACCATCGAACACTGGCAGCCCTACTACCCTCACAACATGATGCAGACATCATCTTCGAATCGTCTAATGGGTGGATGATCCTAGAAGGCATCTACCGGGCTTCCAAGGAAATCTATGTCCACAAGGACTTGCAGTCGTATGCTCTGGACATGCAAGCCGTTGCACAAGAGCGAACCATTATCGTGGCGCGCACGCTTTTACATTTGGCGATTTGTATCAACTCTCTCCCACCAGAGTTCGACTGTTCGCGACTCTCGAGCATGTGGAATTTAGACGCAACGATGCAAAACTATGTTTCAACGGTAACATCACTTGTAACTTCCTCAGATGAACAGATGATGACTCTGCATGGACTCGAGACGCTGTTGCTCTTGGCTCTTTTTCACATGAACAGTGCTTCACTGCGGCAGTCATGGCTCGTTGTGCGCCGCGGTCTTAGCCTGGCCCACCTGATGGGGTTCCAACGCATTATCGCGCAAGAGGATCTTAACCCGGCAATCCCGGCGGTCACGAATGCAAAATCGATCTGGCGCTCCTTCGTCGACCTTGATCGGTATCTGGGACTACATCTCCGCCTGCCGTTCGGCGCGGATGACTATCCAATTGCGACAGATGCCGATGCACATCTAATCCATCGTTCGAAACTCAATTACATGACGAGACAAGTGGCAGAGCTTGATCGCGATGTCTCACCCCAAGCATACTCAGCGGCGCTGGCACTGGACGAACAGCTGGAGTTATGCATGAAGGAGATGCCCAAGGACTTTTGGGAGGTGCCAAACATCCCGTCTACGGCAAGATCACCAGAGTCATTTGCTACTTTGGAACGACTGATGGTGCAAGTCTGGCACTTTGAGATGAAGATATTCATCCATTTGCCTTATCTACTCAGAGCACATCTGGACAACCGATATGATTACTCCAAGGTCACCGCGTTACAGGCCTGCCGAAACGTCTTGATGAGATGGTTTGCCCTTCGCAACTCAAATATCACACAAGCCTGCTGTCGTTTCGCCGAGATCGGAGTGTTCATTGCCGCCGTCACTCTCACACTCGACATCGTCATCGAGCTGGGCACAAAGGAGAAGAGCGAGGTGAAGAAGACCAAAGGAACAGATTTTGCTATGATCTGCCGTCTTATCGGCGAGATGGAAAAGCTGGCCAGCGCAAGCCCACGCGAAAGGATCGCGGCGCGCAGTGCTGTGGTGCTTAAGAAGATCCTCTCGTCCCTAGACCCGAGCAAACAGCCCGTTGGCAAAGTACGCCATACAATACCGTTCTTCGGAACAGTGGAGTTGGAGTTTATGAAGCTGCCCATACGGCCAGTATTCGACATCGACTCTGATGCAGGCAAGCTGTTGAACGCCACTGCTACGGGGCAACATCTTCCAGTGTTTTCGTTCATCGACAACTCTTTGTGGCCGCCGGCTGACGACGAGTCAGATCAATGGGATATTGTCCTATTTGACGGTCTTGAAGACCGCGATACCCAGGGCAACTGGGTGTTCTAGGATGGTGTTCATTTCGCTTGAGGTATTGTTTAATCCGGATATAAACCACTCTCATCCCAGGGCTCCGGATACCGCCCTGCGTGTGCATTCAGTAGCGCACAAGGTCCCTGCGACCCTTTCTTTTTGTTGGAGAACATTGGATGCACGGTTAAATGGGCCAATGATTTTGTTTAAAGTTGTCTCCGGCGCACTGGTTGATTCACCTTTAGCGTATCCTATGTAATATTGTCGGTTTCTGCGTTTGTTTCCTTCAACAATGATATCCCTAGGGGTGGCGAATGGGCACAGGCTGGACAGCGGGGTAAAGGCGTTTCAGTAGCAGTCGCACAACAAGCGCGGATGGTGTGATTAGTATCGCGCACAGGCGAATCGAATTGAAAGATCAAGTCTACCAACAAGCAAAAGCAAAGCGCACTAGTGTCGCCAGGTGATGCACCGTGTTGAGTTGGCAGAGGGTTGCGGCGGCAAGGCTGAGGGAGGGACTGCAATGTGCCGCTGGCTGATAGGCTGATTGGCGCCGGTACCAGCATGAGGAGGGCCGAATGCGTATCTATCAAAGTCTCAGCTTGGCATGTCAAGTTTCGCGTCTGTGATGAGAGTATCGGCAGCGTAAGCCGAATATCAGAGTGAAGTGGGAGTTCTAGTCGCGCCTGGCTATCGGTGAGGCCAGAAAGATCGCCCGGAGACGGCCAACGGATCGCCTTCATCCTTGGCCCAAGCCCAAGAACCCTGACTTGCGACTGACGGCTGGCCAAGCCATCTCACACGACCACCTTCGCTTGCGCGACACGACTCAACGCGCTCCACCCGTGCATGTCGCTCCTCTCTCCTCCCCGGCCGTGATTGTGCAGACACCTTCACTCTCGCCAGCAATCCGCGAAGCATGAGCACGCAACACCACGGCAGCCAGGGCGACTTCTGGGCCTGCACCACCCGCGATGCCCCCAACCCGCCGACGACGCACACCGAGACGACAACGCGGAACGACGCCGTAAATTCGGGAGCCGCCCTCAGTCTGTTCGAATCAATCATCACCTCCTACCCGCCTGTCCTTGAATCCTTCCTCGCCCAGATCTCCACCGTCACCCTCCTCGAACTCTACCACACATCACGTCATTTGCGCCAGTTCCTGCAAAGGTATCCGCTCGCGTGGAAGACGCTGTCCTTTCGATTGCCTCAGCCCGCCGTTGCAGTGGGCTCGCCAGGCAATGAGACGCCCGAGAACAGGGAACGCCAGTCCAAGGCCTACTCGTTCGACGCACTGCTGAAGCAGATCATATCGCCAAATGGCACACGATTGACCAGCCTGGACCTCTGCAACACGGCCGTGACAGGAATTGCGCTGGTCGGGAGCGTCCTTGCCCCGCGGATCGACACCCTCCAGCATCTGTCCGTACGAGGCTGCAAGAATGTCTCCATCAAGTATCACATTGTCCCCTTCCTGGAGCCATACACATTAAAGGACGCGCCATGGATGCAGAGGGACCTCGCTCTGAAGAGCCTATACACCTACCGTTGTCGTCACCACCGCCGACGGCCCTATCTCCCCTCCTCCCTTATTCGGAGAGACTCCGATTCCGACCCCACACACCAGCTCATCGAGATCTGCCACCAATTAGGAATTTGGACAGATACAGCATGGTGTCCGACACCAGGCGGCAGGTGCAACCGGAGGAAGGACTACCACGCAGGAAGAGCAGGACCGCAGAACATGGAAGTCTGGGTACCCTTTGATAGATTATGGCGATCAAGCAATCGCATCGGTCCTGTGGAAGGCACGACAAAGTTGGGCGAACACGATGGCAGACTATGGGAGATTGCTGAAACAGGCGAGGACGGCGAGCCGCTCGGCCCAGAGGGTGGGAACTCCGCAGGAGAAGGCAAGCATGTTCCAGTACACGAGCGAAGGAGCCACACTGCGTTTGTTGAAGAGGTCAAATGTGCGCAATGTAATGACACTATTCTGGAGCGATGCGAGTCGTGCAGTGTCCGCATGCACTGCATGGGTTGCCGGAAGACGCTTTGTGCAAGTTGCGCTTTCAACAGACCGATACCGAGAAAACGCGTGAAGACACGGCATTTTGCAAACCTGGCTTTCGGCAACAGCAGCACATTGGGCGGCACACTTGGACACGCATCGGGGTCTTCTGCACCATTGGAGGACAGGAGTCAAGAAGAGAAGGCTGACCAGAATCGCTTCTGGTGGGCCCCTGGTGCCACCCGATCACCAAATCTCATGAATGAGAGCGCACAGGACGACGACTCATCTGATTCCGAAGACGGCGGGAACAACGGAATGCCAGTACCTCCAGCGAATCGAGAGCCACCAAAACTAAACATGCATTGGTGTTGCCTGGAGCCTATCTTTTCTGGTGGTGGCGGCATTGCTGTGCTAGGCACCGGATTAGGCGGCAGAGGCGCTGATAAGATACGCGCAGCACCATTACCGCGGACGAAGGAGTTTGAAGATCCGGACTTCAGCAACACGCTTCGGCCTGTTGACTACGTCCGCGAGTTGAAGAACAACGGCCTGTATGAGTACGTGCTTGGGGAGGATGTTGATATCCTGTCGTACTTGAAGCAGGACTCGCTTGATTTGCAACAGCAAACATGTCCGAGAGGTCTATGCAACGACTGTTACCGAAGCTTCCGCTGGAAAGTGTCATGCCGGGCATGCAAGAACCCCATTTGCAAAGAGCATGATTTCAGAGCGCTAAAGGTCCGCAAGTGTGGCTATCGGGATTTGCATACCGAGCGAGAGCACGTACGATCGCATAACGAGCCGCCACAGCGTCTTGTTATACCAGAGTTCAATCCAAACAGGGCCAGCACACCGGATCCCGAACGCACACCTACAGCATCGTCATCCCATCTAGATTTCTACTCCACTGGTGACAATGAATCTGAATCTTCCGAAACACCCATGTCTCAGTCACAGATCATGGTTGCTCCTCAACACTCGTCAGTCGATATGTCGGCCACAACGTCCTTCAATTCCATCTCAAACCCCGAACCTTTCCAGCTTGCAACCTCGCTCTCTTTTGTTCCTATCAGCACCGGACGTCCACGCTCTTTCAGTGTATCTGGCGTTCGCGGCCGACCCACTAATGCTTGGTCGCCGAATTCTCAACGTGTCCCGGTTAACCATGCAATCATGAACCCACTTCCATTGCCCTGCAATCCACGGCATCCTGTGCAGTGGAGTGGTTGTGGTGCGTATTTCTGTCAGTACCCAAGGCCTGCAGGAGACAACCGACCACAGTGTCCGGGAATTCTGAAGGAATGCTCGGAGTGTGCAGTTCTTGTCTGTGATGTAAGTCTATTCCCAACATCTCTTCTCATCTGTTCACTAACACACCTTTCAGCAATGCGCGTCCTCGAACCCAGCTTGCACATGCACGTTCTGCACTGTCAACTATCACTGTCCGACGTGCACACACAAACCCAATGTTCGCGCGAAATGTCGGCTTGAGGCAGAGATTAAACAGAAGAAAGAGGAACAGCTCCGTGCGATAGCCAAGCAGAGGAAAGACAAGGAAGAGCGCGGAATGGCAGATGAGTTGGCTGGAGCAATGTTCGAGTTTTTCACAACAGTATACGATGAGAGCACCGGCAACCCGACCATAGACGGCTCCTCCGCATCGTTCACGCACGACTTGCCCATTCCGAGCCCAGACTCTATTACTGTAACAACAGAATTTGGTGTCATGGAAGAGCCTGCGAACTTGACGACGATTAGTGCATCTGGACCTTCGCCCTACCATGCCGCTTATGACCATTCCGACGATGAAGAAAACAACGTCGAGATGACTGAAGACGTCAATGAGGATGTCGAAGCACTTCAGCAGGGCCTAGCTCAGATGCACCTAACTCCTGTGCCCGGCATGAGTGCTCACATACTACATGTGCCGGTAGAAGTCGAGCCTGAACACATACACGATGACAACGGAGAAGAGTCTGACGAGGTCAACGACACCGGTGCCGAGGCGGACATAGATACCGACGACCTTGACGCGGGCGCTGAAAGCACCTTTGTAGACGAGTCCGGTGATGATACTCTGGTTGGAGGTATTCTTACACCCACAACCACCATCACGGCATGAGACTAGACCACGCAGACGCGACGCAAATACTGCTCATTTCAACAAGATAGCATAAAAATCTCTTTGGATGCAAGTCCTACAAAGAAACATTAAATTGACTTTAAGGAGTAAGGTTAGGGATCTACAGTCTCTAAGGAGGCGGGATCTAAAGCAGGTGATACCCAAGGAAAATACGGTGAAATGGGAAACAGCTACGGCTTGGTGGGCATACGGGAATATTGGAGTAGGAGTAGGCGAACATGGGAAACCTGTATTCTTTTGCGTTCCGCATTTTGGCGTTCATCCTTGCTGTTCATTCTAGAATTTGGTCTTGATTCAATTCAATCGTTTGAACTTGTCTGTATTATAGCCAATCTTTCTCCTTCAGTCAGCCCTCTGTTGACTGCTCTGAAGAATGCTTGTCTCATTTCCTTGCATGAGATAGCTGCATGATCTGGTGTAAAGACATGTGTATCATTGCTTAGACTATCACATTATCTATTCCTTAGCGCTCAAAACCTCCTTGACAACCTTGATAACCTCTGCAAACGCATCCTTTGGCGCAGCTACCACACCCTTGTTCTCCCTGAGTGTCCTTCCAAGGCCAAAGTCAAGAGGCTTGCCGTACGCATCGCTGACCTCACCACCTGCCTCCTGAACGAGGACCACACCGGCAGCGTGATCCCAGATCTTCTCTTGGTATGTCTTGCTGACTGGCAGTCTGAGGTACAAGTCACCGGCTCCACGGGCAATGGAGCAGTACTTGGCTTGCGAGTCCATGCGAACTGAAGGCTTGGTGATGCCGAGCTTTGATGCGATGGCAGCGTTGTCGCCTTGTGATGAGTGGCCGGCTTCTACAGATTCGCAGAATGTGGCTTGGGTGACATCTGAGAGGGGCTTCATCTTGATGGCCTTTGCTTCTGTGAGAGCACCCTTGCTCAGCGGTCGGCTTGTAGCACCCTGTCCCTTCACGGCACCGAACAGCACGCCCTTGCCCTCCTTGTCATCTGCGTCTTGTCCGGTAGTGGTGGTGAGGGGAGCCTGGTCGTCGACTGGGAGGTTGGGGCAGCCGATGACACCTACGGTAGGTACACCGTCTACGAGTAGACCCAAGCAGACAGCGTATTGTCCACCACGCAGGAATCCCTTTGTGCCGTCGATGGGGTCAAGTGCCCAGATCCTGCCCTTCCTGCCGCCCTCGCTGTTTCCCTGATCAAGCGCTGACAGCATAGCATCTGCGCTCTTGATGGGTCCACCAATCTTCTCTTCGGCAGAGCTGTCCTTTAGCTTCGCTGCTTGTACCAGATCCCAGACAAGATCACGGAGCGAGTCGTTCTTGCGCAGGTCGTTGGCATCCTCCTCGCCAACAACTTCGTCCTCAGGGAAAGCATGCTTTATCGATGCGATGATCAGGGCTTGCGCGCCGAAGTCGCCGATTGTGACAGGGGAGGAGTCGCTCTTGGATAGCGTGCCTTTGGAGTGGCTCGAGTAAACCGATTTTGTAAGGATGGACGCTCGCTGAACAGCCAGGAGAGCGATCTCCAATTCCTTCTCGTAGGCCATTGTGTGTATGCTTCGATTCGAATTCGTATACAAGTGTTGTGATGGATGAAGTGCGGTCGACGGGTAGATGTGGTGTTTCAGTTGAGAGAGACGAGCAACACTACGAGAAAGCAACGATGGGTTGAAGATGGAGATAGCCAGGATGACGAATGCTAGCAAGAAGAATCTTGATGGCGCAATTTGGGCGGGCATGGGCTAACACTAACAATCTTCAGCCCCTCGTTTCTTTGGTGGGGTTCTGCAGCCGGGTGGATTGACGCAACCCATCATCCATCAAGGGCTGGCCTGTGCGCTGCGGGCGGAGGTTACTGCTTTCGTCCTGGCCTGGACGCCATAGCAACAACACCAACGGCTTTCGACTCGTCTTGATGCACAGACATTCGAGACCGCTGTCTTGTCTTACGAAGCAGAAGTCTTGTCGTATCGTTTTCGACGCATGCATCCGAAGCTGAGCGGATAACCGAGCTGTGCATCCGACTTACGCGACAGTAAACAAAGATCGACACAAAGACATCCTCACCGACGCGCGCATCTCAGAATCAAACTCGGATTATTCCGCCCATAGATCCGCATCACAGCGCACTATCCTCACTCCGACAGAATGGCTTCGGCAGAGCAGCCCGCGCTTGCGACCACAAAGCGCAAGTTCCATAAGCTCCTCGACAACCTCACGGCAAGCAACTCGACTACTTCCCTCGCGAGCACTCTGCAAGAGTCGAATGCTTCTACCGCTTCGCTCTCGGCGCTTTCCGAGACAGGCAGCCCTGAACACCCGAGCAAGCGCCCGCGCAGCGCAAACCTGAGCATGGAGCGTCAGAGGGGTATATCCGAAGGTCAAGAGCGCATCCGACAGCTCAAGGAACAGCTCATGACCCCACGAAGAGAAGGCACCATCAAAGTTGTGGGCAAGACCTTGGTAACGCCAAAAACCTCAACCCCGAAAGCCTCTACGCCGCGCAAAGCACCAAACTTCCAGCCATATAGCCAAGACCACTTCCTCGAGAGACTGAAGACGTTTGCAGATGTGCGGAAGTGGACTACCAAGCCGGATGCCATCAACGAGGTTGAATGGGCAAAGCGGGGCTGGAGCTGCGATATCTGGAATACAGTGGCTTGCAAAGGTGGATGTGAAAATCGTGTTGCGGTCAAGTTGAGGCCAAAGCGTAAAGATGCTAACGGCAAGGAGCTCGAGATGAGCGAGGACCTGGCCTTTGATATCGACGAGGCTTTGGTAGACAGATACAAGGACCTCATCACCGAAGGACATGCGGATGACTGCTTGTGGAGGAAGCGCGGCTGTCAAGGTACGATAAAGTATGCGCGTGTAGTAGTCACACAACTAACAACATGAACAGAAGACATCTATCATATCCCTATCGCATCGCGGACGAAGAGCTCAGCTGAATTGCTGGATCGGTACCGCTTTCTCAAAGCCATATCCGCCGACCTTCCCCTCCTCGAACACATCACATACCCCGAACCATCCATACACCACATCCTTGAACGCATACCATCATCCTTCTTCACTTCAGCAGGCACCGAACCACCTCTGTCGCCCAGCGACATCGTGGCATTTGTCTTTGCCCTCTTTGGCTGGACCGGCGTCTCAGAATCCCGCATATCCCTCGCTGTATGCAACCACTGCTTCCAGCGCCTGGGTCTCTGGCTCTCCTCCGCCACGCGCCTCAAGGAAATGAGCAAGAAACTAGACGTGCCCATTGAAAGTCTGCGCCTCAACCTTCTCGAATCCCACCGCGAACACTGCCCCTGGAAGAACCCAGATGTCCAAGCAAACTCAAAAGACGGTCCTATCGCCAACATGCCCGCCTGGCAAACCCTCGAATTCATGCTACTCGGTCGTAACAGAGATATTGCCGCCGGTATTCACTCCCCACTTAAACAAACACCTAGAAAGCAACATGCTAGGAACAACGATAGCATCGATGTGGGCAGTGAGCTCGAGTATCCGCGTGGCAGTATGGATAGCGTCGAGAGACCCAAAGACCACGACGACGATGAAGATGGTGGTCTGCGCGAGAAGTGGAGTAAGCTCAAGGCGAAATTGAAGCGCAGTGCCAGTAAGAAGAGTTTGAAGAGTACGAAGAGTGGGAAGAGCACCAAGAGCGGGAAAAGTGTTATGACAAAGGCTGACAAGGAGAAGTCTTAGGCAGGCTTTCTTCGGAGTCGGTATCGTCTTGGATGAACGGTGTTGTCGGGTTATCTTCTTATTTCTCTAGGTATGATTTATGGGACACAATATTTTGTCGCTGGGCGCCTCTACGGTTGTATTGATATACCCTTGTAATGAAAACTATTGGAGGTAGTGATTCGAGAGATGTGCATCATGAGACCAGCGAGATAACAAGGTGTTGAACTATTGCATCATGACATTCACACGTAGGTATGCGTGATAGACTAAGCAGCTATGCTCCAGATGATAAATAAAAATAACAAAACGCCAACCCAGATGCAGACCATAGATCATGGGCAAAAGCCGAAAGTGTCCCAGTGACTTTTGAGGGATGATGACGCCTAGGCACCCTCTTCCATTTTCACGTCCTCCTCATCGACTTTCGCAACTCCCTCTTCCTCTTCAGCCACCATGGCCTCAGTGGCTTGCTCGCCATCACTGACACCGTCTTCAGCCGCTTCCTCAGCTTCGAGGGCCTTCTGCTCCGCCTTGGCCTTGTCCGCAACGTGGTTGATGATCTCGGTATCCTTCTCATTGAACAATCTAAGCAGCATGGCCTTGCGGTCGTCCTTGTCGACCATGAGGTTGGCGCTGCCGGGATGTCTCCAGAGTGGCAGTACCATGCGGAATGGGATGCCCTGCTCTTCATCCTTCTCAACACGGATAAAGCAGCAACCGACGTCCATTGGCTGGAGCTGCTCGCCGACCTCACCCAGACCGGTGTCGCCCTCCTTTGGCAGCTTGGGGAACATCTCTCGGATGAGTTGGTGCAACGTCTCCTTCTTCTCCAGCTTGACTATCCGCTTCTTAGCCCATGGCTCAAGGATACGGATACCCTCATTCTGCAGCCTCCATGGCGCTTGAGTACGATCCTGGTCCTTGATCTTGTGCGAAACGAACATCACAACACCGCAATGAATGAACTTCATGCCACGGTCCTTGTTCAGCGAAAGAATGGTCTTTGCGAGGTCGGAGGTGTAGTAAATCTTGTTGAGGGAAAGACCTTCCTTGTTCTTGACCATGAAGCGGTCGCGTGGGAAGCGATCGTCGATGCCGAAGAAGTCCATGATGTTGGCGATAGTTGGGTCATCAGAGGGAAGGTACTCAAAGTACTCCTTGGCTTGGGACTGGTTCTCTGGCTTCAAACGGGCAGCCAAGCCGTTGGTTGCGGGTTTGGCGTCTGGTGTTGCTGCTGCTTCCTCGGTCTTGGCCTTCTTGGGCGCTTCAGCGTCTTCAGACTCCTCCAGCTTACGCTTCAACGGAGCCGCATCAGAGGCATCCGCAGACTCTCCTTTAGTAGCATCTGCCTCGACCACATTGCCATCAGGGGTTGGGATCGAGGAGTCGGTAGTCGTCTCAGCAATGTCGTGTGACCTTTGGGCCTTGGCTGCGTTCTCTGGGTTCTGTACTTGCGCAATCTTGATGTCGTCCAGCTTCTCAAGAATGGCAATGAAGAAACCGCCAGTGTCTTGCAAATGTGGGTAGACACGGATGCAGTGTTCGAGAGGGATGCGCTCCTCTTCAGACGTTGGCACAGGCGGGAAACATCCGGGAGTGACCTTGGTGGAGAACTGGCGTTCTGGCTCCTCGGTCTCGTACTTGGCCCTTGCCTTCTGGTATGCCTCCCAGTTGGTGAACATATGAGCAGTCTTCTCTCCTGCAGCGGTTACTGAGGATGTGTCGAGCACCTTCCACGAGTTGAGGCCCGGCTTTCGCTTTAGGTTTGGCAGATGATCTGAGCAGTCTACTAGTCGGACCTTGGAGTTTCCTCCGCAAGCCTCAATAGCTGCTGCAACGACAGCTTCGTTCTCGACAGGGTTCAGACTGCAAGTAGAGTAAACCATACGGCCACCCTTCTTCAGCATCTGGAGACCTCGGAACAGGATGCGTAGCTGGAGACCATGTAGGCCAAGACCATCCCTGGGGCTCCACTTCTGCCATACGTTCGGGTTCTTACGGGCTGTGCCGTCACCAGAGCAGGGCACATCAGCCAATATCCTGTCGTACTTCAGGTACTGCTTCTTGTTGCCGTCGCTGGGTAGTTCGATCGAAGGGAAAATTGAGGCGTCGTGTTGCGTGACAATGAGGTTGGGGAAGTTGAGACGTTTGACTTGGTGGACCAACATGCCGGCACGCTTGTAGTCAGAGTCGTTCGCAATGAGGAGACCTGTTGAACGTCCGCCGTCGCTGTAGTCACCGTCTTGGGTAAGGTCAACGGACTCGCCGTTCGCTACCCGCTGTACGCGCTCCTCTTCGTCGCCGTGGATCATCTCAGCCAACTGCGCCGACTTGCTTCCCGGTGCTGCGCACATATCGAGGACCACCATTCCTGGCTTCACATCGAGGAAATGTGGCGGGATCATGCTGACAACTTCCTGTCTGCTGATGTTTCCTGATGCCGCTTCGGCGACGAGGAATTTCTGGAAATCGGCAAAGGGCGCATGTCGTCGAATGACCTTCTTGTGCGTCTTCATGTGCCACACGAGCTCGTCAGGGAAGGCCTCCACAGCCTCGGGAGGCGACACTGGCTTGCCTTCGAAGCGCGTGGATGCGATGGCGGGGACATAGCGCTGCTTAAAGATTTCGCGCACTGCGAGAGCATCGGACTTGGTGCCAGTAAAGCGGAAACTATTGGGCAGGTCGGTTTGGAGCGCCTTCCACATCTCCTCGAACTCTGCTTCTTCCAAGAAGCCTCCCATTTTGTAGTAGCTCTCGAAGAGCTCATTCTTGCGCTCGATGGTGGACCATGGCTCTGAGCGAGTATCGCGTCCTCCACCACCACCGCCACCGCCGCGACCTTTACCCTTGCCGCGAAATGCTTTGCGACCACCGCCCTATGCAAAGTCAGTGGGCGTTGTACATGTGTGGCGCATGCAGTGTCTACTCACGCGACCTCCACCTCGTCCCATTGCTGCGAGTAGGTATATGTAAAACTTGAAATTTGTAAACCTGCAGCAGCTGTCGCAAGTTGGTAGCTCTCAGGAAAATGTCGATAGCTTCGACGAGCGGGCCAATAGAGCGGGGCATTAGCGCTGCGTTCTGTCTTGGCGGCGCACTAGCGCCCGCACATGAATTTCGTGCTGGCCAGCCGAACTTTGTTCCTCCAGCTTCCGACAACAACAAGGATACTAACCACCAGCAAAATGGCCCGCTCATCGTGAGTATACCGCTGTGTCAATTCATTGCAGTCGTGCTAATTCATCCAGCGTCCCCACCCAGAATGACATCGCTGTCCCCGAGTCGGTGCTCAAGAAGCAGAAGGCCCACCAGAAGACCAGCGACTCTCAGGCCGCTGAGTTGAAGAAGAAGCGTGAGGTATAACAGTCTCCCAGAACCTGCGCAAGCAGATAGGAGTATCACAGTTGGCTAAGATTTCTTAGGCCAGCAAGCAGAAGCGCGAGGTCATCAAGGAGCGCGCCGCCAAGTACACCCAGGAGTACGCAAAGGCCCAGCGCGATGTCATCGAGGCCAAGCGTGCCGCGAAGCGCGACAACTCTCTCTTCGTCCCCGCTGAGTCCCGCCTTGCCTTTGTTGTCCGTATCAAGGGGTATGTCAAATTTTTCAAGGCGGTTCAAAATCCATTCTAACTCGCGTAGTATCAACAAGATCGACCCCAAGAAGCGCAAGACCCTCCAGCTCCTCCGTCTTCTCCAGATCAACAACGGTGTCTTCGTCCGCCTCACCAAGGCCACCAGCGAGATGCTGAAGATCGTCGAGCCTTTCGTCGCTTACGGATACCCCAACTTGAAGACCGTCCGCGAGCTTGTCTACAAGCGCGGTTACGGAAAGGTCAACAAGCAGCGCCTGCCGATCACCGACAACGAGCTCATCGAGGCCAACCTCGGCAAGTTCGGTATCACCTGCATTGAGGACATCATCCACGAGATCTACACCGTCGGCCCCAACTTCAAGGCCGTCTCCAACTTCCTCTGGCCCTTCAAGCTCTCTTCCCCCACTGGCGGTTTCCGTACCCGCAAGTTCAAGCACTTCATCGAGGGTGGTGACCTTGGTAACCGCGAGGAGTTCATCAACCAGCTCGTCAGGCAGATGAACTAAGCTGTTGTGCTTTTGTTCAATGGGTGGAGTAACGGTTAGCTTCAAAACGATACCATGAAGATCACGACTACTGGTCGCCCACTCCTCGACAGAGGATGGAGGGCAGGCCGAGCCACATGCTCTGGTTAGCTTAGACAATCTTCTGCACATCAGCTGGAGGAAGAATTCAAAAAGTTCATTCCACTTTGTCCCCTGCAATCCATGCCGATAATGAGTGAATGTATGCACTTGACTATTTATATCAGTATCCCATGTCAAAATCATCGTCTTTCTCCACCTTGATTAAATCCTCCTGACTCCTACATCTCAAATGCCAAAGCTCCCGCAAGCGATCTAGACTTAGGCGCTCTACTCGCCATTCAGACATACGTTGTTCATCTGCATCAGGGGCCCGACGTGAGAAGATACGCTTAAGTGACAAGGGATTTGGTCCGTAGTGAACGACCAGGTAGAGACACATTGCTGTTTTGGTGGATTCGAGAGCTTCTCGACAAGGTTTGATGAATATAGTTTCGCCTTAGTGAAGTGTGGTATTGTGGTTTTGAATGGACAGCAGTAATTTGATGTAATGAGCGTGTATGAAGCGGATGGAGTGTTGTGGATTACACCATGGAAGGTGCAGATCCAAGATTATACGTGAATGGGTGAGTCAACCGCATGCCCTGATGATATCGGGCCCAAGCTGAGCTGACTTATTCTCAACATGGATGGAATACTATGTCAACTAGGAGATCGAACGATTCTGCGCGACATGGGTTCAAATGGAAGGGATGGGGATGGATTGGAAGGGCTTATGGTTTGGGCGCAGGACAAGGGTAGCCTGGAGAGAACAAAGCCCTATGGATAGAGTTTCTTTGATACCCGCGCATCTCCGGTCAGGTGAGGCTGCAAGCAGCATCGTAAGTATATTCGCCGACGATTACGTGAATAGTAGTTCTGGATCGAGTGGAAGTCATATTGTGTATTGAATCGTCTGTCGGTGTCGTTGTGGTGAATATTGAATTGGGCGTGAGCAGAAGAGGGGAAGGAAACATCACTCTCTCATGCTTCGGGAAAGGTATGGCTAAAGCTTTTCGTTGAGATCAGTGTGCGATTAGTATTGATTCCAATGGAGAGTATAGGAAGAAGTAATCGTATGGACACAATCGCGGACTCGCACCCTCAAACCTGTGACTAGAACCTTGAATTTGAGCACAGGTAACGACTGCATTGGAATCGCTCACAGAATATACTCTTCTTCGAGCACAAGACGTCTATCATACAATATACAGAGATCCGTCGATGTCTTTTGATAAAGACTAGGTATCCATCGGAGACCGCCGCCTTCCGCTTAGGTAGGGCGCCCTATCATACCCCACGACGCTGCCCCCACACTTCCGGCTGCGCCGCAAAGTGGCAAAGGCAGCTACCTGGTATCCTTTTACTCGATTACATCAAGTCAGATACATCGTACACATGGTGGCGGTACTTTTCCTCCATGTTCATCAATCGTCGCAAGCATACACCAAGAGCGGTGCCGGTAGCTATAACACCTGCTTTCACATACCCGTACCGCCAGTACCTCCAGGTCCGAAGAAGAATCCGTCGAAAAGGTCCAATCCATTACCCTAGAAAGTTTCGTTAGCATATTGTCTCTCATATGTTGAGACAGCAACTTACATCACTCCAATCATGTGTCCCATCACCAAAGCCCATTCCGAACCCAATCCCTATGTCTTGTACTCCACCGCTGCCTGCATCTGTCCCGCTACTTGCACCCTGCACGGGGAAGCTATCCAAGAAATCCAAGTCTGAGAAACCTAGATCGGGATAACTGGACGTGACATTCTGCGCAAAGCTGTTGTAAGGCACCTGGTTGCTAATCTGGTATGGTGAGGGCATGGGTGGGTTGGCAGGTGGTGTGGTGGAGAAGGCGTTTTGTTGGTTCGGGCTAGTCATATTTGGACTTGCAGCGAAGAAGCTGTTCTGTTGTTGGTGGGTACTGCGGAGTTGTGGGGAAATTTTCAAGTCGGCTGTGAAGGGCTGCATTTGTTGTTCGGTTTTCATTGGTGCAGGAGGGGGCCGCATGGCGTTGACCTGGTTGCTCACGCGGCTGAAAGACCGTTTGTCTGTCTCGTCATCTGAGAAAAGATCCTTGAGGTTCATGTCGAAGCGTGGCACTGGTCGACGCTGTTGCTGCTGCTGCTGCTGTTGGTGGCTAAAGAAGCCGCCTGTATTCCTTGCTCCATAACCTTGCATTTCAGTATCTGACCTGGCATCGGTATCGGCTGCAGATCTGTATGCAGTGGTCGGTGAAGTCTGTGTTGGGTACTGCTGTGCTTGCGGGAGTGACCGCAGAGCCTGAGGTCCAAAGCCTGTCGTGGACATGCACATCTGAATGGTGGCTTTACTCATCCGATCGAATGCGTCGCGGCATGCTTCTGCTGGCGGACACTTGTCGACGAGGTCACCCAGTACGGATGTTGCGGCAAGGACGGTAAAGTCGACGTCGTCAAGGGACTGCATTAGTTAGATTTTCATATTACACCAGTTACGTGAAGCCACGGTTATACAACAGGGTCGAATATACATACCAATAAACTGCGTACGTGGACGCTATGCCACACTGCATAGAGGAATGAGATGCCTGCGCATGTTAGCGCTGTTGAGTTCCGGTGAAGATTTAACTTACCAGCCATGAAAAGGTGATGGGTTGCGAGGAAGGTGTAGTTGACAAGGTGCACGCGATGCAGTTGTCGGTACAGCTTCAGAACCTTCTGGCCAGCTTCGGCTACCTTGAGGAAAACCAGGTCTTCGTCTTCACGTTCCTCAAGATTACTCATTGAGGGGCTTCCCATATCGGAGCCAGTGTTGCCCAGTTCTTCTTGCAGACCAGAGGGGACGACCAGACTCTGCCGGTACAGCATGATCAATGCTTGCCAATAATTGAGCTCTAGGAACAGCGGTGAAAACTGCACACCAGCGTCCATCTGTGTTGGCGCCGAGTCTTTCCATTCCAGTAATCGCCTGTCGATGTCCACGCGCCATGCGCGGAAAGACTCAAAATTGATCAGGAAGGGTGAAGGCAATTTTGTGTGCATAAACTCATTGCTTCGGTTTGCACCGCTTGCTCTTGCCTGCTGTGCCTGCCGGTGCTGTAGGACTTGCAGAATTTCAGACTGCAGTAGTCTCAGCCGGAAGTAGTGATGGGCTACAATCTTGTACGTGGGCTTTTCCTGGTGCACTGGCGGTTCCAGGAATCCTTCTTTGGTGATATAGCGATCATCGAGAAGCGAAGGAAACTCGGTAGTCACAATCTGGTCTGTGATACCCTATTTGCCTGTTAGTCTTTCCGAGTATTCTATATCACGATTGAGCTCTTGGCAAAATTGCCGTAGCATACATGCGGGATCGTCACCAACATGATCGGTAGCACCATACGAGAATGGAGACTGTACTTACAAAAGGTCTGCCAACACACGTGCTTACTAGCCGGTCCAGCGAGTAGACACACCACCACAGGCGTCTCCGCAGGTCCCTGACCCACTGTCTGCGACCTCTTTCCTTGGCGTCTATTTTGGAAGGGTTCCCACCGCTGGCAGCTGTCGTATTCCCGTTGCCTTCGGACTTGAAGAACGTGGTTCCGGCGGTTTGGTCTTCCGCACCCGCCCCGTCGATACCCACACCGTCCTCGTAATGCAACCCTAGGTCCACTCCAAGACGGACGGCAACACCGACAATGTACCACAAGCCAGGGGCGACGGGTCTCAGCAGAGCAAACCCTGCGAGCAGTAGCACAGCTTGTAGTTCTTCAAGGCCGCCGCCGAAGCCGTCGGGACGGTCCGCAGCGGGTGAGGAACCCAGGAAGTTCTCCAGATGCACGATTGCGGACGCATGGTACTCCTCGGGCTGATGCTGGTGGCCTGCAAGTCGCCGCTTCTTGCTGCTGGGTGGTGATGACCGTGACTTTGTTGGTGAGCGGCCATGATCCGACGTCGGCGAGCCCTCAGAGTCGGAGCTGCCCAAGATGATGCCAGCGCCTATGGCAAACACAATGTTGAGCATGTATGACTCTCGTGAAGTACGATGCCGTTCACCCGAAGCGTACACACGCTCAAACATTACCATGAACTCGCCCCGATGCAAGATTGGGATTTGTGGGTTTGCGTGCTCAAAGTACAGCTCAACAAGGCGCGAACCAAGCTCCCGGTCCGGGAAGGGCGCCTGCCTTATGGTGGGTTTGGTCTGGAGTCCAAAGAAGGAGTCGCGCATCGAGGTGCCGCTGTCCACGACATTGGTCGCCGCTTTGGCTCCCCGATTGCTCCCGCGCTCAGAAGAAGAGCCGGATACAGAGCTCTTGACGGCAGCAAACACTACGCGTGCAAAGGATATGCCAGATGTTGAGCCCAGATATCTCGGGTCACTGGCGCCTTGCACCGAGACCATGCCAATGTTTGACACGAGCTTGGTAAGCTTCTCGCGATCGTACTTGTCGCTCTCCTCCTTGGCCTGGGCGGCGGTGGGGTTGATGTTGCCATTGCGAGGCGGCGGTGCGGCGGATATGGGTCGTGGTGTGACGGAGCCGCCATTGGACACAAAGGCTGGATTGAAGTCTTCGGCGTCCTGGAAGGGGATGGAATTCTCCCGCAGGAGGTTTTCGAGGTATGCGATTCGGGTTTCGCAGTAGAAGACATAGCTGTTGCACTGGTCAGTCCTGTGCCGAGGCGACTCGCGACAGCTCCCCTCCAAACTTCATACCTGCGCGGAATCTCACGCTTGGTGATGGGATCGTAGCCCACACACTTAACGCCGGCCTTGTCGCAGGAGGCGCACGAGGGCAGGCGCTGGTCGCATCGGTTCTTGCGCAGTCGGCAGCGGTTGCAGGCGCTCACGTTGCGGAAGGAGCTCGACGACGAGGGCGCGGCGGGCGATGTAGGCTTCGCGGTCGACACGGACGAGTCCGAAGGCGAGGCTTTGTCCCCGTCATGAGACGACTCGTCCAAAGAGCGCTTGAGGCCGCTCATCAGGGCGCATGGCAAGAAAGTCGGGCAGGGTTCGGGCTAGTGAAGCTCGCGCACGTAAGGCGTCTATTCTCCGAAGCAGCTCTGAAGAGCTCAGGACGGGTGGCCGACAATCTTCTTACTCCCCCCGCACTCTGAATTAAGGCGTCAGCAACCGCAACAGGCGACGTAGATAGGGCTGTGGGATGCGATTGCACGAGGAGCATGTCTTCCATGATCCCCAACGCAGCCGAAAGTCGCTGCTCGCCCGCTCGTGGATGGCTAGCAGGTCGGCTACGGGCCTTATCTCTACAGCGTAAGATAGGCGTGGGCGGAGTGTGGGTGCTGCTGCTGCACGTCATGCTCGCCATGTGGGCGGACTTTTACTCTGCTAAGTATGTAGTATGGGGTGCATTCACAGTCAATATGAACAGCATGTCCTGCTCACTTCTTCCTCGCTCTCGCGTTTTGGCCCTGCAATCACGACAACGCCTGCGCAAACGGCTGTCGTGCTGATTACATACCAGCTGCAACATGACTAGACTGCCTCGGCTTCGGCAAGCATCCGTCGCCATCCTTCGATACCAACAACCACAAGCGGTACATGGGACATTCGTCACCACGCAGTGATCCATATGCCGAACATGACCTCGTGATGTATCGTTTCATGGTAAAAGCCGGAATGCAAGGCGTCCTAATCCACGTCTTGGCCCGTCACTGACTCGCGATGCCCGTTGCTCCACCACGTGCATGAGGCACACCGATCCAAGCACGTGTAGAAGCAAAAAGGAAGCATCCGTAACATACAAGGGACCACATCGGCAATGCATACCATTACACCTGTTTTGCGGCATCCGGGTAATGCGGTCTCTATCCTGGGTCCCGACAAGCATCAAACTCACCGCTGCAGTCTTGCTCTGACTCAATACCAGCTAATGCACTCCTCACAACGCACATGGCAAAACAAACTTCTTTTGTGGGATCGTGTGTTTGAGAAATCATCCAAGTCATGAATTTGTGCTCGGGCACCCTAATCTAACATACAATGTAGCAAGGAAACTAATAACTACTGGGGTATTCTGTTCTTGAACAAACGCCGGCTCGTGGACGACCATTGCTGGTCTCCGATACAATCGAGCTTTCCCTTCTAATAAATAATGACCAAAGTCTTGTCCCAAAATGCCGCCCTGTAAACAATGTCGCTAAATCGCACCCATAATGATGCGCCGGCGGGTGATGAACTCATCTCATCCCGCAAAAAGTGTCTCTATAATCCGAAATTATGTTGTGAAAGGAAAGGTCGCTGCCAGCGCGTCGACGCCAGGCAGGTGGTCTGTGCCGAATCCTGCAAGTCGAGATGCGTCGTTACTGTTTTTGGTCGTGATTGCGTGTATCTATTTTGAGAGGACGATTTCGATTTCGTCCGGGGTGAGAGTGATGACAGACTCTGCGTCAGAGTCGGAGTCGATGAGAGCCTCTTCGTCTTCTTGTGCAGTGAAGGCCGATCGCTTGCTCTCCTGGAGAGCAAATCCAGGCAGCCAGCCAAGAAGAGCAACAGCGGCGATAGTCCACCATGCAAGGCCAGACATGTGGAGCGAGGTGCCCAAGCTGTCCACGGCACCTGATACGGTAGGACCAAAGCCGCGGGAGATGCTAGCAGAAGACATTGCAACTCCGTTCAGCGTGCCGAGGACCTTCTTGGATGGAGATGAGTTTGCGAGGATGATGGCCAGGGATGGGTAGGAGAGCGACTGGAAGGTAACCTTGGCGATGAGCAGAGCTGCGAGTCCGGGAATGCGCAGGCTTTCAGGAAGGACAGCCAGGTAAGGGGCAAGGAGGTAGAGAACCGGGTAGCAGGCTAGAGTAATCCAGAAAGTGCGAAGGCTGCCGAGCTTCTTGCTGACCCATGGGAACAAGATGACCTGAGCGAACATCTGGAGGAAACCTTGCGCAGCGAGGAATGCTCCAGTGGTTTGGGTTGACCACCCGAAGCCACCCTCGAAGCGGAATGGGAGGTGCTGGGAACCCTTGGCTGGTACATCCTTGGACATGAGAATTGGGAGGAGTTGCTCGAGAGAGATGGTGTGGAAAGCGAGAATGCCGTAGCACACCACATTCAGAATCACTTGCTTGGTGAATGCTTGTCGGAAGGTTGGCGCTGGTGCAAGCTGCTTGTCCAATTCGAACTCAGGTACCTCTGAAATGGAAGTTCGCGTGCTGCACAGGGTAGGCGAGCTGTCAGTGCTTCGGTAGGCCTGCACGTTGTGGTCATGGTCGCTGAGCATCGATCGCATCTCGTCAAGCGAAGCATCCTTGTCGTCGAATGTTGCCTCTGCCTCTCGCTTCCAAACTTTGCGCAGGAGCCATTGCCCCGCTTCGCGTCCCCTATCCTGGTCGTATTTGCGGTCCTCGTGCGTCTCTTCCAAGAAGAGGATGCCGACGGTAAGGCCAAGAACCACGAATCCAGTGCAGACCAGGTTTGGAAGAAGAAACGGGTACGTCTCAAAGATGGTGTCCTGGAAAAACGGCATTACGTTGGCGGGACGAGCGAGCAAGCCGCCAAGCGCTCCGCCAATGATGGTGCTACAAAAAGCGGTCAGCATGGACAATTCGGAACGTGTTCGGTAATTTCTTACCCAAGGCACCAAACAAAAGGCATGATGGAATAAGCGCGCGCTATCAAAAGTCAGTCTCGCGCGGCGTATAATTAGAGTTATGGCAAAACTCACGCTGATGTCGCTCATCCGTTACAAGCTCAGCGACGGTGGTCTGGAGAACGCCGATGTTCCTGCATATAAGGTTAGCGAGGCTCGTACGCTAGATCACACTATGACCTCACCCGTTGAGCAAACCCCCGAGAGCCCGCGCGATCAATGCCATTGGTAGGCTCTGAGAGAAGCCGAACAGCAACATGCTCAGCCCCGTACCAAAAAGACCTCCTAAGAGCACCTTCTTCCGTCCTACCCGGTCACTAAGTCGGCCCCAAAAAATGCCACTGATGCACTCCATGAATGCGAAAGAGGAGGTGACCATGCCGGTGTACATGGAGATCTGGGCGGTGCTTTGTCCGGTCATGAATGATTCGACCATGAAGTAGGCGTACGGAAATATCGACATGAAAGCGATTGGTTCGCATATCCGGCATAACGCTGCTGTCGTTAGTAACGGCTACGAGCCATCAACTGTGTGATGCTCACCAAGTACGGCCATTTGTCGAGTTGGGAATGGTGTTCTGTCGCTGCCCGCGGCAGCTGCCACGCCATACCGAGCCATGGTGGTAGTATGGAAGTCGAATGTGAAGGTCGAGTGTGTAGGTGTGCAGGTAGTCGAAGAGGAATGTCAAGCACTATGACTGAATGTGGTAGATGTCAAGTAGAGTGTGAGTCGATTGAGACAAATAAGACATGTGCGAGTTTGCGACAGATTAGTACCTCCAGGGCTCAGAGGTCAGAGTCAGTTTGCAAAGGACGCGAGCGTCACAAGGTATATAAGGAGCAGCAAGATTTAAGTGGCGTCCTCAAAACGGATAGACCGCTGGGATGAGCAAGGATTGTGGCGGCGGGGAAGAAACGGAGAACAAGCGGTGATGCCAGTGGGTATGGATACGTAGTGTGGGCGGATAGGGACAGCGGAGGGACCAGCAAATGTAAAATGAGTAGCGGATCCGTGATGCCATCGTTGCTACGAAACAGCCCACCGTCTGTCGATAAGCGACCGGAATGTGCAGTGCTGGCAGCCGAGCTGTACCTAGCTCTGTTTTTTGTGACTCCATGTCACCGGACGGGCTCTGTGTGAGCATGCGAAAGCGAATGCAAACCCCTGAGAGTGGGCCAGGGCTGGGCTGGGGAAGCTTTCTGCTCATCGAACAAACCGGTCCGGGTTGGGCGGAATCCATGACATTGGACGAGCTAGAAGGAACCGAGTAAGGCGGACCAGGGAGAGTTGCAAGAGCGTTGGACGTGGCTCGTAAGAGGAACAGGATCAACAGAGCAACCCGACTCCCCGGGACCCAAATCCTCGGCGCTAGGAGCCCGCATGCTTCTACCGACATTCACAGGCACTAGCGCCCTGATTCGAGCCACAGCAGGGGAGACCCTGTCGCTCTGTGAACGACATGCCGGCCGTAGCTGGCCGTGTCCTCATTCCTAAACGGACAGAGCGGCCCAGTGGCCGGTGCCCCGCCGACAAATAGGACGCCGTGCCGGCTATGGTGTAGAACACAAGGCGATGCTAATTTTCGCAGCGCCCAGTTCAGGGGCACCAGAACACCGCCGCGGTCAGACTTTTGACATGAGGCGAGTCAGAAGATTCGCCGCAGAATTTCGAGAAGCAGCTCGGACCACGATGCTGGGGCCCTCGCTATGGCCCTCGCTGTCATTGATGATGAGCAGCATCTGTCATGGCATCATACCTTGATTGCTCCGACAAACCCCCAAAAAATAGCGGTGTACCGTATGCCATTGGGTAACTGCACAACAACCGGTCACGCGGCAGTCTGCATTAGACGGAGTCGCTTTGTTGCAATACATGACGATCCGGGTTGTCGTCAGCGCCACAAGGCACGAGTCGTATCGCTTGAGTGGCCGAGCAGGACGACACAGCGCGTTTCGTGTCCCTCAGATCGCAACCTGGCACACTAAGGCGTGCGGCGATTTCATTTGCTGCCCCAGGTATCATCTCTTTGCACCCCTGTCCGGTCAGCGTGGTTTCGAAGCTTCCCACAGCTGCGCATTGGGCCCAACCGGGTCGCAGGACGTGGCTTGGTGCTTGCATCTGTCATTGCTGGTCACACATCGTGATTGCATTCTCATCAGTCATCAAGGCATCATAACCCTAGGAATTCCATCAGCTGACCATGCTTTGCGCCCATCTGCGGCGACGTAGCATCTGTACTGCTGCCCAGTTCAGACCGCTTGGCTAGGCATTGCCAGCAATTTGATTTCCGGTGGGCCCGGACATGCGTCCGTCGTGTGTTGTAAGTGAGCTGTCGCGGTTTTCCAGCGATCTCTGCTGGCTGATGGAAAGGTGTCAAGGCACAACGGCTGTTTCGACGCAACCTGGCCTAAGCGGTCATGGCGGTGTGGATATGTAAGGCTGGCCTGCAGATTTCCACGCGAGGACAGGGTTCGCAAAAAGATGGAAGCGTCTGAGACAGCCACCGCCTTTTTTAGCGTCTTTAGGATAACGCCCCCTGGCCCTCTTATTGCTCTGATGGAATCCTCCGAAAAAGACACCATGCTTCTTTGCTCTTAGGCAATAGCATAACTCATAGCGCCGTGACGAAGATGACAGCAGATGCCAGACGAGGGCGTGGGTTGGAGAGATTTCGGAGGATTGGGGTGTTCACGCGCTTGTCGGCACGAGTGTACAAAAACGAAAAGCCAGCCTCGAAACCGGTAGCGTGGGTCGATCGGAATTGACGCTGCCCGATCATTCTGCAGCAGCCTGTTGCTCGATCCGGCGTCAACTCTACCTACGTACAAGGCTTCGTATGCCTTCGGTCGCGACGACATGTAACGCCGTCGCGTAAGGCTGCCTATGATGAGCTGGCTGGAGCCAGCGCATTTCCACTCAAGGGCTGTACGACGTGGTCATCAATCATCACAGGCGCGGCACGGCGTCTCAGAATAAGCATAGGACGGCAAAGGCTCATTATCCTGATGCTTGAGGATAGGATGTCTCGGCAGTCGCAGGACGGGATCACTAACATCACGTCCCGAACTCCGACGTTTTGCAACGTTGTAGGTGTGTGTGAGCCAGTTCCGCTCTGACTCGTCGGTGCCAACGGCGCACGCGGTCATGCGTCCTGTATTGCGTTCTGACGTGAGTCCGGTGGTGTGCGTTCAGCCGGACCGTTGCGAGCCTGCCGGCACACCTGATCGGTCTCAACAACACAGTCAGAGCCTTGTCCCAGTGCCGCAGACAACGTCCCGAGCAGGGCCTGACATAGATGGGCGACGAGGGTTGAGCGGCAGTCCGGCACCTGGCAGTTGCGAAGGATGCGCGCAGTGTTACTGCGAACACATCCACTGGTGATGCATGGAATCTGCTCAACGCGGGTGTCGCATCCGACAAGTAATCAATCCGATCAGACAGCCACGAATTGCGGACTGCTACTTGGACGAGCAGCATATAGTCGTTACGATCCTACCTTGCGCGCATCTCCATACGCGACCTGGTGAGATACAGGGCCATGTTGGTGGTATTGTACGCTCAGCGAATGGTAGGGTGGGACAGCGCGTTAGACTGAAGCAGGTGAGGGCGCAGATCGGTTAGCACTAGCGTCAAACGCGCTTCGGCTCTCATCGTCGCAGGCGCCGTGCTTGTAAGAAGCCGAACGACCAACAACCATCATCGTTGCTCACGAGATGCCGTTGTCCGTCTCAGCGTCGGCTCTCCCGTCTTTTCGGAAGCAGCATCTTCTCGTCGAGTTGTGAGTCGAGGCACATGACTTGGCGGCGACGTTCCCTAACTCTGCACAGCTCCCGTCTGCGCTATGCACAGCTTGATGGCATTTTCTTGAGTATCACACCTGGCGACCCGTCACTGTGGTTTGGTGTAATATTCGTGCGAAAAGGTAGGCTGTACCATAGGACTAGGCGATCGTCTTGCGTTCCCTGTCATTGCAGACCGGCATTATTCACGTTTGACAGGACCATACGCGCCCGCAGTCTTACGCTTCCAAATATCTTTTCCACCCAGCTATCCTGCCATACCACCCCTCGTGACCTTCTCTACCGATGTCTTTCACCCGCTGCTCACGCCACTTACCACGTATACTTACACGACTGGATCCGCCGACACGGATACCGTAAGTGCAACAGACGAGGAACGGCTACCACCTGGAGGGTTCAGTTTACGACACGGCTTTCCACACTGGTTCGGAAGAGCTCGAAGATCTGTACCAAATTCTCGTGATGTCAGTGCATCTTCAAATGTACTTCCTATGCGTTCCGACTCCAATGTTACCTCTGGTGTCCTCGGCGGTACCCAGCCAACGGCCGAATACTCCATCGTACGCATGCTAGAGTACATCCGCTCGACGTTTAGTGAAGAATCAATATTGGACTCACTCCCATTAGAGGCAGCTGCGAACCCAGGCGCCTACCACGCGTGGCGGGCGCATCGGGCTCCAGTATTGCAATCTCAACAGTCAAACCCAACATCTCCTAGCCTTGAGCCTTCCACGACGGAGAATCCAGAGGGTGCGTCTGCACTTGGACGTAATCGACGACCAGGAGAGTGGAACTGGGAAGGAGTATGGGAAGATCGCGTAAGAAAAGCAGTCAAGGCTAGTATATCTGAGCCAGTCCTATTCGGCACTGGCGCTGGGGAAGACATAGTAAGTTGCAGTAATATCTGACTAAGCCAGTGCTTACTTCTGCGATAGATTCGCTTTCGTGAAGCGGACGACGAGATGCATGAGCAGATGAAGAAGCACATGGAAGTCGCTGCCGCACAAATTGGTGAGGCGTAGTTGTCAATTTATGGCGTAAGACCTATAGGGCATCGATTCACGTATGAATGCATGAGCACAAAACTCTCCACGGAAACGCAGTTTGAAGTGAAGTTCAACAGCGTGCTCTCCAGGGCAGGAACGCCACAGGTTTGTTGACGCACCCATTCGCACCTTCCAACTCATTTCAGCGCTTCTCCTTCTGGAATACTTACCTCAGCCGACTCTCATTATCATGCCTACGTCTCAAACGCACATCTCAATTTACGCATTGGCTACTCTTCTTATCTATCCCCATTCCGTTTGTCATTGCGCGTTGAGAGACCACGCGCTCTGGAGACAACTCGTGGTGAGAGTGAGCGCACCGCGGTGACTGAGCTTCCGTTTGTTGCTGTTTCGAGCGAATTCACAATGATCACAACGATAACAGCTGGCGGTATCTTCTCGGACCGCGCACCTCTCTGCCCACCCCCACTCACCATCCAGAAAAAGTCGCGCAAAGCAACTTTTCGACGGCGAATATTTCGTAAGTCAACCCCTACCTCCAGCGACGACCAGTACGTGTTCGGGCCGCTAGACGATATCATCGACGAGATCAAAAGCGATATTTGGGAGTTACCACTCGACTATAGCTTCGAGTCGTCCGTGTTTGGCTGGGAGCGCCCACTCAAAGCACCGTGGTCGTGGAGTGTAACACCTCTTCCCGTCAGTCGCACTCCTAGCGACCATCCTCTGACAATACGGAAGAATAGAAACAGCCGCTCGTCAGCCTCAGGCTCAAGCCTAGGACATTCGATGGCGTCTCCGCGCAACAACAGCTATGACGAGCCCGAGAGCGGCGGCCCGGTACGTTCCGTGCATACCACTGAATTTCCCCCCTGGCCCTCGATCGACATGCTGTCGAGCAAGGCTATGCATGCATCCAAGCCTCCTGATTTTGCTGCTGGCGCTGAACACATGAGCGCACAACAGGCTCTTGAGAAAGTGAATAGCAAACCCGAACACCGTGCTGAGCCTCCAAAGCGGCGTATGTCCAAGTTGCGGCTTTTCACAAGTGGTCTACCCCTCTTGCGTCGCCAGAATACCGGAGATACGAGCGCTGGTGTTGGCGATACGTCAGATTCAAGCTCGCCAACGGGCACTACATCGCTTGGATTTCATGTTGGGATCGAGGAAGGTTCATCGGTAGAGTATCCGGGCGACGAAGCTGTCGAGGCTTACTTGCTACGTAATGCCCGCAAGTGCGTTGATCCCAACGGTTTTGTGCATCAGCTACTAAATTCATCCAGTGGAGAGAAGTTCAGCTCCATTATGGGCCGCATTGCCAAGCGTCTTCCTTCCCCTACGGACTTTGATCACGAGACATCCGATGCACAAGTGTCAGGCTCAAGCTCACTATTGCCGACTACTCTTCGGGCAGCGATTAGACTGTTCCCAGAGGAAAAGCTTGTTACCGAGGAGTACCAAGAGCTCGGCGTCGCTATTGATATCGAGGGTGTCCTGTACAACCGAACACCTCTGCCTGATACCGGGATCGATGTGATCTTCGTGGTAGACAACGGGTCGGTGCTCATGCGATGCAGCAGATGATGGCAGCTGACGTTGATCACAGGTACTATGTCACCACAGCTTGTCTGGAGAGGTCATTGGACGTTGTCAATGGAGCCTTGGTGAGCCACTATTTTGCAGTTCCCAGGAGCCACCTGCTTACTTTTTATAGCATCATCTTGGCCATGGAGATCGCCTGGCTCTATACACCACTCATTGCACCCACCGTGATGTCACTGGAAACAGGCCAGAGGTACTGTACCCACTTCAATCCGTGTGTGCGGATGTCGAAGAGATATTCCAGGAGTTGACGTCGGGGATCGCACAGTCGGGTTCGCAGCTATGGGACCCGCCTCGTCCCAACCCCTCCATGACCGACGTCATCCTTGGCATAGCCAGGTCTATGCAAGGCAAACACCTGAAGGCTGGTCTTACTCATATCATCGTGCTCTCTCCTGTAGCCCATGTTCTACACGACGTGTCGAAGACATTTCCAGGCCTTTACATCCATCGCATCAATCCTGCGCTTCTTCCCTATCGTCGCGAGCCAGAATTTCAAGACATCGTCTGCCTTGAAGATTGCTGCAAGAATGTGTTCGCCAGTAACTGGTGCAAGTACCAATCCACCTCTGGTCGCATCAAGCGCATCTTGAAGAATGCTCGGTCTGAGAAGCCCGTCGGCGAGCTGACTGACTTGAGTGTGGAAATTCGGCCCAAGTCAGGCTGTGAGGTTTTGGATGTTTACGGACACAAGGCGATCCCTCATTTGTTCCCAGGACAAGTTCACACACTCTTCACTCGCCTTCGCATCAACAAGGCTGAGACCCAGAGTGTCAAGCTTGACTCCAACGATCCTATTCTCAATTCGAGTTTAGACGCCAATGGACTGAGACAGGAGCTACTAAACGCCGTCCGCATGGGTGCAACTAAGGTCCACATCCTAGACGTACAGGTACTACATCACACTTCACTTCACGGTGCACGATCCTGGATCTACACAGAGAGTCCACTAATTCTCACACGCGAGCTTGGTGGTCTAACACCTCCCCAGGATACATCCATGGAGTTCTACAGGCGTCAAATTTTCTTCAGCCTCGTCCAAGGGTCGGCAAATGAGGCTAAAATCATGGCAGAAAAGACTCTTAGTACCCTCCCTGAGTATCATGAACAAGCAAAGAAGCTGCTTAAGCGCATAGCGCAAGAAATCGAGTGTCACATCGCGATCCGCGAGTATGAGAAGAAACACCGACAGAGGCTTCCACTGTGCCCCGGTCCCATCGAGATTGAGGGACCCCACGAGTGGCTTGATGATGTGTGGGCACGCAAGAAGAATAAGCGCAGCGGCGTAGATATGGCCTGATGCTTGCCTACCAGCATATTGGTGATTCATCAAACGACGATGGTGAAGGTCAGTGGTAATGGTGGCTGTCAGCGCCTTTGTTTTTGGCTCGAAGCTCATGGCCAGAAGAGCAATGGGGAAACTGACGATGCATGTGTTGGTGTGGCGAATCTCGCTCTGGGCTCTTGACCGTTGATGGCTCTCTCATGATCTGGAACGATCTTTGCGATACAAGCATGGCTACCACGTTCTGGATCTTCTTCAAGGGAGCACGCGGAGAAAGCCGCATTGTGCCCAGAAGCACAGATACCGCGCTATCCGAAGATGGTTTGCTGGGGAATTTCTTGGGGCCCAGATCTTTTACGGTCCCGATATTATGATGTACAAACACTATTAGATTATACCCCAATGCGAACCATGAGCATCACACGAGAGATCAGCCTGCATACAAGATTGCAAATCTCCTCTTTGCTGTTAATCGCCGAGGCGAACGCTGGATGACGTTTCCGTTTTTGCTTTTTCGTTTCATCAGATATGCAGGTCGTTTGTCCCTTTCTAGAAGTCAAAGTTGTCGGTCGAACTCGGCTGAACACCCTTTCTCAACGGCAGCTCTCGGGATAGGGCAAGTAGTCTGGGAAAAGCAGGGTGAGGCTGCAGGTGCATCGCAGGACTCCGGAGTTTGCTCCGTCCACATGTCAGCCTGGTTTTTGCGGCTCGATCGCGAGGGTGTTCGAACATTTCGCGGTTCACCGCTACCACTACCGCCACTGCAGCGCGCTTACACTGCAAGATGCTAGTGTGTAGGCGCACACGAGCTGAGATTCAAAAACAAAAGCCACCTGCATATTCCTCTCCTTGCGGCACGCGATCCCTGGACCATATTTTTCATGATCTCGTTTCCACACTATGCAACACCATCGTACATGCAGCAGCTCACAGACGCAGATGACAGGGAAGACGCAGGTGTGCGGCATATACCCACCAAGGTTAAGTTAGAGTCCATCAGCCTCGGAACAAGCACAATTACCCTGACTTTGGCGCCCCCCTATTAGATCGCTGTATCCGACCGGAATCTTGCCCCGGGGAGCGGGAGCCAGTAGCGGTAGGTGGTAGGAGTCGTGATGTAGGGATAAGGTTTAAGGCTAGCATGACGGCAGAGCTTGCAGATGCCCAAAGGCTGCACTGAGTGATGACGGAAGAGGGGTGAGCTTTCGGCTATGGGTCGTACGATGAGGTGGGTTACAATTGATGGTGGCATGCTTGTAGATGGGGCGCATATGAAGAGTGCATTGCTTGTAGCTTTAGTGCAAAAGAGGGCTTGCGCGTGTTTATTTCTTGTAACACGGTAACACATGTGGGGTATTGGGAAGGAAGCATGTATGTGTGGAGCATTTGGTATGAAAGATGGCTGCATATGGGTCCTCACCGCAAGAAAGGGATGCACGCTTCATTCACCAAGTGGAGCAAGATCTTCACGGTAGTATGCGGTCTCGCGAAGATGATCCGGACAGTCTTCGGATGCTAACCATGTGCCTCGTATCTTGGCCATGTTGGAGAGACTGCATGAAGAACTCGGCTCAGTGGCATTGTCAAGTTGATAAGGTACTGTCATTGTATTATGTATGATGAGAAGCTAGCGGCACCAGTCTTATGTACAAGAGAAGGGTTCTGCAGTAAACTGTATTATGCAGTAGCACAGGATAAGGAGATTCTAGTGCTACTAATGCTATGAATAAATGCAGCGATATTCAGGAAAAAAGGCTAAGAAGATGCGTAGAGGCAGGTCCCGACCAGTGTTAGTCGGGGTCGTAAAGATAGATCATGGTATCGAAGACCCAGAGATACACGGAAGCTGTCATGTCTTCGGTAGCAACGATTGAGAGTTGAAGGAAAGACATTACACGCGATACTGTGGCCTGAGCCAATTTGAAGCTCAGAATGACCTCCCTACCTCCGAAGGACTCCATCGGGATCTCATCTCCACCTTCCGGGAGACAGAATCGCGGTACCCAAGTCCCTTTCCTTTTCTCTTCTTTGGACTTGCTGCCTCGTCTCTCATGTCGCCCATGCTGTTCACTTTGGCAAGCAGACTCATCCGTGGGCCTTCAAAACTCTTGTTCGAGTTGAACATGAAGCTTGCCTTCACTGCCGACGGTGTAGAAGAAGCTGGGTAAGGATTTCGTGTCGATACCATAAGCTGGCCTGTACCAGTCAATGGCGTCTTGCGGCGGAGTTGGATCAAGGAACGTTTCTTGAGAGGAGGTGGAGGAGAGAGATTCGGCCGCGGCGGAGCAAAACTATGAAGAGGCGGTGTTGGCAAAGGTGAGTGAAGACTGGATGTGCCATTGGAAGTGCGTTTGATCTCTTCCCAGCCTTTGTTTCGAGGCACTGAAGTCGGCTGTGGGGATCGAGACGAAGAGAAGAAAGAGCATCTCTTCTGAGCGGTTATTTGATCGCTGTTCGGCCGGTCAGGATGTGATAGTGGTAAGGTGTTGTTGTAAACAAACGAAGCATACGAATATTGGTCATTTTTAGATGTAGGGAAGAGTATGCTACCAGTTGATCGAGGCTGAGCACCTGCTAGAGATTTCGCAGCAGCTATACTCGGTAATGAAGCTGTGGATGTCTGGTCGTCCGAAAGTATTGTTGACAAGGCTGATCGCATTGGTGTCCTCGGCACCGGCGCATAAACCATCACTGAATCTGGTGTTTCCGTTCGAACGTCCACTGGTAGAAGAAGATCATGCTCTATCGCATCTATGAAGGGATCATCGACGTGTCCCTCTTTGATGGATGATAGGCTTCGTCGCGGACCACGTAAGCCTGACGGGTGATTCGTTGAACTAGGAGATGTTGGAGGACAAGCGTGGAAACCTCTCAATGACCTTTGACTTCTGACACTACTCCCTCTTGACGATCGTGCGTGACTGCGACGCAAGCTACAGCCATTGACCATAGGACTCAAAGTTGGCGATGGAATGACATGATCGTGAAAGAGAGGCGTCAAGGAAAGCGGTACAGGCGGGAGAGGCTTTTGCGGCCCTGCCCCGTACTCTGCGACCGCAGCAGCAAGAGCAGATGCAGTTTCACTTGGTGAATTAATCGCGTCACTACTTCGCCAGTCCAGGAAGGGGTCCTCTGGATCTTTGAACGGGTTACCAGGGTCGCTGTATTGCCAGTTAGGAGAGTCGTAATCGAAAGAGTTTTGAGGCGCTCGAGGAGGTGTTCTGCTTCCAGTTGATAGCAATCCACTGGCACCACCGGACATGAAGGCTAATGCCTCATCATCTTCGCTATCTCTACCACCATTGTCACCAAGCGAAGGATCGTACAAGTATGCGACTTTAGGGTAGACACCAGAGGATCCCAAGCTTTCGTGCTTTGCTGCATGCATCGCATGATTGCGGCGAGCGACAAAGATCGCTGCGACGATCGCAAGGAGAACCCCAGCTGTACTACCTAAAGCAACCCCAGCTGTTTGCGATGGGGTCAATTTAGGTGCAGCTGCTGCAACCACTGTCTCGGTAGGACTGCTGGTAGATGTATGGACTGCACTTGGAGTCCGTGTTGAATCCTTGTGAACGTCGTTTGACAATGAGCCTGTGCGCGAGCTTAGAATGGAACTCTGAGTTCTTGTCTTCGTCACAAAGGTACTGATTAGAGAAATGGTCGTACTTTTTGATGTATATATATAGCTGACCGAGGTAGGGCTTGCTGACGTGGGAATAGAGAAACTGGCAGACGTGGTAGTGGACGGAGAGATTGACCCAAATGCGGGAGACATGTGTGAACTGCCTGATCTGCTAGCATGAGAGGTACTAATTGACTCAGTGACAGCAGCAGTTCCAGTAGAAGTGTATGTCCGAGTGGTGCTGGGAAGCGAGATGTTACCCGACCCAACAAGAGATGCTGAGAGGGAAGGGTGCAACCAAGAGGAGAGAGACATCATCGTAGTGGCTGTTGAAGCGGTGGTCGATGTTACAGTAATGTTACGATCCGACTCAATTGGTGCAGTTGGGATCCCTACAGACTGGATGGACGATGCAGTGCTCAGAGTCCGGCTAGTCGTAGAGGATATGATGATTTGAGTAAGAGAGGCGGAGATTGACGAACTGAATGAAGATGTTTCGACTGTACTGGGAGACGATCCATTTGTACCGGCACTCGGAAGGACACTTGTTTCCAGGGACGTAGTACTAAGAGCCACTGAGGACGACACGGTGCGATTTTCTGTTGCAGAATGAGCTCCCAGTCCAGTCGCCCGTATTGACATAGTAGTGATTGACGCCGTCGAGCTTGTATTACCGGTCACGGTTGCGACGATACTATCCGTTGGAATTATGATTCGAGACAGTGTAGAATCTCCAAAGGTGACTGATGCAGAGATGGTGAGACTGCCACCAAAAGTGAGAGTCGAGATGTCGATCAGTAAACTGCTAGACTGAACAAATTCTGTCCCGATTGCTGTATTATTCTTGTTCTTTGCTTCGCTGGTTGGAATGGACCCTAGAGACGACCCCGAGATCGTTGAATAGAGGGAAATTTCTGACAACACTAGGCTAGAAAGACTGGTCGCCTGAGAGACGGATATCGTACTGGTCGGCGTAGCCAAGCGTGTGATGGTGGCCAAACTGCTACTATCGATGGTTGCTGGGTAGCTTGGTTTCAGCCAGCTTGTAAGACTAAGTACCGAGTGCTGTGGTAGTCCTGCGATTGTTGTTGGAGAACCTGAGGGCGTTGGCAGCGTCAAGGTGGAGGTTGGCGACGCGCTATCTTCGGTCATGGGTGAAAGAGACTTCAGGCTTGATATGTTTGTCGCCGTAGCTTGTGAAAAGCTTGAGAAATCAGCTACAATCGTAGTGATTGCAATAGCATCAGCAGTGACGGTCCGAGAGAAAGCCCACGACGTCTGCGTAAGAGGTAGCACTATATTGGATACCTCGGTTGATGTATCAGACGATGAGTCTTGTTGTCTTGTTGTCGAAGAGGTGAAAAACGCTGTTCCAGGCATGGAAAGCTTAGTTGCACTCTGTTTTGTTGTTGTAGCGGACACCGTCAGGCTTGAGATGCTGTCTAGAGTGCTCTGTTGTGACTTGATGACGCTTACTGGTAGCTGTAGGCTTTTAGAAGGAGTGCTTTGTAATGAGATGATGGCAGAAGATATGCTTGTTGGCAGCTGGACGTCTGAGACCCGCGATGGATCTGTGTTGACCCATGCTGTAGAGGATATTGGGTTCGCGGTCGACCTGGCCTCTGAAACGATCGATAGTTCTTTGACAGTAGACGATGTGCGTATGGAAGAAGCAGTTCCAGATGAACCTGGAGATGTGTGACTGGATATAGAAGTCTGTCTGGAGCTGATCAAAAAGATTGACGAAAGTGCAGTTGGCTGTTGCACTACTGTGGTGGTCGGCAATACCGTTGACGACTCGCTTCTAGTGGATGTTTTCGCAGGCACATTATTACTTTCACTGACGGGTGTGCCTGCTTCAGCCACTGAAGAACGTGTCGAGGTGTCGGGCTGTTGAGAGGAAGTCATCTCATGAACGATGACTGTCCAAGTCGTGCTGCTCTCTGACTTTGACGTAGAAGAAAGAGGAGATGACGATACCCTCGACGTAGTCTGAACTGTTTCCAATGTACTTGTACCGTTGGTAAAGGGTAAATCGCGGCGCGGAAATGTAGGAAATCTTTCGTTCGTGATATGTGTATTAGAGAGTCTTGCATCTGCGTCGATGTGTCAGTAGGTACAACTAAAACGCGTGCAACAGTTCACTCACTCTTCCAATTAAATTCGACATTACTTCCAATTACCAAAGATGCGGTGCAATAAGCGAATACAGCTCCCGCGAACCAGCCCATTGCATGCTCACACGATCTGAAACGAATGACTTGAGGAAAGCAAAGCAGAGTCACAACAGCGAGGCAGACGTAACACAACAGCTACCCGGAGACGATGAAACAGAGAACAAAGAAGTGACATATAACTATTGAGTCCCGCGCCTCTTGCGCAAAGACCAATGTCCTTCGTGTGGTTACACTTTGTTCGGGCCGAGTTAGGGTTGGTGTGAGGTACCTTGCATGGTCCCTGTAGGAACATGGGGCTGAGTCGATGATACCTGCATACAACCCCGAGAATACTCATAGCATCACCTATGATTAGCTCAGAACCCGGCTGTGGCGCTCAATCGTTCGCATTTTGGAAATCTGCCGCCCGATCGAATATAACATAGTAAGATGTCGCATTTCTGTCGCATACCCATGATGTGCTGCGCAAAATATCAACTATCGACTTCGCTAAAGTGACAGAAGAAGCGCGATTTGATTGCCGACCCCGGTATTGACGTGGCGCAGACCTCTGTAACCTCAGCGACCTTGACGGCGTCTGTGTTGCTGATTCGGCTGGGCGGCAAAATTCCAACGAAGCTGTCCAGATTGCGGCACCGTGTTTCTAGTCGAACCTGCCCTATTCTCGTTGGGGATCCTGGCCCCAAGCGGCTGGAACGGGTGCGCTCCGTACCGCACCGTTCGTAACTGCCGCGCTCCAGTGTCATCATCGACTCGAAGGAACAGTTCATGCACCTAGCCACTCGCTGTCGAGCCGTCGCCGGTGACGACGTAGGCCTGGCTATCTCGAATGAGCTCCTGTATCCAAAGAGGCAGTGCCCTGATTTTAGGAGATAGCGCTGGGCCCAAAATCAGCTGTCCACTCTTCACTTGAATAATTTGGTCCACCATGGCCTCGGCGACATCTTCTGGTTGTAGGATTTTTGCGCGAACGTTTTTCAGCCCCGCCGCAATGGCCTCATGCGACGTTATAGCAGACTTGGTCCAATTTGGATGGACGATGGAGGTCTGGATGGACGGGCACTTGTAGCGATGCTTGATCTCTTGCGTCAATCCTTCGTGGAAAGCCAGGAGCGCCGCCTTGGTGCAGCTGTAGTCAACGGCACCGGCCAAAGCAACGAAGGAAGCAAGACTTGCGACACCCATGATGTGGCCTTTTTTCTTAGCGAGCATGTCTGGCAGAAACTCCTGGACAGTACTCCAGTGACTCAGAAGGTTGATGTCGAACATCTTGTTCAGATTCTGTTGTGGGATATCCTTGATAGTCCACGCGTTACCAATGCCAGCGTTGTTGATAAGGATAGTTGGTGAACCCAAATCGGATCGTATGGCTTCCGCCGCTTGGTGGATGTTGTCTCGCGACGTAATGTCACATTTGTAGTATCGTACGAGGGCAAGCTCATCTATCTTGGTTAGTATGAAACATGGCGGTTGTGTGCCGCAACGGACCTTTGGTGAAGATCTCTGACAGAGGGCTAACGTCTAGAACCGCGACCCTGATGCCATGAGAGGTGAGCTTCTTGACCACGCAACCCCCAATGCCAGCGGAGCCCCCTGTCACCACAGCAACCTCACGCTTCCAATCCCAAATACTCTTATCCGTCTTCCAAATCCATCGTCTTTCGGCAAAACGATTGAGTACCGAGTTGAGGTCTAGTACGGCCCATAGTGGCAGCGCCCACTTGAGGTACCAATGGAGGGTTACAAGCTGGCTGCTAGAAAGACCAAGTTTCCCACCCAACCTGAAGTACTCGGGCTTGGCAACTCTGAGCATGACTGATGCCAGGGTGAGTAAGGCACAGCGTATCATGATGGGGGCTAGTGATTGGGGCGGAGATGTTATTGAGGATGGGGCGGATTGGGGATTGAGGATGATACGAGAGTGGGGTCTAGTCAAAAGGCGATGGAGGTTGGGCCAACAACTGAATGTTTGTTTCACGTATAGCTGGTCCAAGAAGTCATATGTACTTTCAAATAATGCTGGATACCGAGGCATGTTGGACTAGCTTGTACAAGCGTGATGCAGATCATCGGATCTGGGGCCGTCATTCGCTAGTCCCGCGACGCGATTCTATGCGTGTGGAATTCATGATACTGAACATTCTTCCCGACCACGCCACGTTCGCAATTAACGCATGTCGTTCGCTCGTCCGCATAGCCTAAGCGGTACGCTGACGCCGTTCCTGTATCCCGCCTTTCTCCAGGTGCCACTTGCCTCGGCTGCGCGCAGATGTCCGCTTCGTAAACGATTTCCGATCCAGCTCAGATGCAACTCTACGTCTGCTGAGCAGCCCGACGCTCACCCGAATGCGCGACTAGACCCCGCAGCGGACGACTATGCCCTTACGCCTTTTGCCGATCGATGCATTTTGACTGTTGAAGCTGGTGGCGGCGGTCACGGCTGCGTCTCGTTCTTGCGCGAGAAATATATTGAAGAAGGGCCTGCAAATGGTGGCGACGGTGGTAGCGGAGGAAACATCTACATACAAGCAGTCCGTGGTGAGACATCGCTACACAAGCTTGCTCGTCGGCGACAAATCAAGGCTGGCAGAGGACGCAATGGACAGGGCAAGGTCAAAGGTGGCGAGCGCGGGGCCGACGTCCTGATCACGGTGCCGGTAGGGACCATTGTGCGCGAGTTGCAAAGACATGATCCGGTCGCGATAATGGAGGAAGAGCACTGGAAAATGCAGCAAAACGAAGATGCGGAAGAGTTGGAGGAGGGGCAACCAAGCTACAGAAGAGACCGATGGCTGGTCTATCCTGGGACTATAGCCTCAGAACTGAGCAGGATCAAGTTTCCTAAGCTTCCTCCGCCACGACGATCGCACCTTGCGGCCCTTGAACCAGAAGCGCCCATGTGGTTGGACTTGGACAAGCACATGGAGACACCTATGTTGATAGCGGCAGGAGCGATGGGCGGCTTGGGTAATCCACACTTCATGACTCCCTTCAACAACAGGCCTAAGATGGCCACGCGGGGGGATGAGGGGTTGAAGATTTCACTGCAGTTGGAATTGAAGATTCTGGCCGACTTGGGATTAGTAGGGTTACCCAATGCCGGAAAGAGTACGCTTCTTCGAGCTTTGAGCAATAGCCGTGCGCGAGTCGGCAACTGGGCTTTTACCACTCTTCAGCCGAACGTTGGCACTGTGGTTCTGGACAACCACAAAGGACGACCACTTGTCAGATCGCGCAGGCCAAATGGAGAACTGCGCGAGAACTTTACCATTGCAGATGTACCAGGACTCATCGAGGATGCGCATCTCGACAAAGGGCTTGGACTAGGCTTCTTGCGACACATTGAACGCGCCGCAGTGCTCGCTTTCGTCATCGACTTGTCTGCTGGTGACGCTGTAGCTGCTCTCAAGCTGCTCTGGCGAGAAGTGTCTGAGTACGAGACTCTACGCGGCAAGGAACTGAATGCGGAGACGGAGCGTAGGACGGTGACATACAGACCCGCTGGTGTCAGCACGCCCCCTAGTGACGCGTCTGACTTCATTGACTCACCGCACTTGGACCCGTCGCCAAAGCCTCTGCCCTTCCTGACTACCACACCGATCTCGTCGAAGCCTTGGTTTGTCGTTGCGACAAAGGCCGACCTGCCGGATACGCAGGCTAACTTTGAGGCTCTTCGCGTATATTTGGCAGATGTGAGCAAGGGCGCGCAACCTCATCCTAGCAACCGCAAGCATGCATGGCGGCGCAACGTACAGGCTGTGCCGATCAGCGCGATACAGGGCGAAGGTGTACAAGTCATTCCGCAGTTGGTGATGGACTTGTTGGAGGAGTAGATGTGTAGCAATGATACCCTTGTCTCCTCGTATGGCTGTTTCGCGTCTTGGTTGAAATACATGTGCTTGAGGATACGAATTACGCTATATGTAGTTCAGAAGATTTTTGGATATCGCATTCCTTGCGTACAGGTCACAACTTTGTTTCGGCAAGCGCGAGGCAATCGCGCTTGTGACGTGCCTTCCAGTTTCGCGAAGTGCAAGTGGGGTGGAGGGGTAAACATCAAATTCATACCATTGTCTTGTCATCTTTCGCACCATCGCATCTTCTCCGACAATACCCAGGTTCTGTTGCAGGCTCTGCTCTTCTTAAATTAAATCTCGTCCCGATTCAGAGTACGAGACCTTTTCTCACGCTTAACAAGAACTGTCCCTGTACGAACTGCATGTGGGACATACACTGATTTCGCACACACGCAATAGGATATGGACCTGGCGTCTTCAGCTGGAACGACCTGGGCCGAGAATGCACAAGAAAGTACTAATTATTGTTAGAGAACTTCAAGAGACGATTCGGACATCGAGATTGTTTTGTGCGACGTTGCAAACTGCTAATTGCATGTCTAGCAGTTTTGACCGATCTGATCGAAGCGACAACTACGTAGGTACCCGACCTGCTATCGGAAACTATTCCTCTCAGCCTGCTGAATACATCGGTTTAAGTATCCAGTGTCAAATGGAACAAGAGATGGCGAATACCTCCTGGGTATCATACGACATGCTATTATTAGGTGACAGTAGACGATGTCTCCTCCAGCTGTGATTGTTATAGGCGGGCTGCGCCCGCCTATAATAGCCAGCATTCCAGGACCCTAGTAATCCGTGGACGCCCCGGTCGCCCAAAGACTATTCGGATCAGGAGTCCTAGGCTAGCCTATTTTTCAGGTTTCGGATTACCTACCCGCCACCGACCCAGTTTTTTGCGCTGTGCACGGCGCACGAGCCTCAGACAGCGTCAACAGCGCCACCCATGCTCGCTGTGGTCATATACCACAAGATTTTGCTATCCTTCGCCTTCGGGCATTTGGTCAATTTGAAACGATACAGAGAAGATTAGCATGGCCCCTGCACTAAGGATGACACGCTCAATCAAAGAGAAGCTACCATTTTTTTGCTCTTTCGATCTGACTCCTTTGACCCTGCTGTGGTGCCAGAGTTCGTGTTCGAGTCGGGTGGAAGTCTTCTTTTTGCGCTCTTTTTGCTGCGCAAGGGTCTAGCGACCTTTTCTCACATACCAAAATATCAACCGTTTGCAGCAGACATTGCTTCACAGCCGTTTATAGGCAGCAATATTTTCTGTGAACCTTTCAGACCCTATCATCACATCGTCTCAGTCGCCAGATCGAGAGCAAAAAAATGGCAGCTTCTCTTTGATTGAGCGTGTCATCCTTAGTGCAGGGGCCATGCTAATCTTCTCTGGGGGGCGCCGCTGCGCGGCTGGCGGAGGCGACGAACTCGCTGACGCTCGTTGTCGCCTCGCCTTCTTGTCTGACTTTGAGGGTGAAGCATGTGCCTTTGGGTCTGCTGGAGACCTGATTCTCTTTGGCTACAGTTGTTAATCAATATCTCTGTGTGTCTTTCTTCATGCGCGCAACGATCCCTACAGAACATTCCGCGACGAATACGTAACCGTCAGGCTGAACCTTCTTTCATCTCCGCCCAAAGCGCAACCAACTGGGTAGAAGCTGATATCTGAGATCTCAGGAACGAGGTCGCGCTTCTCGGTCTCTGGACGGCGATAGTTTGGTGCAGGCATTAACTCTATCGTGCCTTTAGGGGGCACTGTAGTTGCTTGACTTCAAGTTTCTCGTATGGTGTGATAGGCCCGTCATCGCGTGAGACAACTGGGTAGTCAGCTTTATAAACTTTCCACTAGTTGTCTTTTAGATCAGGCTAGGTGCCTACACAGCTACTCTAGTTAACTTAGTCCTTAGGGCGGCGACTGAGCATGTCGAAAGCGTTAACATTGTTACTAGTGTGGTTGGGTAGATTGCAGGCGAGCTCATCCTACTTCGCGTCTATGTTGTTTAACGCCTGCTCGTCCGGATCCTCTTAAGTATCTTCATGAACAGACTCCTCCGGTTCCAGTAATAGATTATTAAAGCTATTATTCGGGTGGTTGCAAAGGTCCACACACATCTCGTACGCTTCACGATAATCCTGGCAGGGCTCGTCATGAATTGCGGGGATATGGAGGAGGTCATCCAAGGTAGGTAAGACGAGGGTGTGTTGCAAACATACGGCTACATTTACTGCGGGCACGAAGGCACAGCTACGAACTCGAGTGATGAGTCGTCGACATGGTCGATTTCCAAGAACATGATCAATCGTGAATGTTGTAGTGTAGTTTGTCCTGAACTGCTTCACTAGATACGTTGTCTATCTCATCATATCATGTCGTCGTATCACGTCTTGTGAATGGAGTATACTGTCGTTCCTTGTCTCTTCTCTCCGGCCACTTTGCGCTACTGTCGGGATCAAGACATCCATCTCCCAACTCATCCGCTCCTCTATCCGACTCCATCTTCTCTCCGACCATTCCATCTGCTTCTGGACATGCGTCGTCGCCTCATCAGCTCGCGCATGATCTTCGAAGAGGAATGCGAGTTCTTCCAATGTGCGACCATAGGTTTCGGGGAACATAAAGTACTATAGTTGTTGTGTTAGTGAACGAAACGTCTTGGAAGGAAGTATGGAGCCTAGATGAGCAGAGGAACACATACAATGAAGACGATTTCAAATACTAGGCAAGCGCAGTACATTATAAGCCAGCGCCCTTGTATGCGTTGCAGTCCGACGGGGTTGAGGGTGGTTGTAGTAAAGACTGCTGTTCTGCTAAAGAACTGGAAGATGGTGATGCCTTTGGTACGTTGCGCAAAAGGGAACAATTCGACTAGAAATGCTGCAACGCGGTTAGCATCACCATCTGTCACCACTCTCTCGTCGAAACTCACTGTAGGTAAGTGCATTATAACTAATATTATAACATGCCTGATACAAAAAGATAATCGCTATTGTCAACCTCGCTGGCTCAATGTTCTTTGTAGCAGTGTAACGATGCACAGCGACTGTCCATGCAACATAGCAACACAACAAGCTGGTCGCGCAGATGAGGTACATCTTTCGGCGTGGAAAGCGTCGGACCAATAGCGAAAAGGACACTGCAGTGAACAGGTTCCAGCTGTTGAGTCCGACGTTCACTTTCCCCGCAAAGCCCGGATCGTCGTACCCAATCATGATTAGCAGTTGGTTCAGATAGTAGCTCAGCAAGGTATTGCCGGACCATTGGGTGAAGAGACCCAGGAAAGAACCAATAATGACCCGCTTGCGTAGACCGGGAACGGCGATCATCTCGCGCCAGGAGCGCTTCGAATGCTCAAGTTCGATGCGAATTGTGTGTTCGATTTGCGCCATTTCGGCAGCGGCAAAGTGCGAAGAGCTGTCGCCTTCTGCATGGTAGGTGACCAGCGTGCGGTAGGCTTCTTCACGACGGTCTTTAGAGATGAGGAAGCGGGGTGATTCGGGTATCATGCTGGGGCTGTTAGCAGAGTTGAAAAATGACAGGTGAGCGAAAGGGGGTCATTACAAGATGAATACGATCTGGAGTAATGACGGAGCGGCCTGAAGAAGCGATGGTATGCGCCAGGCCCAGTCATCATTGAGACTTTGAGTGCCATACGATACTCCTGCTGCTATGAGCGAACCTACGAACCAGAGTGCATTGAAGAGAGAAGTCATGATCGGCCGCTCCTTTGGATACGCAAGCTCACCCATCAAAGACGAGCCAGCGATGATGCAGAATGGTATGCCGAAACCGATGATGAACCTGGCGCCAATGTACATGCCAGCTATGACTGTTAGCATGACTTCCGAGCGTCTGTTTCATTTCCTGCCCTACCGCTGATTGAGAAAGCTTGAACTAGCGCCCCGACAACCATGATCCAGGAGCCTAGGAAGATTGCCCATCGTCGCCCAAATCTATCGTTCACGTAGGGCACAAGTGGTAGAGCGCAGAGCGCACCTAGGTTGTATGCTGAGGAAATGATACCGAGAAGCACTCCTCGTGGTTCGTTGAAGTCTAGGTCGTTAGCAAGGGCAGGCCCGTAGTTGTGATCAGAACTCACATATCTGCCATGTCGGTGCAATCTGCACCGCGTTGATCATCTGCGAATCAAAGCCAGACGTCATCTCAATCCCAATACACGTCGGCAACAAGAGCGCATACAGCCTCCGCAAGTTTCTCTTCTTATGCCACGGTATCTGGTCCTCTTCAACGATGCGCGTCAATACTGGTTCTGCCTGCCTCGCAGCGGCGGCAGCGCCGACAGGCGCCATCCCTGGTTTCGCTCTTCAAATCTGAGCCGAGATCAGTGGTACAGTGTAATATCGTCGCTAATTCGAGATCGACGAAGCTGTGGCGGCTAGCACTGATGGGCGTCCGGGACGTGCGGGCGTGCCCGTTAGTTCTATATACCCCAGGTTCGTGCCGCGCATCATAATTCGTATCATCAGATTGGATGCAAGTGAGACGATGCAAACGAGCGGGCTGTGGCAAGGCGACAGGGTATGGTCGCATTGATCTTTGCCCCGCATATGTTGGTGGTAATATAAGACGTCCACCCTTGACGAATCAAGACTCGCTCACAACATGGTGATACAGCCATAAAGTTTGTACGCCACACACGTCTAAATGTGTTTTGCTACTTCGCATCTGCGTAACGGTAAGATGAAGCATTCGGCTGCGTGATGTATGCTCAATATAATAGGACGTTAGGAGCTTCCAGATGCTTGTGATGTCGAGAGACGCATCTAAACATCGGCATGGTAGCCACCTTGCCTAATTGGGTATTTTCGACTTGATATTATGCCAAGGGGGGTATATTACCAGTAGCAGCCTGATTTACCGTGTTCAGCGATGCCCTAAATGGTCAGCCTGGCGCGACTTCACCGAGCAAAGTCTCGGTACCGCGACATTGGTACCAATAGAGTAGAAGTTGCCGCGCCGCTGGAAAACGGACCGCGGTGGGGCTGAATGTCGCGTGTGCAATAGGTTTAATGGAGTGAAGTGCGGTGTAGGTAAGCCGTGGTCTGACAACATACTTGAGGTAGGAGTAACGAGTACCAGAAAACGTGTCCCCTATCCTATAATTGCACAATCTCGGTGTGGAAGAAACCGGTGTCTGAACAGGTGATGGTATGGATTGAAGACCGAACTGTATGCATTGAGAAATCGGCTCTAGAAGCACTTGGATTCGAAGACACATCCGATTGCCTAAGCGAAGGAAGGCTGCAACTTCCCTGCGATCCGCTCCTGAATCCGCTCTGGCAGTAAGCTCTCGTACATATGACTTGTCCACTCACAGCAAACTCGTCGCGTATATGCCGGGTCTATAATCTCCTCGATACCGAACGCATTCGCTGTGCGGACTGGATTCATCAATCGTTTGTACTCGTTCTCTAATTCTGTATAACGCTTGTCCCGCGCCTCTTTACCTTCTTTTCTTTCAATCTCCTTGAGTTCGAACGAGTGCCCGACTTCAATGCCGCCCTCGAGTGGCAAGGAGCCCCACACGCCCGATGGCCAAGCAACGCGCATGCGAGGGTCGCGGCAGTCTAGCATGATGCCTCCTGCTACACCGTAGACACGGCGTACGATGACGTTGAAGATGGGCATGGTTGTGCTGTAATAGGTTGCAGCAAGAGTGACACCGTGCCGCATGGTTGCAGTGCGCTCTGCTACGGTTCCTATTGCGTAACCTGGGACGTCGACGAATTGAATGAGTGGAAGGTTGAAGACGTCCAGGAACTTCAGCATGCGCGTGATCTTCTGCGACCCCAACGCATCCAGCGCGCCAGCATTCTGTTCGCAGTTTAGAGACACGATCCCGACTGGCTTGCCTGCAAACCGTGCCAGGCCAACAATGGCTGTGGTACCCCAAAGCGCGCCGATCTCAAAGAATGAATCTTGGTCCACGACTTCGGTTATGATAGCGCGCGGGTTATACATGCGATTCTTAGAACGCGGAATGATGGATCGGAGGGTTTCCGACATTCGGTCGACTGGATCAGAGCAGTCAATTACTGGAGGCAGCTTCGTACCGCAATCAGGTAAGTAGCCCAAAACTGTTCGTATCTGTTCGAAGCAGCCTGCCTCATCCGGTGCCAGATTATCGATAGTTCCGTTGGTACAATGCATTGCTGGCCCACCAAGATCTGTGAACGACAGGCCCTCCTCGAATGTCGCATTCTTCACCACACTAGGGCCAGCGTTGAACAAGGAGCCAATGTCGGCGGCCATGACAGAAAAGTGACAGGCAACCACGCGAGCCGCTCCTAAGCCGATGGCCGGTCCAACCACCGCGCCTAGGTTCGGTATACCCATGTTGAGTTGTTGTACCACTTGTGCGAAGGAAGGTAGCGGAGGGACGTAGGAGAAGCCGGTAGAGCGGATGGTGGTGACGGAGCCGCCGCCTGACGAGCCGTCGACAAGTTTAACAATGGGTAGCTTCAGCGCAATAGCAAGTTTTTCCATGTATATCTACAGTCGTTAGTAGTGGTATCTTAGCTGTGTTACAACCAGCTTACTGTTTTCTCCATAAGGGCGCCATCAGCATGTCCGGCGCGAATGGAAAAGTCATCAGCCGTGAATACAATCTTTCGACCTCGTAGTCGCCCGAAGCCTGCCAATTGTGAATACATTTTCTTAGTATCATCTCTATGACCATACCTTGCACGTTGTTCGAGGGCACATATTCTTCTGGTTCTTCTTTCACTGGCCCGAGTTGCTTCCATTTGACTGTCCCGCTCACACTGCCTACTTCTTGAAAGCTGCCAGGGTCAAGCAGCTGTTCCACCCTCTCCCGCACCCATAGCTTTCCCGCCTGCTTCTGCCTCAGGTAGCCCCTGTTATTTGTATCTGGCGTCGCAGCGATCTTGCGGAGTGTCGCAATCTGTCCGAGAATGTCGGAGTAATCTGCAGGTGCATCTGAGTCTGCGGCTTTGCGTCTTCGTCGCTTCGGCGTGTTCGGGGCGATGTGCGAGCTGACTTGGGCGAGTCGGTCTTTGGCCGTCTCGGATGACGTCGACGCGTCTTTTGGCGCGACCTTTTGGTCGTCACCGGCCATTGCGATAGGTACCGAGTGTAAAAAAGCGTGTCTTCAAGCCCCAGAAATGGAGCGACGGTGGAATTGTCACATCGCGATGATTCGGTCCAGGTTGGAATGGTCGTGGTAGAATGTTGGGGTAGGTCTGGTAAACCGAGGCATCTCCAAGCTCCCCGCGTTTACCTTCACCCATTGCATCCCGCCTGTACCGCAAACATGTCATTATCCATGTCGAATCGGATCCCTGATAAATCTTTTGCTACCAAGTTGCATCCAGGTAAAATATTCATGTCAAGAAAGCCTCCTTGACGACACAAAGCCTATTTCTGCCCGGTGTCATCCCCCGACTCGCCCTTTCGAGTCATCTCACATACAAAATAGTAACATTGAGCGACTTCACTGGATAGTTTCTAGAGAGTCCGGATCTTAGGTGGAGAATGGACACGACACAGCCACCGCGGAGACCCATAAAGCGACTCCTTGTTGCAAATAGGTCAGTAGCAATTCCGAATCATGGAAAGCTAAGCTAATACATATCTTGCAGAGGAGAAATAGCAACGCGCATCGTCTCTTCTGCTCGCGAACTCGAGATTGAGACGTATGCCATCTACGTATCAGGTGACGATTCGCACGCTGTACGAGCAAACCACGCAGTCAAGTTACCATCAGCCTCAACCTTTATGAGTATTGATGGTCTTATCGAAATCATCGAACACTACAAAATTGATGCCGTGCATCCAGGGTATGGATTCCTATCAGAGTCGGAAGACTTCTCGAGGAGAGTTTGGAAAGAAGCTGGCGCTGTAGTGGTGGGTCCCGGATGGGGTATCCTGAGTAGTACTGGAGATAAGCTCAAAGCGAGGCAGCTTGCAGAACAATGTAGGACCTACGAGATATGTAGATTGTACGATTGCTAATCCCAGAACAGGCAACGTCCCTGTGTCTCCAGCTCTCCGGCAACCGACTAACAATGTCGAAGACGTCCAGCGCTTTGCATCAGGGGTAGGTTTCCCAATCATGGTAAAAGCAGTGGATGGAGGCGGTGGGCGAGGCATCCGTCTGATTTGCAGTAAAGACCAGCTACCTGCTTTGGTCAAAAGAGCAGTCGAAGAGAGCCCTTCCAAGCAAGTATTTGCTGAGAAAGCTGCAGTTGATGGTTTCCGGCACATCGAAGTTCAGATCATTGGAGACGGCAGTGGGACTGTAACACACCTTTGGGAACGCGAGTGCAGCATTCAGAGACGATACCAAAAGATCATTGAGCTGGCACCAAGTGTCGTGTCTGATCGCAAGCTGATTGCCAAGGTGATCGAAGATGCGTTGAGAATGGCCAGACATGTTAGTATCACGGCCCGCCCCGAACCTACTTCGCTAATCTCTGCGTAGATACACTACGTCTCACTTGGTACTTTTGAGTTCCTCGTGAACCCAGCAACAAAAGAGTACTACTTTCTGGAAGTCAATCCGCGGTTGCAGGTCGAGCATACAATCACTGAGTCCATTTCCATGACCGACATCGTCAAAGCACAATTGCTGCTCGCGCAAGGCGCTCCTCTAACCCAGTGTGGCCTATCAGTAGCTCCAGGTAGCCCAGAAGTCCCGCCCTCTGCGCACTCTATCCAACTGCGCATCACTGCGGAGAATGTTCGGAGCGACTGGTCTTTATCGATTGGCAAAATTACATCTTTCCAATTCCCTTCAGGTAATGGCATTCGGGTTGACACACACCTCATCAGTGGTCGACCTGCTGTAGTATCAGCAGATTTCGACAGTCTAGTCGCCAAAGTCATTGTAACAGCGTCATCGTGGAAAGACGTGGTCCGTAAAGCGCGGAGGGCTCTAGAGGATACGCGTATCGCAGGAGTCAAGACAAATCTTGACATGCTGAAAGCCATCGTCGCACACTCGGATTTTCTGAATGGTCAATGCGATACGCAATGGCTAGAAAGCAAACAGGAGGAACTGCTTCGATCGAGCCAACGCATCGCTGAAGCCCATCCTAACACTCTTGGCCCAGACATTACGACATCTTCTTCAACTGCATCGGTTTCGACAGCCAACACTCTCTTCCGAAAAGGCGATGCCTGGTCCATAGCCATATCTTCCCCCACGACCAAAGCAAATGAGAAACCACCACCTCATCACCTCGAGTTAACACGCGTCCTACGAAACGATTTCCCAACCTCACTAAGCGCGGAACTGCTCTTTACAACTCCCTCTAGTGCTTCCTCGGCCACCCCTCAAACAACACCATATACCATAACCCTCTCCTCAACGTCTGCCAGCGCTTCAGCAGCCACGTCACATCATAGACGTGGCAACCCATCTGATCCATCGCACATCAGTATTCCGTTCCCTGGGAAGCTCGTCGAGGTCCTGATTGACGAGGGTGATGTAGTGAAAGAAGGAGACGTAATCTGCGTAGTGCAGCAAATGAAGATGGAGCTAGAGGTACGCAGTCCGCGGAGTGGCCGAGTAACATGGGTCACAGAAGCAGAAGATGGGGAAGACGTTGCGGAAGGCATGTTAGCTGCTGTTATCGAGACTGCGCAAGAGAACCGTCTCTGAAAAGGATTATTAATCTATTCTTTATATTGACTTGATGAAATGCTATGCAGCCATGAGTTCTTTACATGGTCTCGCACCTAACAGTGGTGTACACATTGTCCTTGGTCGCCCGGCTGTACGGGCAAACCTGCCTCGCCTTGTACACAACCTTCTCCAGGTCCTCCTTCGCCAGTCCGCGTACCTTGACGAGGAGTTGGACGCGCAATCCCATGTCCAGATCCTTCATGCTACCGACAAGTTCTACGGTCGATTCGACGATGGAGTCTTCGGTCTTGGTGGGCATCTTTACGCCGACAGAGGGGGCAACAGCGTTCATGGCGGATTGGACTTGATTGATGTCAGTAAATTCGTTAAAAACGAGTAGAGGGCGGGCACGTACAGCATGCACCGTAACCAGCCGCGAAAAGCTCCTCAGGATTGGTCTTTCCGGCATCTCCGGAGCCGCCAAGGGCTTTGGCCATTGTCAGGTCGACCTTGAGGTTCTCGCCGTCTACATGTCTGGAAAGGTGTCAGCAGAATGTTCCATATTCGAATGTAATGTTCAGCATACCCTGTCCGTGCGCCAACAACGTGAGCCTTTGCTGTGTAGAGGCTCGGTGCTGTCTCGGTGTTTAGGAAGCGACGGCACGGTGCCGCCATAGCATTTCGCTGCGAGACGCGGACCGCCTGACGGAGCATTGGTGTGAAGGTTCGGCTGGCCATTGTGTGTAGAGAGTTGTTGATGGGAGATCGGAATGTTGTAGATTTTGAGGTTGGAAGTGGAGGTCAATTGCAATGATATGTTTGAAGCGACAAGGGCTCGATCACACTCTTCACATAAGCTCTCTCAAAAGAAAAATGGAGCTATGACAGCTGTGACGTCCTGGCGGCCAATTCGCGGCGTTCATAGTCATGACGTTTGCATCCAGCCAGCATGGTGGGTTCTAGCGCAAGGAACTCCCGCCGCTAGTGAAGCGAGATCTGGGGAAATCGCATATCGATCTCACGCCGCAAATCTAGAAATAGAACCAGATACTCTGCATGCGACGCGTAGAAGCTCTTTACTACATTATTGTTTAAATGGTCCATACTACCAAGCCTGGAGCATACTGAAGCAGTCGTCTTGCAATGGATTGGAGTTGCGCACTCTCAAGCGAGATGATGGATGAGTAAACATGACAAAGTCGAAAAGGCGAGACATCCACTGCTCCACTTTCCCCTTTTCAGCGTTACAAATTCTCCGTGCTCTCTTCTTCCAGGCCTGGCTTACTTACAAAGCCCATCACTTCATCTTCCTCTCCTTGACACTGATACCTACGCCCGTCAACGTGCACTGAAACCAGCCCCCAATCTCCGGCTCTCCGTTCACCTCAACATCACAGCTCATGACTAGTCTAGCTAGCGCTTTGATGACGAAAAACCTCGCAAGATGCTGTCCCGGACAGCTTCTGCTTCCGCCTCCGAAACCCATCCATACGCTGTCCATTCTACCAATTTTTCTTCTCCTCTCCTCGGTGCCATCGGGTAGCCATCTATCCGGATCAAATTTGTGGGGCTCTGCGAAGACTTCGGAGCCGAAGTGAGAAGTCCAGAGGCTCGTTCCCACAGTAGTACCATGAGGAAGATAAGTGTCGCACAGCGTAACTCCTGTAGCGGGCACGAGGCGAGGAAGATACCACCCGATCGTAGGCCAGAGCCTCATGCTTTCTCTCAGAACGGCGAGGAGCAATGGTACTCTGGCGACGATTTCAGAATATCTGCTTTTCCGTGTAACGCCCTGGCTTTCCATGTCTTTGCGTAACCGGGCAAGAATTGACGGCGACGTATACGTATGATAAATGGCCGAAGAAAGCGTGAACATCAGCGTGTCGTGCCCAGCACCAAAATTGGTAAGAGCGATTGAGAGGACCCACGAAGGAGGAAAGCGCGCTTCTCTATCGTTATGGAGACGCATCAAAGTAGCCAGCATATCTGTCTCTTCGATGCTGTCTCCTCTCTCCTCCGGTACTCCCACGTCCTTTCCATACTCTTGGGGAAAACCAGGGCGGCTGGCGGGTAGCTCCACATCCTTCATGCTCTCTAGTGTTTTCAGTCTTTGCATGATGCTCGGGCTGCAGAAGTTGAACACGGGCCATATCTTCGGGATTCTGATGCCTAGGAGTAGCGACATTGGCAGGACAAGCAACATGCCAACTTTCGGTATGCTGTGCATCAGCTTCACGAACCCGGGAAAGAGACCAATGACTGTAAAGCATTGCCAAAGCGCATGGCTGGCGTCCTCGTTTCCATCGTCACTGCCTTTGTCCGTGTACCCAGGGCTCTTTCCTAGAGTAAATTGGCTCATAGAGTCCAAGGCGAAGATGTGTCCCCAATTTGCCAGGCCCACCTCTTTCCCCCTCAGATCTTCTAATTTGGCAACGAATTTATCGATGTAAGCATCAAGCAGCTCTTCATGCTTCTCTAGCCCCGTGATACTGTAAGCTGGGCCGATGGCTCTTCTTTGCCTGCGATACTTCTCCATATTCGTTTCCGTTAACAGATCGAGGACTTCATCAACGGGCTTCCAGTTCTTGTCCGGTGCGGCACACATCTGATACCAATCTCCCTTCGTAAATGATGTTCCCGCTCCATAAACAGTTTTGACAGCATCTTCCTCGCATACTAGGACTTGATTGGGTGCAATGCGTACTATAGGTCCAAACTGGGCGTGCAATTCAGGGAATTGGATGTGCGATTTGCCTTTTCGAACATGCCAGACAAGCCATAATTTGCTAAAGCGTGCCAGGAACGGACCGGGGACGCTGCGTAAGGGATGGAAGAAGATTCTGTAAATCGTAATGTAGCCGACGTATGCAATGAAAACAGATAGAGATAGAGGCGTTATGGAGAGCATACTCGCGTAACATAGGCTTGCAATATAGCACGAGATTCGAAGGGGAAGTCGCACTCTATATAGATACGATAAGCAAAACCTCAACTTCAGGACACCCACGATATCCCTGCTGATTGACATGAATACTCTCTAAAGACTTAGCAATTGCTGAGATATCACCGGTGGCGTCTTGCCATTGCAAGATTTGGGTATGGATCGCTCTGATGTAGGGCGCCTTGTTGCACACTTGCCCGCCTTACGCGGGGCTTCGAGCTGACGACAGACATGCGGGGTAAGATACAACGATCTCATTTCCATCGACAACCAGGATAGAGGGATACTTTGTAGCTGTGTTGGTAAGAACTTCTTTCAGCCAAAGACGATGGTGTTGATGAATAAATTCAAACAGTTGACGAGGCGTAATCAACGCGGACGCGCACCGGCCTGTTCGTCTTGGAACCCTTCCTCATCCGGTATGATGTCTAAAGTGCGTCACGGCGGCCCCTTCCATTCAGGCAGGATGCAAGTGTACCAAGCTGGATTTACATCGATGCCTAGGAATTTTCCAGACATCGCCAACTTCTGGGTACAGATGACTCGGATGACCATTATATGCAGTGCCACGGCAGCAGTATGAGCAGAGCCGCATCACTCGTTCACAAGACTCCTGTTTCCTTCCGGATTGGTGGGCATTGTCCACAGACGCGAAATATAACCTACGTTAATGTCTAGATCATACAATCTCGAGCAAAATATATCATGAGTTCTGTACAGCTCGATGTGGCAAGTACTGGGTGGGCGGGGTAGGATGCGCGTCGTCTATCGTTACACAGCATGAAGGCGTGGGGAAGTATTACTAACTGACAAATCTGCCAGCACATGCCACAGAAAGCTCGATCACTCTCAAAAGTAAGAGTTCATAAACTGCCATCTGCTTACTATCGATAAATCAGCCCACAATGTCAGCAAACAAAAGCTCTACCACAAGCGCGGTGGCTTTACCCTGTGATCAGTGCACCCTGTCATTCGATAACGGTACCGTCCTGGCGGCTCATCGACGCTCCAAACACGCCATACCTTGTACATTCGGGAGTTGCAGAAGAACTTTCCCAGGCCAGGAAGCACTCAAACAGCATTTGGATTCAGCGATTCACGTCAACAAGCAAAGCAAAACAATACAGCAGCTCAGCAAAGCCAATAAGGAATTGTCGCCTCAAGTTGAACCAAGCAAGATGCAACTGAACATTTCCAATGCCCCAGGCACAATTCCAGCGACAAATGTCGAATTTTTAACCCCAGTGGTAGTGGGGAAGACATCCAGGACTTTGGATTCTCTTGCTGCGCACTTTGAATCTTCACTGCACATAAGCACACCTCAAAATCTAGCAGTCCAAGAATCGCCGAGGTCACTACGAATTCCAACGTCAGTCATTTTTGGTGGAGAGCGTGCTACATGCGGAACCACACCAGGAAAGCGAGTGACTATAAGGTCAAAAGTGCAATCATTTGACCCCCAGCCAGCCCACAAGAAGACAGTCATTCCGCAAGAACTTCATAACGAAGTGTTCATCGCACTCATGGCATTCTGCCATTCTCGATACATACTCCACATCTACCATACAAACATCGTCAAAGACGCAAATATTCTTATGCACTATGCATTACCAACTCCCCCAAGGTTTCCCTATCTTCCAGAGCGCGCTGCAATCGCGATCAACTGCGACGTGGTGGACAAACACTACAGTGAGTCAGAGATCTTGCACATCTCAGCCATCGACTACCTCACTGGCGAAGTCATCATCGACGCGTTAGTTCAGCCCGTCCAGCCAATGGCTGGTTGGCACACGAACCAAGACTGGCTATCGAAGCAAGCCAAAGCTGCGACCACCATCACAGGAAGGATATTAAAAGGCTGGCCAGAGGCGAGGGCTGAGATCTGGAGAAATATCGGTCCCAACACCGTTCTAGTTGGCCACAACCTACACCGCGATCTTACTGCGCTTCGAATGGAACACTGGCGCGTTGTAGATTCGGCGATATTGGTATCGGAAGCTGTTGGATATAGCGTTAAGAGACGCTGGAGTCTGAAAGCCCTGTGCAATCAACTCCTCAATATGAAGGTCCAGAATAATAAGGGTGGAGGAGATTCTTGCATTGAAAATGCGTTCGCAGTGCGAGAGGTTGTCTTGTGGTGGAGTCGACATCCAACTGAAGTATTAGAGTGGGCTACTCACCAGCAGAAAGAATGGCACAAAGGGGTAAGACAGGCATACAATCAGAGGAGAACCAATGAGAGAAGAATCGATGAGAGAAAAACGAATGTGACCAATTCGGATGTTTGGGTATGGCCCACTGGCTACGAAGGGTTGTAACCCTTTTCCAGGCTGAGTGATCATGTACTACAGCGTTCCCTGGATAGGGACAGTAGACCAATCGTTCGCATAATGTTGTAGTTCACGAGGCCCGTGTCCCGCCGCAACAGTTGTCTTCTCCTGGAGATGGAGAGTAAGCCAGTGTCCACGGTACGCAGTCATGTAGAAACGCCAAAGACATATCCTTATTTCAGCGTTCTGGTAACGTTGCATAGGAAAGCGGAATGCAAGTTTATGAGCTTATACGAATATATTTCAAGCCCGCAAGACGACTACCCATCGTCCAAAAAACAAGGCACCTTTTTTATAATACAGTCGCGAAGATATATCCTGTCCTAACAATGCCCATCATTCTCATAAGTTTCCCATTTGAACTTTCAAGGCGAACAAGAAGACGCCGATGCATGTCAATTAGTTTTATCAGACTCGAAATGACTCAGAAACTTCGCACTCGCATTCGCACCGATTTCGCTCAAGACCTCTGCAGAGCACGCGTTAACGACATGCTCTTTGTGGGTGATAAGGTTAGTTGTCACCGAGCAAAGGCTGTGATTCGCTGCTGTCTCCAGCACCGCCCTTCTTCTTCTTGCCTCGCTTCTTCCTCTTCTTTTTGCTCGAACCTTTGCCTCCTGCATGCGAGGACTCGGCCTCCGAATGCTTTTGGTCATCGTTACCGTCGGCTTGACTACCGTTGGCCTTGTCCTCGGAGTCACTAGAACTTGTGGTCTCCAAGACAACCTTCTTGATACCGTTGAAGTCTACGACGTTCTCGGAGATACTACCGCTTCGAGCGGTATGTCGCTTCTTCAGCGGACTGTTTGAACGCGAGCGGATAGAGCGTAGAGAGGCAATGGTACTAACGGAGTGTGACCGTCCTCTTGAACTGCCGTTTTCGTTGTTGCGATTGTCGACAAGTAGATGAGTATTCTCGTCGTCTTCGTTAGCACCACCCTTCGGTGACGTAGGCTCTTCTTCATGTTCCCGTGTACCAGAGCGGCCTGATCTCCAGGACATGCGATCGCCACCTGGAGCCATGGTACCATATCCCACAGCTACACTGTGAACGCCGTCACTGGCCTCGCGACCCGCGGAGGCTAACAAGCCTTCGCCGATGCCACCTTCGGGTGCATGAGAATCCTGGGTTATCACACCCTCGGTTTGTGCTGGTTCGGTTGGGGCTTGGGCGTCTTCTGGTATGGTCTTGGGGATATCAGGTGTCAGGGTTGTCTGGCCAGGCTTGATCTTGACCGTGTTGATGCGAGTCTGTTTGGGCCTGGTGGCAACGTTCGAAGGACCGAGATGTTTGAGGTGTTGCATGACACTTGGATCATCACTGCGAAGCGGCGAAGCACCTCCCTTGCTGCCGCTGCTGCGGCGACGGAGCAGGAAGGAGGGCTTGGGGTGACCTTCAGGCATCTCGGGCAAAGACGTCTTGCGTAGAGACGGTTTGCCGTTCTGTTCTGAATCTGTTTCGGTGTCTACAGCTTGCGCTTCTGACGGCTTGCGAGAGATATCGGTGATGACCTTGCCTCGGGGAACGCGGGCACGAGGAGCGGGAGCCATGCGACGAATTGCCTTGTGAACATCGATGAAGACGTCGGATTCGTCAATGATTTCCCTGTTTTTGTTAGTAGCGATTTGGGGTTTGAGAGGTTGCACTACTTACTCTCCAATCAATTCTTCGATAACATCTTCGAGCGTGACGACACCCACGGCGCCGCGGGCCTCAGCTGGGAATTCGGAGACTAGCACCATGTGGGACTTGCCCTCTTGGAAGAAGTTGAGAATGTCCAAGCAGCTCGTCTCGGGACGCGTCTCAGGAAGAGTAGCCAAAGCGAAATCGCGCACACGTAGAGCATCCTCGGGGTCGTAGGTGATGAGCATCTTGACCAGGAGCATACCGACGAAATTGTTCTCGTTCTCGGGTGTGTGGATGGGAATACGGGAGTAGCCAGCAGACAGGATGTTGTCCATCATCTTCTCGTCCAGAATGGTGTCAGACGACATGGTGAAGACATCCTTCATTGGTGTCATGATGTTGCCGACAGCCTTAGCCTTGAGATCCAGCACAGCGGTGATGATGGTAACTTCATCCTCGTTTAGGCGTTCATGCTCAAGTCCGAGCGACTGATGCAAGCTTACGAGCGTCTTCAATCCGCCCTTCTTGTAAACGGTACCGTGGTCTTCGCCGAGGAGGTAGTCGAGGAGTTTGGCAGTCGGCCAGGCAATTATGCCCATGACGTACATCAGAGCGAGAACGATGGGTGCCATGGCAGCGCCAATTGGCAGACCGTAGCGCACACATATGGACTGGGGGACGACTTCGCCGAAGATGACTGAGACTGGTTAGACGTGACCAAAGTAGCTGGGAGCGAATGCGCGTACCAATGAGAACTGTAGAGCTGACGACGGCAGGCCATCCTCCACCGAGCGACCTGTCCAGCACAATGGGAAGCGTCTCGTTTGTGATGACATTGCTCAGGAGTAGCGTCACCAGGACCCAATGCTTGCCTCGCTCAAGCAGCTTCAGGACCTTCTTCGCGTTCTTGCGTTCGTGCTTCTCGCCGGAGGAAGCAAGGACCTGGAGATAGATCTCGTCTTGGCCCATCAAGCTGGAAGTAGCTGTTAGCGCGTTGTGGCACAATGGCGGAACCGTGATGTACTCACGCAATGGTCAGACCCGCAAACACACCACCGGCCAAAACAAGCGCGATAGCAATACCCAGGTAAAGCCAGAGCTGCGGGTCGCTGGAGTCCTTGGGGAGATCCTCGTCGGCGTCCTTGAAAGCCTTCACGACATCGCCAAAAGGCATGGGCAACGCGGTCACGACGGGCGCGAAGGCGTGGAAGAGGCCGAGGAAGGCGAGTCGAGCAATGCGCAGCGAAGAGCCATTGGCGGCAGCGCGAGAAGGAGAGGCGCTCATGGCCAGGGCAAGCACCCGAGTGCGGAAAGATGAAGAAAGTCTCCGTATAAAGGAGATGGATTAGGCGAAGGAGGTGGAATCCAAGGTCTGTGGTGGGCGCGCAAATAATGATGCGGAAGCAGCGGTTTGGTGGGTCTGCGCACGGTCAGTGCATCTAGACGTAAGATGCAGCCTCAAAGTGGACAAAGGCGCGCGTATTATGGATGCGCCAGTCCTCTACTCTTTCGTCACAGGCCGTGTACCCGGGTGAATCAGCACTCTGCCATCGCGTCACTCAACGACATCTGCCTCGACACAGAATGCGTGCGCGTCCTCGGTGTGCTCGAAGGGGCCGGCATCAATAAACCCCGGTTCGAGCTTCATCGTACTAGTCTCTAATTGCTTTCCCCAGTCTCACAACAAGCCGCCAAGCACAAACACTGTGCCGTGCTTCCCACAGTCATGTACCTGGCCCTGTTGGGTAACGCTGCTCATATAAACTGCATGCATGATATCCTGCGCCTCAAACGCCAGCAATGATGAAAGAGGTCAGCCACAAAATATCGAAAGATGCGTACGCTAGTCTCCACCTGCCGTGGGAACCATCATGGCGCCCATCGTCATTGTGCAGCAGCTCTGGTCTTGGCAGGACGTCAATCACGTGCTGGATGGCACCTTCTTCTCCGGGCGCATGCGCGCTTAACTCCGCAACGTTGAAATTTGGAGAGCCGTAGGTAGCCGCGACATACAACCGCACAACCGTCGGCTCACATGTTTGTGCCCAGCATGTCCTTATTGCATGTATCTTTTCGCGAGTTCTGGATGAACTTGTTGCTTCCATTTCTGTAGACATGGCCGCTAGAACCCCTTCAATCCGCGCGTTGTCGCGCTATCTACTACGCCCACAAGCACCACTTCGACCCCGCTGTCAACACCATCTCCAACGCAAACAATACTCGGCTGCAGCACCTGGTGCACGCCTCAATGGTACAGTAGAGTACGATACAACGCCTATCCTCCACCACACCGCCAAATCGTCCCTCTCCAACCCCGAGTTTCCTGCAGAGATACAAAAGGGCCAAACAAAGCGTATAAACCTCTACACCGCCATCAATGAAGCCCTACGATATGCCTTGCAAACCGACGAACGCGTCATGGTGTTTGGAGAAGACGTGCAGTTTGGAGGTGTTTTCCGGTGTACCATGAATCTGGCCGGAGACTTTGGCACAGAACGCGTCTTCAACACTCCCTTGAGCGAGCAGGGGCTTGTGGGATTTGCTATTGGAGCAGCTGCAGAGGGCATGAAGCCTGTAGCGGAAGTTCAATTCGCAGACTATGTATTTCCGGCGTTTGACCAAATACACAATGAGGCGGCCAAGTACAGATACCGGTCGGGAAGCACTGGCGTGAACTGTGGAGGGCTAGTCATCCGCATGCCATCAGGCAGTGTCGGACATGGCGCTCTGTAAGACACCAAAACCTCCATGTGGAGATCTACTAACACTTCATTAGCTATCACACGCAATCTCCAGAGGCCCTCTTCACCCACACGCCCGGTCTACGCGTCGTAATACCCCGCTCGCCCGTTCAAGCCAAAGGACTCCTCCTTTCTGCGATACGTTGCCAGGACCCTGTCGTGTTCATGGAACCCAAGATATTATATCGTGCTGCCGTTGAGCACGTCCCTGTCGACGCATTCTACCTTCCACTAGACAAGGCTGAAGTCCTCAAGACGGGCAAGGATGTGACAATAGTCTCATACGGCACACCCCTATACACATGCTCAGCGGCGATAGCAGCTGCAGAGAAGGATTTCGGGTGCAGTGTTGAGCTGATAGATCTCCGGACGATATACCCCTGGGACCGAGAGACGGTCCTAGAAAGCGTGAAGAAGACTGGAAGAGCGATTGTAGTGCATGAGAGCATGATGAACGCGGGTGTAGGTGCCGAAGTTGCTGCTACAATACAGGAGAAGGCATTTCTCAGACTAGAGGCGCCTGTGAAGAGGGTGACAGGGTGGGCAACACATACCGGGCTCATGTTTGAGCAGTTTGTCATCCCTGATGTTACCAGTAAGTCTCGACGTATTGACGTTTGCGTGCACTCTTTTGCTGACGATCACAGGGGTTTACGATGCGATCAAAAAGACTATAGACTATTGAATGACATTGATTCTAACTCATTGCTATGCGAAACTGACACCATTGACGGTTGAGCGCACATATCATTCGCTCGTGCCTAGGGCGACGGTGAATTCTCAATCACAAGCGTGATACCTTTCTTTCCAGTCTTTGCGCAGGTGCCTTCTCCCGCAGGGGTGGCTCTCTTATTATCAAGATATATCGGTTCACTCAGTTTTTCCCAACGATGCCCTCCGCCAACTGCCATACTTGGGCGAGAACATCCTCCGCCAATTCATTCTCAAGCCAGGCGCGCGCTTTCTCAACAACCAACTCCCAAGTTTCTTCTTCATCCTGCATCTTTTTCTCTAAGAACATGACTGCGGTCGCAGTAGCCAAGACCTTGTCAGCATTCGTCTCAGTGAGCTTGGCGATCGCTTTGCTAGCAGCATCGCGATCAAGCTTCATCTCATCGCAGGGAAGCTTGTCGATAGCTGCCCACGAGCCTTCGAAAGACTGACGCGCGATGAGGCGTTGAAGAAGGGTGCCTGTGACAATGTTAGTATGTGAGAAAAGCGAATGTGAGTAGCCGTTCACTAACCAGTTTCTTCTTCAGTTTTTTGCCTTTTGCTGTTGGGTGAGGACGGCGACGTTGGCGAGTACGCTGATCTGTTAGCACGATTTTGCCTACCGTTACGTGGTTTTTTACCTGGACTTTGGGGAGACACAGGACTGTCCATAAGGGCAAAACCCATGTCTTCATCTGACTCTTCCTTCTCTTCCATATCCAGACTCAAATCATGACAGTCGTTAGTAGCTTGAGGCGCAACTTTTCGGTGACGCATTGCACCGCCTCGACCCAAACCTCTTCCACCACGAGAGGCTACGCCAAAAAATCCAGTGCTGCTCTGGCTTGCAGAAGAGCGTGCACCAAACTCTTCTGGGGCACCAAAAGGAGACCCGCCGTATGCCGTGAAACCACCCGACGAAGCTGTAGGCTTGTTAGTACGCTTACGCTTCTTCGTGGTCCATGGGTCTCTCGTAGAAGTCGAGCGCCTCTTCCGTGGAGGCTTTTTGACCCCACCGACCGAAGATGGAGCAGACTTACGGGCTGCCTTACTGGCGAGCTGCCGACGAACCCCACCGGTTCGTGCGCTTGCACTCGCAGAGACGGGCATGGAGTATGCTTGGATAGAGGCTAACTGCTTCGCGCCTCCCTGTACTGGCTCACCGTCTGAGGAGTCTGATGCTTCGTCGATGTCAGCGATATCAAGCTCGGTGATAAGGCGTACTTACCGTCTTCTAATACCTCCCAGTCGTTGTCATTATTCTTGTCATCACGATTCAGCGTCGCTTCTAGTACTCTCTTCCGCTTCTCTGCAATCTCCGCCTCGTTGGCTTCTACGGCTACGAAGGAGCAGTGTTTGCCGCCAACCTGATACTCAACTCCGAGACGGACAGCCTCACGTCTCTGGAGCAGAGGGAACTGGGTGCGATGTTTGTCTTTGACCAGTACGCCTGCATCGTCAACAGTAGCCTCGGACAGCCAACCGTGGCCTTCTTCAAGTTCTTGTGTTGCTTTGCGAGCTGCCAGCTGATGAATCATCTGGTCGGCGTCCTTCCGCACTTCGACTGGGATCTCGAGCTCTAGCGGGCCTTGAGGTGAGGTACCTCTGAGTACCACGCTCTTCGGTTGCAGGTGCGATGACTCTGGAGACATGATGAGGTAGACACAAGTACGGTTAAACGGGAATAATGATGGTATCTCATGAGGTGTTTGCAAAAGGGTCGGGCGCTTGAGTTCCGGTAGACCTGCGAAGATGTTCTTTGGCTCACCATCCTTAGGATGCTCTTCTTGGACGTCAGGGTCGTAAAGCGAGATAGGCTTCGCCTCGGAGACAGTAGCTTTGCTTTCTGGTTCCTCTGCAATACTGAGTTTCACACGGAGGCTGTCAGCGACGGATTCAACGCTGCCGTCTTCGTATTTGACTTCGAGACGGTAGTCTTTGATATGAGGCGTGAGTGCACCCTTGAGCATCCGGACGATCTTGCTGTCGAGCTTTTCACTGTCGGCAACCATCTGAGCGAAACCTCTCCCTGCCCTCGCAACGCCTTCGATCAGCGCACTAGAGACGCCACTACCGATTCCAATAGGGAATACACGGACGTCGCCACTTTTCGTGTTCTTGGACACGTAGTTGAACAACTGTTCTTGGGACCATATATCGCCGTCGGTGAGCAGCATGAGCTCGGTTTGAAGTCCAGTATTGCGAGCTTCAAAACAGGCCTTGACCGCAGCCAGAGTCTCTGTACCGCCAAAATCTGCCCTAAACGTTTCGACATGTCGGATAGCCTCGGTAAGTGTATCCTGGTCATACATCCGGCTCTCTGGCCAAAGAAACGAATGACTGCTTCCAAATGAGCAGATGTTGAATGAACAGCCGATGGGAATTGACTTCAAGAACACTTTGAGCGCCGACTTCAAAGTGGGAATATGGCCTTCCATGCTACCGGAACGATCTGCAATGAACACAACTTCGGGCTTTTGCGACTTGATGTTAAATTTGGGTACTAATGTCGTCATCAATGCGCGCTGATTAGGGAGAGTCGGGTGTGTTTCGAGGATCGCCTGAGGTATACCGACGTCTTTCGCAACCACCTGCAAGACAAAGTCCTTTTCTAGTTCGGTGGTGCCCAAGGCGAGTGTGGCAGAGCCCCTCGAAATTGAAGCATCTTCGTCGCTAGCACTGGTTGATAACGATCCGAGGGTGACTTCAATGGGATGTGATGGGGAAATGACTTTCTTGATAGGAATCCCTTGCGCCATGTTCACATCCACTGTTATAGAGATTCCTTTGGAATCAATCTCTGCTGAGGTTTCTTGAAGCTTTCCTGGGTAGTATCCGTAACGGGGCGAGATTGACGAGGGGATGGTGAGACGAATACCATCGACTTCAGCATCGTGCTTCAATTCCTGCACGTACTTGACGGATACTTGTACGGATGCACCGTTTGGAATATTGCTGATAGCAGTTGTGAAAACATCCGCCGCGTCAGGCAGTTGCTCAAGTAGCGCTGCGCTTTCGCCACGCTCCTTGGCCTCCTCGTAGGTCTTCCTGGCTTCGTTCTTCTCTTTCACCAGACCGTAGATGGTGCGCTCGCCGATCTGGCAGAAGAACTCAACAACACTCACACCATCGAATAGCGGGAACGCATATCTGTATAATGTTAATGGATGGCCTTGTCAAAGTGGCGTGCATCTCAGCTGTGGGTAGACACGAACCGGATCTCATTCAATGCCTCTCTCGAACGGTTGACGAATGTCTGCGTCAGCACGGTGCGGGCGGCCGTTGAAAGTATCGTTGTATGAGCATCAAGTTTTACCTGAGGAAGGTAAGTCCGCTCAGATATCTCGGAATGGTATACATAACAGCCACAGACATGACGGGAAGAGTGGTAGCGAGGGGGCATGGTTGTGGCTGTGTCTTTACTCTAGTCTGATCTGGCAGAGACTAGGTGGGGATAGGTTAACACGAAAAAGTGTGAAGATGTGATTCAGCTAGAAAACGGACGACAAGCCCCTGATATACCTCGTCTTGTCGGTGGTTGCCTGATATATCTTGGCAGAAACTGTGGATATAATTCCCGCTGCATCTTCCCAAGTAAGTACCTGCATAGTAACCTAGACCTCCTATTGGAAGAGCACGTGATGTCACTGGTACTCCCACAGCAGTTGCGCATGAGTCACAAACTGCGGGGTTGGCACCACTATGGATACTGCTGGATGCCTGGACCCGAGTTATGGTGTTGAGCATCGATGACTCCAGCCGTAGCATGTACCAAGACCTTCCTGTTGACGAGCCCGTGGTTCTGTAGCATACTTACGAATCATGTTATTCGCTTCACCAAGGCGTCGAGTCATCAATCTTTGCATCCAAAATTGCAACCCCTACAGATTCATTCGCGCTACGAGAACTGTCGGAGTTCTCTTCTCAAGAGATATAGTGGGTGGTGATGCAATGCGCACATAAGCAATTTCTCGACGCGTTGTCAAAACAGTTCTGATGCCAAAACTATCGCACCGCAATCATGATAGTTCTTGGGTAGCGAATCCATATAGACAGTGGTTGTATAGCACGTAGAATAGTGTAGCTGGTGTTGTGCGCTGCGTCGTGACGCAAGAAGTCGATCTAACGAGGCTGGGAACTCTGGAGTTTGGAAGGTGACACGAATGTGAGCAGTGCGACGAACGGCTTCAACGATGATTCTTAAAGCTTGTACGTAGGCGATTAAGCAGTCCTCGATGGTTTTACGTTGGTTGATCGAGGAGGAGAGTCGCAGAAACGTCTGCGTCGCCGAATTTCTGTTGCCTGTAAAACAGTTTCTCAGACAGCCAGTGTGTCATGACGTCAGGCATCATCGCACACTTCTGAAACCTCTCTGGCTAGACAATATATACAGCCCGCATATCGCACATGTTCCTTGCTAATGTTCAAAATCTTATAATTGATCTCGACGCCCGAAATGGATATCCCCGGTTATGATGCAGTGGCATACTATGCCACACCACCCAACAGCTACATTGGTACCACCATCTTCCTCTCCTACATTGTCGCAGCACTTTACGCGACCATTACGATTACCTACTCGCTATACTCCCAATATACATTTACATTTCGCACGTCCAGCACGGCAGACAATGAAAAACTCGATGCAGCGAAGGCGGCGCGAGCGCGTCACATTAAGATCTACGCGTTTGTCGCTTCCATAAGTTTCGCAACGTTATCCTACCACATGCTCATGTTCCTGGTTACCCATTACTTGGAATGGAATGGGGACAAGAGCCGCAGCCTCAGTAATGTCAGCGTGGAAAAATTAAAGAGGTGGATGTTGGAGTCCACCCTATTCCAAGATTTTGCGCAGGATCTGGTCAAAGACGCGCCGAACGCGGTATGGACTCAGGCCGCGATCTTAGCGACATGGTTCTGGAACATATACATGGGGCAGAAGGGTATGCTATTCACAAGTCACATAGATTGGGGTATACTAACTTATATATAGCAAGAGCGCGCCGATACGATACTGCAAGGATGCGCACGTACATCTTACTCGGGCAGATCCTACCCATCTCCTTCGCGGTCTCACTTTTCCTCATCCAGCTGCATCTCTCATCTCCGGATATAGCTCCCACATCAGCTGCAAGCGACGCGACTAAAACCGATCCAGCGCCTAAGCGTCGCAAACCGATAGCAACACTGCAAATTCCGAACATTCTCCTCAATGCGGCTCTACTCGCTCTTCCGGCTCTGCGATCCAACTCCATATTCAGCTTACTAATCCTTGTAACACGCGCTGTTTTGTTACTTCCGTACTCCTCAACCATGAGCCTGAGGGACGCAGATGTAGTCAAGTGCATTACCGTATCCGGGGGCTTCGCGGTAGCAAATGCCGCAATGATGAGGAAGGATCTCACATTTGGTGGTGTTTTTGGATCCTTAAGAAATGGCGGGTATGCAGTCAAAGCGTTAGGATGGGATGCAGTACTGGGACTAGTAGTGTACCTGATATTGGGTTGGGGCGGAGGAGTCTGAACGACGTCGACATCAAATGATGCGAATTGATTACACTGTTCATATAGAACGCAAGACCTGCAGTTCAGAGATGCATAATAAAAAGTGTGCCTAAAGGTCCTCGCAGTATTCTGTGGTCTCCTGATCAAGTGCGAGAATGTGTGAAGTGCTCCAGGGTCCACTGAGACATATGAAAACAGCGCGCTTACCTCTCATGTACGCTGCAAGCAAACGACTTGTAATGGAGTTTTACTAATAGTGTTGACAGTAAGACGGAAGGATGGTCGTGGCTGATGATGGACGGGAGTGCCGACAAAGCCACTCCACGCTTGAATAAGCTTGTCGACTGGCTTGATGGTCTCAATACCGAAGAATTGCGACCTCGTCGCTGGTGTCCTGCCAATCAATCCCTCGGTTGCCCTCGCTGTGGATACACTCTCCACCCGATAGACGTCGGCGAGAAGTGGCGAGAACTCACCAATGACTCCACATGAGAAACACTTTCGAGGAGTTTTGCTGACATGTGTAGGACATTGGTTATCCTAGTAAAAAGTACGGAAACCACCCCAGGTTTCGTCCCAAACGTGCTCGGATCTAAGGCTCAGTAATCAGTGCTATCGAAACCTCGAAAGAGGTATTGAGGTACTGACTGCTGCTGGTTCGGGATTAGGAGAAATTTAAATCTTGTGCTAGCCCGTTGATCATTGCAGCGTTTCGTACAAGAAACATGCTTTGTGAGGCTGGAAACTTTTTCATTGATTGCTTTCCTCTATGGATGCTTTTTATGAAGAAGGAGCAGGTGAATTTGTGGAGCTTGCACGTCTTACAAGTGGTACCTACAGACTAGGTTAGCGAAGACACAACGGCAAAATTACGCAACCAGAACTCACCCCTGCCGTGCTTGCACGCGGGAATCTTGCCATGAGTGCGGCATTGGGTAATGTACAGAAGGGAAGGGCCCTGGTCTTTGCTCTCGTACGGAACGGGTTTGTTCTTATTGTTGTCATCGACCACGATGTACTTACCAATTAACATTGGAATCGGTTCGATATACCCCAGATTTTGCTTCACTAGCGGTAGGAATTCCTTGCGCTAGAATCCACTGTGTCAAGAAGAGCAAGATTAGGTGACCTACTGATTACATAGGAGCTACAACATCAGGCCTAACGTGCTACCGGGATACCCATGATACAAGTCTCTCGACAGATCCGATCTGAGTACCGGCCCATGTGGCTCAAACACGCAACGTTCGTCATCGACTGGCACTCTATTCATGCATTCTTACAACTCAATCATCTTCGCCTTGGATCCGAGAGCGGCGAACTCGCTCATCTTTGCTTCGATATCGAACTTAGCTATGGTGATAGTGAGGGGGTTGAGATGTCTAAGTTGTGAAGATACTCGGGTGAGTGATCATGTCAAGGCTGAAGAAGCTGACGAGAGTGACGGGATATGCGCGTGTGAGAATTTTCAGCGTCGAGAGTGAAGATTTCGTTTCGTATCTGCGCAGTGTTTGCAGGTGAACGGTCTTGGGATCGCACGCCCGTTTGCGCCCTCCACCCTTCACATTATATGCACTTTCCGCTTATCACCACACACAAGCATCCTTGAGTAAGGAAAGAAGCCACATCCAATATGGCGCCGAAGCCACCACCCGCGAAGGGCGCCAGCAAGCGCATGCAACAAACCATGGAGGTCCTGCGACAAGATACAGAGTTCAACGAGCGCGTGCAGAAGCCCTCAACCAAGTCAATGTTCTTCGATCACTGTGCTCCATCCACGGTAGACAAGCGGCAGCGAGATCGAGCAAACTTCAAACATTTCTGCGAAGTCTTCTACAAAGAAGAGAACGAGATCGATATGTACGCGGCCGAAACATTGACCGACAGAGTATGCCGTTTCCTCGAAGGAATGTCGAGAGCTTCAAAGGGAATGCTACACGATAAGGTGCAGATGGCTACTCTGACTCAAATCCGCCAGGCCTTGGAGTGGTGGATCACTGTCTTCACACCACTACATCAAAGAGAGAAACTCAACATCTTCTTAGAGCAGGGTACTTCTACCTACTACAATAAAGCATATTAAAATTAATGTAGATATTGATTAGGAATCTAGAAGTCTACAATACTATTAGTCTTTATACGCTCTTTTGTTAGGAGCTATTGTAAGCTGCAAGGTAAAGCTTGTTATCTCTATACATGTTCGGTTTTTCCCTTGTGTACGGTGACACCTACTTTCTCCACCTTTCGTACCGAATTCCACACCCGCGTGTCAAGACATATCCGCCTCATCGCGGTAGAGCAAGAACTGTCTATCGAACACAGACAAAAGAATAACTTGGGGACGCTCGAGCTTCAGATGTTCTACGATCAGATAAAGCTTGAGAATAGGGGATTAGACAACTTGAAGCAGCACTACGTTGCGTGGGTGTTGGCGTTTATAACGGGCGCGAGTACCTGTGCCTGCTACAAGGAAGAAATCAAACGCTTCTCAGCCAGCCCCCCTGCTGCGTTACAGTCTACAAAGGCAAAGGATAACAAGGGGTGTAGCTTTCAGTATCATTGTAGGCTCCTGTACAACCTATCGATGCATATGCCTCTGCTGTTACACTCATTGTAGCAGGCTGAACGGAGAGCTTCCCAAGAGGTGTTCCGCATTTTCGGCGTCTGCGTGATGAGGTCAAATTTACCCCTCACCAATGTGCCCCCACTACCCAAACTCAACACTAAACCCTTTCATTTTCTGGCCGGCAAAATTTTCAGCAGCTCCACCAACCAGCCTGTCGGTCACTTTCCAGACCACTCATTGTGTATATATTGCTTCTAAATTTCGATTCTGTATCGGTTTTGTAGTGTACGTTTTCCAACTTCGCACTTCTCGCTTGCCCCCGCTAATAACCATTCTAGGTAGCGGTTATCACTCCGGATTCTGATCTCAAAATCGGTGTCTTCCGGCAACCCCGGTTCGATTCCGGGCAAGACCTTCTTTTTGCAAACGTGTGTTCTTTTTGCTTCCTTTTGCACATGGCAGCGTTGTAGCGCGCACTTGGGTGTGGGTGGACATGCGGCGCGTCATCTGCCTGTGTGACGCGAAGCGGTGCTTTGGGCACGAAGAACACCATTTTGACAACAGCCCTTCGAACATGGAATTTAAGATTTTTGTTAGGCCTTCTACTCATAGGTGCGCATTTATACAGACAGTGTATTTGCTAGAGTGTGATTAAAGTCTTGCGTACAAATCAATAAGAACGAGCGTCTTTGTGGCGTGCAATAATTGCAAAGACAGTTGATCGTTGCTTCCGTTTTCGAGACACTGGATACTCAGTTCAACAGCGCATCTCAGCATTGAGTAATAAACACAAAAACTCAAGAACAATACAACATTTGCTCTGGTCGCGATGAGCCGAGTCTGGAAGCATCACGCTGTAGTGCAATAGAGGAGTAAGATATGCTCGGTTGATATAACAGTACAATGCTGTTGTGTCATTGGTCTATTTCCCTTTCAAGCTTTACCGCTACTACCACAAATGTCCATCCACCTCTCCGTCTCCTTTTGTATGACCTCTATCTGCATATCAATCAACTTCGCTAGGGAAGTAGTTGGTGCGTGCTTCCTCAGCACTTCATTCCCCACCTCAAGTAGAAGCTTGTTGACATTCAGCTTGATTGCGCCAGATCGTATACATCTTTGCATGACTTCAGCAGGAAAGTCATTGGTGCCGTGTAACGCGACCAAGACGCGCTTATTTATCTGCTTGTCTATCGCTTCGAGGCGGTCGTAGTGTAGTTGTCCCTCCTTCGGACCAGCGGGGCCGTAATCGCCGTGTACGTTTCCGATCGATGGGGCTAATATATCGATACCGGCGTTGATGAAGTTGTCGACATCTTCAGGCGATGTGAAGAGCGCTGTGCAAAGTCAGAAACGGAGGAAGTTTATGATGGTCGTCAGTCTAACGGCATACCTTCAAGATCTCCTGTATCGGCGATACCATCTTCGCCACCTTCTATCCGCCCGCTCTCTGCTTCTACAGCGATGCCTTTGTCATGACACTCCTTGGTCAGTATCCGAGTCTTCTCTAGATTCTCGGCTTCATCGTAATGCGACATGTCGACCATGACTGAGTCGACCGGTAGCGTCGCGATGATCTCTCGGATGTGCTCCACATTCTGCGCGTGGTCGATGTGTAAAGATAGAGGTACTGTTGCGGTTTTTACGGCATGCGCGGCCGCATGGGCGAGAAGGGGCAATTGCTTGAGGGTCGATGGGAACAGCTGAATTATCAAGGGCGATCGCTTCGATTCCGCCGCGCGAACGAGGGCTGTCAATTGCTCAACGTTGTAGCTGGAGACAGTCAGAATTGTGAGTGACGTTTACAGTAGCTTCGTACGCGATTGCAGCCATGACGCCATAATTGCCTTTTGCAGCGGCATTGAGTATTGCTAGTGTTCGATTGTCTTTGGTGACCGCCATGATGGATGGTAACAATATGCACTTTGAAATGTCTCAAATGTTTACTGATGTGCAGTGCTTGAAAGACATCGAGCGCATAGAGTTCACGCGATCGGAACGGTTTCGGAACCGATGTTGTATTGTTTCTCTGCGGCATGTTTGGTTCGGGGAAGCCGCGACCCTCAGGCTCATTGATTGGTGGTCGTGCCGAGGATCAAGTATGACGTTGCGGAGAGGCGAACGGTACGTCGGCCGGCTCACTGGGCCCCAGCCGACGTGCCTCGTAACGAGGCACACGTTCGACTGAACAAGGTGATTAGTATTCTATCATGCACCCCGCTTCTACCCCACGATGCAGGGATTTATGCCACGGCTGAGTGGTCTCCACATTGTGAGTTTTGTGGAGAAAGTACACTCGAATTCAGGGCGTTCTCCGTTGCGCACCGACCCACAATAGCCTCGCTACGTGGTTCTTTTGCACCGTTTTGCTTTTTCGGAGTTGTGTACAGATGAGGCCTCCTTCATAGAACCACTGCGTCACAGTGGAGCCAGAGCGAGGGGCCAAAAGTCCGTTGCATACGGTTCGATGGATGCAATGATAAGAAATTGACATGCATATGTGGAGAAAGGTTCAGATAGGATGACTGTATTCGGTACGATCGATGGAAGGTCATGCTTCAGCCCGCCAATAGCTGGTAAGATCGTTGAGTAGTGTCTTCGGTGGGAACTTGGTGACATCGAGCGTCTGGTCGAGGAGGTTCAAGATAGCTGTTTGCTTGACGGGTTCTTGAACGCATAAACCAGCTGAATAGTGTAAGCATTATTTCGAACAACATGCGTGATGATATAGGGCTTACCAGCATAGATGGACTTGAAGTTCACCATGGCACTTGGAATTTCTCTGCCTTGGTGTGCCATCGCAATGCCACAGATCATGTCTACGCTTTCGTCCAGGCTACGTTGTCGAATCCGGAATTCGTCGACACCTCCCATTGAAGGCTGGTTGATGAGAACTATGATTCTCGCAAAGTGAAACGTTTGAACAGCAGCTGCGTACGAAGGAGGGTGAATCCAGATGGGCGCAAACATGGCGCCAGGTCCAGGTGGCGGTCCTCGGTGAATGGGATGGAAGGATACTGGGAGCGCTCGATGCCAATCTTCCAGAGCTTGCAGGAGCTTTCCGGCTTGGTCGATGCGAGTGTTCAGGTCGTACTTCTTTTCGTTTGCGGCAAAGTCTACACATCGCCCACATATGTACACAATCCGCAAAGCCAATTCGTCCGGGCTTAGGTCCATCAAACGCTTGGTCGGTCTCCAAATAGTTAGAACGCGACGTCCTTCGCGGAATGCGACCCAGGTATCTTGACGTATCCATTGCCACCAGGCAGCTCTCCGAAGTGGGTCTTTGGACTCTCCGTTGTTGTTTTGGCTCCTCTGTATCCAGAATATACCACGCAAATGTCTCTCCCAGGCTCCGTTGCTGTATTGGCCTTCAGAGTCCCACATCTCATAGGTACTAATGAGAATAGATGTTGATATAATCTCCCTAGACCTATTGTAGGAAGGGTAGAAAAGATTCTTCGACAGGTACTGCAAAGTCTCATAGTAATATTGTGTTCCCGCCTGTAGCAGAGGACTTTGAAGGTTCCTCATCCTGCCGTCGTCGCCGTCCGGGGATGGGTCTTGTATGTTTAACCGACAGATTTGTGGCTCATTCAGGAGTGCCATGTGCCGTGCCGACACAGCGAGTAGAGACTTCATGAGGCCTACATTATGGACAGCCAGAGAAGGAACAGTTTCCGTAAACTGCCTGGAAGGGTCGTTCAGATCCAAAATAGGACCAATCACAGCAATGTAGTGTTGAAAAAGCACGAGCTCATCGTCAGACATGGGTATGGGGTTGGTTGAGTTCCATTGCTCATGTGCCGACGATTCGGCTTCTAGTGCTTGCTGGCTTGAGTGTAGCTGCGGGCCTGAACCTGGTGTATCCGCGACAGGACTTGACTGTCTGGACAAATTGTTCCTGTCTAGGTCAACATTGAGGTTGTACTTGTCAATGTTGTTGATGGCATCCTCGGCAAGCAGGTCGTAGTAGGCCAAAGGTGCCGAATTTGGCGACGGCAATGAGTTGATGACGGTCGACGGAGAGTCGAACAATAGCTCAGGAGAATTGTTCCAGAGCTGAGAATCGATATCACCTGGAATTGGTCGTCTAGCAGGCCCTGGCGACGTGGCAGCAGCAGAAGAGCCATCTTGAGCTGGTGAAGTTTCTGATTGAACAGAACCAGACGCATTGCTTCCCGTGCCGCCAATGGGGTCATTTGGCGACGGCCACAGACATTCTCTGTCGGATTTGCTGCATGTCGCACATCGTGGCCTCAGCTCGTCACACTTCACCCTCCTTCGTCTGCAGGTAAGGCTGTCCAAGTTAGCCGGCGGTTAACCAAGAGACCTGCAGCATGTAACCAATACAGAGCTAGCGAACATGACCGTTCAAAGATACAAGGCGGACACGTGCTTGGGGAACAGCTTACCATCCGGTGGTTGTACGTAAGCCCTGCAAGCGACGGAACCGTCGAATCAGTAAAGGCCTCACACCCAGTCAACACAATTAGACTTACTCGCGCTCGAGATGGACGGGGTTTGCGCGGCTTAGGATTGCCTGTTGACGATGCTTGCATTACGAATGATGTTGCGCATGCTGGTGGAACTTCGCTTGGCCCTTGAGGATCCGCTTCGCCGGTTAGGCCTGCCGTGGGGAACGAGGCTGGGGCCAATGGGAAGGACGCTCAACTAGCCCAGGATACCACAGCGCATGCAGAGCCCGGATTTCTGATACCTCGCGGAGTTTTGCAGGATGATCTGACGGTGGTTAGAGAAGGGAATCGTGTTCACTCTGGAAAAGGCCCGCGGCGAATACTCCCTCGAAGGCCCCGCGCCAGTCCAAAGCACTGTCCACCACCGGCTGATTTTGGGAGGCCTAATGTACATGATACAGGTCCTGGAGCATGTCTGATAGAAGAGGAGCAGCAATGTCCACTCGAAGTATCAGTGGATTCACGATGTATACAGGCGGCGTGCAGCAAAGGAGACGTGCTTAGTCAGTTGTGGCTGTTGCGCATCCCGGGTTACAATTTCGTTTTCTTGACGTGTCGCCTCATCCTTCTCACCTGCACGACATGATCGACACCACTACGGACATCGACAACAACATCGCCATGCATCACTTGACATCTTGCAGAGGAGGGAAGCATTTTAATAAACTTTGTTGAATTGGTCCTAACAAAACCAAAGCCAGCCGGCAGTTACAGACTCCACCCAATGCAGTATAACGCGAAGAAGCAACAACAGAACACTTCTACCAGGCGCCGACAATGCCCGCAACTGGGATGTCGATACCCGTAGTGTAGCTGGCACCGTCTGAGAGGAGGTACACATACGCACCGCCAAGTTCACGAGGATCGGCCAATCTAGGCATACCGCCATAGTACTGCATCTTCAAGTTCCAGTCGGGCGCCCTCTCGACATAGTATGTCATCTGTGTGCGTACGAAACCCGGCGATATCGAATTCACACGAATGCCGTGCTTTGCCCACTCCATTGCGAGAGTATGTGCCATGTTGCGGACAGCGCCCTTTGTCCCTCCATATGGTGCTGACGGTGCTGCCCTGTTTGGCCGGTACGATGTCATGGACGCTGTGAAGACGATCGAACCCTTGATACCAAGCTCGATGAATTTCTTCGCGGCTGCCGTTGCGCAAAAGTACGCGCCAAAAACGTTTAGGTTGAAAAGCTGTTCGAGCTGTGGGCGATCGAAGTTGAGTGCGGGCTGATGTTTGGTCATTCCTGCGTTGGCGATCATGCCGTCGATACGGCCCGACTGGGCAACAATCTGGTCGATGGCCTTCGTGACGCTTTCTTCAGATGTGACATCGCAGTGCAGGTAGTGTACGCGCTTGAGATTTGCCTTCTGCAGCGCCTGGAACTCCTCACCGGGCTCGAAGAGGTCCAGGGAGTAGACTTCAGCAGCATCGTTGGCGAGGCATACTGTAGCGAGGCCGAGTCCAATACCTGCAAGGTCAGCACTTGTGTCAATTCTCGGTGTTCCTCTCTACCAACCTCTGTTTGCCCCGGTAATAGCGACTACCTTGCCCTTCAGAGTAATTTTCCAGTCAAAATCTTCTTTTGGCTCTGTAGTAAGATAGACAGGATTCTCGACAGTCTGCTCAACTTGACCGTTGTTGGCGTGCCCGCTGGCAGGCGCTGTCTGGTCAGATTGCGGTACGATCGCGGAAGGAGACATCTCCGATTGATTTCTACTGGTGTAGGTTTGGGGAGTGCGGCAGGTCTGGCGAAAGAATGGAAAACCGAAATGATGGAGAGGCAAACACCACCTGGCTGGCACCCCGCATGTTTAAGTACATCTCACACACCCACCCCACAAGAAACTGGTGGCAACGGAGTGTGGTTGATCGGTACCAAATGCTCCCCACGGGCGAGAACGATGCGAGCATGGTCCACAAGGCAGGGATACTGTAAAGACTCGGTTCAACCATCTTCGCAGGAGCAACGGCCTCGTGGCGAGCTTACGCGCCGACGCGACTTGCACGTGTGATAGCTACCACTTGCCTTCGCTTAGTGGCACAAAGTTCGCCTCGAGGCACACCGTCGGGTGTGCACCGAATTAATGCATGGAACATGTTCTGTCGTGTTCCTCGACCAATCACTATTGTCAAGCTTCCTGTGCAGGCGGGTCTGATGCGGGAACTTCGGCTTGTAGCTCAAGACCTGGGGTAAGAAAAAGGCCCGAACGCAATCTGGGGAGGTCCATGCTGTTTTTGGCAAACATCAAAACCTGAGGGCAAGATACGTTTCCACTATAAAGCACCATGGGTGTCGCACCCATCTAGACGTATCGGCGACTGCTATCGCAATACTATACAGCCTGTCGTTTCAGGCTCCGCTTCGTTGCTTCCATATCCGTCCCGCTTCCGTCGTTTCGCGCTCAGGAACACCATGTCGTCGACACGCCACTCTCTAGAGCCTATAGATGTGAAAGAGATGGACGCAACGAAGCATGTAGAGATCGCTGAGGACTTCACATGGACGAAAGAGGAAGAGAAAAAGCTGGTCCGCAAAATTGACCTCTTTTTGCTCCCAACAATATGGTTGATGTACCTGCTATCATACATGGACCGCACAAAGTATGCTTATCTCGAAATGGCGTGACAGACGATGCTAACGAGTTGCCAGTATCGGAAATGCGAAGATTGCCGGTATGGCTGACGATTTGCAACTCAGCTCCGATCAATACTCCATCGCTTTGGTTGTATTCTTCGTGACCTATGTCGTCTTCGAGCCGCCTTCCAACATGCTCCTGGTCCGCCTCAAGCCGTCCATCTACCTACCTGTCATCATGATCATTTGGGGGGCTTTGACCTGTTGTATGGCTGTCATCGATGACTTCAAACACCTTGTCGTACTCCGAATCTTCGTTGGTGTCTTCGAATCGGGTTTCGCGCCAGGAATTATCCTCATCATATCGTCCTGGTACAAGAAAGACGAGCAATCGAAACGCTTCGGTGTATACATGTCGGCTGCGATCCTCAGTGGCGCATTTGGTGGTCTTCTTGCGGGCGCAATAACCGGCGGTATGGAGGGCACAGCTGGTCTTCGCGGATGGCGATGGTTGTTCATCGTGGAAGGAGCCGCAACCATTGTATGGGCAATGGTGGCATACTTCATCTTGCTGGACTTCCCTGCTAACACAAAACGGCTCACTGATCGAGAGCGAGCTATCGCCATCGCTCGTCTCCGAGAAGGCGGAGTCCGAACACACGTTGAGGGTGAGGAGAGGATGGGCAAGGCAAAGTCTTTCCGTCTTGCTATCATGGACTGGAGGACCATTTCCTTTATCCTTGGCTACATGGTAAGTCCATTAATGTGGATCATAGAGCACTCGTCTAACGGTGTCAGGTTATCGTTGGCTCTTCTACCCTCTCGTACTTCTACCCGACCCTGATGACTGGGCTTGGCTACACGGACACAGTAACAGCCCAGTACATGACCGTCCCCATTTATGCCGTCGCCTTCGTTTGCACAGCGGTCACTACCTACTTCGCCGACGCCATTTCTCACCACCGAGGCCTCGTGATCGCAAGCTGGCTCGGCTTTTCCCTCATAACGTCGATTCTCGTGTGCGTAATCTACGACTTCACAGCACGATACGCACTACTTGTTCTCATGGCCGCTGGTCTCTGGGCCTCGAACGCCGTTTCTCTATCGTTCGCGAGCGCAACGTTTGGGTCTATGCAGCCTGAGGTTAGGGCCATCGCGATTGCGCTCGTCAACGCTATGGGCAATCTTGCGCAGATATACGGCGCATACCTGTTCCCCGGCGACGATAAACCAAAGTATCTCATGGGTTTCGGAGTTATCTCTGGTATGTTAGGGTTCGGTGTGGTCGTGTACATCTTCCTCCACGTCGCATTGAGGAGAAAAGAGGGAATGACCGCATTCTTTTGAGACATACCAAAACACTTATTGACAGGAGCTCTGACACGAGTTATGACTATTCATGTTTATAGATTATTATGGAATTCCATTTTGTTGCCAGCCATTACAATAACACTTGCGCGCCACATGTATGCAATTCGACGTACGCAAAAGCTCACATGCTTCTACCCTACATCAACAACACGACGTCGCCCTTGCTTCCATGTATGTGGGGTGACACTGTCACAGCAAGCACCCGGTATATAAAATCAGTCTCCATATCCTACGATACCTCTCTCCACTACCATCTCCGGCATCTTGCAACACACGGGATTATCACGCACACTTACCCAAGATTTATAACAACAACGTAGGCCGTCATCTTTTAGATCGATCAATAAGTACTATGGGTCTCTTCAATTTCCTAAGAGATGACACCCCGCCCCCACTGTACCAGCATGGCAAGCTTGGCGAACCAGGCTGTCACCTGTCCACCGTACGGCCCAGGAACCCAGATCCTACTGCTCGTGAGAGCAGTAACTATAGCTCAAACCGAAAAGGTTTATTTAAGGCGGAAATGTTTCCAATGACATCATCTTTGCAAGCGCCAAATAGAAGAAACCCAACGGGCAACACCTCTGGATTCGGTTCTGTTGTTGTAGGCCCACAACGTGGCGAGGAAGCCATGCAGAAACTCCTGGGACAGATGAATGAGAGAAGAAGTGGTCATCGTTCAGGGGCGTCTGGTAACTTTCCGGGACCTGAAAATCGAGGAATAAACCCCGGCTTTTTTGGACAGCCCAACCCTAGAAGGACCGGCCGTTCCAGAGATTCATTCATGCAAGGGCCTATGGGCATGGATAGAGGAGGTGGAGGTGGAGGTGGAGGAGGGGCGAGACTTGATGGCGTTGGAAATTCGCATCCCGCTTGGAATATGGATCACGTAAATGGAAGTGCTGGTACAGGTAGCCAGAGAGGACGAGGACCGACAGGTGGTCCTGGTGGTATGGGCGGATTTGAGGCCATGGGGGGTATAGGTTTCGGGCGTGGAGGCATGGATGGATTCGGAGGCACAGGTCGTAGGCGTTGACGGTGAGTTTGTTGGAGATAGTGCAGCCAAGGCATCTGTCGCCTCTATTGATCACATACGAAAGCCTCAATATAAATCTGAATCCGGCGTCTGAATCTCATGCGGCTAGTCCATGGCACTTCCGCAGCCACTAGAAGTCTAGCGCTTTCAAACTAGCAATAGCGAATGCGAAAAGTGTGAAGAGAAAACCTGCAACTGCAAATCCACCCTGTATATCCTGTCTCACGACTGACCACACAATTCCAAAAATCATGCTTGCCAGCGTACCAATCAAGCCTAAAGCAAAGAGCTTGAACTCGTCGATCCCAGTCACGACGTCAATTCCCCAACCAAGGCTGTACGCATTAGCATAAGCTCATTATCAGATCGGTTGGTTTGACCTACCTGCTGCCACGTATGGGACAAGGTTCGAGCTTGTCGTTCTTTCGTTTCGGTATGCTTGGTAGTAACACCGGATATGAGGGGCTCTCGTCTGGATGCGTAAAGAAATGCATCAGTAGATTGGGGCCGATTGGAGGAACGGTCTCCGCAGGCATTGGGTAATATTCATACTCGTCCTTGTAAGACTCAGGGGGTACGTCATCGGTCGTGTGAATATCTACGAGCTGATGTTGATACAAACGGAACTGAGATCAGGTGTTAGCCACGAACGGCTTCAGGTATTCCAAAAGTTGGAGTAAGAACTTGCCTTTACGAATCGTAGGGCAGTTGGTTTCTTGAACGAAAGGAACATCTTGTATCTTCCTTTAGACTGTAGATACCGTTGCTTCAGGAGCTTGAAGAAGTCGAGGTCTGATCGGATCTGGCATGACTGCAGTGGAGACATGCGTACGGCGTAGCGACTCCAAGGTATACACCAATGAATGAAGTGGTGTTTATGCTGTACTGATCCGGACTGCGTTATACATTGCTTTGTCGCCACATGATTGGCAGTCGGGTCAGGAGTTTGATGCTGGGGAAGCGGGATATTGCTCGACGCTTCGGTACCAGTAAAGTAAGACAAGAAGCGTCGTACGGTAAACGTTGAATTGTTTCTCGGCGAGTGCTGTGAGGCGGCTTGCTGATATATTCGTCGCACAGAGAGTAACCTCAGTTGTCGCGACCGGTTATAAGCACTTTCTGTAGACAATGGTGCGTAGTTGTCGAAGATGGTTTTCCCGCATGGCTATGAGAGGTCAGCTGCATGAGTACAGTTGTGGTAGGAGGTCAAGAAACCTACACAATCATAACTGATCGTGTCATACACATCTTTACGTAGGTTACCATCGGATAGAGTCTGAGCACTAAGCCCTTGCTGCCATACAACACACCTAGACTTCCTTCGATTCTTATGGGAAAGACCTGAAATTGTTCTTGCGAGCGTCAAAAAAGCTTCGCTTGAGCATACAAATGTCTCGAAAGACTCGATTTCGGTCTGGCTATATATTGTGGTTCCCGAGACGTCTCCATATGTCAAACAGCTATCGATGCCTGGTATGAGTGGATAATGATGCCATGAGGGTGTTTCGCTCGTCCAAGACGTCATGACTCTCATGATAAGCTGGAATGGATGTTGACGAATTTTCTTCAAGCCAGCACGATCAGAAGCTGAGAGCTTATGTTCTTCTGCCTCAAGTTCAAGGCAGGAAAGAAATCGACTTAGGTGTGCGCGTCGTACTTTTGCCCAATCATTCTCAAAACGATGGGAAACCGCTTTTGGTGGATGTATATTCCGCAGTATGATATCGATCATCTCTTCTTCATGATTGCGCGTATGTTGTACAAAATTTCTTATATTCTCTTTCAACGACTGGTATGCAACTCCTTTAAACAGGAAATCTTGGATGCTCGAGAAGGCAGGCATGAGCGTCGAATCGAGCTCATCCAGACCGATAGGCTCGAGTCGCTGCAATGACCCAGAAACGTGCTCGTCGTTGGAGAGGACATCCCCGGAACTGAATTTCTCTTCGATATCGTAGTGTTCGTATATTCGTGATGAGATGTGTCGTAGGCGACGTCGCAGAAATGCGCAGGCATGGTATTGCGGAGTGGAATCAGCCTCAGCGCGTAGATCACTCTCGAAGGCTGCTAGGAAGAATTGCACATCCTTAACCTGTCTCCCAATCGGTATCTCAGGTTGAAAGCACAGCAGCCTCTCCCACCTCAACTCAGGGTCCTCGATCAGGACTTTTAGTATCTCCGCGACGGTGTCTTGCCCATCGGTTGCGATAAAAGACGTACATCTACTTAACGCAATCGAGGTGGAAAAAATGCTCTCATCATCACTCAAGCTCACATCTGTATCTGAGGCATCATCAACAATATCTGACTTCTCTATGGATACTGCGTGTTCTTCGGCCCTGCTGAGTCCATGTGTGGAACAGGAGTATCCTACCAGAATCGTCTTCTCTTGAATGCCGTGACCCCGCTTACCCAACGCTGCACAGGGGTCGATCGCATGCTTGTAGTACAAGCAACGACAAACAGAATATCTTTCAACGACCTGGTAGCACATTCAAGATCGCGGTTGGGGTGTTGAGTGCTGTGTGCTTGAAAGGCTGACTGCGGGGTAAGCTCACAGCGTAGGCAACAGCCTGCCATACAAGGGTCACTCTTACAGCAAGTTCGACAATAACCTTTCTCTAATCTTGTAAGGCCATAGATTCTACAATACTTCCGAGCTTGAACTGTAAAAGGCAGTACTCCATGTCAATTTAGATGCCCGTTTATGATGAAGTAGCTGCGCATTAGCACGGCAGACTTCCTACCTATCGTCACCTACATGGTAAACTGGTCAACTATCTAAGATTTCGTGTATTGAGGAGCGCCTTTGATGTGGTGCGTCCAAACTGCCAACAACGTCCCAGCTCATTCCATGATTTGATGGCGCAGTGTTATACGAATCCAGTGAAGGGTTTCAAACTAATCGCAATCGCCCATGACTACCTTCTTCTGCGCCTTTAATGGATGCTGTGACGGGTTGATCAGCACCTTCATCCATAATTAGCAAATCACAGCCAACATCAATCTGTACCCATAGCCGCCTGGAACATCAACCCCATACGCAGCCTCTTATTCCGAAGCTCACAGTTCCGATAGCATGTGTTGTTTTAACCGATGCCCCACGCCTCCTCCGCGTCCAATTTGTTTCGGCAAGCTACTCTTAGTGAACTGTCACTCCGCTGCTAACAAGGCCTTCTAGTGCCAGCGGGCAGATATACCCATGTCCCAGTGAATGCTCACCCCACAGGCAAAAGTACGAGACGCGTACCTAGAAGCGAAAGATATACCAGTGGCAGTGGCTTGGAAGAGCATCGAGGCCGCCATGTGATTCCTCCAATACCATCACACAGGGGCCACGCTACTGGTCAGAGCGGCTCTGGGAATGGTGCTCCTCGTCGAAGAAATCATGGCGGATCAAGAAACCATCGTAAGTGACATGTTCAGCAAATGCCTTCGTACTGTCCAGCATCGTGCCGGCACCTGTTCTTCCATTTGTCCTTTTAGTCACTGCGCGCAAGTATAAGATTGATCCTGGGGCTTCCCACCCCCTTTGGATACCTGAGACACGTTCGATAAGACAATATGGCTCGAGATCTGTCTACAGCACCATCGAAGCCAGGAGAGCGTACAAGGAAGTTCCAACAGCGCAAGCACCTTACCTCTTACTGGGAAGTCCTAGGTGATAAGTTGCGGGCTCGTAAAATGAACAAGGAGAAGAAATCCAAAGCCTCTGGGGCAGAGGAGGAGGACAGGTCGCATCGTACATTGTGCCTCGTAGTAAGCAGTGACGCAAGAGAGAGCTGACCATGAGGCAGATGGCCATACAGACGGCCCTCTATTTTTCCCGCAACATAGTAACAACCGTGAAACGGACGACGATGACATGGTACCACCGCAGCTATTCCGCAATGCACCCAATCAAGCACCGCAGGGGGCATTCTTTGGCCAAGGGCAGGCTCGATCGCACCACCACCACCAGCAACAGCAGCCTCAGTTCCACCGTATGCCCACCATGGCTGACGGTCGAGGGCTACAAAGCGGAGAGATGGAGGCGCATTTGCAGCGAGGAGGGCAGACGGAGTATGGCGAGCGACCACGAGGGCAGGGTCCCAGCGTGTATATTGATACTGAGGCTCCTGTTCCTAGAAGGGCTCGGAGCGGAGGTACGCCTAGTCGGAGGCAGTCTCAGCACCCTTGGGAACCAGAGACGCGGCATTACGAGCAAGAGCGAACAAGAATGAGATGATGCTGAAGAAGCGAGGCGTGATGAGGGTTGAATCTAAGGTGAAGTAGGCTGCAAGGTGCGACAAGTGCCTATGAGCCAACCTTGTCAGCTATTCTTTGTAACGTGTATCCAAGTCTATCATTTTCGAGTTAGCCAACCATATCGCACGACGGCATATCCCAAGGCGCATGTGATGTGTGGTGTTAGTGACAGACTGAAAGAAGGGTGACAGAAGAACAGTGGAGAGCGGCCTGGATGCCGCGCAGTGGAATTCTGGCCGGGCTTATCGATTAGCCCTGGGCGCATTTCCAAAATTTCCACTGGCACCTCGACACCAACAACAACAACCACAAAAGAGCGCCCAGAATGCCGAAACGAAAGCGCGAGTCGCCTGCTCCTACCGCAAAGCTTCCTCCAGCTTCCCTAGCCACGCCTGCGAAACAAGCCAAGAGCTGCCAAAAGTGCCTCGAAGCTGCGCAAAAGCCGCTTCTCGCAGCGCTGAAACATGGTTCCTCGCTGGAGCGCCAGAAACATAGTCGCAGGAAGAAGGAGGCGCAGAAGAAGGGCGACCAGAAGGCAATTTCTCGCCTGGATGCCGAATACCAAGTCTTGAAGGCGCTGAACCTGGAGCAGCTAGGCGATCAGCATTTGCGCAAGACTCTGGCAAGGGTCAAAAGCTTGAAGGACGCGGAGCCACTACAAGAATACATCGCTGGTATCAGGGAGGGAAGCAAGGACACCAGTACTCTCAATGTCACCGCGAGGTTGTTCAAGGTGGTGCATGTGAAGAAGGTGGTGGATGGTGTCGTTGAGGACTTGAAGAACATTTTGGGAGCCGGCAAAGCCAAGGACAGCAACCAGAAGGAGGAAGGGGACAAAGCCATCAAGGCGGAGGGTGCGAAGAAGCAGAAGGATGACAAGAAGGCGAAGAGCTCCAAGTCTGCCCAGACAGAGGACGTGGAGATGAAGGACGCAAGCGACGAGGGCGACGATCCATACATGGCTTTCAGCGCGCGGATAGCTGCGCCATCTTCAGGCGAGGAGGGAAGCGAGGGCTCAATATCGGACGACGATCGACCCCCAAGTATCGGAGACAGCGAAAGCGAACGCGACCCCGACGACGATCTCGAGGCCGAGAGCGCAAGCGAGGATGATGAGGAAGAAGGCGCACAGGCAGACGGGACCAGCGAAGACGAGGGCGCAGCCATCTCCCGGGCTGTTGCTCCTGCTTCAGACGAGTCTTCTGCCGATTCAGAATCCGACTCCGATTCCGACGAAGCCGTGATACTCACCAAGAAGAGCAAAACCAAAGCCATAGAAGATAAGCCCACCTCGTCCGCCTTCCTTCCCGCGCTCAGCCACGCCGCCTACTTCAGCGGCTCTGAATCCGAAGCCTCCGACCTCGACGTTGACGTCGCTCCACGAAAGAATCGCCGTGGCCAACGCGCCCGTCAAAAGATTGCTGAGATGAAGTTCGGCGCAAAAGCCAAACATATTGAGAAAGCACAACAGAACGTCAAGTTCGACGCCAAACGAGGAGCCGTTGCCGGTGATGGTAAGCGTCAAAGACGAGGCAAGCCCATGGGTCCTGGTCTCCAACAGAGTGGAAGCAACGCAGAACCACTGGGTAAAAAGGACGATAAAAAGGATAGGAAGATGGGCCTGGGTGTTAAACGGGATGACAAGGGCGAACTGCATCCTAGTTGGCAGGCTGCGAAGATGGCAAAGGAAAGCAAGAAGTTGAAGATTGATGTTGCGGGCAAGGGTGCGCCGCAGGGAAAGAAGGTTGTTTTTGATTGAAAGAGATACCCAAAAATCGGACGAGGTGGTGTGGTAACACAAAGTTCTCTTCTGTGCATGTCAATTGTCTTGGCTTGCTCGCCCTTCCTCTACGTCTTGCGGGCTTCTTTGTTATGTGACAGGAAGTTCGGTATGAACATGTCAACGCAGGTGATGGGTAGGTGAAAACGAGTCTTGTACGTTTCATGCAAAGAAGCTAATCATGCTATGCTACGGCCTATATTCGCTTGCGCTACCTTTGTAACTTCTCGGATCCTACGTGTCCTATTGCTTCATCCAGTTTCACAGAGGACTCTCAGATACTTCACCCCGGCCTGCCATCCTATCGCAGAAACTTATTGACACAAGTTCGGGCAGTAGTACTTACAGGTACCGCGGTACGTTCCATGGTTGCCGTCTTCAACAAAGTAGTCCTTCATCTTGTTGATGCATGTCTTCTGGCACCACGTCCGCGTCCTCCAATGGACCGACTTGTAGCAATTCTAGTGTTGTCGGTAAGTTTGAAGAGAATAGGAGATAGAAGCAAGTGAGTGGAGCTTACCGTGGTGCACTCATCGCGAAATCTCTTGCATTTTGTGCATGGCAGTTCGACTTTGTTGACCTGAACCTGAAAGCAGTCAGCAGATGCGCGAAAGCTGAGGAAGGAGAAGCTATGAAACTCACCGCGTTGATGACGTCTTTACCCCCATCTTTGCCATTGCTTTCTTCACGTCTGTCAACAGCCTCGAGACTGGCACAGTGAGGATAAGGCTCGGCAATGCAGACATCCTCTCGGTTGCAGACCACATTGATAAACCACTTGTGGTTGCTATTGCAGCGCTTGAAAGCGTAGCGGCCAAGCAGGATGAGCGGAAGGACTTCGCACTGCGCATCGCCATCGCGACATTCCTCAGTGGCAGGGAACTCAGCACCATTGTTACCAAGATCCTCAATAGCGGAAATATCGCTCTCTGCGCTGAAAGGTACGTTCCTATCAGGGTTCGAAGCACACAGAGCTGTAGCATTCTCAACGCAGATGTCGCCAGGCTTGCAGATATTGACAATCGTCCACTTGCCGTTGACACATTGACCGACCATGTGACCATTGAGGGCGCACTGCTTCTCGCCTTCAGTGCAGGCTTCACCGTCGAGAGTGGAAGCAGTGGTAACGATGCCCAGGAGGGCGAAAGTGAGGATGGAGGTCGCGAAGAGCTTCATGATGGGCTCGAATTGGCTGAGATAGACCATCGGAAATTGAGAGCGTGGTGTGAGGGATATTGAGAAGAGGACGGAAGAAGAGACGCGAGGAAGCGCTTACATGATATGAACCTATTTGGGGTCACAGATGTGAAGTGAGCGGTGAATTTCACTGGTATCAGAGGATATGGTTATCTTCGCGTATGCCACACTGCCATATTATTGTCTTCGGGGCTCTCAACAGCACCTGACTGACAAACATGAACGCGACATAGAGTTCAACCGGCCTGGATAGTTATTGGATTTTGTGTGCAACGTCTACAATGTAGGTATCACACTGTAGACACATCATCTGGTTCCTGAAGATCGTAGCGTTTTTCTCGATACGCTCCCGGTGTTCTGTGTGCTCTCAATACCCAATGTGAGATCTGGTAGTTGTGTTGTGTCGCGTAGTCACGTTGTGACGCGTCGGTCCCAAAGTTGGTAACACCCCGGCCTCGATTTGAGAAATGGGGCGCATGGGACGCTTTTCACCACCGTGCACGATACGCCTATAGTGTAAGGAGCGAAGTTCATTGACTGAACGTGGCGTAATAAAGTTCAGAACGATTACAGCTGAGTCCTGTAAAACTGGAATGCGTACCATACTGCTGACACCAGCTCGGTCGCGTGGCGCAGCGAATGCGTCAGATGCCCCTGAACTGCGCCTCAGAGTGGTCACTAAAGCGGGGATGTCAAAGTCTAGCTCAGCCGGGAGGGACTATCCGCTTGCCAAGTAAAGCTTCGTGATGCTTGGCTACCTGCCGATGCATGCTGACAATCCCGTCAAGCCAGCAGTGTTTATCCAAGTTTTGCGGCTTCAGAATGGTGTTTGCTCGTCTTTTTCGCGTCAATGAGTTCTTTGAAGATTCTCGCCGTTGGCAATCGCACCGGTGATGCTTTTTCTGACGCCGGAGATAGCGGCACCGCCTCACCGCCAGACCGAGATTGCGCCACGTTTCAAAGCTCCGGCCGTTCGCATTTGTTACACATCGTGGGCGATCTCGAACAGATTTAGCTGCAGATGTAGTGGGTTCATCGATGTACGAGAGGGGCTGATGCTGATGATTGAATAAATACCGCACCCCACCTGCACCCACCTGGACATTAACAACCCTCTTTCAACATCTTCTTACCCTACGCAACAAACACAACATACTCACCATGGGCTTCCTGAGTGAACTGATCTCCGATTTCACCGGCGGTGACAAGCAAAATCAACAGCAGCAGCAGTCCGGCTACTCCCAATACCCACCTCAACAGCAGCAGCAAGGTTACTCTCAATACCCACCCCAACAGCACTCTCCGCAGCCACCTCCAGTCTCCCCACCTTGGTATGCTGAGTGGGATGGGCGCGAAAACCGCTGGCTCTTCGTGAACCAGCACAACGGCGAGCGTACTTACCAATATCCTGGTCCCGGCTACGCTCAACAGCAGGGCAACTACGGTGCTCCACCACAACAAGGTGGATACGGCTACGGCCAAGATGGCTACAGCAACCAAGGCGCATACAACCAGAGCTCGTACGATCCTACCCGCAGTGGCCATCAGGAAGAGAAAAAGTCTGGCGGCAATGGCTGGAAGTACGCCGCAGCTGGTGCAGCAGGTCTTGCAGGTGGTGCATTGCTGATGCACGAGGGCGACAAGATTGGTGCGTAATCACACAACTCTGTATCATTCCCTCAGTCCACTAACTCTACCTTACAGAAGACGGCTGGGACAGCGCCAAAGCCAACGTCTCGCATGGCGTCGACGAGTTCGGTAACGACATCAGCAACTTCCCCGAGAACGCCGCAGGGTGGACCGGCGAGCAAGTCGGACGCGTAGAAAACTTTGGCGATGATGTCGAGCAAAAGTGGGACAACGGCGTCAACGATATCGAGAACTTCCCAGAAAACGCTGCGGAATGGACTGGCGAGAAGGTCCAGGCGGTGGAAGATATACCGCAAGATATCGAAAACAAGTGGGATAACATGACGGATGGTGTGGAGCAATTTGGAGATAACATGGAGAATGCGTACGACGAGGGCAGAGATGAACAGAGATACGAAGACGACTACTGAGATAGTATGGCTGAGCATGAAATGTAAGACTCGAGAACGTGGCATGTAATCATGATTGGAAAGTGGTTGGGTGTATCTCGCATGTGAATGTCTGCCATGCCAACCGCAAGGTTGACTTGGTTCATTGTTCTCCTAAAGACAATCGAGACTTTGGCTACGCGGGGTATCTATTATAAGAGCAAGGAACGTGCAAAAGGAATCCTTCGTTGTAGGCGGAGCTGTGCTTGGCATGCTCGTAGCGAACTCCGGTCCTGCTGACATTGTCGCAGCAACACTATGCCATAACACCACGATAGCCGTTCGAGCGCATCGTGGGTCTCACTCAAGTCCGCCCCGCCTACATCAGAACTACATACATGTCGAGCGCATGATGCAGCAGCGTGCATTCTTTCCTCCATCCACCGCGTGTAGGCATCTGCTCGTCGCCTTGAGGCCAAGAGTTTGCTGCAAGCCGTCTGAATGAGGCGCAGTTTCGTTAGTATGCTCGACTCGGGTCCCGTTCCACCATTGCAGGATGGTGATGCGGTGCAATGTCACCCCGCCAACAACCTCCTCGTCGTACGCACATAACGTTGTCGAGCTGCCAGCTCTTCGTTTCGTATCGTTTCGTCATACTCATACCTCCCTATCTCAATTACTCCATCCCGATCGAATACGAAGTTTTATAATACCGCCAACCTAGCTATGCATTTCCCAACACTCCCCACCATTCTGCAAACCACTTCTCTTGCAACTTCAACAACCCTCCTCGCTCTATCGGCTGTTACAGTCTACCTTACCACAGACTACACAAGCTCGCTAGATTATAGAGTCCCAGCAGGGTCTTACAAATGGGTTGGACGCCTTGGCTCACCTGAGCGCGGCGCGTACTGGGACGCCGTCGACTCTGGAAGTAAAGACTTCGACATAGTGACACTAGAGTATGTGAACAGTAACGATATCTGGATTCTGACGAGTGGGTGTGTTGGTCTGGTTGCTGGTCTGATGGGATGGCTGGCTGTGTGGTGGATGTCAAGGAAGGAGAAGGTGTGTTTTCTCACCCAAGACCGTTGTGGAACATTGCTAAAAAAAAACGATTCAGCACTCAACAGCTCGTCCCTCTAGCTTTCCATGGATGCTTGTCTCTTCGATCTTCTTCGGCACTGCGGCGCTCGCTATGTCTCTCACGTCCACAATCTTCACATCACAAACTAAGGCCCGTCTGCAAGGCGCAACTTGCATACCAAATTCTGTTTATACGCCTGCCAACAACTACTTCGTTTGCACACGCGAGCTAGCTGCTTGCGACCAACTAGAGAATATCTATATGGAGAATATGGAGTGGAGCGAGAGGATGTGCAAAGAGGCAAGGGCGAGCAGAATGATTTTGGCACCAACTTTGGTTTGCGCAGTAGTCTTGATCGTCGTGTGGGTTGCGCAGATTGTTGTCAGCAGGAAGCGGGATACTGCTGTCGCTGATATGAGAGTGCAGAGGCTTCAGCAGGAAGACAAGTGGGAGAAGTCGACGGTGTATGAGCCCATGAGGTATGACATGCGAGAGAAGGCGTGAGATTTTGCGCGCTTGAGATGTGGATGTAACCTGTCGCTGGAACCATTGTACGACTCGGAAGATGCAATTGACAGCGCACATTTGGATGGAAACGAGAGTGATTCCGAGAACTGGTAAAGAAGAGATGGAGATATATCTCCGGTCAACACCACTGTAGCGACGCCTCAATGTTTCGTAGCCTGTAAATCTCAAGACTTCAATCTGGGACCTGCATATCGGATTTAATACTGCGACGACGAGGTGGAGTTCGCCCAGACTTCCTTGCATAAGACTTCCGTTCTTGCCATTCGCTTTGCAACTTGCTTTCGTCGGACATGTAACGTATTTAGAACTAAGGGGGTCTTGTTAGTACGTTGTAAGTACTCTGAACGAAGCAACGAAACGAACACAACTCGCAGCTGTTATACACACGCCTCGGAGAGTCTCAGCTAGGCGGTGTTGCAGTAAAGAAGACATCTGCCGAAGGATGGAACTTTGGGACATGCAATGGGGAAAGCTCGCCGCCGCGCCGCCGCTTGGCGCCCCACCAACCAACCGTTCTTGATTGGCCTGACAAGCGCCGGAAGGGGAGCTTGCTGAGACTCTGCAGAGGAAGGATGCACGATCAACACAACATCATCAAATCGAGCATGATACCGAAATGAGTGGGAAGACCCAAATCTGTTCATCCAGAATGAATCGAATACAGCACACCACCTTCCACGTATTGACTAGGCTTGAAGGGGTTGAGGTTCCTAACCCAACCTATGGGTAAATCCGTAGGTCATGGCAATCGTCGCCCTTCGCATGCCGGATGTGAGACCGTATATCTTCCATGATACTGATGTGATACTGCGTCAACATCGTCGCGGAGTAAACCGAAAGACACGAAAATGCCGTCGGTCAGGTATAACTCGCTAGCCGGGCTTCTCGGCTTCCTTTCTACAGTCACAGCAGCAGCAGTGAACGTGCGACAAGCGTACTCAGAGTCGGCAACCTATGACTACATTATTGTGGGTGGAGGACTCAGTGGGTTGGTAGTTGCCAACCGATTGACTGAAAATGCAAATAGTGAGTACGACATCGTCTAGCAAAGCGATTTGGCCTGTTAATAAACTCAAGTATCCGTGCTGGTCATCGAGAACGGGGTCATCGACGACAGACCCACGACGAGTGTGCCGTATTTTGCCAACATCAATGTCGAGAATTACTATCCCATCACATCTGCACCAGAACCATTCATGCAGAACAAGACTTGGATGGTACATGTAGGCAATGTTGTTGGAGGCGGTTCGGTCGTCAACGGCATGCAGTGGGATAGGGGCTCTGATGCGGATTACGATGCATGGGAACAGTTGGGAAACCCGGGTTGGGGATATGAAGGCCTGGCAAAGTACTTCAAAAAGTCCACTCACTTTGATGGCCCTTCAGAAGCGGTTCGCCATCATTTCAACATGACGTTCGATGCTAATGCGTAGGTGCACAATACCATCTCCACAAAGTCGTAGCTAATTCGTTCTCAGATATGGCGATGGGCCAGTCAAGGTATCGATACCCAGCTACCAGTATGAAGACTACGTCGACATCATGGGATCTTTCGTATCTAGGAGCGACATACCCCACTCGCCGGAAGGCTTCAGTAGACCCATTGGCACATTCTGGACGCCAAACTCCATTGACAACTCGACTAAGCAGCGCAGCCATGCTCGCAGAGCTTACTACGACCCAGTTCAAACACGCACCAACTTGCATCTTTTGACCAACACTCACGTGGATGAAATCCTGTTCAAGAATGGTAGTACGCTTGTAGCCAGTGGTGTTAAGTATACGTCCAACGCCGACTCCTCCCCCGGATCTGTACACGCAACGAGAGAGGTCATCCTGGCAGCTGGAGGCGTCTTTACACCGCACCTGCTCATGCTGTCTGGAATTGGTCCCAAGGACGAACTATCTGCCGCTAAGATCACTGCGAAGAAAGACCTGCCGGCTGTCGGTTCGAACTTCCAGGATCATCAAGCCTTGTACATGCGTTTTAACCTCTCAAATCAGTCCGTTCCGAACCCAGACATGCTCGTTACGACACCCGACCCAGCTTTTAACGCCACAGCTGCCGAGCTGTATGCAGCTAATCGCACTGGACCGTGGACCTTTGGGCGAGGCAATGCAGCACTATTCCTTGCATTCAAAGATTTTTCTACCAAGTATGCTGATATAACTGCCATTGTCTCTGGACAGAATGCAACTGCATACTTACCCCAACGCTACTCGAAGATCGACACTCTGCTGAAGGGCTTCATGGCACAGCGTAAGATTCTAGTCGACCACTACCTCTCGGACTATGCAGCGACCGGCGAATACCCGATCCAACCTTGGGGCCGAGCGACTACTGCCGTTCAGAAGCCTCTCTCCCGAGGCACTCTCTCCCTCAACACTACGAATCCATCGGCGAACCCGATCGTCGTTCGAAACGCATTCCAAAACCCAGTCGATAAGCTAGTTCTTGGCGAACTGGTGCGGTGGAACAGGCAGCACTGGACTACCGCGCCCCTACTCCAGCGCTACGCCCCCGTCGAGACCGTGCCAGGTGCGCAATATCAGACTGATGACGAGATCTTTGACGCCAGTATCAAAGCAGCTGCCTTGGATCCAACCTACGCTCATTCAAGCGGCGCATGTGCGCTTATGCCCGAAGAGTTGGGTGGTTGTGTCGATCCACAATTGAGGGTCTACGGAGTAGAAAGGTTGAGGGTCGTAGACGCGAGCATCCTGCCCTTGATACCAGCAGCGCACTTGCAGGCAACGATGTATGCTGTTGCCGAGAAGGCCGCAGATATAATTAAAGAGAATAAAAAAGCGTAGAGATGGACTGATGAGCAGAAAGATGTCGTTCTGGATGATCTTTCGAGGTTGAGTGAAATCGCAGTCAGCCTGTCAGCCGCATTTTGTAGAATCTGCTACAACGTCACATCGAGTGAATACGCCTTCTGTAGAACCGTCGCGTAGACCTTGATGACACTAGAAACATCTGAAGATAAGTCCAGAGCTAGCTGGCATAAGATAAAAAAAGGCGAGCTTCCTCGTAAAGTTAGTAATATAACCGGTCCGGGGGGACGCTTGCTAACCTCATGTACGCTAGCGCTATGCAAACTTCGAGTGAAAATGCTACTCGACCCTCAGGTTCCCCCGCACGCCACCAATCCGCTACAAGCAAAATGACGTGCTCCGTTGCATACACTGCGAAATTAGCCAACGATGCAACGATCGCCGGCTTGCGCGCGGACTGTTGGTAAGACGCTCGTTATCCACTAAGAACACTCAAGCTTCGCCATGAAAAGCTTCCATGCGCCAGCCTCTGAGCTTCGTCTCTTGCATTGCAGCATACTATCACGGTAAACTTCACCTACGATATGGCGACCGCGGACCCTGAGAAGGCGCCTCATGATGTCGCAGCATCACCCGACTCGTTGGACCGGATTCAGTCTCACTTCGTCAATGAGGATCGCTTGCGCCGCTCTCTCAGCGCCCGGCAGGTGCAGATGATCGCAATCGGAGGCACCATTGGAACTGGCCTATTTCTGGGTACTGGAAAAGCTCTCGCAACTGGTGGACCGGCTTCGCTACTCATCTGCTATTCTATCGTCGGCTTCATCGTCTTCTGCACCATGTTATCGCTCGGCGAAATGGCCGCCTTCGTTCCCGTCGCGGGCTCCTTCTGCACGTTCGCGGGTCGCTACGTGGATGATGCGTTTGGTTTTGCGCTGACATGGAACTACTGGTTCAACGATGCTGTTAGCACCGCCGCAGACCTGGTGGCTTTGCAGTTGTTGATACAGTACTGGAGCGATAGCGTCCCGTGGTATGCTGTGGGTATAGCAGTGTGGGTGCTTATTGTGTTGGCGAACATCATCAACGTCAAGGCATACGGCGAGCTTGAGTATTGGCTCAGTCTGCTAAAGGTGGTGACCATCATCATCTTCATCATCCTCAGTATTGCTGTCAATGCGGGTGGCAACACCGATTATGGGTACATTGGAGGAAAGTACTGGACTATCGGAGATGCACCCTTTGTGGGTGGCATTGGTGGCTTCGCATCAGTTTTTGTCACGGCATCTTTTGCCTACGGAGGAACCGAATCGATCGCAATCACCGCCGGAGAGACGCGTGACCCAGCACGTACGCTTCCTAGGGTTGTAAAGAACGTCTTCTGGCGCATTTTGCTCTTCTACATCCTGACGGCCATCATGATCGGATTCAACATACCGTACAACTACCCAGGACTTTCGACCAAGTCATCTCGCACATCGCCTTTCACCATCGCATTTCAAATGGCAGGCTCGAAAGCAGCTGGATCATTCGTCAACGCGGTGGTCTTAACCAGTGTCATATCTGCTGGTAATCACGCGCTGTACGCTGGCTCGCGATTGCTCTACACACTCGGCGCGAACGGACATGCACCCAAAGTGTTCACGAAGCTGACACGTTACCAAGTTCCATGGGTTGCAGTCATAACGACAAGCTTGGTGTCTATCGTGCTTTTCTCCCTATCCTTTGCAGGCTCTGGCCAGGTTTGGACATGGCTGCAGAATATTGTAGGTGTTTCGAACCAGCTAAGCTGGATCTGCATTGGTATCTCCTCGCTGCGTTTCCGCGCGGGTCTCAAGGCTCAAGGAAAGGAGCACCTGCTGCCCTTCCGAAACTGGATGTACCCTTGGGGTCCGATCATCTGCGTGGTTCTGAACTCTTTCATCGTCCTAGTGCAGGGATGGTCCTCATTCAGCCCCAAGTTCGCCGCCGTAGATTTCGTCAGCTTCTACCTGGAGCTACCAATATTCCTATTGATGATCGTCGTTTGGAAGCTATTGAAGAAGACGAAGTTTAGGAAAGCGAGTGAGATGGACCTCGAGACGGATGTCTACACTAAGGAAGATATGGAGCCGGCTGAAAAGGGGTGGAAAGGCAGAAGCAAGAGGATCGGGACATGGTTTTGTTTTTGAGGGCCCACTTTCGGGCCAGCATATATGAGAGTATCGCGTATGTACCGTTATTATGAACTAATGTTAGCAAAGTGACCAGCGAACTCTAGATATACGTTGACACTAAGACCACTAGATTTGCTTCTACTATAGCCTCTCGAAGCCGTTCTCTCTGACGGTAATGTGATTGATAAATGCTTACAAGATGGATCACTAGCTGGAGCTGTTCATCACTTCCAGGCGGCATTCCAGAGACTAACAACACCAAAGATGACGGATAAGGATACAATACCTAGGTATGAGCTTCATAAATGCTCGTCAATGTTCTGTGACAGTGCTAGACGCTCTACAACGCTTCAGGACGCGGCTTCAGCCTCACAAATGTAGTAAGACTGGTAAATTTAGATAGTAGGGTGTGATTGGCAGGTCTCAGTTACCTCGGCTAGGGGTGAGTGGTATTTCTCATGGAATGCGGTAACGAACACGATGAGACAGCGCAGCTGCCGGCCACGAATAAGATGACGATAAAATTACAAGCCCTCGCTTGCCTGCGGCCATGAATGGCTTCGGACGATTGGTCGGCTTTCATGGCCTTTCGTAAACCGCTATCAGCGAGGAGTTCCGGTCTCAGCTGAACTTATCAGTGACGTGGTCAGGCTCTAGTCAATAAACACGACGTCCCCCACGACATTTCCTGCTAACAACGTCTTCTTTAAGCCTGTTCGGCTTGTTCCTTCGAACCACACTAATTCAAAGCCATTCCGCGTCACTGTGATGGCCAACAACTTTCGTTACGAGCCACTAGTTGGGTCATACTCGACACGAGTAATAACACTCTTGCCCAGCGCTTCAAGGGAAGACAGAGTTGAAGTTAGCCTTGAAGAAGTAGATCTTGGAAGTTCGCCCTCATACGAAGCATTGTCATATGCATGGGGAGATCCCTCGCAGAAGGTCGCTCTCCAATGCCATGGGAAAGATCTGTACGTCACACCAAACTGCGAAAGTGCACTGCGGCATCTGCGGAAAGACAGCAGTGTTAGGACACTATGGGTAGATGCGATTTGCATCGATCAAAGTTCAATCGACGATCGAAATCAGCAGGTTCGCATCATGGGCGATATCTACTCGAAAGCAAGTCTGGTCCTTATCTGGCTTGGACCTGCTGTTCCAGTCAACTCCGCTTTTTTCGGATTCCTTAACGAATTTGAGAATCTAAGAAGCGTGGATCAAGAGACTCAAACCCTCTTATCAACAGAGTTATATCAGGCTCTCCAAAGTAATGACCATCCCTAGCTTCTATCATCCACCTGTTCCGACACTGACTATACTTCGTAGCGAGTGTTCTATTGGAGTCTTTCAAAGCCCTATTTCAGCGGTCATGGTTCCAACGTATCTGGACTCTTCAAGAAGTAGCGTTGGCCAAAGATTCCTTGGTCATTTGTGGCGATTCGAAAATCTCCTGGTCGATTCTTGTATACGCCGTAGATCAACTTAGGGCGGCGGAGAACAGTATTGGTGTTTACGGAGACTTCTCTGTGTTCGACTCTGCCATATCTGCACACCATGTCATGGTACAGAGTCTTCTGCCAGGGCCTCAAATCCGTTCGGCTGTGAACCCGAACCCGGATCGGCCAGTCACGCGAATCCTAGTAATGTCTCTCCGCAGACGCGCCACCGAACCCAAAGATCATATATTTGGCTTGTACTCCATACTTCAACGACTAGATGCCAATCTCCCTCCTCCGGACTATGAACGAAGTATCGACCAAATATTTACGGAAGCTGCGAGGCTAGCCATTGAGAAAGATAACAGTCTTTGGATTCTTGATTTCGTTGACGGTATTGAAGAGAAGCAGCACTGGCCATCATGGGTACCAACTTGGATCGACATGCTGATTCCAGGCCCCATAGAAGTGAACGCATTTAGTCCCGGTGCCGCTGGGGACTCTCGACCGCGATACACATTTTCAGAAGATAGCAGACGTCTCACCCTTCGCGGCAAGATCGTGGATAGGATCATGATAAAGGCTGGAAGGTCGCCATGCTTTGGTGACCGGTACCAATTGGATCGGGAAGACAGGCTTATATTCGATCTTCAGGAGAGAGAAAACTCCGTCAAAGCCTTCCAAGAGTGGATAATTTGTTTCCGCGCCTTCAAAATGATGGCTCAAAACACTCTAGCGAACAGATACGGGGACGATTCTCAGCATGTCATCGCCTTCATCCGTGTATTACTGCAAGACTTTACAGTTGTGCCCGATAGCTTGAGGAATATTCCTGAACTGTTGCGCGGGTTCAGCAATTGGCAACTTTATCTCAGTGCCACGAATCCTGGTTCGAGCATGCCGATGCCTCTACTCATGGCTAGGCTCAAGCCACCGTCGTACGATCCATCCTCGCTACCTGAATGGCTTAGTGATCTCACCAATACAAACGAATGGAATATTTATGAAGCTATCCAGCAAGATCCTTCAGCGGCACTGTTTCATAATCACGTCGCGCTTGGTACCCGCGCCAAGCTGTTTTTCGTAACAGAAAACGGATATTACGGTACCGCTTCAGCGACTATCGAATGCAACGACTACGTAGTCCTCGTCTCCGGTCTCCAGGTACCGCTGATAGTAAGACCCACCGAAGGGAAAGCGGGTCATTACAAGCTTTTTGGGCCAGCTTTCGTGAATGGTATGATGAGTGGTGAGCTTTGGCCAGAAACAGAAGAGGATTTAGTGGATCTCACGATAGTATAACCACCCAAGACTTATGCCATTATTCCCTCTATCGAATACAACTTTAGTATGCCTGTGCGATACCTTCCTGAGCGTAGTTCCTTACAGCACGATATCGGGTAATAAGAGGGTATGTTGTTTTAAAGGACTTGAGATGAATCGTTATCAAGCTATGATAGCCATTACCATGTATTTATGCCCTGTGCTGAGTCAGGCCGGGCCGTTCTGGTCCATGTCCTGACAGAAGCATGCTAAGGCGGGTCGCGGGATAGCATGGCCCCGGCTTATTGTGCTATGCGACACCCACTCTAATTTATACAACCAAGCTGGTTCCTTCCGAGGCTCGCCTAGATCTCATGTTGCAAGTGTTCACTGTGGTTAATGCTGATCTGCTAACAAAGTGAACAATAGCGCGTGTTCTCACGGTACATGACGAATCTTCTGGTATAGTGCAAGTGTCGTTGCGCTCGGCGCGGATGCATTCTTTCGATATATCTGACCGTCGAACGCTGAACTACATGACTTTGATAGTCGACTTAGATCGCGTAGTTGGCAGATTGGTTGAGGAATCCTTCGGTTTCGGCATTGATCGAGGCTGGAGGACGACTTAGGTAGCTAGGTACCATCACACCGGATTTTGCGTGTCGCAAAGCGTCAGCATGTGGTTCCAGTGTAACCTATGTGGCGCCCAACACAACACTACGCCTACACCAACCGGCGAATTTTAGCCACGCATTGCATTGCTTGTCGCAGCCAGATCCAGATATCTGCAAGCAGGATCTAGGAGTTGAAACTCACAGCCCAGCCACAACGGGACGCCTACTTGGCGGGCGCCAACCATACTGGGATAGGGCAAGTGTCTTTCCCTGTTCAACGCTGTTCGTGCTGCAAAGTTCCGCCCCGCATATCGCCTAAACCCCAAATGCATTACCGTGCCTCATGCACCCACTCACAGCCATCGAACGCGACTAGGATGTCGAGATAGATGGGCGTAGTTAAATGACACGATAGTTGGGGTCCAAAAGACAAGTCCCACCCTGCGACAATGTTGCAAACTATGAGAGCTTCCCTGTCGCTCTTTTTACCCTCAATTCCGAGCAGTGTTTGCGCTGTCGATTCTTGTACTATCCCCTAGACGTTCGTTGCAACTCGTCATGTTTTCCTTTCTGTTGCAGTTGGGCTCTGTTGGCGTCGCAGCAGCGGCCTTGATAAATCCCCCAATGCCTGCACCGACCGCTCCTGCAGTGCTCCCTAGGCAAGATACTGGTATCGTAGTCGTAGGTTACCAAGACATTGGCACCGAAAGCGACCAACCTATCTGTGAGTATGCCAGCTCTACGTATTGATTTCGCCATCTGACGATCTGACCTTACTCTAGGGGCGGTTTCGACTTTCCCTCGATCGGAGGGCTATCTTTTCACAACTGGCAGCCTCTGGCAAAAGTGCAAAGCATCCTCGGCTTTCGAAGTTGACGGCTCGAGCACAACTTCTCCATTACCGAGGACAGGCTGCGAAGCTTGGACGAGTTGCTTCCACACGACGGTATATGGAACTGGAGGTCTAACTAGTACTTGGTGAGTTGGATTGCACAGATGTTGTGTAAGATGAACCAGGTTAACGAAACGACTAGCGATGGAGAGTATGGATCCTGTTACTCAGATATCATGTTCACCACCTCCGGCGCTTCTGACGCATACACTCGTATCTACTGCGACTGGACGGGGAGTCATCCATTACTGTCTACAACTCTGTACAAGGAGCTTCCGGCAAACGGTACGCAGGATGACACAAACCTTGGACTCTGCTCACTACTGACATATCACAGCGAACCCAACATCAGTCGTATCCCAATCAGAAGCCTCCGCTACACCGGCATCGAACAGCAACCCGTCGCCTTCGGCATCTACTCCGTCTCCGACAGCTAGTCCTTCAAACGAGGAAAATCAGTCCCCTGGTGGCGGCGGTGCGGGCAATACCGCTATAATCGCGGGTAGCGTTGTCGGAGGTCTTGCAGTCATTGCATTCGCTGGTGTAGCTATCTTGTACATTCTTAAGCGCTCGAAGCGCCATGCCGCGGGCGCTCCGATTCCGTCCAGCGATGGCGACTCTGCAGATCCCCACGGTACGCCAGAGATGACAAGAGATGGATACCCAGAGGCACCGGCATATTCACCAATGGCGACGAAGTACGGTCACGCAATCAATGGAGGCGAGCTTGATGGGCAGCATGGAACGGCGGAGCTGGGTGGCGTGCCGCTACATGAGGCTGAGGGACGACGATAGAGCGAAGAAAGGCAGACCTGTGCGAAAACAAGAGGCCATGAATGTGGTTAAGAGGGCTGTGGTGTATTAATTAACATAACCGCATGATCATCAATGCGCTTTCCGGTACGCTTACGCGTCGATCCCAAATATGGTGCCAGCCAAACGCTAGCCAATGTCATACCTCGACGTAGCGTCCAGCCGGTCTAAACACAGCGCATCTATTCATTATGTGAGCAGGCAGTTTTTATGAAGCGTCTCCATTCGACAATTCACAAGGCAGACTCTGGCCCTAGCTACCATTACGATCCGATTTGCCAGTCTTGGCCCCGAGTCAGCATTAAGGAACGGCGGCGCTGCGGCGCTTACCTAAGACTGTACCAATGGCGTTTCCTACACATCATAGCCATACTGACATGTTACCAACTTCGGATGTTACACAGAACAGCCTGCTCACGACATTCAAAGCTGGGGAGTGTATCATTGAGACACTTCGCCATGGTGGACTTGATTTGCGGTGTGTTCAGGTGGGTGCAGCACGGGCAGGGAGCCGCAGCCACGCAGGTCCAGGCCGATGACCCAGTATTTGGCCGACCAATGTGTACGCGGGTCCTCGAAGCCGGAGATGATCAGTAGCATCTGACAGTACAAAGTACGGTGAAACAGGCAGTTAGGATGAAAGCGTGCGCGTTCCCCATCTGGGCTGTTTCTTGACCTTTATTTGTTGCAGAGCCTCCATCTGCTCTCTCGACCTTCACAGCGTACGAACACTATGTCTCTCTTGGAAACATACCAGCCTCTACCCCTTACGATCGCTGTATTACTCTTCTTCATATCCGTTAGCACACTCGGCATTACAAGCCATACGATATGGCTCTTGGCGCAATACTTCCCAGCTGGCGCTTGGTACATTTGGAGGGAACAGAGCGACGTGTACGAAGAGCAACAGACAAGACAACAATGGATCGCTGTCGACTATAACGACACTACCGACAGATTAGCACTTGTCCGAGCGGTACTGGGGGCAGCAGCAGGTTTACTAGGTATCTGCGTTTCACGGGTGAGGAGAAGAAGCGTGGTGGAAGACGAGATAAAGGTATTGTTCTTCTCATGCAGTGTATCTTGCTTGCTGCTTACAATTCGCTCAGACATCTCGCTCTTGCTTCCAGAGTAGAGCTTCGTATATCATAGCTGTGATTTTTGCCATCGCATCCTTCACCAGCACACTGACGTCCGCCATATGGTCTACGATTCTTCATCACCAATCGTCCGAGCGTTGCCGCGTACCAACATTCCTGAGCGAGTACAACAATAAATACACTTGTACGCGAGAATTAGCGGCATGCGTCATGTTACCAGTCATCACGAAACGAGATGATAGCGTGAGAAAACAGGCTTGTGATGAGACAGTAAGCATTGGATTCAAGAACGCATAATGAGATACCTGGCAGCTAACCACTATGCCATATAGAAAACCGCCCGATGGCTGATTGTGCCCATGCTTATACTAGGTTTGGGGTTGGTTGTGGGCTATACTGTACAGGTCTGGTCTACTAGGCGACGAACCGCTTGGGAAAGAAGGGTCGAGGGTAGGGTGTATGTTCTGGAGAAAGCTGAATGAATATCCCATACACATTGTGACTACTGACCAGTTCGTGACGCGATCGTGCACTGGTGAGTGCAGATAGTTGGACAACCCGCTGATATGACCATATGCAAAGAGCCTCTATTAAAATTATTGGTCAATCGTTTGTTACACTAATTGATTATGCCATCTGCCCCCTCACCGCACCAGGCAGCGCCAGGCTCGAATGGGTATCCGCCATGAACGCTGCCGGGTTCGCTTCGATCATGCTGACATGGAAACCTTCGCCCGAATCCACACCTTCAACCATAACCCCAGTCGTAAATGGACCTTTCATACATCCTGCACTGTTTCTGACCCCTTCGTTTCCCTCCACCGGCTCCGGGTTTGGGAATGAGATTCGGGGCGGTCCACTAGCACCACGTGCGGCCTCGTGTATATGTGTTGCCGTGGTTGCGGGAGAATCGAATTCGCCTTGAAAATTGTGCAGAGTGATGTTGTAGCAGATCATGTTTGAGGCACTGTTGATGCCGAAGTTAAAGGTGCCGGATGCGCCGGCGAGACCGCCAGTCGGCTCGGTACCGTTTACGACTTCCTCTGGGACAGCATTGATGAAGTGGGTGGAAGAGAAATCGAACAGCTGCTGACCATTAATGACTCCAGCGGCAGCGGCCCCTTCGCCGCCAAGATCGATCGATAGTTGCAGCTGAACTCGGCCGCTGCCGATGTCAAGTGGCGCAGCGATCGCGCCGAGCACCAGGCTTGCAATAGTCGCGAAAGTGATGGTATACATTATGGTATAATTTGTGGATATCGAGTGTTTTCCAAAAATGTGTGTTAAAAGTCTTGTCAAAAGAATGTGACAATAAGAAAGAAGTGAATGGATGAAAGAACGGAAGTGAAGAAAGACTGGTCAACAGCGAATTATTCCTGCAAAAATCTTTACGACTTGTTCCAGAACTCTTTATATGCTGTTCAAAATTTGGTGATGCAGCATACGTGGATGCCTTAGCACCAAGGCTTGGTGTTGGCCTGGAAGTTGTTGTCCCGATATTTGAGGCACCTCTGTAACGTATGCTGGGTTTCCGGCATCTTGGCCTAACCCAACACCCGACGCGGCGCCTTGGGACCTCATCATCCAGACGCAAATTTTACATACTGAGCCGATATATACGACAGAGTCGTGAAGTTTTCTTGGGGTGCCGACGCGCGCACGGTTCCGAAAGTCAATAGTGAATATCACCAATTCGTCGCAGCTGTTTCTCGTTTGCCAAGAGCACAAGTCAAGTCGTAATTCTGGCCTGATTTTGTCTCAGCCACGGATGGCTGAGTCGTAAATGTCGCTTTCCCACTGCCTTTCCTTGCAGCGCGAGATGGATTCATGCAACTGATCGTTGAGGTAGTGATTATGAATGCATCTATCCCAAATGGCACAATGACCACGCTTGGATGAAATCGCCGAAATTCCGTGCTGAAAAACAGCAAAAGCGATGTTAGTATGGCTTCATTTGAAATGCGCCAGAGAGGCTGGGTTGTTAGGACAGCTTGCTCAGCTATGTACCCGTTGCCCTGATTACTCATGGCCCCTAAAGTATGCTGCAAGGCTATAAAGATCGTACCAAGAAAGCATGGGTAAAATATACTTTGAATCAAGGTGTTCTCTTAATAGTCTATAGCGAATGTACGAATACAATGTGTGAAGTGAAGACGAGAATATTGCTTGTAAACGATATCCTTGTGGCCGACTACAGTCCCGCACCAGCTCCAGGGAACTTTGAAAGCAGAGACTTGTCGTACTTCGCAAGCTCGGGGCAGCCAAGATCCGCAAGGATGGGGTTCAAAGCATCGGTCAATTTCTGGACAGCAGCCAGAACGTTTCCGAGTAGACCCTTGAGGATATCCGGGGCGGCGGAGTTAACGGCCTGGAATGCGAAGCACATGAGGTTGTTTCCTTCGAGTAACGTCTCAGCGTTGAAAACGCCGCCCGTGAGGTCTGCAATGTTGACGCCAGTGAAGGTGTTAGGTTTGCCAGTGTTGCCGCCAATGACTGCCATGTAAGGAAGTGCTTGAAGCGCACCTACAGCATCGAGAGTGAAGGCTGCGATTCCGTAGTCGTCACCGATGGCGCGACGGTACCACTAAAATGTCAATTAGCCGGCGTAAGAGACTTAAAGTAGAAAGGGGATACATACGTTTTCTGGGATCCTCTCACGACCTGGGGCCCACTTGAAGCTTCCTGGCTGACCAGTAACACCCTCGAAAGACTTGAGTGTCTCAGCGTCAAGATAACCTTCTGGGTATTCCGCGGAGTGGTTGGAGAAAAAGTGGTAGGTGAAAAGGTATGTCGCAGTGTTGATTGCAAAGTGTGTTACTGGTCCGGCCCAGTAGTGTCCGTTGGTCGCAACAGAGTCCTTGTATCGCTTGCCACGGAAGGGATGCATAACTGTCAGGTCGTAGCCATTGGGACCGATAGGCATGGCGATGAGTTGCTCGAACTGGGGAAGGTTGAGAGAGACTGGATCGCCGCTACTGCTGGTTAGTCACATGACTGTGCGATAGCATAGCGTAAGACGTACGTTTTGTAGACGTCTCCTCGTGTAGGAGAGCAGTCAGCCTCGAAGCGGTTGTGTGTTGCACTCAACCCTTGTGGCTCTCCGATCAGCCCAAGACCGGTAACGAGTCCGCCAACCAGTCCGCCACTCTTTGGCTTTCCACCGATGGAGACTGAAGTGATGTCACCACCCATAACGGTAGCAAGCACTGACAAGAAGCCAGAAAGTTCAATGCCCATGCCGAACACTATAACATTGTTAGAAAGCGGGCTGGTGATGTATTAAAGGCGAATATACCTTCATTTGACGCCATTGTCAACTGTGTGAGACTTGCAATTCCGTTTCGGGGGAGGTAACCGTGGTTTGCCATTACATTCAGGCCTGGACATGGCCCACGGAGGTCGCCCGAACCTGGTGCGATCTATGCATCCAACTGTTAGCATTCCATGCACACAACTTCTCGATAACCGTAAGACAACATACATATGCATGGTCGCCAGTAGTGCTGATGCGCTGGGCCTTTGCATCGAATCCAGGTGGTAAGATGCTGGCACCGAGTTGACGCTTCGTCTGTACCTCGTTTGAGATCTTTGCTGCCAACTCAGTGATCTCCGCGAGCTGCTCAGCACTGATGTCCTTGTCGAGGTTGTCAAGAAGGTTTGCTGGGAAGGCAAAAGCTGCCAAGGAAAAGAGAGTGGCGCCGCAGAAGATTGAAGCCTTCATGTTTGCGATCAAGGATTGATAAATACTAAGGAGTGTAGGTATCGACAACGAGTGAAACAACTCAGCACTCGTGGTCTTGTTATATGTAGAGAGCGTGAAGTCGCGATGGCGAATCGCATGAACGAGTATCCAATCATTCTTGATCGTTTTCGTATCGGAAGTTTAATTCAGGAGTGGTGTGTGCCTGGTCATCGGATGGGGATCGTAGCGCATGTACGGGCCTTCATGATGGCAAACCTTCTGTGCGAGCGTAGAACAATGATTCTGATTCTGTTATTAAAAGGCCGACAGAAGGGCCGAGTAGGAGGGATGGCATTGTCAGTGCAGCCTCAAAATCGCGCCTGACACGCTATAGACACGTACTAGCATGCTGATTGAGGCAGGTCGGAGCATTAAGTCTCGTTTGATTGGGCGGGTGCTTGACACCGACGTAGTTGGTTGTGACAGCGATAAAGCCCCTGGTGCGCGCATAGTGTGTCTTGGTGGTCCGGGGATACTAGGCGTTGTTGAGATGGTGGGCTTGCAGTTGCGCTATCTGGGGACCTGCCGAGTCGTGTCGTGGAGGCGGGCCTGCAGATCTCCCAATGACGCTAGCCATGGATGGATTGGGAACACACATGGCACCAGGGCGAGTAGGATCGGCACTCAGATTTTACTTGGTGTTGACGACTCAGAATCAGGATGATTAAAGTAACCAATGCGAGAGGCAAACAAACACTGAGGTTGCATATGTTGATGGAACGCTGGTTCCTAAGTGATGCCGAATGTTGGCCGAAAATTCATGATTCGTTACTATAACGAGGACATTATGAGCGATACCCAACCCGGATATCTGACTATCTCCCACAATCACGGCTAGAGCCTGCTGTTTTCTGTGGTAAGGAGTATTCGCCCAAAGGCCAGTCTTCTGCGTGTATGGGTGCGCGTGTTATGGAGTCTGGCAACGAGTCGGGAGTCAACGCTGTCACACGTCCAGTTTTCTCGTCCACAACAAGATCATCCAACTCTATGTAGCCCTCCTTGCGATCCTGATTCTCAATATCATCATCTCTAAACAGAGAATCCGTACTAGTGTGGCCTGTGATACGTGTGATCTTTTTGCTCAAACGACGTGTGTCGTTTGCAAGTGTGCTTGCGTTATTCGAAGGCTGAGAAGGATTGCTTCCTGAAGCAGTGGATTTCGATTTGCTTCGGCTCGTCGAGTTGTGGTAGTTTGACATCGCTTGGCTGACTGCTTGTTTGAAGAAGACACGGAGTATGGGGATGGACGTGGCAACAATCGTCATGGCGGACTCCGCGGTTGACCAAATGACGGAGTTGTATGCTTCATCTGGGTTTGTTAGCAATAGCCACGGAACGATCTTCGAGTTGTCTTACATGAAAGATCTTGGGTTTGCAGCAGTTCGACATATCTTGCTCTGACGATAGCGGTGGCTCCTGCTCTATAACTCCGTCAGCGCGACCCTGTTGTAAAACAAGGTCAACCCACAAAAGCCCCAAGCTCATCGCTATACCGACTCCAATCTTCTCCGCAGTACGCATCTTAAGGTTCCATAGGACTTTCCATGGTAGTAGTGCCAGGGAAATATCCATGATTGCAGCCCATACTGCCCCATATGTCAGTTACCCTGTCACGACGGATCATTATAGGGTCTACGAACCAGCTTGGAACCTTCCATATTGTACAGAAGGATGTTTGTCAACACACGTTCCAGGTAAAATATCCACGAATGTTTTCGTTAACGGCTTGCAAAGGGTCCAAGGAAGGACAGCTACCGGTACTGCAAAGGCGAAGAGGGTAATGATGGCAAACCAGACGTAGGCCTTCAGCCATCCTTCTGTCAATCGGAGCAGAGTGACGCCAAACGAGATTTTGCTCAAGATGATGGCGGCAATAGATACGGTAAGTCCGGATGCACCGTAATACGTGATGCGCTCAAAATGGGAAAAGTCGACTAAAGCATGGATTAGAGAATGGTATCATGAAGGCTACAATACTTTCTTACTGTCAAGCGCGTGCTTCCCAAACCCCAAGTTTATACTTAGTTGGTTCAAAATGAGTTGAACGAGGAGTAAGAACTGCGTTGCATTAATGGCCAGGTCTCTGCTTGAGTTTCGGAATCACTTACCCAGCTGATTACAAGCAGACCATCGTCGTACCAAAATTTCTTTTGACTTTGGCGGATCCCGCAGCGAACAACGAGGAAGAGAAGGGAGACTCCACCAAGCGACCAACAAGTAATGCTCATCAACGGACCATGTGATTCACTCGGGTCGCTCCTCCAGTTGTTGAACTGGGAAGACATCTGTGCGCTCGCGGAAGGCCGTATATTAGATGCAAGTGAATTGCCCGGTGGCTATTGTGAGATCCGGCGGGGTATCAATCAGGTAGGCATGTATGCTTTGCGGAACCAGAAACCAATGTATAGGTAACAGTCCGTGGGTATCGGGGTGTAGGGCATAAGCTATAGGACGAGCTAGTGCCCGAGGATTTTACGTATCCCCACGGTCCGGCGAAGATCTGGCCGAACCCGGTTGTACGGGTTTCGACGATGCGATGGTGTTGAGGTATGCAATTTCTCGTAGTTTTAATGCCGGAGCCCATAACAGCATCACAAAAGGGTGGGTTTATGCTGGATCCAGCCTCGTCTCGGTGTTAACGTTTCTGGGGCGTGCTTTATGAGCTTACCTAGTTTGGGCTGAAACTAGTGTTCGGGAAGGCTCAGTTGAGACCATGGCCATCGTCATATCCCAGAGACTTGGCCAATCGCTGGTTTTGCAACTGCTGCTAGCCTGCGTGAACGACGGCCCGAGCAGAGGACCCCTCCACTGATCTGTTTAGCACGCGCTTAGGACGCGCGCTAGCAACGGGCCCGTCTGCGCCGGTAGACATTCCGTTCTCGAGAATGCGGCCATGAGTGATGGATATATACATTAGACATTAGTGCCAAGGTGCCATGTAATGCTATCGCAGATCTCTGCCGTGGGGTCAAGGGAGTCGGTATTCGTTGCCGCACCAGGATCTGCGCCCAGATTGGATGATGCCCGCCCAGCTCCCTCATTTCCGATTTAAAGTTTGGTATATGTCGAGCTAGTAGTGGACAGCCACAATCTTCCACGATCCGGAACCAGAACCAGGTACACGTGCATTTTTTTCGGGGGCGTTGCTTGTCGTCCATACATGAGAGCAAGGAGCGATGCTGGTATCCGGTACCAGCCCAAAGTCAGTTGCTAAGCATGCGTTGCGACAACGTCGGGTAGTCGCTCCGATAGGTGAGTGCTCGAGCGACTTCGATACATTGCGTCAGGATACTGCGAGTACTACAAACCTAAAGCGCCAGCAACTCGCGGCAGTCTTGATCGATACAACAATTGCGAAGTGTCTACGTATGTGGTCGCAGCTGCTAGCTATATGACTGCTGTACAGAACTTCAGTCCACATCGCCAGTATAACGAGCTGTTAGGGAACCTTCACTTACTTTGCGGTGAACAGCGTTCTCGATAACGTCCATGTACAGTGCCGTATGATTACTATTCTTCCGCAGATAACAGCGATAAGTCCGTTATCCCAAGCTTCGCTTCTTAACACCCCGCAAACATCATGTATGTTGGAGAACCTGATACTAGAGCATAGCGGATTCACGCCCGATCCGACTACGTTGGTACAGATCTGATCGTGAGGCGAACAGCCACGTGCAGCAACAGTCGCACGTACTGCCACAACTGGACTGACAGATGGACTAGTAGGCCGGGCACCTTTGATTGGCCAAATCTGCTCCCAAAATGCTCAGCTGACGAATGACATCGAGTCTCTAAAGAACCGTACGAAAGGCGGATGACTTCTGCTGGAAGACTTTACTATAGTGACTCCTACACCTGGCCACAGTATGGTAGTGCGTTTGTGGTGCCGTACAATCTATCGAAAGCACTTCGCAGTGTGAACTGGCTGCATGATCAGCGCTTTAAGTTAGTAGGAAAACCTACGTACAACAATAGCGCTTTCCATGTTCTCATCAGAGGAACATGTTGAGTCTGGAAAACTCCGACACGAGTCACTTCAGCGTGTTGGAACACTCGATATAGTAAAAGAGTTGTTGTTTCCCTAGACAAGCAACTTTGAGCGCGTCATTTACCCGGTGGACATTAGAGATAGAGTTTTGGGTGCTTGCATGCGCTGGTCGGCCGCGATTACCAGCCAGCCAGGAACCGTGAAATATCTGTCCCATGCATGGAAATCGAAACCTAGTCGTTGCGCAAGTTGAGGGACCCTGATCGACATCTCTAAACTGGAGTGTGGAAAGGAGACTAGGTTGGTGGGAATCCGGAAACTAGGGTTGAGGTAGCTAGACTTCGAGGCAAAGTTTTCGGAATGACTCGGCCAGTCTACCTTCTTCGGTTTCGGGCTCGCAATCCCCTAAATCAACATCACCCTAAAGTCGTAAATACAACCTCTCGTCCTGTGATCCTATCGGCTTCATGCATACAAGCTAAGGCCCATCTTATCAGGGACGTATGGCTCCACCTCGGCACTGGTTCATTCCATAGAGAAGGCTGAAAAATCCAGGGAAGATGTAAGGGATCTTGAAGCTCCAAAATCTGCTATGAAGCCACGCAAACAGCCCCGGTTGAACGGTTCGCTCCGGTATCGTAGTCACTCGATGTTCAGGACGGCTGCTCGGTATGGTAGCTCAGCATTGATGGAGGGTTGATGAAAGCTGGGTTGAGGGCGCGATGTCCGCCTGGCAAATCGCTAGGACCGGCGAGCCCCATTGTGATAGTACGCGTCGAAGTATGCACTGTCAGACACCGGATGGGAATTGTCCACGAGCGCTGGACTTGAAGTTGAGATGGAAATGTGATGGAAAGTTCGTAGGTGCTCGCTGCGCTGTCCGCTCCGGAACCATTTTCCGAGAACGCGCACGTGGCTCGCCTCCGCACTTATCTTGGCAGGCACAAGAAAGGCAAGAGGGGCCTGAACGACGTCATGTCTCACTGCAACTGCTTGTTCACGGAGGATTGCTTGACGACGTTACCCCGAAGCCGGATTACTATGTACGACTGATGGCGCTCCTACAGGAAGTGATATGCATATGCGGGGTATCGTGGGGAGCGGTACGCAAACACCTGGGGTAGAATAAGACGTGACTAGAAGCTCTGCCCAGTTTCTTTAGCTTTCCCCATCATGATGGGAACGAGACTTCTCCTGGTGCTTGTAATTGCGCGATGCATATTTGCACAGGATCACATCGACTATGCGCAATACGTGAACCCGTTCATTGGGACTGAAGGCGCCATTCCTGGCCTTGCATGCAAGACACACAATTCTCTCTGTGCGCTCTTTTCTGACAAATTCCAGATGGCGGCGGCGATGTATTCGTTGGCGGAGCAGTACCATTCGGTATGGTCAAATTGGGGATTGATACCTATGAAGAAATGGTCAACATGAGCGTGCTCAATGGCGGATACACACCTGAAGGTTATGTTACTGGCATTAGTCTAATGCACCAGTCGGGTACAGGCGGCGGGCCAAAGTATGGATTTCCATCGCAGATGCCGCTGACGAATATTGATGGAGATGTCAATATACTGGACAACCAAACATATTGGCAGAATCGAGTAGGGTGATCAAATGCGGAGCATGGGTAATTGCTAACAAAAAACTAGGTTGGCGAAGATGTGGCACAAGTGGGATATTTTCGTACAGAGCTTGAGTCTGGTGTGGGGATTGAACTCTCAGCTTCGCGACACGCAGGACTATACCATTACACGTATCCTTCGTCGTCGGAGAAGCACGTACTCGTAGACCTCTCACACTATCTTCCCCATCTGACGCGCACATGGGATACACAATTCTACACAGGTGGTGAAGTCGAAATTCAGCCAAACTCCAGCACCTACACCGGATACACTTCAATTGCAGGTGGATGGAATATTGGTGCGCCAGTTACCGTGTATGTGTGCGGCGAGTTTGATAGTTTGCCTGACGAGGCACGAGCCTTCAAAGGGAAGAATACATTCCCCGCCAGTCGGTACTTCCGATCGTTCAACAATGCTACGACACCTCGACCTACGTATACTGGGTCGACAGCCCGTTCAGGACCGATGAACGACCGCGTCGGAGCAGTCTTCACCTGGAGTAACGCAACTGAGATCAAGTCGCGAGTAGGCATCTCCTTCAAGTCGGTGAACAAAGCATGTGCATACAAGAACTCTGAGCTCTCTTCATGGTCGATCGAAGATACCGCCCAGGCAACGCGTGACGAGTGGAACCGTGACGTCTTTTCCAAAATTCGTGTCGATACTTCAGAGTCGGCGAACAAGACTAGACTGGCGTTGCTATACTCTAGTCTGTACTTCATGCACCTCATACCAAGTGAGCGTGTTGGCGAAAACCCGCTATGGGAATCGGATGAGCCATCTTGGGATGATTTTTACACCATGGTGAGTTTTTTGCCATCGTGTTGAAAGCAGACGTCACGCTGATCACCATCCAAGTGGGATCTCTTCAGAAACCAGGTCTCGTTATGGCATCTGATTCAGCCGAGCTACTACGAGTCCATGATCCGATCTCTGATTGACATGTTCAAACAAGAGGGTTATCTTCCAGATGGCCGATCTGGCAACTACAACGGTCTAGTACAGGGAGGATCGAATGCGGACAACGTTCTCGCGGACGCTTACGTGAAGGGTCTGACGGGTATGATCAATTGGACGGAGGGGTATGCCGCAGTCAAGAAAGACGCTGATGTCCTGCCGTTCTTCGACGAGAACCCTGTCGACATGCAAGGCTCGCTCAAGGAAGGTCGCGGAGCACTGGATGATTGGATACCACTCGGCTACGTTTCGGCTGATCGCAACACGCGAGCAGTCTCGAAGACGGTAGAGTACTCCCTTAACGACTTTGCCGTCAGCCAGATTGCCGCTGGTGAAGCACCTGGCGATCGAGATCTCTATCTTCGCCGGTCAGCGGGTTGGCAACTGAGCTGGGATCCTGAGTCCTCGAGTCGTAACTTTACGGGATTCGTCATGCCACGATACGCAAACGGAACTTTCCACAAGACGTACGACATTACTGATTGTGGCAGCTGTAATTGGGACGACGAAAGCTATGAAGGCACCGCCTTTGGTAAGCCATGATCTTCATCCACAGAACTCCCCAATGCATGCTGATGAAACAACAGAATATTCTTTTGTGATTCCCCACGATATGTCGCGTGTTATCACGCTGATGGGCGGTCCTTCGCACTTTGAAAAACGTCTCGACTATGTATTCCAGCCGAATACGTCTGGTGTGGATCTAGGCGTGAATGGCCTCGGCATTACAACGATCAACAACATCGCAAACGAACCGGATTTCCAAACACCCTACCTCTACAACTACCTCAACAAGCAATGGAAGAGTGTTGAGCGAAGCCGGCAGCTTGCCAATGACTTCTACTTCAATACGACCAATGGCATCCCTGGGAACAGCGATGCAGGCGCCCTGAACTGCTGGCTCATATGGCAGATGCTCGGATTATATCCTGTTGTGACTACTCCTGTCTATCTTCTAGAGAGTCCATGGTTCTCCGACATCAACATGACAGTCAACCATGACAAGACGCTGCGGATCAGGGCTGAGGGCCTAGACGATGGTGATGGAAGACAAGGATATTACGTTCAGGGAGTAAGTATCAACGGGCAGGAGTGGAGCAAGAATTGGTTTGAGCACGAAGACGCCGGCGGTATCATGGCGGAGGGTGGTGAGATTGTGTTCAGGCTTGGAGAGCAACAAGTTGTGTGGGAGTCTGGTGATGTACCACCCAGTCCAGGACATCAGGTGGTTGACGTCGGAGAGGGCGCACAATTCTCCTAGGAGCCACAGAGAAGGACTCGGCCAGCACCAAGAACTTGTTAGAAACTCAATAAGATGTAGAGGTGAGTTGGGACGGTGGCATGATGTGGGGTGTCTTGGCAGATGATAAGATTCCGAGGTCTGTAGATGATGTACGTCACGCCGGGCTTTCCGTCTCTCCAGACCCTCAATCAACACGACAGCATGCTTGGCGCAACACAGCCGCCCAGATCTCACCTCATGCAATGTTGGAAACACCGCCAGCCTGACTGAACAGAATCCTTTGCGCATCGTCTTAGTCATCGCAAACATGTCTCGCCCAAACGTCAACGCGCCTATCCCTTCATACGAAGAGGCCGTCGTCGCGCCCCCGCCCACAACGGCACCACGACGCCCGTCTGAACCCGAAGCTGCCGAAGAGCTGCCTGTCGATACAGTGCCACCACCCATGGCCATACCAGCGACGCCTCCGCCAGAACTGCCGCCTGCCTACGCTGTCGTAGACGAGAAAGCCACCACTTTTACCATCTACGGCACCTTCATCCATACCCCGAACGCGCCTGCCTACCAGATATCCTCCCTCCTCGACGCACGCATCAACAAGCTTCGCATACGAAGGTTGCGTGCCGAAGAAGTCACGTTTCTGCAATCCGGCGCGCCGACGGTCGCCTTTGATAACAGCAGCGTCCTTTACGAGGCACACGACCCGCCCTTCGTCATCAACGAGTACTACATTCAAGGAAAAGCGGGCAGTACGCTACCCGGCGCTTTACAGCTTCGATTCGGGTTGCGCCGATGGCACGTCGTACATATGCCTACGCAGGGCAGTCGGCCGACTGAGATCATGACTTGTGGGAAACTAGGAGGGTTTACAAAAGCGCTTAAGCAAAGGAAGAACGAGCTGGAACCTAGCCAATGGAAAGACAGTGAGGGCCATGTCATCGCTACAGAAGTGCTAAAGATGGGTCCAGGAGGCAAGATGCCAACAATTGAGCTGAGAGACGACCTGGATCAGACATGTAGGGAGCTGGTTTTGGCGCTTTGGGTCAGTCGGCTCTGGGCCGCTTTTGGGGCAGGGAGCGGATACGTCCGTTGAGACTATCATCATAAAAGTCATCTTATCATTGTTGGATCGACAACCTCGACTGCGAAGCAACGCTCTACTCGCTACGAACGACCCTCTTGAATCCCTGCTTTGCAACCTGCTCCTTCGCCGCCGCAATGACAGCATCAGCGTTGGGGTCGGTGAAGCCACAACCAGTCTTTCCGTTCTGCTGGCTAGCTGCTTCGGCAGAGCATACACCGTCGCCAGTAGCTGCGACTTGACTGCAGCAAGCGGAGCTGCAGTCGGCATCCGAAACACAACCGCCCGTGATAAACTGGGCACCGTTGCCGGCACCGACATTCTTAGCGCCGGCATTGTTGGGTGTTACTTGGGCCATGGAGACGGCAGCCACTGATCAAAGTCAATACACAACCTCTTCAAGTTTCTGCTCATCTCAGATCAGAACTTACGAGCGACGAAGGTGGCGATAGTGAAACGCATGTTGATGGTTTGGAGAAGTTGGGTATAAAGCTTTTGTTGAGAAGTAAAGAATGTATGTACTTGGAACGAGTGACACCAGGTCAGTTTTGCAGTCGCAGACGCAAAGAGAATGGAATTGAAGGGTGATTGCTGAAGTGAGAAGTGTTGCTTGCTTGATCGTCCCTGAACATGGTGCGCGACGCAGGCTTTTATGCCTGAGGAACTGGATCTCGACGTTCACCCCGCCGCGCAATTCTAGCGCATAGAGTCATGCTGTCTGGTACTGTGAGGCTGTCACTGTGTGATCGCCTTGTCACCTGCAATTGCGGGCGTTGGATGTCTGGGGCAAATGCCTATAACGTCGGCAGTTATACCATGCATGATTCATGCTATGCCTTCGTCGATAGCCCGGAGCTGTTCACACATCCTCCGATCGCCCACTCGGACCTATCAGCAGCTTCAATGCCGTGGCGTATGGACCTCGTCGCAATGTCGCAAGACCTGTTTCAGACCGATTCACGTGATTGGGGTATATGCGAGCTGTGTCAGATGTGTCAGACATCTTGGCAAGAAGTTTGACGTCGGAATTTGGTTATGAGCATAGCGATCAATATCGTTGGACATAAGTCGATGGGGTGGATGAGGAGACATGATGCTAGATTGTACGATGCGCGTCTCTATTCGACGATCTAACATGCAAGAGCTATCTGTTGATAAATGAAAGGATCGTTCAAGGAACATGCAGCGTCAGATGTAAGCTGTCATGAGCATATGCCTTTAATACACAGCGTTTAATACAAGTTGAATGGAGGACCAAATCACGAGACGCACGATTAGTGGAGCGCGCTTGTTTAGTGGTTTCAACATCCGGGTTGCTGTTCTCGGAGGAACGGAACCATTACTTCTGCGTCCTCACCACCATGAGTCTGGGACGAGCGGATCGAAAAATTCCCAGAGCTCCGCCCATAGCGCCTTCACAGCATTTCTAATCGCACGATGTACCCCGTCATTCGCAGCTGACCAATTCTTGTAAGCCTTGTTGCCTCCTTCGACTCTCAGGCATTTTTCACCAGCTCAGCACGGCGTGGCGTAGCTTCATTGTAGCCGTCGAGTTCCGTATGTATCTCTCTCATTGCGGTTCCGCACGTACTGGGAATATTGTCGCTATGAGGCATCACCACGTAGGCCATTACCACCAGCGAACGATGCGGTTAATTTGATAGGTCGATGGAGATTTGATGACCAGACTACTACAGGAAACGAAAAACTTTTTGTAAGGAGCGAGATTGTCTTTGTCTATTGCTTGCGAACCACAACAATAGTTGCATATTTATGGATATGCATGAGTTGCCACGACATTCACGCAACACGATGACCACTTCTACCAGAACTCCATAACGACATACCATCTAATTACGCTGCCAATCAGGAAAGCCCAGCTACCTGCCATTGCGGCAATAGCTGCGTTGAGTTCACCTTGTTCCTGTGTCTCTCCCCTTTGGAATAAGAAGAAACCAGACACCATGAAGCCGAGTCCACCCATCGCATTCAAGAATGCGCTCTGCCAATCTGGATCAGACCACTTGGGCTTGTACCAGCGCTCTTGTTCAAATACTGCCAGCATAGCGTTTGCGCCTAGGAAGAGGGCGCCATGTATAACCTGCGGCCCGAAGACGACGAGACCGAATGAGGGATCTTCTTCTGAGACTAGTCCCGGGAATTCGACGATGCCGGCAAACATGAAGATGACACCACCGAAGAGAACGATCAGACCTGCCTGAAAGGCCAAGTTGTTCTTCGTCAAGTCCAACGCCTTTGTCCATGAAGGTATCCACTTGAACTCTGGTGTGCCAAGGAGCGCTGGGCGATATTTGACTCTCTCGGGATCCCATTTCGACGTTTCGAGTGTGCCGCGGTCAATGTTAAGAGCGCTGAAGGTGTCGAAGATGCCAGCCACGAAGAAGAAGATTGATCCGATCAATACCGTAGTAGGAACAGCGACTGTATCCTCGGTTTCGAACACCGTGGATGGCATGACGCGAGGCAGCAGCTCGAAGAAAGCGTTGATCACAAGATCGATCGAGCCAATAAGGAAGATGATTGCCACTAGGTAAATGGGGTCGCGGTAAGGGAAGACGGTAAACATGGTCTTGAGCCGTACCCTGATCGAGTTGTTGTTGTCCCATTCCATGATCGAAGTGTTTTCGAGGTAGCGGTTGTCAATGTATGCCTGCTCGCTGTCGAGGTTGTTCTCAATGTCGAAGACGATAGGTTGTGCGATGCGCTCCGAATGGCATTTCTCGCGGTGTTCGACGTAATCGACGTGTACAAAAGACTCGAGCTTCTCGGTTGAAGCGGGACGTGGCTGAAGATGGATTCCCCCCATGTCTGATATGCTAGCTGGACGAGGCGTCATGCTCATCCGCGCCTGGCGGATGTAGGAAGCACGGATAGTTGCTGAGGCATTCATGTTGGGCAATAATAGCAGTAATGACTGAATATTAAGAATTAAAAGTTACAGTTACTTGTACTGAGAGCACCGCGAAAGAGATATAGATTTTGAGACGTCAAGCCTATGGAAAAGCAAGCAGATGTGATAGACCTTTATGGGGTTCGTACGCGGCCTAATCAAACGCTGCTTGGCTATCACAGCGTTGATCTCCAGCTCAGACACCAAAGCCCAAGACTTGACATGTCTGACCCACGAGCTTCGTCATGCTTTTGGCGAACAAGCATCAACGATTGATGCAATTAAGCTCAACCAAGCTTTTTTGAAGGGATGTTTGTTTCCTTCAAACTTTGGGAGTGGGTCGATAGTGCGTGGCGCCGTTCCGGATGGCGGAGTGCCGCCACGTGTGTGTGGCAGTGACCTGTTCAGAGTGAGAGATGTTCGTTTCAGTATTTGGGTGGACGAGACGTTCAGCCCAAAATAGGGGCGACTAGACCAAAGGGGTTCGGATCGCCGGAAAGCGCCGCTCGGACCGAAAATCGTCAGGTACTAGCGCCGTGTGTACGCTTCATCCTGGAGGGCGATCTGAAAGAACAGCCGACTGAATCATGAAGCGAAGATGATAGCCAGTGTAATGAAAGCAGGTAGAAGAGGATCATACGCGGTGTTGCAAGTTCCAAAAGCAGCACCAACTCAGTCGTCGAAGGCTCTTCTTCGGCTCAAGCCATAGTATCAGAAGCAAAGTACGATACCATCAATGTATAGTATATCGAACTCGCTTTGGTACGGATGTACGGCAGAGGACAGTGTCAGTTGGTGTGCCGCACAAAGTTTCTGACCGGTAGTTACCGCAGATGTCTACGCGTCTCTAGGCTGTCAATACACTCGGGTGTTGTGTAATAATGATAGAGAAAGCACACATCATGATAGCTGAAGGCACGATGTGCGTGATACGAAAGATTCGATCTTGTCGATGTTCATGAAGAAGCTGTTGCGCAGCCTGGGACAAAATCACTTCATAGTGACGGTGCTGACATCATCCGCTAGGCGAGATCAAGAAGCCACGCCTTATCGTCTGCCCCGGTCCACCTTCCATCCTGTCTATCGCATTGACACATTTAGATTCGACGTTGCCCAAATCAGCCCACTATCGCAACACAGCACAGGACCTCCGCCTGTCACCGTCTTATGTCTCTTTCACTGCTATCGATTTCGCATGCTGATACCTAGCTTTGTAGTAGGCCTAATACAAGAATAGGTACCTTGTCTACTTCAAACCATGACCTGCGAGACAGGAGCACTCTAAGCGCCCAACCAAGTGTTCGGTGCCTGAGAAGGATGAGGTACCTGGGCCCGGGGGTAGGTACTGCACGAAGACCTAAGAAAAGACAAGCGAAGCGATGCGGCAACAACATTATACTTGAACCTAACAATCATTGATGGGACCGGTATCCTTGCAATTTTCGGAGAACTGTTCCTGCTTTCTGCTAGAGTATTAACATCTGAAAGCGATGTGATTATCAGTAACAGGTCGAAGGCATAGAACCCGCGCATACTTCGTATACCACCATTGGCACCCAGCCTCCAGCACCGCGACCAGCGACCTCCTTTACGTGGCTATCCTCAACCATATACTTAACACAAAATCATTATGTGATTCAGTGCCGTTGTGCCGTTCGTAAATGTTCATGCGCGTCTACATCGAGGGCGGGGGAGGATGGCGCCGCGCCCTAACGCGTAAACCCGCCGGGAGGAACACTGCATGTCAGCCGCGCTACCCGTCAGCAGTATCTACAAATCATCGCAAGCGCCTGTTTACCCCAAGATTAGGTGCATGATGCAGCCTTCCCCAGTCGAATATGCACTCAACAGAGCACGACAGCACACTATTCCGGAAAATGGGCGTTGGTACCACAGATAGCAAGGCAGATACCACTTGCTGGTATTTAGCCAGTTTGGACCTGCGATAGCTTGGGAATAACTGCCGAACCAGATGTCACAGTAAGCTATACCGTTAGCATCTTTTGGCGATATTCTAGGATTGATCGTCTTCTGTACTGTTTTTGGTCTGATCTACAGATACCCCGGACAACCTGAAGCACACGCTTGGCTCTTCTTCAATGATGTCCTGCGCATCATCCGTCTAGCCAGCTACATTCTCTCTGCTTCATATCTTTCTCTTTCGTCATGCTTATGGTGTTACGGGGCGCAATCAACTGGTAAATTTACTATTTCCTTATCATTTCCTCTCGGGTCGGTTTCGTGAGCGTTCTGGTCTTTTCTCTTTTTTTCTTCCGATTATGAAGCTACCACTTGCATACATCTCCTCTCGAAGTACACCAAATGGCGGGTTGGATAGAATGGACACCGTTAGGATTGTGTCATGGACCGCTCTTGTCATCACAGTCATCGTCTTTGGCGCACGCCAGATCATGAAAGTCATCGTTTTTCGCACAGTCACGATTGATGACCTTTTCATATTCCTAGCATTCGTAAGCTACTCAACACCATCTCTCTTGTCTTGTATTAATTCATGCAGTCATTCGGTATCGGCCTCTCAGCAACAGCTGTCGTTCTATCATTCGAGGGCCTCGGCACCGCCGGCCCTTTGATGCTCGATCAGATCGACCTGCTCATCAAAGGCTATTACGCGTCCGAGATTTTGTATGTCGCAGCTATTGGCCTCGCGAAATTGTCAATTTTGGTTTTGTTCTACAATGTCGTTGCAATGCAGCGTACCATCCGCCGAATCGTCATGGCCTTTGGTGTTCTGGTGTCAGCTTGGACAATAGCATCGGTTATGGCGACCGCATTCCAGTGCGAGCTCCCTCGACCATGGGACATCACAAGTCTGAAATGCTCTAACATGGTAAGTAGCACTGGCTGTTTGGTCTAAACATGACCGGGGGCTGATTGAAGCAGCATATTTTCTGGATCATCTATTGCATATTCGACATGTCAACCGAGGTCGCCATCATCATGCTATCAGTATACCTTGTGGCATATCTTCAAGTACGACTTTCAAGGAAGTTTGCCGTCTTCGCATGCTTTGCGCCACGCATGCTTGTACTGAGTGCGGCGCTCGTTCGCCTCATCCTGCTGTATCCGGTCGCATCCTACGACGATCCTCGATACCGGCTTTGGGAACCGGCAATCATGTCGCAAGTTCATGTGTGCCTCAGCATCGCTACTGCAAGCATTCCGTACATGGTTCCTTTCTTCAAAGGCCTGGACAGTGACTTGCGAAAGAGTCACCTCGCGAAGAACCGGCTTCGCTTCATCGATGAGGAAGCGGGACGATCAAAGTCATCGCTGTGGTTTCGCCGACATAGCAAGACGAAATCCCTAGATCTTTGGGATTCTTCTGCAGACGCAGGTGTCCAATACCATCATCTATCGCAAGTCTCGCCTTATCCTTCCACCTCAAGACCTCTGTCGCCCTTACCACCTCCGAGACCACATACGCCGCTGGGTAGACAAGCCAGCGTACGCGGCCTGAATATTTATATACCATGTCGGGATCCTCAACGGCAACGAAGTTTGGATTGGGCAAGTCCACGAACAGAGAGCTCAGACGCACTGTCACCATCGTGCACATCGCCGCAAGCTTTGCTCTTGCAATCATTCATTCCTTCCAGGAAGGCACCCAGCCCACCGTCGAGAATCCATAGCCCCATGCCGACTTCTCCAAGCTCGTGCTATTCCAGTCGCACTCCTACACCAGCCTTGACCACACCGTACACACAACGCCTTTCGCTATTTCCGCCTGATGGCTCCTCTTCTAACTCATCGCAACCCCAGAAAAGCCCATATCTGACTTCTATCATACCACCTATTCAATCCATGCAATCGCAAACAATACCCAGGATCACAGAGTCGCCAGAACTCTCATTCCCTAGAAGTCCTACCGGACCTGGGTCGCTGCTGGTACGGTCGTCCAGTCGTGCACGACCCCCAAAATTTAGTACTACAACGCATCTTCAGACGCCACCACTGATAACCGCACATGATGGGAGAGGTTTTAGGCCAGGTTCCATACAAGATCTAACGTCTCCGATGGGTGCAGCCATCAATGGATGGTTCAGCAGCGCGAAAACAAAATACTCTTCGCCTTTGCCTTCACCCGTAAACGCTTCGCCAGATTGTCAATCGGTGGTCGAAAACTATGAGTTGTCATCGATGCGCTCGATTGATACACCGAGATCACCTCCTCCAAGTCATATGCGATCACATGCTCGAGTAGACATAGCACAAGATGCGCCTTACTCGCCTAACGACACACCACTTGGCACACAGAATCCTAGATGGCAAACGATTCCTTCTGTACATGACGTCCGACACAGTCCAAGGATTGTCTTTCAAACTCCTTCATAGCTGGAGTTCCGCAATTCTTGTATTATCCTGTCTTTCGTATCTAGTTTGGGTGGTCTTTTAGGCGCAGAAACAGGTTGCTTTGAATGCTGTATTATGATCACAAGATGTGACCATTGCATCGCAAGCTGTATAACATGTATTTGTACTTGATAACGTCCCCACAAGAAGTCACCTATTGAGCAGGAGCAACCAAAAATATACCAAAAGGCGCATAGCCAGGATAAGACTGCGCCGTTAGAACCAACCATTGTGATGGACAGTATGGAATAGATATAATCGGTGTATATGTGGTGTCCGCCGAGGACACGTCGCATGACGTTGCTTATAACTGACGACAGCACACAATATGTTTCTTCCTTCAAAACTCCCTCTTGACGTGCCACATATCCCACGGCGCCTGCCATCCCATGAGGATTTGCACTGCCTCTTTGTATTCGTCCGTCTTGATTACATCCTCAAAATACTGCATACCCTCCCATCCTCTCGCCACAAGGAAGCATTTGGACTTCTTCACATCCTTGTGCTCCTGCTCTTCCAACACCCAGCCATATGTTACTGCGCCATTACCCTTGGCGGCCGGAGTGCAGATATCATCGAACTTCTGGAATTCCTTTTCAATCTTATCCCGGAACTCCTTTGTGACCTTGTCGGTCGGGAAGTAAATCTGCACAAACTCGACCAAAGGTGAGGATAGAGGGCCGCCGTTGTCAAAAGCCGACTGTCCATCTTTGAACGAGACATGGAACATCTTCTCGGGATTTCCAAGACTTTTGATGACGGTTTCGCGGTACGCTTCTGCTTCCTTTGAGGATTCGGCTTTGGGGTCGTGCCATTCCGAGCTCAACTGTAAGTTACGCTTGTCCTGGATTTGGGTTCCTAGGACATAGTTTTCTGGAGCCTTGGCGCCTTTGAGGGCTTTGACGGCTGCGTTGGCTTGGTCGTCGGCTTCGGAAGCTGAGTGAGCATGGAAGCGGATTATTTGCGTTACAGTCATTGTGTTGGGTTGCGCGTTGAGCGAGAAAGGTAGCTTGGTCGGCGAGTTGTGTTGGGGGGCAACAAAGCTGATGCGATCGGTTTCAGCTTTAGGCGTATTCGCAATTGCTGTGTTGACGTTGCTTTTGCTGCACAGTCGCGCACGGTGTCATATATAAGTCGCGAGCTTCGTCATCGAGAGCTAACAGCCACAGACCCAGAGTAGAATTCCAAGACCAGACACTACGTGTCATCAACCATTCGACAGCGCGTCATCAGCCACATCGGCGTGCCGCAGTGTGCACGCCTGACATGTTAGGTGGGTACACGCTTCGGCGTTTGGCATGTTACTGGATGATGGTCTGGCAAGTGCAGCTTGCGGGGTAAAAATGCGCCTCGGCACTCCTCTACTATCCATACTACATTATAGGGGGAGTAAAAGATACGAACATACAGAGTTGAAAACCTTGATGTGACTGATATACACTTATATAAGTAAAAAGCATTGCTAGATTGTGCTAGTATTGCAGAGTCCGATATGTGATGATGCCGAGTTAGGGGCTGCGGCAGCATGTTTCCGCTATACCAGATTCGGCAACACATCCTCTACGCAGCCGTCACATGATGATCTCCTTATCGTGGGTGATGAGTTAGAATGCTTGAAGAAAGAGGCTCAGCCCGAGAGCGGCGAGGATAGTAATACATTATGGGAATCGTGTCTAGGTCTATGTCATAGCTTCACAGAAGCTGCCCTAAATACGGAAAAACAACAACCCAAACTCCTGCAAATGCTCGACTCGCTTGCTTCGAAAATACAACAGAGGAAAATGCGTTCTATGATATTTTATGGATGACGTTGTCTCCCATGCAGCAGAACCGATTCGGACTTCACCAATCGGCAAGGTAACAGCAAGGAAATATGCAAGAGGCGGGTAATGCGCAGCCGTGCCTAGAAACTGAACAATCCCGACCTCCTTTTACCCAACGGGTATACGATGAGCGCGGCCAAGAACAGACCGACAGTGATACCGATCGCAATCTGAACAACCGAGAAACCGACGTCTAGAGCGATGGAGTTGATAGTTGTGCTGCTGCCTACATCGGCACTGCTGAGTGTTGTAGCGTTGCCGGTGCTGTTGCGCACGATCTGGTCGGCTGAAGTCAGACCCGATACGAGAGAACCTTGGACACTCAATCCTGATGGAACTTGTACGAAGATGGCTGGCAACATGGCAGCTGCGGCAAGACCGTAGCCGATCTTCCTGGTGTGTGGTGTGAAGTCGCTGACTGAGCTGGCGCGCGATGTATGGCCACTGCTGTTGTGCGTTGGGTCATAAGCTGATCGCTCGACCTTAGGCGTACGGATGGGTCCATGGCTCTTCCTGCGATACACCTTACGCACCTTGACCAACTCGGGTCGTATCTTGTTCTCCCACATGTCTAAGCTCCAGTTCTCGATGTGACGACCAAAACGCGCATGAGCGTTGGCGGCGATACCGATCCCTAGTGCTCCGAGAGTGTTGCTGACTTGCGCATTGCTCTTGAAGTACTTTGAGCTGTGGAAGTTGATGACCCAGCCGATGAAAGCAATAACTGTCATGGAAGGCATCTGCTTGTACTTGGCCTGATTAACAATCTGTAGACAGATTGCGAACGCAGGAACAAAGAGGTAGTAGAAGTTCGTTGACATGGGCTCATGGCATGTCGTCCGGGAGGTTGCATTGCCGTCCATCATGCCATATAGTACAGTACCAATCGTGATACCGAATCCAAGGAAGAGAGAGTAGATGATGGCATACACCATGCGTACAGACCCAGCGACAATGTGCTTGCTCTGCAGCTCTAGCGACGCACAAAGCACCATGAAACCGGGCAGAATGAGGGCAATACTAGACTGAGCCATAGCGCTGAAGCAGAAGATCTCTTTCCCGTCGTGTCGGATGGATCCAAGAGCACGCGCAGCAAAACTAGTGATAACCGATGCTCCGATCTCGAAAACGTTGCTGATAAGGTCATTTCCAGGTGCGACGACAAGTTGAAGCCATCCGATGAGGCATCCCAGAAGGAAGCAGAAGGGCAGGTCGATAAATCGAGCTTGGAACGCGAAAGGTCCGACAGTCGCGGAGGCTAAGCCGTACATCGGCACTCGAAGCCACTTGTTGAACTTATCTTTGCGCACCATGATAGCGTCCAGTCGAGGTGTGGCCTCTTCCACACCTATCCTATCATGGACCACATCTTTGTAGATCTCGTGCACATCTCGCAATTTGCCAAGATCAACACCCTGGCTAGTTCGAACGAGTTTAACCTCACTAGTGTGAACTGAAGAGTCGTCGAATGCAACAATCATGCAACCAGGCATGTATAGAAACTGTGCTTCGATCTCCAAGACACGAGCCGACATGTTCAGGTACTCTTCCAGTCGATGAGTAGGAGCTCCGTACATCATGAGCGCTTTGCACAGCTTGCGCAGATAGTTCTGACGCGCAAGTGTACCAGCAAGATGGATTTTGATCTTGATCTCCTCTTCCTTCCTCTTGTTCTTCTTGAACGGTAAAATAGACTCGTCAGACTTGGAACGCTTGCCCATGCCAGGACGGGCTGTCTTCTTGTATTGCTGATCAAACTCCTGACCAAGCTCTTGTTGCGCAGGTGCAGCAAAGCTGTGAGCTGAGGATCCGACTAATTGCGAGATGGACGTTGCTGACTGGTTGTTGTGATGACTTCGGAACCAAGGACGGCCTCCGCGTGGGGTCGAGTAGCCAGAGGCGGGCGGCGATGGGTTCGGAGAGTTGGCCGCTGTTGACGCTCCGCTGAACGTGCCAGTGCTCAGAGTTCGATGGTGAACGGGTCGGCGCGATGTTGATGGTGGTGCTGCATTAGAAGACATTTTCATGAGAGTACCCAACACTCCCGTTCGGTACTTGGTAGGACGAACGACATGCTCATCCTCAACGTCCATAGCGTCTGGTGTCACTTGGCCTGACGCGAGCGGTGCTTCGGTATGATACAAATCTTCAGCGCTTAATGCAGGCTGGCCGTTAGCAGCTCGTATCGTGTGCTGACGAAGAATCATGGATGCACGCTTCATGAACCTGGGGTCGTCCTCGTCATCATCGGTGGTCTCGCCCACCGATTCATATTGCTTTGAAAGGTTCTGGAGTTCGACAGGTGGAGACGCGATCTCCTTAGAGTTGCGTCGCGATATTGGGGCGGAGTAAGTACCGACAGACTTGGACAGTCTCGCTGCGCGGCGTTGAGCAGCAAGTCCTGATCTCTCCTTGAGGTCATAACCAACCGAAGGAGTGGTCGCCGCATTGTCGTCAAATGGGTTTGGTTGGTCGTTGAGATAGAATTCCGGAGGTGGCGTTCGGGGACCTGGTTTCCGGATGGCTGGGCGAGGCTTCTGTACATCTTTTGGAGCAGCGATAGGTTCCTGTATGACTTCTTCCGGTAGATGCTCATCCCCAAGAGCTAGACGTAGCGAGGCACGGATCTTCTGGAGGTCATCATGTGACACATCCGACCGTTCGAGGGGTGTGTTATGCCCCCCAGAGCCTGTGTCTTCGGGCGATTGTTGTGAGCGTACGGGATGTTCTTCATGCCAACCAACACGTTTCCTACCAGGAGTGGCGGACATCTGGTCCTCGGGTTCGAAGTTGGCCTGACGAGATGGGCCAGCATCTTGAAAGGGGTTCATGATGATATTGTATTCTCTTGGGCACTATCGGACGGCTAGTTGGGCGCGCCAGGAGTCGCCAGTGCGCTCGCAATAATTACCAACGCACCGACTTCCGCGACTAGGTGCAGATAACGTTGCACGTGGTGTGTCCGATTTGTGCGCTAAATCGCCGGTAGTTCTGAATAGGCAGGCTGATATCTGGGACCGTTCATGCACCTAAAGGTGGATGTTTGAAGGATCGTGAGTCCCAAGGAACGCACAGAGTATGGATATACGGCGTGGTCTGTGTAATGAGAGTGCCTGGAAAAATGGATAACGATTTGGTAGAGACAAAGATCGAAGAATGACTGAGTCGTTGACTTGAGCTGCTGGTTCAGATCGCAATGGAAAGTGGGCAGTCTCAACGTTGTGTGTGTGTGGGATTGATAAGAGCCGCTAGTGCGGGTGTACCACACACGGTCCCGAACGTCACTGGAAGAGTTCTCAAACTCTGTAGTGGCGTGCCGACCCAATTTTCCAGTCGAAACGCAGCGGCCAGAAGGTTCGGTGTCGGGTTCGTCAGCTTAGCAAAGGGAGGGTGGAGCGGAAGTTGCAGGGGACATGGAACGTCGGGAGCGCCAAAATCAGCGACAGGCACCAGAATCGTAGCCCAAAATTCCAGAACCTTGATCGCTGCAGCGGGAGTGGCTGCACTGGCGTTGTAAGTATTTTAGGGAACCCGCGAGGTCCGATGGTAAAGAGCCGCAAGTGCGCCGAAGTGGTTTGAGTATGAGAATGCCTGTATTCGCCGGAGACGCAGAGATTTTTGAAGGCCGTCAGGAGTCGGCGTACCACGACTTTCATAGCGAGTTCCCGCCCGCAGGATTGCACAACGTTTGATGAAGCTCTTGACTGACGACACTGGACGAAGCGCGGACACCGCTACAGCCAAGATTTGCAGTCATCGATACCCAGGTCGGCTGTCGGCGCAGCAAGAAAAGTGGACATGGCCGTGCCAAAGCTTGGGATCAGTCTGGTTGAGGGAAACCGAGATAAGGAGACAGTGGGTATAACTGGGTCGTCCAAGCCTCTCAGCGCGCGTCGGCCCAATCGTCGCAAACCTAGGGGCATCGTGGGAATGAGCTTGGTGTGCTATGATAACATGAGTGGATCTATGGCTCCTAGGCGATGATCGAGAATCAAGCAGCGCCTAGGTATATTGTACCATCGAGTCATAACAGCGTTGGCGAGCTGAAAAGAAATATGTTGAACGCATACCACGATGAAAAGATTAGTCGCATGGTGTTGCGGCTGTTCGTGGTTGCGATAGTGGCGAACAAGAGGCTGAAAACCCTTGAAGGGCCGGTAAAGCTTATTTTCGCAAGCCCGGGAGTCCCTGCGCTTCCCAAGGTCCCAACAACAATGCGACGCCAGGAGATCGGAGCGGATGTTTCGGTGTCGCTCGCATCGTCACATGCTGAGGCGGCCGTGTACGAGTCCTGTAGGATCAATACGGCGACTTGCCATGGCCATGACGTCGCGCGTGGATGGTGTGTTCTAATTCTGTTCGTATCTCACCACCAGCCAATACGAGCGTCTCCAGTCTCCACAATGTTCGCGACCTGGAGGTATCAATAGCGTGGAGCGCGTCTTCCCAACACTTCCGGGTGTATCGCAATGTCTTCGTCACCATCTTCGTAAGACGTGCTCGCTCTAGCAACCATGGCTTGTATGTATGTATCAGGGTCCAGTCTGATGCCGGAGTTGCGATCATCAGGGGAGACGCGCGCTCACCTCTCCAGCGGCTACGTCATAGCTCACGCTTCGCCAGCCTTGCATTCGACCCCTCCTAGACCCTTGGCTCCACTGTCATTACTCAGTGCATCACGTGCACCTTCCCCTCTTGTCGATTGCTATGTGGGGCACTCGAGCTCTTCCCCGCACCTGCATCACAGCCGAATGTCTCTGAGATGAGGATGGAGAACCTTGGAGGCGGGGATTTGACAGCCCCACCACGAGGGACATGTCATCTTAAAGAATGACATCTGGTTAGCAGATGCTTTCACAGTATTCACATGCAGTAGTGCCGATTCGTAACCATGCCGAAACTCAATCACGTATGTTTGCTTTGTTCCTACGTGAGCGTCTCGCCTGTCGCTAACACTACCAGGTCGTTATTGTCGGAGCTGGTCCCTCCGGTCTTTTGCTCGGAGTCCTCCTTGCGAAAAATCTCGGCATCAAAGTTACGATCCTCGATGCAGATACCAAGATCAATGGCAACCCAAGAGCGGCTCATTATGCACCTTCAGCAGTTTACGACTTCCATCGCGCCGGCATCATAGACGATGTACGTGCAGTCGGGCTTCACCCCAGAGGTGTATGTTGGCGGTTGCAGGACACAACCTTCTTGGCTGGCATGGGCCGCGAGCCAGAAGACTCAAAATACTCAATGGTGGTGCTGCCGCTAGATCAATTAGGTCCGCTCCTCGTGAAGCATTTCGAAAGCTACCCCAATACTGAAATCAAGTGGGGTCATAAGCTGGTCGGCGTAGAACAAAATGATAATGGCGCTACAGCGGTCGTGGAAACGAGCGATGGCGAGAAAAAGAGGATCACAGGTGATTATCTGGTAGGCGCCGATGGCGCATCAAGTGGTGTTCGCACTGCATTGTTTGGAAAAGAGTATCCAGGAGAGACGCTGAAGCAGCAAATTGTTGCTACTAATGTATGATTGAAGCATCTGAGTATGGATTCGACAGCTAACATGTTAGGTCTACCTACCATTCGATGAGCGATACGACTACTGGGATTCCAACTTCATTGTTCACCCAACGGATTGGTATATGGCTGCCAAGATCACAAACGACGGCTTATGGCGAGTGACATACGGCGACTCTGAAGACCTCTCGAAAGAAGAACTCATCAAACGCCAACCGCTCCGTTATGAGCAAATTCTTCCTGGTCATCCAAAGCCTGATGAGTACAAGCTCGTCAGTATGAGTCCTTACAAACTCCAACAAAGATGCGCACCCAGTTTCCGTGTAGGAAAGGTAATACTAGTCGCTGACGCGGCGCATCTATGTAACCCATTGTAAGTGATCGACACCCTTGATGCGCTTGTTCTACTAACATAACAATAGCGGCGGCATGGGTTTGACGGGCGGTTTCGCCGACGTTGGCTCCCTCTACGACTGCTTCACTGGAATCCATCTCGACGAACTTGACGAATCTATTCTCGATAAATACTCCGAAATCCGTATCAAGATCTGGCGCGAGATGATCGATCCCATGTCGCGCGAAAACTTCCACCGCCTTTGGGACCCAACGCATGAAGAGAAGAGGAAGGAATTCTTCAAGATGTGTGAAAAGGCAAGTGATGATCCGGTGTGGGGAAAGAGCATCGCAGAGACTATTCATCAGGTTAGACACGATTTCACACAATACTTCAAGAGTAAGCAGAAGCAGAGTGGCAAGGCTATGGGAGACATGGCGACAAGTAATGGTGTGCTAGCAGAGAATAGTGCGGCAGCGTAGTGTTGTGGTAAGCTGGCGTGCACGAATCTTAACATACATTGTAAAGTATACGCACACGAACGACATCATGATAAGCCGCGATGACAACCTGGTTCAGTACCTGTATCAGAGCTCCATGATATGACTCATTTCAATATCTCTACAGCCGACGACTAAACCGATAAAGCTTTTAGAAAAATCAAGTTCACCCCCCATCTCCACCGCAAATCCGATCCAGGCACCACCCCAACGTCATCTAGGTACCATCTTTAAAGTACTTTCATTTCGCTCATGTATTCATACACACGTGCAGAGCTTTTCCTGTCGCTCGACCTCGATACGCTTTTGTCGCACTGCGCCCCACGCTACGCTTTCACCACGTGCTCTGAAGAACCCTCTTGTATCAAGAATTGCACATCATGTGGTACCGTTGCCGAACCATACCGTCTAAGAAGTTTTATTTTCATCTCCTGAGGTATCTCCTTTCCTTCCTTGAGCGATGCTGCAGCGAAACGGCTAGTTTGTGGTCCCTTGAAAACCAGACTGAAGACCTGGGTCAATTCCTTATAAAAACCCCATGAGAAGGTACCAACTAGTATAAGGCGAAAGAGAAAGGAGATGTTTTTGTGGTGGGCGTAGTCGCGCATATAGCCTGCCAGGATTTTGTGGGCCTCGGGTGTTTGTATGATCGCGTCACAGGTCCGCTCGATTTCTATCCGGCGGAGGCGATTCTTGTTGGTCGCGCTGCATTGTTGATAGAACAATCGGAACAACTCGTTCATATCGATCTCCCTGCTGAATTCGTATTCATAGAACTTGCGGTGTTCAACTCGATAGCAGAAGCGAATTCTGTTCAAGTCTAACAAGAGCCCGCGTGTCTCAGCACGAGTCTGGTGACAAACTAGGCGAAGTGGATTGGGATCGCCGAGCGTTGTAACTCCCTCAATTTCTCGCTTCGGTGGACGTTCGTTTGGCCACATGGGCTCGAGTTTCGGGACCCAAAGCGCAGGAGCTTTCGACAAGCCAAAGTCGCCCCATGGGTCAGGCATGCAAGGAGTCTTAAATGTCGAGAGACAAAGCTCGTTCGGTGCACAAGCCAGGCCACCTTTATATGTCAAGGCATACGAGTGAATTATGTCTCGTAACTCGCGAGGAATGTCGAGATAGAAGCATGCACCGCCAGGATCCGGGATGCTGGGGTCGTTCAACTGCGAAGTTGAGGTCATGGTCGGGGTACGTGTGTCAATGAATAAGGGCTTGAATCTTTCTTGAGCTGCGTGTTGTTGATTATACTAGCAAACAATTCGAAAGGCGAAGGAGATCAAGGTCGAACAGATCCATTTGCGCACGGACGGCTTCTCTCACCTGTCGGGAGCGAGTTTTCTGCGATAGGCTCTAGTGAAGGTCCTCACCAGCAGACCACAGAATTGTTGACTGAATGACAGGGTTCAGAGGTGACAGAACGGGCCAGGACTACTTCCAAACAGCGTATGCGAGGATGTGAACAACAGAGGTGCGCATGGCGAGGACTGAACTGAATGTTTCATATATTTGCGGAAAAAGTGAGCAATGACATCTCGATAGTCCCAGAGTTTTGCGCGTATAAAAACCAGTTACTAGTTCGCAATCTGCGCAGAGTGGAAACGAAAGTCAGGGTTAGGGACTGTGCTCTAGGCATACAGCCGCCCCGAGATAGGCGTCTCAACTGGAAAGCTTGAGAAGCAACAATTTCCGGTCTGTTCTTCTCGGTTGCCACCTACTTTACCATGTTTAACAGCGCCCTATTTCACAGGCAGGAGACTAGCGTCCACGTCTACCGGTGGCGCATAGCATGCTGCGCCGATAGCAGCAGAACAGCTACTAGCCAAAGGCATACCAGCTGGGTATCAGAACCTGCTAATGATGAGTCCGCCAGCTGCGATAGTAGATCGAACGACAGTGTTCAAAATGATTGCGACGGGCGAATAGCTGCACAATACGATACGGGTGCTTCATACGCTTGCCAAGCTGAGCAGTTGCGTGGAACCTCGTACTCGTTGTCAGGGTCGCCTGTTCATGGTGTTTTGTCAACACGCCCTCTTGCCGGTAAGAGGATGTCGTTACCGTGAGATGCCTTGTCGTTGCCCGAACCATCATTCGATAGTTATGGCTGGGATGTGTCTCTTCCGTCCTCGATGGTGGGGTCTTCGCATACGCGCTCGTCTACAAATAGGCGCCTATTGCATTTTGTCAACATGTGCCGTATCCAGTGACCTTGAGAAACTTACTCGTACACCGTGAGGATGTCCGCGCCGCATGCAGCTTCGCTTGAATCTTCCTGATCTTGCAATAGGGTATACATGTCACTCGCCCATTGTGCAACCATTGCGCGTAGCCTAGGGCTAAGGATGTGCCAAAGTGGGAAATGAGGCATTGTTTTTAGGCGCAATAGCAGCCTTTTCATCCGTTGGCTCTCAATGACGACGGCGTTTCGTCGTACCTGAATCGGCACCGTGATGCCAGGGTTGGTGGCGTTGGCTGCATGCGCAAGACAGACATGTCTCACTCGAAGGGATTTCCAGGACTGGGTCGGTATAGGAAGGGCATTGCGGATCGCCTGCTGCGAGAGAGGTGGAAAAGTTACCGAGGGAAAGGAACCCTATCGCTTGTAACCTGTCATTGCCAAATGTATCTGTTGACGTTTCACGCAAGGCGCTCTGTACCTGACACCAGCATTGGTGATCATTCTAGGACCTGGCTGAACTAAGGCACGCGGACGTTGCGCGTTAGCGACCCTACGCGTCGGGAGCTGGTGCGGTGATCCATTCGCGTAGAATTGGACATGCGCATATCTAACTTGTTTTTGAAGAGGCGTTTTACCTGCTGCGACACATATGCGTGGGGAGCTAAAATCGTGATGGTGGTTGAAGCAGAGGAAACGTGCACAGCTCGTGCAGCATCAAGACACGTGACGTCATGGGATGCCGCCCAAAAAGCCTGAGGAACTGATCGTTAATTAAGGTTTCAGTCAGTTCAAGTGATCATCACTTCTCACAGCCTGCAGAAAATAATCTATGCACAGATCGGTGTGTTGTCTAGTACTCATTTCATTTGTCGTAGCTTGGGTGGCATAGTACCTGGCATAAGTATGCGGCATGAGCACGTTCACCACCGCTCTATGCAGTGCTTCGCTTAACCCTGCTCACAGCACTGGGTGTGCTGGTAGGCGGCAGTGGAACAAAGGACTCAGTGTGAGTAGCCTTCGCCGTGCCGTTGGTGCTGTAGTCATCCGTGACAACCTGGCTACCGTCTGCAATAACAACATGATCCAACACACGCTTGAAGTGCTCCAAGCTAGCCACTGGTTGATAGTATGGCACTTCGTGGCCGGCCTCGTAGATCCTGGTAAACGAGAAGTTGCCGTACTCGCGAACCTCTCCGTATTCAACGCCGTCGACGAGGAAAGGGGTGTAACCAGCGGCGCGGAAAGCCTCGGAGTCGGTGTAGTTGACGGCTAGAGAGACGGCTTCACCACCGAACCAGTTGCAGATGTAATCGGCGTCACCGTAAAGAAGAGCGACGCGAACACCGTAGCCCAGGATCTCCTCAAGGTCCTCGAGGAAGTTGGGGAAGACGAAATCACCTGTCGAAGCGAAACCGCGTGACACATTTGCGGCGTTGGTGCTAGTGTAATTGATGTTCACGCCAATTGCCTCTTGGGTAGAGGCCAAGTTCAGGAAGTACTCGAAGTAATCAGGCGGCGTAGGGTCGTCGTAAGGATGCCTGATATCGTAAACACCCCTGCCTCCGAATGCGTAGTAAGGCTCTTCTACCAACGATCGGCAGAGGTTGGTGGCTTCTGCGCACGTGAGGTAGCCATCTTCGGTAGTGCGGTCTGATTGCTTGCAGTATTCGATCTGGTCGTGGCAACCTTCAGGCATGTAGTAGGCGTTCTTCATGAAGGTGTAGACAGTGTCGTTGACCGCCTTGATGCCGTAAGTGTTGTTAACAGCAAACTCAGGGTAGTAAGGTGCCTGAATCTGTTCGTCGATGATACCGTTGATAACACCAAGAGTGTCCATCTGAACTTCGACACCAGCGGTTGAGCCATTCTTAATTTTCTGGTTCTGCTGATAGAAGTAGTTGTAGAAACCTGGGCCGTAGTGACCTCCGTAGCTAGTAACTTGGTTAGCAATATGCTCAATTTCATACTCAGAGAGAACCTACCTCTCAGTCCAGAGGTTGAAAGTGAAGTTGGTAATATCAGGGTCGAGCTGTGGGCTCAGCTCCAGGAAAGCCTGCAGAATATGCCATGCGCCGATGGCTGCAGCATCGGTCGTGTTTGCGGTGTCAGGATCGACAAGTGAGTAGCGGCCATCTTCATCTGTCTCAGTGGTCTCGTAAGAGAACCCTACACCCACGGGCTGTGAGAGGTACAGCATGTTGCTGTGCTCGTTCCATGAGTAGGGGTTCAGCTGTGTCTTCAGGTCTTCGGTAACGTTGCAGGGACCATGCTCTTGGAACAGTCCGATGAGAGAGTCACTTCCAGGGCCTCCGTTCAGCCACAGCGTCTGGGGAAATGGTCAGTGAAGATTACTATAATTTCTCCCAGAGATTCTGCTTACCAGTGGCTTCTCTGTCGGATTCTCTCGAGCCTCAAAGAACCAGAAGAACATGTTGGTGGTTGGGTTGAGGCTGATGTAGCCGGCATAGTCGTCAACACCTTCGGTAGTCTCACACACACCTGCTTTACCAGGCTGTTTGTACGTGATCTTAGCACCTGCGGCAGATGTAATTGTCGTGACGCCAGTAGGATCAGCGGGCACTTGGCGCTCCTTGATGAAAGGTGCGCGGGCGCTGGCCAGAGACGCAGCCGCCAAGACGGTGGCGAGTTGTGTGAAGCGCGCCATGTTGGGAAGCTTGTCGGGGAAAAGAGTAACCAAGACTTCAGCAAGTGCTTGCCCAGCTAAGTAGCGGGTTCTGCATCTTTATAAATACTGCCCCAGAACGAGGTCAAGCAGCGTTGCATGCAACCTTCCGCCTCGTAATCCCTTGCTCAAAGTCGGGGCCAACGTCAGACTACATGGTCGCGCACAGGAAATTAGTCTGCATCAGGCAACTGCGGATGCTCTGTACACGACCATTGGACGGATAACATCTGTCTCTGAAGATCCTCGGGCTGTGCGTGGGAGAAGAATAGTTGGGAATCTCGGCTAGGCTGTACCGGTACGTAACCGATAGATGACTTGTCGTGTCACTCTACCCTACCATTGTCAGCAAGGGATGCAACAAGTAACTGCAGTCTCCCCTTGCTGATCCTTCTTTTCCCGGCATAACTCTTTTCAACAGTACGAATAAGGCCGATTTGTCGAGATGTTTGCGACAATTTTGCGCTGAAGTTCAAGCCTCACGTCAACGAGCTCAAGCTTGCTGCAGCGCGCATGGCCCTGTAAGCTCTTTACCCAAAGTAGAAGCTCGCTATGCACAGCGGCGGAACAAGGCCATCTGCCAAGGCTTGTTTTGCTTGTTGCCGGGGCGGGCAAAGCTTATCGACGTCATGATTCTGGCATGATACACGAAGTTGGGACGGAGTTGGATGTCGTTGTCACGGTCAGACACGGTCTGGGTGGAGGAGGAAAGAGGGGAAGAGGCCGGAAAAGCCCCACCCACGCGGCAGCCGAGATAGTACCGCGCTAGCTCCCATCAGTAGGTGTTCACCGGGTTTTATAGAACTTTATCGTTACCTTGGTGCTATCAGGAAGTCTGATACGGCATGAATTGGAGAGATGTGCCGGATCCACGGACCATTCGCAATCTGTCAGCATGGTCGTTTGGCAATAGCTGGAGCAGTGGCCAGCTCGCGACTTCCTGGGCACACTTGGGTACGATCAAAACTGCACAACTTCTTACATGCATCAATCCGGCACGACGCGGCTCCAAGCGCATGGGTCTGCGTGGCCGTGTTGGAGCGCCAGTTTACAATATGCTAGCTCCATTATCTGTTAATTCCCCAGCAGTGAGAACTGTGTTGGATAGAGTGCTTTACTACTAAATCTCCGAAGAGAGCCCACCTACACATCCCGCGTCACATCATGTAGTAATCCCAGCACTCACAACACTTCTTCGTCTCGCCTCCTCAAAATCCCCTCCGAAATATCTCGCAATCTGTACATCCAATTCCCTCCCCGTCAACTTCGGCATATCCTTCGCTTGCTTGACCGGGTTGATGCCCTCATGATGCGCACTTGCAAAGATGACATCCAGCTCTTCTAGACTCCTACCCTTTGGCTCTGGGAAGAAGAAGTAGACACTTGGAATAAGGCAAGCGTTGAAGACGGCGAACATGGTATACGTGTTGTATTGTAGATTGGCGAAGGCAGGTGGGGTGATCATAACGATGAGGAAGTTTGAGATCCAGTTGGAACATGTGGAGAGCGCGTTTGCTTGAATGCGGATGCGGAGATTGGTAATTTCAGCAGGGTACAACCACGTCATTCCCAGCCAACCTGTGTGAAGGATTAGTAAAATGGTCTTGTATATCGAAGCTCTACCAAGGAGATGCTGCTTACCGATGGCAAAGAAGGTGTTGAAGGCGAACATGAATACGACAGCTGTGATACCGTACTTGGGCTCTAGAACTGGAGCACCGAACTCATTCTCGCTGGCTGTCGATGTCATACCACTCATGATAGCCATACTAGCCATCATGCCGAATGCACCAAAGAGCATGAGTTTGCGGCGACCAGCACGCTCGATCAATGGAATGGCGACCAGACCAGCCAAGAAGTATTCGGTACCATTGCAGGCGGACAAGAGACGAGACATGTCTGGTCCGAAACCAAGCGAGTTCTCGAAAACGTAGGTCGCATAGTAGGTCTGGGAGGAACTTGGGTTAGTCTCTTCTCCGAACTAGTGTGTGACGATGTACGTACAATGAGGTTGATCCCGGATATCTGTTGAAAGAACTGTGCGGCAACACCTAACAGCGTACGCCTTAGGTTCTGACTTGGCCCGTTGTACAAAAGCTCCTTCATTTTGAATGGGCCGTCCTTGCTTTGCGCTTCAAGCGCATCCTTGATGTTCGTGAGTTCCGTGTCTACTTCCTCCGAGTCTACTGGTGCATCGGCAAGGCGAGCGAGTAGGTGTCGAGCTTCGGCGTGGCGACCGCGCATTACAAGCCATCGTGGCGAGTCTGGTAGGAAACAGAGGCCGATCCTGGATGCTATTAGTATCATCTAGAGCGCAATGATCTGGTATGGGAGAGTTGCGTACATGACGAGGACTGTGAAAAATGACTGGAATGCGATGGGAAACCTCCAGCGTACAGACGAGTAAGACTCGCCTGATGGGAGGAAATAGAAGCCATAGGTGACCCAGTAAGATATCATAACTCCTGCGACGATGACTGCTCCCGAAGTGATGATCAAACGTCCACGCTTCTCGGGTTTCGCACACTCGGACTGCCACGTGGGAATTGCTGCAAACATGTTTAGCTGACGGCAATACGTCGTTATGAATACAGTACTCACTCGCTGTGACCATGCCGTTACCGATCCCACCAACAACACGTCCAATACTCAGCAGAGCATATCCGTCGACCCCGCCTCCAGAAGTACCTCCTGCGGCTACTTGAATGATGGTTCCAACAATCATGATGAAGCTGCCCCAGAAACTACTGCTCTTTCTGCCCCAAGTCTCGCCATAGAACAAGATGAGAACAGCGCCTAGGAAACATCCGATTTGATAGACCGCGACACACGCAGACAGGATACTCGGGCTACCTGTGCACATGTTCGGGTCGGGTATGGTGTTGGTCGGTGCATCGAGCCAACAAAGGTTGTTTGGACGATCGCGAGGTGTCATGAGAGGGAAGTGGCGTTGGAAATCATCGAGGGTAAGGACTCCGCTCAGAACACCCTGATCGTAACCGAACATGAGGAAGGCTAGACAGGAGCACCAGGAGATGGCATTGTTCAGCGCCTTCCCCTGCAGCAGACCAAATCCTGGGACGTGCCATTCTGGTAGATTGCCAAGTTTGGAGAAGGTCCCTAGTATGCCGGATGGTTGTGATGCTAACTTTTGTTGTTCGATTGCGGCCTGTGACGACGAGGAGTTTTCATAGTTGAGATTGTCGATGCGTGTGTCAGGGGAATGTTCCGAGCGTTTCTCGTCAATCTTCTCGGGATCCATATTGAGACTGTAATAGTCAATAAACTTCTAGCTCATAAACATCCTAAACTGCTACCGATCAGCACCATCTTATACTTTTGCGCTTCCGCAAGCTCGGCTATCCTGCCAGTAGACAGATGAGACCAAGAGTGATGCCGACTCCGCCATTTCCCATCACCTGCAACCCCAGAGTCTTAGCAAAACCATGTATGGGGTAATTTGTGGCTGGTAAAGAGCCCATCGGCGACGTAGTCCAAGCCTTCACGAAGCCGGAACGACCTTTTTAGGCAAGCCGACCCAGTTTCGAAGTTTTTCGCGCACACCAAGTCGGGCCAAGAGGCCAGACAAGCAGCGGGGCGGAGCCTGTACCTTGGCGGACGTCCTCGTCTCGGCAATCGGGACATGAATGCGGGAGAAGACGTGAATAAAGGTGAGCATTGTCGGACGATTAGTGAGATGAAGCAGAAAAGGGTGGGTGTGAGTCCGTGTGAGAAATTGTGCGTGTTGTGTGGCAGACATGCTCTGCCTTGACCCGTATATAACGCCGAGCCATGCTGACCATATAGTACATATGTGTGCAAGCATGCAACTTGCTCCATGCCTGCTGGCGGCTCCAGATGGTAGGCATGGTTGCCGAGTCCTCCATCTTTGCGATGCGCCATCTCCTTCTACCGTTCTCATCCCCTCCATAGTCCTGAACCAGTGTTCGCCATGCCCGCCGCACATTCTCAATTCGTGTACGCTTGATTCGTGATGTAAAAATTGTTCTATTTCTTGCCGCGTTTCGCCTCGAGGAAGAGTACTTGTTTCCGCACTGTGCATTGTCAGCCGTGTTCCTGTGTCTCCATGCGTCTCCCTTCATGTAAAAAAAAGTCCACTCTCTTCCTCAGTTGCGCGTGCCCGGCTCCTAGCGAGATTTTGTACATGAGGCAGGCACGATGTTCGAAGAAATGAAAGAGCGATGGTGTCGTACCGATTGGGTCGTATTTGAGCATGCTCAGCGGTTGGTGCGCACGCGGTCTTTGCATGGTCCGGTAGTAGCCCGTCATGGCCATGGATATCAGGCGCACCATAATGGTACGGGACTTTGCTGTGAGGTGCCATTGTCAGCGCGGGCAGGCAAAGATGTGCGTTGCAGGCGGCCGCATTGGGGATCGGCCGGGGTAGTATAGCAGGTGTTTGAGGAGAGCATCTAGTGCGAGAGCAGGAGCGCGTACCTTTCTTCGCCATTGCGACAGGCGGAGATGTGTGATGCCGACGTCAACGGTGGTGGTGTCGCGGCGTGACGATTTGCAGATGCGGATCTTGGAGCGGAGGTCCCACAGCGCCAACCTTGTCAGCCAATCAGCGTCGATTGAGGTCTTCGCAACCCAACGTTCGCTGATAATTCTTGTAGTTTACGACCTGAGTTTCTTCCACGTTCTGGAGTCGCTCTGGTCCAGCCTGACGCTTTAGTTTACTTCGTCATTTGATAATGCGTATACTCTGTCTTAGTCTTTCTTATGTACAAATTTCCGTATGTTCTGCCTATTTCCACTCGGCAATCTGCAGAATGTCTTTCTGTTCATTTCATGTTAATCGTCACCCACAATCTTCCAGCATTTATTGTGATGCTGTTTCTGCTTTCGTATTCACATATCGTCAACTTTTGGATGCTTCTCGTCATATCAGAGATTACAACACGATACATGAGAATCACCCATCTGATGAGCAAGGCCTGCACACGTAGGATGGCATGTTTCGAAGATGTGGCGGAACATATCGATTTTCTACGTGGAAATGTTGGAACAGAGCATCACCATCCATCCCTGCTACAAGGGTTCGGAAGACAAAGCAATACGATTCGGTTTTTTCTTGGCTTCGTTTCTGAGACACGACTATCGCCGTGAAGCAGTAGGTCCTTTCTGAGATGCCGTGCGGTAGTGGAATATGGGTAACAACAGTCCCGGGGGTGGTGATGTGGTAGATGAAAATGCAAAAGACAGAGCAAATCGTTGAATATCGTTGAGGTTGGGAAAGGCGGACGCATGAATATCAAAAAAGGGACAACCATAGGAGGAGCTGACAAAAACGAGCCATGAAAAAGAAAGGATAAGACAAGCGCGTGATTACCTTCACAGTACTTTGAGTCGCTGACAGCAAACATTGTGGAGTTGCGTATACCTCCTGGGGTACTGATGTCAAGCTGACGGTAAGGATGTCGAGCCAATGTCAACAGCAGGCTGTAATGATAATCTTCGAAGGGCGTTTTGATGTTAGCGGCAGTAAGCAGATGCAATATAAAGACACTCGTGGGCTTGAATGAATACCCAATGAGCCTGGAAACCGTATAGCCACACTCATGTCGCCGGCGTCGAAGGCAAAAAGAGAGCGGGGAAAAAGGGCGAGCAGCAGGCCCGTGCTGTCGTCGCCTTGGGTATTCGAATCCCCCTGGATGCATGGGCAAAAAGAACGCAAAAAAAAAAAATGGTAGCTTCTCTTTGATTGAGCGTGTCATCCTTAGTGCAGGGGCCATGCTAATCTTCTCTGTATCGTTTCAAATTGACCAAATGCCCGAAGGCGAACAATAGACAAATAAAACGGTATATATTGCCAGTATTGTGTTGTGGTGATGTTTGTCGAGCGACCGCTCTTTAGGCTCGTGCGTGGCGATCAAGGCAACAGGCGGCGCGTGACACGCGCTAGCAATTGAGACGGAGCCGGCGAGTAAGGAGACTGGATCGAGGATGATTGGCAGATAATGAGAAGGCTGGTCGATGTCAGCAAGGCTTGTGCAGATGGGCTTCGGACGAATCTTCGATGTAGCGACTTATCCATCACCTACCTCACGACACGAGGAGGAGCGATCCTGCCATCACCTCGCATCGCAATGGCATCGTTACGTCTGTGATCTGTGGTCTTGTCGTCTTTGTCTTTACGGACATGGGCGGAACTGACGCGTTGTGCAAAAGTCCTTGGGACGATCAGAGATCCGGCCAAGTCGGGAAGATACCCCGATTTTGGGGTTACCCCTCCTGCGGCGATGACATTCTCCAAAAACTGGACAAAGAGGATGGAGAGTAAGTAGAAAAACGCAAGACGATAGAAAGAAAGCTCTATGAGCTTGCTGCTGCGATCATGCTCGACCAAAAGACATCTGCAGCAATGTCAACAGGTGTGCTTGTAATGACAGAGGGTAGATGAGGCTTACCATAGCCACATGCGACATCAATATCAGAATCCTGGAGGAGCATGAGAGGTGTCATCGTTGGGTTGGGAAACCTGTTAGTCTCCAGCTCTTGCCTTCGCGAATGAAGCAGTCGCGGCTTCGCAGCATGACGCATGTCAACAACCACGTTTACTCCGCGCCGACTCGATGCGCATCGATTGCACTGCGGAAAAATTGAAGGCAGGGGTTGTGTGAACAATTTGAAAAGGGCAAACTGCGCAGAATTAGCACTCTGCTGTTTCGAGGTCGTCAGAGTACTTATCGTGGAGCACCAACTCGGAAGGGGCAAGACCGGGTAAGCATCTGATCAAGATGAAGCGGGATTCACAAGATTGCTGCCACCACTTTCGAACGCGATACTCAAGACAACTAGCATCGGATCAAGGGCTTGGGAGAGAGATAATCTTCAAAGGTTGGCGATATGGACTTTGATGCTACTGCGAGGAAGTAACTTCAGAAGAGCATCGCACCACCCCACAAAGCGCCGACCTGGAGCTGTCAGGGGGGAAAGAGAGTGGAAGAGTCAGTTCAAGCATTCAAGATGGAAGGTTGAGACATGCCGACTTACCGGGATTAATAAAGAAGCAACGCGGTCTGCATCCAGGACAAAAGCATCACACATCACGCCAGCAAAGAACACCGCATGGGATCATGTAGAAGTTATGGATCTGTGAAGATTTAGTGACTGGAATCAACGGCAAGTTGGAAAGGAAGACTCACCATCTCTATCATAGTTGAGGGTTCCTCAGAGTGGACTCTGAAGGCTTCTCATCTGCTATGGGCGGGATGTCTTTCGCGCGGCCATAATGCCACGAAACTGCTTACTCCTTGCTGATCTGGCAAAGCTACGGTGCTCGAGATGGTCAGAAACCCAGGGCCACACGTCTCGACATTGCCGATAGAAGACACGCAGACATCATAGTCGCAGGAGCTGACAATTATAGCAGCATGCGGTTCGTAGCTTAGAGGCGTGTAGAGGTTGCCGGTAGAGGAAGGAGTCTCGGGCGGTAAAGCGGATGATGGCGCAGCGAAAGACGATGTGGGAATCACTATGCTCGATTCCAAGCTCTCCGATCCTTTGCGAAGAGAGGCTGGAACTTTTCTTTGAACATAAGTACCATAGTCCGAGCAGTGAAGTCATGGATAGGTTGTGAGTCGAGAAGATTCTCATCCTGTGGCAACGGATCCTCAACCCGCATCTGAATCTGACCATTCTCCACAAGGCTTCGGCAGCCTCAGCAGCCCCAACGGCTGCGATCTTCTGTTGTTCGTTAGTATGGTGGCAGATCCAAGAGGTACTCAGTGTACTTACGGCTGCCTCCGCCATCCTGCAACGCTACGCGACTCACTGCGCCCAGGATAGCATTCCGGCTGTCAGACTCCAGGCCGACAACTATCATCGATCACTTGTGGTCCGGATGGCGCTCTAGCCACTTCCGCGACTTACAGCACAACACTATGCGACTTACTGCGCACAGGTCGCCTTGTATCTCAGTGAGCGCCTTTTGCTGGTCCTTGTTGAACCAGTAGGGCATACAATGATCAGGGTGTAGTGGGACTGGACCTCGTCGATAACTACTGGCGAGTGGAGCGATCGACAAGCAGTAATGGCGAGAGAGGTGCGCAGAGCAGTGTCAATCGCTTGTGCCCAGTCGTGGAAACCACTTGGAAGACCAGCGACGACAGCAAGGGCGATGCCGTTGCACCATGCACCAAGGTGCATACTGGAGCTCTTTTAGCCATCCTTCTCTGAAGAGAAGAGACGTTAACAGGAGGTGGCGACGGGGAGCCAGAGTCAGATTTTGCCATCCCACCCTGCAAAATTGTCAGCCAGCGACGAAGGATCAGATACACATACGCGCTGAAGATCCTTCGTCATGTTGCAGAGCCGTGGAAGTATAAGTGACCTCGCCAAGTGATGATGGCAAGCTCCATGTGGTCCGGCATTTGCCGCCATGATACGAGGGAGGGTTGTAGGGAACGGGAACTATGAGCGAGAGGGAGCGGTAGTGGGCAGGCGAAACTAGAACAAGATTAGTGGTTGAGGTCTCGAATCGCGACAAAGGGAAAGACATCCCGATCAACAAACATAATGGTTGCTCGCTTGGTGGGCAGGTGTCGTAGCATCGACCTGACGATAACGCCACTGCTGACGAAGAGAGCGTCGTGCATGGCGCCCGGCGACCAAAACTTAATTGTTAGCAGAGCGAGGTGTCGGTACTCATATGGTGGATACAAAGTGTGCGAAAAGGATACCCGTAGTTGTAATGAATACAAACTCAGCTCCTAGAGGGGGGCACTTGGCTGAAGGCGCAATAGCAGCACCGGCGAAGTTGTTATTGTCAGTGGAGTATGGAGAAAGAAGGGGACGGGACTCACGATCTACTCGAGCTCGAGCTCATGCCGGTCGGTGGAAGATGGCTACAGACGAGGCAGAAGTAGAAGGGAAAGGTCAGAGTCAGCGCTGCTACAACCAAAGTGGTGGATAGTTGGGAGACCAAGAGGGATACTTTTATCACAACCAAAGAGTGTAATACGAACGCTGTGAGTAATGATGAAGCTTTGTTGGAGATGACACAAGTGATTGCGGGGCAGTCTTGGATGTGGAGAGTAAGAGAAAGGGAGGCAGTGGTGCAGAAGCTTCGATTTATAATAAGACAGTTGGACAGAAGCGGGGGTGACGACGAGTTCGTCGATACCTACACAACTGTAGAAGACGAGACAGGGGCTTATAGCCGGCGAGCAGCTTGCTGCAACATCCACTGAGATACTGCGACCCCAAGAGAAGAGATCCAAAGACCAGAATGATGGTTTTAGATAGATATAAGATATTGAATCCTCCTTGCGAGACTTTGCAACCCTATCTTGCCGTTGTGTGTTGATAACTTTGACCTTCATTTGACTTTGACGCTAACGACAACCTGCGACAGCCCCTCAACACCATGACCCTTGCCAAGCCCTCGCCATCATGAGGTGGCTTCTAAATTTGCTGAAGACGAGAAAGGCTGATCCGAAGGTATGCTCAAGCTTCGGAGTATTGCATACATCGACAGCACCAGCACCAGCACCAGCTGCGCTGCAAGTATGTGGACAACCTTGAACAGTTCTGAGGCAGGAAAGTACGATTCGAGGCAATGGTAGACGGTAGGAACTTTCCGATCTACAGGTACGTATGAGCATCTAAAAACACTTTTGACTTACATTTGCCAGGGCGACCGCCGTAGCGCTTGTCGTGACCCCAGAACTTCCGCAGAGACCTTCCTCAAAAGACACACCTCGACCGACGTTAAGGAAGACTCCCCTCCGATACGGCCTCCGTGGCATCGAATCGATTCCGGCGATATTAGGAGGTACGAAAATAAAGCTGAGAGAATTGCAATTAAGAAGCCAGTCGGGGCGGAGCGGGGAGATAACTTGGAGCTTCGGCCTGGCGCCATCACAACGAAGAAGCAAGAGTATCAAGAGCTTCTCTCCTGAATGCGTCTCAATCCTGAACGGCTGCGCGGAATACACCAGACGGCGTCGAGCATGTCGCAACTGTGCGAACGACACGGTATCTCCGCATCATCGGCAACCGGTTCTGCCAAGGTGTGAAGAGCTTCATAGCCTCGTATCTTCCCCCTCGACTCTTATGGCATATCGTTGAAGGCACGACAGGCGCTCTGCTAATGGTGCACAGAAAGCTTGAAATATGGCAGAAACTGTGACAGGAAAGCGACCGCGGAACAAACAGGCATCTCAGCTTCCGAGAGACTGCACAACGCCGGAAATTAACTGGGCGAGCCTGAAGTCTTCAGCGTTCGCACAATGGCGGTAGGAAGAAGTGAACTGTTTCATGGCTCACCTCTCGCAGTGACTCCATCCTACATACGCTGACACCTCCCAGACCTTCTGTCACGACACACCACCTCGTCTTCCTCCGCAACGGCGAAAGTCTCCTTATGATGACCGTGCACCGGCACTGGCGGCCGCGAAACATTGACATCGCAACAGTACACGGTTTGGTCAACGCCATCCAGAACACCAGATATGCATGTCCGAACAAGAGAGACATGGGGAGAATGGCGGCCACCCGGAGGGGCAAAGGGAGCCATTTCTAGCTCCCAGCGGCGTTCCCAGTCTATAGTGAGCGAATAACCATACCGACAAGGCATATCAAGGCCTGAAGACCCGCAGTAGCAACTCCGTTGCCAGTTTTGTCGTCCATATGAAGTACCAGAAACCGGCGCGGTGGTGCTTCCCACCATTCTTCGCGGCAAGATGCGTGTCCGAACTTCCCACATTCAACTTGGGAAACATAGGGTCGAAACAAACCAGCTTCCGTGGAAGGTCCGCATATAGCGTAGAGAACAAGATGAGTGTGGCCTCAACGCAAAGGCGAAGGACGATTTGTACCCCGCATATATATCCTCAGCGAACACAAGGATACCGCAACGACCGGCGGCTACTGCCCCAAGCTTCTACAAAATTCGTGTGGAAGAGTCGCCAAACGTACAACGACAAGCAATAGTCGCGACGGAGACCCACAGGCTGCATGATACGTAGTAAGAGACGAAGGAGGACGCAGACAGAACTGGTTGTAGCATGGTAAGAAAGCATGACGATACTGCAAAGATAAAACTCTGGGCAACGACTGTAGCTGGGTGAGAGGTTTACAGTATGCCTTCCAATAGGCTGGTCCCTTCGAACGAATCCTTCTCTTCCCAATGCGCAGTCGTTTCGCCAAGCCTAGCCATTGTCGGCAGTACGTCGAGATGGACAAAGGCATACACATGCAGAATATGGGAGGTGAACACAAGCACAAATCGCGAGTAGATACAGAAGATACAAGGAGATGACGCAAAACATACCTTTAGCATGCTATGGCAGGGTCGTCGAGCTCCGTATGGTAAAGTACTGCCGCCGAACATGCCAGACGCGTGACGAAGCAGCAAGCAGCAGCAGACCGACAGTGAGCAGACCGCAAGCCCAAACAGGTCAAGACCTCGCAAGGTCCCTTGATCTGCAACAACGCCAGTTTACTGAACCTGAGCCGTTGATGCAGCAGGCGAGACATCTGATGGGTCGAGTTGTGATGTTCCGCACGGCAAACCTCAGCTAACCGTTTTCGTAAAGGCCTTCCAGGTTCCCAGCCCCTCCTCGACGCGTTACTACTTGTAAAAGATGGTCTCATTCAGACGCTATCCCTAGATTACTGTTGTAGCGTCTATGCTTTGCTGAACGCGTTCTTCGACGCCTAACAGTCCGATGCTGTCATGGTGCAAGACCGGCTTGACCAGACGGCCCGTCGTTGGTCTTTACGACGAGAGCTTCATAACCCTTATTGAGCCGGCCTCACGACGCTTGCCATCATGGCAAAGGTAGGACGATTTACCGAAACAACGAACTTACCTCATTAGCTTCATCGGAAGAAGGACAAAATGAATATGTCGCATCGAGGCGTATCAGCAGGGATGCATTTGTGATGCCATCATTGCGGCGAGTGGATGGGAGAACTTCGAGAGTACTTACTGACGTCCTTCATACTGGCTACAAGGTCCGGGCTGGAATTTTCCAAAGCCTATAGTATGGTAATACAGGAACGGGATCGAATTCTCAAAGTTTACTGAAAAAGGAGGAAAGGTCAGGATTTGCGTTGCGCTGCTTCCGTGGGTATTCAACACGAGCGAGTCAATGAAGGCGTCATCACCAAAGCAAAGAAGAAGAAGGGATTCGAGAAGACGTACCAAGACGAAGCTGATCGAGACGCGCCTAGAATTTCCAGGGTCCCCCGGATGATGCCGGTGGCTTTACATGTGCTCAGTGAGGCTTCTCGACTGCATGCTTGCGTTCTGTCTGGCAGTTCTGGCCTCGGCCCGCCTACACTCATTGGTGCCAGCACCATGTATTTTGCAGTTTGATCGAAAACGAACGAAGAGGACCCTCAGCGATAGGCTTCGACAGCGAGTATTCGGTGATTGGAATGAGTAATGACATATCATCATCGGAGATAGTGTGTATAGGGAGGAGTAGGAATACAACAGAGATACGTACGGCGGCTGAATCTCTACTGCAGGAGACACTGCGTTGTTATCAGCAAAATCTGTCGATGGAAACTTCTGACTCGATGTATCGAACACGGGGAGATGCAAGGAACGATACAGTCGTCCATGAGACGTACTTCAACAAGGCGAAAAGATGTATGAGAACGACAAACCACATGCGGCACTCGCGGGGAGGAGCTAGCTCGCCATGGACCAATCGTGCATCGACCTGCCGACTTGAAAGATAGTGCCCCTTCCTTGCCCAAGAGCTTCTCCGGAGAGCTGTAGTTGAGAACGAAAGCACAGTACGGACGGAACGGTCGTGCAGGTCTTTTGTTGATCTCGGCACGCGGGTGTACGAGGAAGGATATGGGCGATCGATACTCCTACACCCTGCGCCTACAGGAGGATACAAGAAGACTGGGAAGGGACAAAGGCGTTCAGGACTTACTCAGGGCGGCGGAGCCGGGATCTATGGCCTCTTGCTGAGATGTCGAATCTGAAGAATACGTCAGCACAGTCAAGGTCGTGACCTTCGTATAAATGTATGACAACAACTGGAGAAGCAGCTACTCACAATGCACTCGTGGCGTCCTCCATCCTTGAAGCAGAAAGGGGTCGTTGTGCGCTCGCTTGGTGCGGCTGTCATAGCGAAGGTCGAACCTGCCCTACAGGTATTGCCGGCGATACTGCCGGTGCTCGAAGCACAGTCGCTCGTCAACCTCGGTGCGCAGTCAACTCGAGATATTAGTGTCAGTTAGATACTAAAATTACATGTCCTGGGATATGGCCGCCGTCGCCGTGAAAGCAAGCGGCAGAGGTTAACAACCAGGAACAAAGAAGCGCCATGTCCTCTTTCCCTCAGCCTACCGAGTACTGAGGATGAGGAGGAAGTTTCAACTTTTGCTCAACTATTTGTGGTCTTTTGCTGAGGCTGTTGTGGTTGTCACCGACTCGGACAGGATAGAATTTACCAGCTATAATGTCAACACGAGGGCGTGGATATGGGCAGCCCCACTTCGTATGAGATTGCCGTAAGCCGGAGCTGGTCTTTGTAGTTTTTGCCAGCTTCTCGCCGACTTGAGTCAGGTTTCGGAGCGGCATTGTGGAGGGTAGAGCCAGGAGCAGTTTGGGACTTCCGTACCGCCGTCGTCGTCAATGGGCCGCGATGGCTCAAAAGGAACGCAGAATGGAAGACAAAGGATGTCTATGGTGCGAAGATGGCTATAAGGGTATTCGAAACCTCCTAAAAAGAGATCGTTGAATGTGGGCTGGTGGTGTGGGTGGCAAAGGAGCGCTTCAAGCAGCCTGTCAACGTCACAAACCTTAGCGCCAAATCACTCGAACAGCAGCACCGACCACCCACAATCGCTTGGTGAAGCGCGTTCCGGGCGACACAGGCTCTCCAAAGAAGAACTGCACTCCTACGCAAGTACAAAGCTTGAAGAGGTTCCACTACATGATACTTGCATTGGGTTTACTACGTAGGTATATCGACAATGTGGAATACAGTTCACTAAAAGACAGCATCCCCCACACAATCCAGTCTCTGCAGAGGTCGCTACCTCTATAATCACTGTCCATGGAGACCCCTACCATATTACGTCACGTAGTTCCTGCATACCTCGAACGCCGGTCGATAAGCGAACGACTTGAACCGAGATCAATGTCGAGTATCGTGAAGTCCTCAAACATACACGAATTTCCCGCGCACGCGCTCCATCCAAAATGTCTACGGTGCCTTACTCACCGCGGCTGGTCCAGCTCCTGGTTAAAGCGCTCGTTGCAGGCGTTCCCGAACGCGATGCTGTTCTTACCTATACCGGTCGCGTTAGCTTCGTTCAGACACTACTACAACAAGAACATACTCACCCTTGCCCCTTGTGAGACGGGTCGAGGAACGCCGGATCGGGCCACTAGCGGCTACGTGGGACGAAGATTGACTACGAGGGAAGTATGCGTCACCAGAAGACGGAGCTTGACGAGAGATACGAGCGCGGGGGCGGGAGGAGGGGACCTGAGCTTTCGATTGAGATGAAGTTGCAGCACCGCCTTGGGAATATGGCATGATATTCTGTGCTTTGGGACGAGTAACTGCAACAAATGAAGATTGGCTTAGAAGACCAGGTGAGGAGTCTAAGGGACGGGGTTGAGATTTGGAGCGCTGCTTTTTGGTGGCTGAATCTCTCTCTGTCTGGTCAATGCTACTCTTTCGCTTCTTCGTATGTTCCTGCTTCATGTTTTGCGAGGAACTGTGTTGAAGTCCAGTCGGAGCGGAGCGTCGCGATTCACACTGGCTATAGATTTGCTTTGATGAAGACAGCTTGGACGGCCGGGAGTTGCTGCTGCTCAGCTTCAGATTAGCACTGCCATACATGGTATGCCGAGTTGATGCTCCAAGGTCCACCGCATAATCCTCAACACTCGGTCGAGGGTAATCAGAGTTGTTACTGTGAGGCGGCATCATCCGAGATGCTGTGTTAGCTTGCGATTTTGGTCGTCCAGACGATCGAAATGATTGTGAATCAGCCACAGACTCGTTGTCGGCTACCAACGCGACTCCTACATCGGCCAAGGCTGTACCACGATGAAAAGGATCACGATTATAATTCCGAGACACGATAGACGGTACGCATTGAGTCTCTTCCAGCGTCTGGGAGAATTCAGGAGATGCGTTGCCAGAGTTGAACCCATCACGGTCGCGGCCTGCAAGCATACCAGTCGACACGGGTTGGGACTTCTCCATCGCCGTTAATTCGTCAGTAGACATGTTACTGAGATCGGAGGAGCTTGAGACCTGATGCTTGAGCTGTTGCTGTGGCGCTCGTAACAGATCTCCCTTGGAAGCATCCTGGGTCATGGACAAATTTTGAGCATCATGACTTTCTGTGGCAGTTCGAGGCTCATGATGAACATCGATTGATTCGTTGGAAATTTCGTCGATCCCGCCCTGTTCTTTGAACTGGGTTGCAAAAAGATCATCGTCTTCGAGCTGAGATTGTGAAGACATGGGGTGGAAGACTGACAACGGCTTCTTGGAATGAGAATCTTGTTCCTCGGAGACTTCGAGCATCGAATGGTTTTGCCGGCTGACTTTATTCCGAGCCTTCACTGCCTGGGTGGTTTCACCTGATTCTACAAGGATTCCTCTGGCAGCATGTACTTGGGAGCCGACCTGCTGATTGAGATTACCTTGCTCGCGTATCACTCGAAGAGAATCTCGATACTGCTCTTCAAGCTTGCGCATGTTTGACTCAGCCTTTTCAAGATCGGTCGCGATTTTGGTTTTATGTTGGTCTTCAGCGAGCCGCATTTTCGCTTCCATTTCCTCAAGGGCAGCATCTTTCTGGCTCATGCGGCGCCTCCAATCATCGACTTCGATGCGATGCTGTTCGACTAGCTTCTGACTCTTCTCATCTACTTTCGCTTGTAATCGAGAAATGTCTGCTTCTTTTGCAGCTCGTAGTTCTGCGACCTCATGTTGTAGTTTTGCTTCATTCATCTGAGCTTGCTCAAGTCGAGTTGACAGACTTTTCTTTTCCTCCTGGAGGTTCGAGACCTGATTAGAAGATAGTTGAAACGTGTTACTAGCGTCTTGTCGCATCTTTGTGATCTCGTTGTCAGCGTCCCGGCGCATGGTTTGCATGGTCGTTTGATGCTGGGTTACTTCAGCCTGGAGGTTGCTATATAGGCCTTGCAACTCCGACATCTTCTCCGTCTTCTCTTGAGAGCGACGGGTCAAATCTGCGCAGTCTCGTTTCTTGCTGTGCAACTCTTCTGTCGTATTTTGGAGCTGTGCTTGGAGGTCCGTTATTTCGGCCGACTTTGACTCGAGCGTTTGAATGTTTTTACTCAGCTCATCTAGTTGGGTATCTGCAGCATTCAGCTTGTCGTTCAGCTCTTGAATTGTTTTCTCTTTCTCGTCGTGATCGATCGTAAGTCGATGGATCTCTCTCTTGAAGCTGCGCTCTTTCTCCGAGAATTCACTTTGACAGTCCTTTGCTATCTGCTCTCGAACGGCAGCGTGTTCTTCGAGCTGTTCACAAAATTAGTGAAGTCGCGAGATAAGGCGACCTGTTTACCGCTGGCCTCTGCTGCAACTCGCGCAGCTGCATCTTGACGTCTTCACAATAGCCCTGCTGATTGTCAAAACCATGGCAACAAGGATGAGCTTGGAAACGGTTACTTCGTATGTATCCCTTTCTTTCTCAATCTCCTTAACCTTGGTATTGACCGCTGTGAGATCTTCTCTCGCCTTCTGCAACTTTTGACGGAGATCAAGAGCTTCCTGCTCAAGCCCTGATGTATCGATAGGTGGAACGTCTTTCAGTACCCCCAGGTCGCGTTCTAGTTGCTCGCACGAGGCTTTGAGATCGACTTCAACCTTTTCGTAACCTTTGATCTGCTCTTCTAGTCGGGTGCAATGTTGTTGCTGCGCATCGAGTCGCGACTTGAGACAGACGTTCGATTCATGCGTCTTGCAGTTCTCGGCTGTGACCTCCTCATATCTCAGCATTTCTGTCTGGAGACTGTTTTTTTGTTCTTTAACGAATTCTTGAAGCTCTGCGTCAGGTAGTGCTTTGCTCGTTACGGTCTTTGAAAGAGTATCGAGACCTAAATCCAGGCTGTGCAATAAATTAGTACGGTGACATGTAGCAGATATAGCACTGTCACTGACCGTTCGTGCACAAGATTCGGTGTATTACTCATCCTCTCAATGTCTTGCATTGTCATGACAGGTGTCAGCCGAAGGGGTTGCAAGGCCTCTAAACACTCTTTGATTTGGTCATTCTGGCTACTGTGAGCAGTAGCGTTATCAAGCGTGACCTGGAGCAATTCGATCTTTTTAGTGAGAGCAACGGAGCTGTCGACAACTTGACGCGGAATGCTTTGGACATCAGAAAAAAGCTGCTTCCCGAATTCATTGCGCTTCTTGCGCTCTTCCTCTAGTGCAGCTTCCTGCTTGGCCAAATTTTCTGTCAGATCCTCCCTCTTAGACTCCGATACGACAAATCGTATCCAAAGGTCATCGAGCGTCGATCTCATCTTGCGTTGGGTTGCGGCGAGCTTGTCAGTCATTGTCCCAACTTCTTCCTGTAATGACCGCTTTTCGTCCTCGAGTTCGGTGATCTTCTTAGTCAATGTCTTTCCGCACTCTTTATGGAAGCTTGTAGCGGACTTTTGCAGATTCTCAGAGTCCTGCTGAAGGCCCGTGACGAATCTTTGATTTGTCTTGGCCGTGTTGGTGAGTTGACTAAGAGTTTTTCTCAGGTCCTGATACCTCCTGTCATGATCTGCAATCGACTGAATCTGATTGTTGATCGTGCATTGAAGCTCAGCAAGCTCAGCCTTATGTTTCTGGGTGAGCGTCGTGATCTCATGCTGTATCCGATACTTGTTCGCAAGTATCGCTACTCTCACGGTCTCCATGGCGTGCTCGACACTAGGAGAAATGGCTTTTCCTTGGGTATCATACGATGTTGGTCCGCTAGGTCGTAACTTCCGTCGTGATTTGGTCATACGGAGAGGCCCGTCTCGATTCGGGATGCCATGCGGATGAGCTTCGTTAATCCTTGGCTGAGGTGCGACCCGATTGTTGTCTGCGTACAAGCTCGGCTGGTGAGACTGAGTCGGTACAGCGGGTGCTTCGACTGGCTCGTGACTGTTAGGCAAGGCATAGGGACCAGAAGTCTGGGCTGAGAACGCAACCCGTTTATCAGGGCCGATACTGCGAGCTTGATCGTGAAAAGTTGTCAACGGTTGTTGCTTTGGCTCGGTTGTATTAAGTGTCTCAGGCGAGGTCGAGGGACCCTGCACGGAAGCTGTAGGGAACTGACGTTGAGTAGAGGAATCTTGAAAGTCTCGGAAGGTCGTATCCATGAGGCTTGGTATAGTATTGCAGGGCTCCTTGTCGTCAGCAATACACCCATGTTCTTCATTCGGTAACTGGGACTCTTGAGCATATGCATGCCTTTGTGGATCGTCGACAGGAGCGCGGAAAGCATGTACTCCATCGCCATCCGCGTTCATTTGGGAGAGACATAGAGGGTCGGTGGAGGTATCAGGTGCTGATCCACCAATCGTTCCGGCTTGACGAGCGTGGCTTGGTGTGATTCTTGGTCGGGGACGTGAGCCTAGACGCTGCTGAGAGAGCTGTTCCTTTCTATGCTTCCTACCCTTCTTGACACCGGGGACCCTATTCATTCCAGAAGCAGGCCTGGCGTTAAGCTGTGCTGAAGGAGGGATGCTAGACATCGCATCCGCCTGCGGGGGCCTAAGCGTATTAGTGGAGTTCTATCGGCTTGCTGGGAGCTCTTACAGGGTGTAAGTAGGCTCTTCCTGAGATCTTCTAGTGGCCGTTTGATCCACGACGTCCATATTTTGGTTGCTCATAGTACATGGCTCACCAAGATGAGCGCTGTCGGGAAGACACGGTGGTGGAACGTGTGCAGGCTCTACCGTCGCAGTGACGATGTTAGTCGGATCGACCTTGGGTAGGACGCTTACTCACCTCGAGATGCATGACCTTTGTGCTTTTGGATATCAAGTGTTCTCAACCCGAGATGAATAGACTGCGCGGCAGTAGCAACCTCCTTCGGAGGTGGCTTGCTGGAAACTTTCCTTGCCTGTGAGTATGAGATCGCGAATGGGTTAGGGCTTGGAGCTGCTGATGCAGAGCTGTCATTCCTTCCAATAGGATTCCTCGAAAGAAGCTTGCCAAAGAATGGAATGCATTGAGTCGTCTCCGTCTTCTTCGTCACCGCAGTGCGCTCCAGAAGGGCCACGGAGTTTGGACTTAGACTGAACTCGGACTCATTGTCGGCAACAGGGTCGCCACAATGGAAATCTCCAGCGTGGCCAGGCTGAGTTTCGGGAACAATCGTATCGCTGTTTGGAACCTGAATGGCGGTGCTCCTGCGATCCCGCTCATCGTCAGTTGATTCTGGGCGTACTTCATTTCTGAGTCTTGAGGGGTTCTGCTCCTTCGGCAGCTGCTCGCCTCTTCCAGCCTTCCCAGCCATGGTAAGTGGCTGTTCAGTGACAGGTGCGGTGCGGATGCGAGTAGGTGAGATGGGGTGGAAAACCAGACAGAGTAAGTGAACGGCAAGAAACAACACTGCAGGTCAGCTGTTCGATGTAGATGGAAGCGATATGTTGTGTTGTGGAAGGAGTGAGGGGTGGCGAAGTTTGCAGCTCTGCTCTCATCGTCGTTCTTTCCTTCATTTGCTGTGGCAAGTCACAACATAACTTCCGACTAGAACGCCCGAGCTAGACATGATGGCAGGAGCGATGATACGAGAAACGATACCTACGGAAAGCGGAACAATTGTCGAAGCTTCACTGCACGCATCCCACCTCATTACACTCGGCCACCTCTCTTGCTGCGGCATACTCTGTCATCACAAAGTCCAGATCATTACTTCCTCTTTGATTTCCGTCGTATATGAAGCAACGGCCACTAGTTTCCAAGTCCAGTATTCTCAGCATGTCGTGTCGGAATATCGTTCACATTGCAGTGATCACAGCTATAGCCTGTTCATCGAAGGATAGCTCAATACCTCTTGCTACGCTTTGCTCTGAGTCGCTGAAATCCTCTCCAATTACCGTCGATGTCCTCTCGTCTATTTCTAGACGATGCCTGGCGTGGCAGCGGACACATGATGGCAGACGTGAAACGCGACAACTCGAATGAAATTGCATCCACCGACGCATCACACTGACAGCCGTCGTGGATTTGGGTGACAGCATGCATCCGCCAGACTAGTTCCTGTATTGCCAGTGTTTGCGGGGAAGGTCGTTTTGCCTGTCATCTGAGTTCTTTTTTTGCATCGTATGATTCGCATTGCGCCGTAAGGTTGGTGGCTAACGTGAAGCGTACCGGAGATGAGGAGCCAGAAATACCTACGTACTACGGCCACACCGACTACGATAAGCGGTAGCTGTCACAAGTACGCCTTGCAGTTGACGAAGAAGAGTCGTCTTCTCGCATGCTCTCCCTGAAACACAAGCGTGCGGCGACATGCTAGCCGGGCGCTTCTTACCAGGGTCCATCCAATCACACTTCAGCCCGCCCTAGCTCCGCTGCACGGTGATCTTCATCCACGACGTTACGCGCCCACTACCCATCACGCCCTGCCAATCCCCTCAGCTTATCCTCCCAAGCCGACAAAAGTCGACGCCAATGCCGCTATATTAAGAAGATGGCCTGATGTATTCTCCGGCAGCCAACCTGGTCTGCCGTCCAAGCGCACGATGGTAACCGCCCAGGAGCCCTGAGACTGGCGGGGTATTGGACGAGCGATAGGGAAGGTATTGGCTTGGGTAAAAGATGTTTGCACGCGGGCAGGCAAATATAGAGACATGCCCTCCGTCCCGGTAGCGAGTTGTTGGTATTCCTCCAGTTGATCGAACGTCCTTCACGCCATCCTCGTGCAACCTGATATCCGATCACTTGTCCCGTCTGCGCCGCATTTCAACACTAGATACCAACACCATGAGCAGGCCTCTCCTCTTCTCCCTTCTCCTCCCGCTTCTCGCCCTTGCTCAGGACTCGTCTTCGGGAAGCGAGCTTCCCCCTCCCGGCTACAATGGCGGCAACGACAACCCGCAAGATCCAAGTGACGCTGGTGCTGCGGGATCGCAGAAGGGTGCTTTCGAGCTCTCCGGAGGTGCTATCGCAGCGATCATTGTGGTCGCGGTCGTAGTCGTGCTTGGATCCAGTATGTCTCACAGTACAGAATTGAAGATGCATGAACTAACATCAGATCAGTTGCCTCAGGAGTACTCTGGTGGCTCGCGAAGAAGCGCCAATGGGACGTTCGAGCATCCATTCGTCGTGCCTCTCGCCGCTTCACTGGCCGCTCCACTGCCGACACAGGCAAGCAGAACCGCCAGAACCGAAGAACAGGCATCAGACTTAACTCGCCACCCCCAGGCAAGAACGCCAACAAGATGCGCGATATCGAGAAGGGCCTTCCTCTGTCCAACAAGGCACCACAGACTACAACTACAATCACGAGCGTAATGAGGTGAAGATTGAGACGCATGGCGAGAAGGAATCGAAAGCAACACAAGCGTGGCCACGCTGGCCAAGGCACGCGTCGACTCCGGAGACGACAGCGCAGCTTAGAGGCAGATGTCTCGTGACTCAGGGCCATCGCAACGTCCCTGCACATGTTGTACCTCTAAGACGGCATCTTGGAGAGCGTGCGGGGTGGCGTTCCTGGGGCACGTATGAACGTTATGGTTATGATAGCGATTAGGGAGCGATTGATGTTCGCTCAAGCTTATGGAGTACTTGCATCCGGAGGGTCATTATTTCTTCTTCAACATATTATGATACCACACACTTTTCGGGAAAATTGGATAATAGACGCATCGGTCAGCGTCGAAGAGGCTAAGACGTGGACCGTAGATTTCGATACGGCCCAAATATCAATACTTCCAAATAAGCAAACACCTCATCTTCTTCACGTTTTGTCTTGCACGATTCATCCTGAAAACTGACCAATGCAAAGTAATGAGACAGGCAGTAAGACTACTCCTCGATTACACGCTAACCTGGAGACCTCTCATCTGACCACATGCCTATGGATAAACGGCGGGAATAGCGTGGAGAAGGCTTGGAATATGCGGCCATGAGCTGATCTGACTCCACTATTCCGACGTTACGGCATGCGCCCGGCTGGGCGCTGACTTGGTATGCCGGCTCTGCATGGCCGGGAATTTGACCCAAAAGTGCGTGGGGGACGACGGTCCCACCAAGAAAGGAAATTGCATCCTGCAATCGAACACCCAGAATAGCGTGTTATATTCTTGGTGCTGGTAGCTTATTGTAGGGAGAGTGAGAACACAGAGTTATCGTCGCGGGTCATGAGAGGTGATTGTTTGCCTCACATGTTCACAGGCGTGGGAGGATTTCGGAGCTTGTACGCCGTACACGTTCGCTTCTGCAACTCTTCTCTAGTAAGGCAATTTGTACGTTTCCCGCAAAATCGCATCAGATATATCTGTAAGGGTCCCTTTTGTGTTTCAACTACTTAGCATACCGGCGATTTGCAGTTATCCATGCATCTGTAGATAGCAACCCTAGAGCGATTGACATGTGATCTGGCGACCACGCTAGTACCAAAGTGTTCCAACGACGCGTTCCCCGCATCGTGTTTCGTGCCTTCGCATCTCCAAAACACGGCACTTGCAGCAAAACCACTCAGAGAAGACGAAATGTCGTCTCGAACTCGGCACTCGACAGCGAGACCGTCGGCCAGTCGCCAGTCCGTGGCATCTACTCCAAACCGTACCAACAGCAGTAATCGCAATGCCGACCTCCTGCCAGAGTACAAGAAGCCGTCTCACCCCCTCGATGCAGAAGCGACACGAGAACTGCGCAGCCTACAAGGGCGTAATATGAACGATATCAAAAGGCATAACAAACAAGCCACCGAGCACATCACCAATGCTGCAGCCAGTGTCAATGACATGCTGCGCGAACACGCTGAGTACATAAGCCGGCGACAGAAGAAATGGGACGCAGGCAAGAGTCTGGACGACAAAGAAGATGAAGAGCGCGTCATGGCAGAACTGCAGGCGAACGTAGACGAGGCGACTATAAAGCTCGAGGAAAGCATGCGAGCAGTCATCGACTCGGAGATCGCAGCGCAGCGCATCGAGGAAGCCCTGGAATGGTTGAGGAGTAATGCGCCTGCGCGACTGGCAGAAGAGTATGAGACTCAGATGACGCAGCGCGAAAACCAGCGACAAACCCAGACCCAAGCAGCGAGTCAGCGGGCACACGCACGAGACAGGGACGATGATGAGATGGATGATGGACCAACACCTGGACCTACTCCTCTTGACGGTTCTCGTGTAGCCCTCACCGGTGCGAGCGAGCTGTTTGCAGCGCGCATACAGCGCGAAAAGGACGCCTACACAGCGCGCTCGCACACAAGCCGCTACGCCCGTAACAACGACTACCGCGACTTCAAGCGTACGGTGCACGACGCGAAATTCGGCGACGACGGCCCCGTATTGGGACATGAAGACACATGGTTCACCGAGTCCGGATCGCCAGCGCCTGGCATTACGGACACCACACAACGGGGAGAGTTTGATGATGATGATGACATTGTAGTCGACAGGGCTACAGTCAGCACGAGGTGTCCCATCACGTATCAGCAGTTCAAGGAGCCATATTCGAGTAACAAGTGTCCTCACACATTCGAGAAGAATGCCATCCTCGATATGATCCGAAAGGGCCCTCACAGAGTGGACGGCCAAAAAGCTGTGGAATGTCCCGTCAATGGGTGCGACAAAGTAAGTGCCGCCACATATTATTCCGACTCGTTCGGCTACTCTTCCCGCTATGTGCCTGTGCTGACATTGCTTCTCAGATGCTCACCGCAAACGACGTTCGCACCGACCCTATCCTCGTACGCAGGATCAAACGCATGCAGCAAGCTGAACTTGAAGGTGACAGTTCAGACGATGATGTGAAGGCTCCTCGTCGGGAAATCCAGAAAATCGACGGTAGCGACGATGACATGCCTGATGCGAGCTCAAATCTACAGGCTCCCAGAACTCGACAACCAACACAATCAAGCAATATTGAGGATCTCGGAGACCCGAGTGACAGTGAGATGTCAACTTAGTCTATGTGCTGTTGTTTCGGCGTTTGGGCTTCGGATGGGCTGAATGATACCCAAAGATGCAAACATCTAGCGATTCTAGCAGAAGATGTTGAGACAGCGGACAAGCTGCGCGGTTTATGCGGGATAGCACTTAATCCCGAAGAGGGTACCAGTCTTCTGTACCACAATGAATTCTCAACAATACGTTCGCAAGCCTTTCGTTCCTTCTGCAAGCGTTCAGACCCGGCTGTGCGCCTCCACATCCCCGACCCTGTGTCGAAAAATGTCTGACCTTCCACTTGTCCACGGACATTTCCTCGGCAACAGATCTGATACCACGCAATGGCAGAACCCGCTTTAATATTCTTCCGTTAACAAAGTGCTTCACAGCTTGTCGTCACCCACGATGTCTTCGGCCGCGGATACCTTCGGGTCACCGAGTCCAACTCTGGCCGCGCACCTGAGCACAAGATCTGAACACCGCCCCATTGAGCGCCAAAGAACCCAGGGTCTCGCCCAAAGCAAAACGATCTCTTTGGTTGACTTCGATCTGCGAAACGACGGTATATCAACACTCAACGAGTAAAAAGCATAGAGCATATCATGCACATCGGCAAAGAACGACGCACGGACGCACGTTGTGTTTACGGAAATCCAAATCTTACCCGGAAAAGCACAGTGAGATCACTGCATCTAGTGCCAGGATATCGCGACAGCGCATCTTGATGTACTGCCACACAGGTTTGCTGATGGTTAGACTTATTGGCATATGACAGAACGCTCTGGTGTTGAAGTTGCAATCTTTCGATTGGCCGAGGGCTGGCCGTTACGACCAACGTCATCGCTCACATGCAAGCGGTTCCGCATGTGGCGCAATAGAGACGGGATTCTCTGTGCCTGAAGATCGTGTATCTCCCGAGGTGTACCATGGGCAAAGACATGAGCCTCAACGGTACATGGGAAAACGGATGGCTTGGACACGCGACAATCAATGCGCCCAGCTTGTACCGCTCCGCCGTGCACGTTAAACTTCAACATGGAGACCTGTGAAGTAAGGATGGCATCAGAGTGTAGGAAATCGGTGCTGCCCGATTGGCCCATCAGCAATTGGCACCTCGTAGGACGAGCAGCTGTTCACCTCAGTGGCTCGTTGGGGCAGCTCTTCGATGCGGGGAAACGCAGCTCACCCCTCAATTCATGGCACCGGTCGACTGGCTGGCCTTGTTGACAACTAAGAATAACAGATCATCGTGCTACTCCTGTCCTCCGAGTATCTTCACTCACAGCCTTGTTCACAACTTTGTTCTTCTGCTCTATCAGCTTGACCTGTACTGTCGCATTGTCGTTTGATACTAGAAAGCGGGTAGTCGAGCGCATACCACCATACCCACTAAACCCGCGACCCACACCCCACTCCTCCGACGCGGACTGGATCCTCCGCACAGACTTCAGCGCACGAGGTACGCACCCAACTATGCTCCTACACCGTCTCTCAGCATCCACAATTTACTTGCGCGGGTGCAATCGGAAAAAGAAGGGTTATCGCACGTGCGTGAGCTTTCGGCTGCGCTCACACGTCCGATGCCAATCTTTCCTGTGCGCCGGAGGAAGCTGTACATCTATGTCATAGCCGGCTAGCTTGCGACGTCCACGGCCGCGGTGAAGGGCGCATGGGAACTGCGTCTCAGGCTGAGGCTCTGCCCAGGCCAGCACCTTACGCAGACGCCATGTCGTAGTGCCATGATGCTGGGATATAGATTCGGCCATGGAGTCTCTTTTGTGGACTTTCTTACTCCATCAGTTCCAGTCTTTCTTCACGTTTGTTCTATTCTCGTGCAGCATAGCGACAGCGATATACCCCTCTGGTCCATTTTTTCTTCATCTTCAAATAATTCGTCTTATCAAGACTGTTGGCTGTCACTGACAACGCAATGTCAACAACAGCAGCCGCCAGCTCTCAAACCCTTAAGATGCCCGCCGCTCGCGCCCTCGAAAACGCAAAGCAATCTTCAGAAGCCGTTCTAAAAGACACATCCTCCGCCATGTCCAAAGCCGCTGAGAACCCCAAGAAAGCTACTGCAGACTTCCTACATACACCGTTTATGCGCGCAGCACTACCATTCGTAAACGGTGGTATCGCAGGCATGACCGCAACAACCGTAATCCAGCCCGTAGACATGGTAAAAGTGCGTCTACAACTCGCCGGAGAAGGTGTAAAAACTGGACCCAAGCCCACCCCAGTCACAGTCTTCAGAGACATCATTGCACAAGGCAAGGTCCTAGATCTTTACACAGGACTCAGCGCTGGTATCCTTCGCCAAGCCGTCTACACAACCGCCCGCCTGGGTTTCTTCGACACATTCATGAAGCAACTCAGCGCACGTGCAAAAGAAAACGGCACAGCGATTGGCTTCAAAGAACGTGCAGGTGCTGGTCTAGCCGCAGGTGGTCTCGCAGCTATTGTGGGCAATCCTGCTGATCTTGCGCTCATCCGCATGCAATCCGATGGAATGAAACCCGCTGCTCAACGCGCAAACTACACATCCGTTATTGATGCCCTCGTCCGCATCAGCAAGCAAGAAGGCGTCGCACGGTTATGGGCAGGCAGTTACCCTACCGTCGTCCGCGCTATGGCCCTCAACTTTGGACAATTGGCTTTCTTCTCGGAAGCGAAACAGCAACTCAAGAACACATCGTTGTCATCCCGCACACAGACTCTCACTGCGTCAGCTGTAGCAGGTTTCTTCGCGTCGTTCCTATCTCTGCCATTCGACTTCATGAAGACGAGATTGCAGAAGCAGACAAAGGGACCTGACGGTACATTGCCTTACAAGGGCATGTTTGATTGCTTCAAGAAGGTTGCAAAGGAGGAGGGTTTGCTAAGATTCTACCGTGGCTTTGGAACGTACTACGTGCGCATCGCGCCGCATGCGTAAGTTTTCTCTCTCCCTGTGCTGTGGATCCAAGTACTAACTTCATTAATAGCATGGTGACACTTATTGTTGCCGATTACTTGGGCTTCATCACGAAATGATCGTCATGAGCTAGGAATATATTTGTTTTTTGTGCAGAGGCGTTATTGCGGGAATCATGGCGTTCAGAGCTGGCGATCCGCCATACGATGTCTTTTTTCGGGTTCCTTTCTTTATCTCGACCATGGCTGTGATACGTGCCGTGCTATTGGAAGATTCTCTCGTGTATAGGCTAGAAGTAACGATGCGACATTTTCGGCATTCACATATGCGGATGCTGTCATGGTGTGTAAGGAGAAGTCTTTCTTGAATAGTACGAAGATGCACAGCGCGTGGTATGTCTCGACCCTGTTGACTTGTGTCAGTGACGTGTAATGCTATGTCTGAGTATTGTTCATTCCAATCACGGGTATCGTGACAATGCAGAGCAGATAAGCCACTTACAACGTCAACAACACCTACCATACTGGTAAGAAACCGTTTACACGAACGAGGACTACCACGAGATGAAGAACCTCCTGAATAGTGATAGCAGGGATTCTGCGGGTATAGTCATGCAATACCATGAACTTCGAACCTAGTCCCTTACGACCGACTGGTGTGTGTCTATCAAGCTAACGAAATGGTCAGGGACGCACTAATAATGGCGCCTACGATGGCACAAGAAGAAGAGTAGACACTCGAAGTAGCACCCCATTGCGCAAATGACCAGCATCTACCGGACTGTTCTTCCTCCATTCGTCCAGGTTGAATAGTCAAGTTGAGTATACTATATAGATTTGTACCACATTTCCCTCTTCTTTGCTCCAGCAGCTGAAGCCATACCATGGAAGTGCTGTTTCGGTAGGAGCAACCGTCCTATCTACTCTCTTCGAGGAAGCGTAGTCGTTCTTCAAAGTATGTGTATCATGACTGCTGTTTCTGTCCGTTGATATTTGTGGAATCCAGGGATCCCAAAAGCTCTGTTGTGTAGACGGGCGGTCTCTGCGAAGTGGAGGCTGAAAAGTAATGATCAAAGAATAAGGCTGGTTGTTGATGGAGCCGACCTCGATAACAGCAACTCTTACCTTCAGTAGGGAGGGGCGAAACGACCATCAGTAATGGATTGGGAATTGTTGGATGCATCGTATTCAGTAACCTCTATTCCTCAAAGATACCACTCTTCTTGCTCATCGTTCAAGCATTCGACCACCCGCTATGCTAATCAATTGATCGGACAACCCTCTCACCTCCTTCCACCACCAATGTCCTGGCCCAACCTATAACCACTGATCTTCTCCCACTCAATCTTCTGCCTCGTAATCGGCAATTGTCTCCTCAGAGCCTTGAAAGCGCCCTCACTCAGACTGCCAAACGCCTTGTTGAGATCCTCCTGGTACTTCTTCTCCTCGGCAGCAATCTTCCTCATGATCTCGGTTCCATTTGCACTGCCGCCAGCACTCAGGTTGACCTCCTTGGTGGTGAGCAGACGCACGTTTCCGTCTTCGTAGTAGTGCACGTCGACTTTTATGCTACCGGAGATGGAGCCGGAGGAGGTGTCGTAGATGTAGGAGCTGCGCCAGCGGCCGTTCCAGTAGTTTGTGGGGGAGTACTTGTTTGCGACGGTGATGATGGCGAGGGAAGAGGGGGACGAAGGAACGGGGAAGACGCCGTGGGAGGATTTGGGGTAGTGTTCTGAGGCGTGGGTGCCGAGGGACTTGTTGAGGCTCTTCCTGTGGTGTGTGTTAGTACTAAGCTCGCGCAAACAATGTGCCGTATGGCCAGAGGGTGTCTGTGTGAGGTGAGACATACAGGAGATCCTCATGCGCGCTCTCGACAACGTAGCTCTGGACTGCGCTTGCCTTGCCAGTCGCATGGTCAAAGTCGAAGGAGCTCTGTGTATCGATGTCGTAGTATCTGCCGTCTCCTAACGAGTTGTATTCGCTGACTAGAACTTCGGTGCTGCCGCCCGGAAGCTTCGTTGTGGTGTACTGCTCCTCGTTGTACTTTTGGAAGGCAGGCGAGAGTTCGTTCTGGACTGATTCATCGCCGAGGATTGACTTGATTGCCTTGGTAACTTCGACAAGCTGGGTTGCTGTCAGTACATGTGCTGGCGAAAGCTACACGTGGATTTAGAGAGCATACTTCACCAGGCGGCGCGCTGTCGACGAAAGAGGAGAGAGCTGCTGTGCGTGACATGGCTGCGATATCTCGCTATGCGGAAGTTGGAGATCAGGTTCGTGTTGCGACCTCAATTGTTTGGCGCGTTGTCGAAGCTGCGGGTGGACAGGAGCGCTTAGTGGGGTTCGGGAAGTGCAGGGACCACAAATGTGGAGGGGAGAGCATCAGAACATCATAGTGTACTTGGAGCTATCCGCTTTTTTTTACTTCATGTTGAAACTAAATATTAACGATGGGTATCTATACACCTTGAGCGACCCTTTTTGATCTCGTAGACCCGGAAACGCCGCGCTAAGTCATGATCAATGCCACAAATATTCTACACAAAGTCACGTCTGGCAATCACTCGATGCTCATCTTCATCAGCCCATCATTGGTATCGGTCATGCCCTGTAGACCTATCCGCTTTGGGCCCAATGTTGGCGTCATGCTCATGCTGCCTCCACTGTTTGAGCGTTCACCATGTGATTGACCACTTATTGACGTTTCCCGGCTGGCCTTGGTATTTGTGCCCCAAAGACTGTTGTCCCTTTGTGCAGGAGACTGCGAGATGACTGGGCTGCCATGAGCGCTGACACCTGGTGAGACTGCACGACGTTTGATTGAAGCTTCGTCGAAATCGTCATCTCGCCGGCGTTTGTTCGACTTCTTCAAAGCTTCGGCTGCTGTGGGAGGCTGCATTGCCCCTGGCGTAGACGCTCTAGATGCCCCACCGCCTATAGTTGGGGAGTCCATGTTCATGTCCTCGCTCATTGCGGATGATTCTGCACGAGGAAAGGACGGTGGAGGAGTGTGTGCAGCGCGTGAACCCCAGAAGCCGTTGCTGACCGAATTGCGACCACTGTGTAGACTACCAAAGGCACCGAAAAGTCCCTTAGACGTCGATCCATCTAGACTCATGTTGCTTTCGCTGCCCTCCTCTGGCACACCCTCAAGGGGTCCATCCAGGCCTGGAACTGTTGGCAGCAAGTTGGGTGATGATTGCGCGGTTCCCGAAGGTCGCTCTAGATCCGTGTCGCTTTCTCTCACTTGTCGAATGATCTCGGCTTCGCGGCGAAATTCGCTGTCAACGGGAGCAGCTTCTTCGAACAACTCCGCTCTGATGCGGCCGAACTGTCTTGACTTTGGCTAGTAAAGTTAGCAACTTGTACCGTTGTACTGATTCATGTACTCACCAGCAGATTACCCCTCCGTGAAACCACCCGTCGTACTACACCCGGAGTTTGGGGCATGTTACCGCCCTCATCACCGCTATCGTTTCCAGATGAGATGTGGAGGTCGTTGGCAAAAAGGGAAAGGCTCTCTCGTCGCGAACCCGCTTTACGCATGGCCGCTTCTCGCGCAAAATATCCCGTATCTTTGCCATTTGGCGGTGAGGCCGGCCCGGGGCTTGCCATGGAGCTGTGTCCACTGGCTGAGCTCGAGCTCTTTCGGCTTCTACCCTTGCGCAATCTCGCTCGATGCATGCTCGCAAAGTTGGGCTGTCCACCGGGTGAAAACAGATTCGAAAAGACACCGTTGTTGCCAGCGTTGAGCCCTGGAAATAGTGTGTTGGTCTTCGCTTGTGGAGTCATGATCATAGGGTCGTCGTTGTCCTCAGGGTCCAGTGGATCCACCTCATCCGAAGAACTACTCGAGTCCTCTGAGCCCATCATGTTGATGCTGCCGACCGAACTCGAAGGGGCGGTTCTATCGCCGTGACTCCATCCACCCTGTAGGCTCACATTGGGCGAGTCAAGCAGCATTGAGTTGGAGCGAGGCTTCCGCGGCGGTATCTTGATGCCTTTTTGCGTAATGGTCGGCGAAGAATCGGGCGAAGACTGGTCGGGGAGCGTCGAGTGGTGGAGGTTGGTGCAGGCTCTTGAGAACTCAGCGCCGCGGGACCGTCGGGGCAGGACAGAAGCAGGCGACGCGTAGGTGTTACGCGAATCTAGCTGTGGAGAGAGGGGCACACGGGCGGCGAAGTGCGCGGGACTGAGCATAGGCGACTCTCGAGGGGGCATTTGCAGAGACAGGCCTCGCGAGAGGAAGTCTGGCCTACGCGGTGTACTGGGGCTGGCGACGATAGTTTGGTCATCTTTGGACATGCGTGCGGGTTCGCGGAACTTCGGAGAGGGCTCAAGACGGGGCGTGCTGTCCGAGAGAGACCGTGCTTTGGGCGAATTCGTCTTTGGCGGCGTTGTCTCCAGTTGAGGTTGAGGCTCCATCATGGCTGCACCGCGAGAGTCGGTGGTTTCGCGTTCGCTACCGATGGCTGGCGTCATGGCCGCCGTCAACATTGCGTCGTAGGGTGAATCTGGCAGGACGACCCTTATAATTCATTCTCTCAGCAACGTGCTGTGAGCAGAAGTCAAATTGGTGGAACAGCAATGGCCCGTACGTTGGCGGGGCGGTTAATCATGGCCTATCATCACGTGGAAAGAAGCCCCTACCAAGGGTGAACCATGCTCTGAGCCTGTCAAAACGAAACAGCGTCTTTAAACGCATATAACTCAGAACACGTTCCTGGACTATCTTCTTACATGCAGTGAATACATTGCTCCGTTGCATATCGAGCTCTCTCTCACGGCTGCCGCTATGGTGTCGATTATGACGCTTAGATCACCCATAGATCATCCCTGTTTTGAGCACCCCTGAGTACTTCCCACGATGCTGCTACAAGGTCACAATGGCCTCTACCCACTCAGTATCTTCCCAGGTAGCTTCCCAAATGTTAAGCACGGTCATGGTCCACACTTTTCCCTCTCGCTTCATGGTGCCAATGCACCGACATATCCGCCCTTGTTGTAAAAGCCTACTGCAGTCGTACTCGAACAGGGGCACCGACTTCCAGATCGCAGCGCTGTATGCTCCTTTGATATAAGGCGGCCTTGCATGGAAGAGGTCGCAGAATGTGAATTGTTGCTCTGTGCCAGTTCGCTCCGAAGCAAGGATTCTAGCGTACATTTCGATCATAATGCGCTTCCCAGACTTGGATGCTTGACAACTCTGATTGATCACCTCACCGATGCGAAAACACGTTCTGAGCAACGAGTTTGACGAGAGACCGATAATAGGCGAGCGATCGCGAACAGATTCAGGGAACGGCGGCCTGACGATTGGTTTCCTAATCTCCGCGGAACCTGAGCTGCCATATGCGGCCTGCAAGCGCGTTGTCGGAGTGACTGGAGATGTAAACTGTTTTGACAATTGCTGTGAACTCGTCTTGGTGGTGACTTCTTCAAGCATGATAGGAATGTCGGTGCATGAGCCTGGAGTGGGGCATAATCTGTCGTTGTCCGTGTTGTAGGACTGCGCGTGGGACTTCGAAGTAGGCTTTGCAAGGTCAGAACATGTACCACCATCTTCAGGTATCAATGCGAGCAGTTCATCATCATTGATGTCAAAGTCGAAGTCATCTTCCGCGGATTTCAGAGTTTCATGTTGCTGGAGAGCCAGGTCGAGATCAACGTGTCCAGCTTCAGTAGCATCACAATCATCGTCTTCGAGAATGAACAAGCCAACGTCAACCGAATATTGCACAGGCCGTATGGCCACGGTGTCTTGGCTGACATTCTGAACAGTCTCAGAGCTTGCGAAACGATGATGCATCACCTCATAGGCTTGAGTGGTAGGAACATGATCTGACAAAGTTGTTCCTTCATCATCTGCTGCTGGCTTCTGTGGTCGCACATCGTCAATGAATGCTGATTGTGTAGTCCTAGATGGTGGAGCTTTGGATGCGGATGCCGCAGACTTGCGTACAGGTTTCGTCACCCGGAAGCTCTCCGACACACGCCGTTGATTGACAGTTGCCCTCGCTTCCGCATTCGTGTGTCTATCATCCAATGTGTTTCCATGGGCAGCCAACGCAGCCAACTTTATTCGGTTGCGTGTAGGTTTCAGCGGTGGGCTGGCTGGCGTTGCCGGTAAAGAAGCATATATCTCGAGATGTGTAGGCTCGCTTGCAGTACCAAGTCCGAGATACTGGGCAACAGCAGGGTTATGTCGCCGCCGCCCATGAACGGTCGCTCTTCGCCGCGCTTGGTTTTGCTGGATGGGTGCCGCTATTGGTGATTGGGGCGTCGGGAACTGCGTCGAGGGCTGATTGATGGCTGTGAAACTAGAGGTTGAAGAAGAAGAAACTTGAGTATATCTGCATACCTCAGGTTAGTTAAGACGATACGAGACAAAAGCAATGTGTGATGGGAAAAGGTGAGTGAACGCGCTTCGGGCCTCTCACGCGCCATCGCCATTTCCTGCACCCGTCGCCTCCGCACTCCAACCGTGATGCAGCGCGTTTGCCCTGTTCATTGTGGTTCTAGCGCAGCGATACGATATGCGAGGGGTGTGCAAGAGGTAAAGTGAAGAAACCTGATGGGGGAGGTCGCGCGACGTGTGGTTGCACCCCGCAAGTGGGGGCTGAGTAAGGTAGCTTCAGCCCGATCAAGGAAGCTCATTCACCTATCGCGTGCACATAGGCAGCCACTACTACATAGACTTTCGCTTCAAACCTCTTCCATCGCCGCTCACCTCACCCTGTGGACTTTGCACGACTCGTCAACTCATGTTCGTGGAAGCCCGGATCGTCTATTCTTATCTGTAACACCGGATCTCTACCTTCAGACGGACCCTCCGACGGCTTTCAGACCTTATTGAAAACACCAGACCCTGATTGTGTCCAAATTCGTTCTGACAAGCAAGCAAACATCCTGTTCGGGAGTGCATTGCTTTTTTCGCCTCCAGATTTAGCAGGTGCTTACCCTGAAGGGTCAAATCAAGCGACCAACTTACGATGCCTGTAAGTTGTTCTTCAGATTGGTTTCTCTTTAAGAGTTCCTAGACACCATGCTTTCAGTTACATCATCTCACTTCAACTTGTCCTTTGTATACCTCTTCTCATTACAATCATGATTTCCCACGCCTCTTGGTATGACGGTGAACCGCTCCTCAACAGAGAGTCGCTTCGTAGGAGATCGTCCTGTAGCAGTGCCTGTTCCGATCTCGAAGCACTTCCCTTGTATCACAGAGCTCCGTCTGTGTCACTTTCTTCGTCAATTTCGTCATCAACAGAGTCCTCTCGCAAATCGCTTCATCGCCACAAGGATCCCAAAGCATATGCAGAGCTTCCAATCTTCGAGAACCCTTGCCCGCTGTGTTTCTTTGGACACTGTCACAAGGCGCTAAGACAATGGATACATCGCAGAAACACGCTTTCTCGGCTGTCACGGTCCAAATAGATCGATTGACGAGCGAGCAATACGAGGAGAATGTAAGTTGGCCTGCGCAGATTCCATATTAAGGCTAATCGTTGCAGGATGTCGGTGGTATTGTTGATCTCATTGAAGTCATTCGCATCCAGGCATCTGGTCCTACGGAAGCAGCACGAGCTTTGCGAAAGAAGCTGTAAGTCAAATCCTTACGTGCATACGACATGCTCTAAACACTTCATCAGCAAGTACGGCAACGTACATCGCCAGATCCGCGCCCTAGTCATCCTAGACGCTTTAATCCAGAATGCTGGTACCAGGTTCCAGAAGGCTTTTGCAGACGAGCCCCTTCTCGAGCGACTTCGTATTCTAGCCAGGGACGACACGGTTGATGCGGATGTTAGGCAGAAGGCCAACGTTCTATTTCGAGGATGGGCTGTTGCATACAAGGGAACGCCTGGACTTGAGCGAATAGCAGCACTACACAAAGAACTCCCTCGTACCAAGCGTCCCCAACCACAGCAATCTCGAATTGTGCGACAGCAAGACGCCGAGGCCGCACGTGAGCGCGAGGATAACTCGCCCTCTCCTCCTCGAAACAGGCGGCCGGAGCCACAACAGGCGTCATCGTCAAGAACCAGTACACCTATTGTACTCGGCGCTGGTACTCCTCTCCCAACCACCTCACTGTTCAGTAGAAACAAGAAAGACAAGAAGAAGACCAAAGGCCAGCCATTCAATCTGGAGAGGGAGAAAGGACAAATGCTCGAAACGATGGCATCGGCAAACGTCGCTAGCACAAACTTGCTCAATGGATTGCAGCTCATCAACCGTGAGCAAGAGCGGGTTAGCGACAATCCAGAAGTGATGCGACGTTTCGAGACCTGCAAGCAGCTTCGTCGCCAAATCTTGCGTTATATCCATTTGGTTGAGTCAGAGCAATACATTGGCGGTCTTCTTAATGCCAACGACGAGCTAGTCAAGGGTCTCATGGCATTCGAAATCATGGACAAGAGCATCGATGACGACAGTGACAGCGACAATGAAGAGGGCAACGTATCTGCTGCTATGGCCAGCATGAACATGAACGAGTCGGCTCCTCCAAAGCCACCCCGGCCAACGAGCATCCCTATGCCTCCTCAGCGTGTCGAGCCAGACAGTGAGCCAGAGGAGGATGAGGATGACCCGTTCGGAGACAGCAACGGTAAGACTGTTGCGTATATTTCTCGGAAAGCTAGCTAACTCACCACAGCTGTCAAAACGCCATTCGCTGAGAAGAGCCAGCCGACTTGGAGAGACGTCTGAGATATCAAGCGCCAGACGCGAACAAGACCTGCATGTTCACGGTGAGACACGGTATTGGGCTTTCCTCATCTCATGTTCAGCAATACCCTTTTCGTATAGTTTTACCATCTAGATATATGATAGATTCAATGCACGTTTACATAAATACCTCCCCTGTGTTTCTTTTATTTTACATGTGTCGAGAGCCTATGACCGAACGCGCGGCGTTAGCCACCTTCACTGCCACAAGGGGCGACGTCATGTTTCTTTAGCGTGGGCGTGTCATTGGCCTAGCGCCATGCGCAGCGCAGCATTGAAGCAGGGTTGGATTGCCCTCTGCGACCGTATTAATCTCCCCTTTGCCTCCTCAAACACAACCGTTCAGCATCTCGCGCAGACCTAGCTTTCTCTTTCTCTTCATCACTCAAACTGTATGCTTACACTCGACTCTGTGGCCACGGACACACTACTGACATCATCACAGCGCAACTTCGTCATCTCGCGACCCAACAAGTACAACTCGACCGTCTACAACCCACTCGTCAGACCTCTAAAACCCACACGATCCGCGCAAACTCACACACCAAAATGCCTGCCTCCACAAACTCCGTCTCCTCGGCCGCTGGCTCTATCGTCAAGCCTCAGGGTGGCAAGTGCAGCTGCATCAGCACAGACGACTGCAGTTGCTGCTGCATTCCTTGCACTGTCATGTAAACGCGACAGTAAAAACATCACATACGGCGGCATATGAGTCCCATCGATGACAGCGCATGCGTGTGCGAAAGCGGAGACATGCCACACGCGGCCTACAACGCAAACGATAAGGGAACAGCGATTGGGATAAGGTGTTCTGGGATATTTTGAGCGAGCATACCACAGCAGGAGGATCTTTCTGGAGTTTGGGAATAGAGCGATAGCTCGTAGGCTTGTTGATAACTGCTCATGATAATATGACGTTTAGATCTTTCATTCTGCGCCTCTTTCTTCCGCCAAACGTTCTGCACATCGCGTGTGAGCATGCAAAGCTCTTGCTGTCCGCGGTCTACAACATCTTGCACTTTTATCGCGCGGCTGTTGGACGGTGTCGCGCCGTTTCAGCATCTTGTGCCTGTGGCGAATGGCTTGCCTCAGGCTTTCGCTACGCCTGAACCTGGGCGCTTAGAGATAATAGACTGCGTGCGGCGCAGCAACACGATATTGATGCCTACTAGAAGTTGCTAACATGTAGTATCTCGTTCCTGGCTTGTTACATGTTCCCAGGTTCCGTCACAATTACTCTCGGTTACCCTTTCCTACGTAGCGTTGATGTACCACCACACTTCGTTTCGATCGCTCCCCAACGTCCTCAGCCATACAACGCTCGATCCAACGTGTGGCTTCGAAGGCAACAACGATATCTACGGTATCGGAATCCGTATCGGTATCTACGCACAGATCCTCGCCGTGTGGTTCGCGAACTACTTTCTCCTATCTGAAGTCCAAGTACTGCGCGATTCCGTCAGCATCTTTAGCGTCGCAATCCTTATTGTCGCGTTGATCTTTGCCTCGAACCCATCCGATGTCTATGCTGTCGAGGCATTCGTATTGCTACAGATACTGGCATGGAGTTGTATGATGGGCGTGCGAGCCAAGTCCTCGTACAGCAAGGCTACCTTCTCTCGCGGCAGCTTTTTGAGACGGGTTGTGTGCGAGGTCGTCAACCTTATGAACATCTGTCTGCATGTGTGGTTTTGGTGGGCAGGGGTGGATTATATGAAGACAACGCCATGCGGCACATGGTTGATGATGTATGTTGTCAAAACAAGTCTTTTTGGCTGGGCGAGGAAGGTTATGATGGCTATGAGTCTCTTCGTGTTACTCTGCACGATCTATTGGGTGGTAGTGGAGTTCCTGAGGCCGTGGACTACTTGGAAGGTAAGGGAGAAGAGGAGAAAGTTCGCGGACGCAATTAGGATGTGGAAAGAGTCTCAGCGACGAAGCGCAGATGAAGAGACGATAGAAGAGAAGGGTGTGACTGAAGGCGAAGGTAGTCCAGTTCATGATGCTTCAGTGGAAACACGACTGCATCATAAGAGCCCCCGAGCTTTATGTACTCGTTGCTTACCGGCAGGATCAAGCTTCGGGCATGTTCGTCCACTCAGCCTAGTTCGCACGCGCTCAGATCCCCTGGCGCGACGAACATCAGAGTGGGAATACTCTCCTCGTATCGCTTCCCAGGAAACCTCCAAACGGTCCTCCCGTGTTACTGTTCAAGAGATCCTATCTCCGGCATCCCCAACCTCAGCATCATCCTCTTATGCCAGTTCCAACTCCCCAGAAGACAGTCCATATCTCTCTACCATCCGCGAAGTCTACGAGAGTGAGCTATATATTCAACACTGTATCACAGCAAGTCCATACCAGATGAGCACCGACGGCAAACCCCTCACCTTCCCAGTGATCGCACGATCGATCCTCTTCCCCAGAAGGTACCGCACCCCAGCAGGCGCAAAGCCGTCTCCACCGTCGTGGTTTCACTGCCAGTTACACAGCTACATAGCGTTTCCGACATGTCGCTTCCGGCCACAAGCTTTCGTCATCTACTCACACCTTCGTCAATCCCGCCTCCTCGACCCACTCAATGGACCTTTCCAAACATACGCTGCTCTTACCTATTCAGCAGCATCACCTAACCCGAAACACTTACCTTCATGGACTTCGGTATCGCTGGCTTCTTCTCTTCTCCTCACCAGCCCTTCAACACCAAAGAAGATCTGGCTTGGTTGGTACTACGCCATCCTCGATCTTCTGATACACGTCATCGTCATTCTGCAACTTGAATTAACTTTACGTTGGAATCATGTAAGCGGGCTCAGCGGACTATGGAACAGTGTCGGACAGTTAATCCCCTTTATCATTGGAGTTGGTGGATTGGGGTTGGTCATTAGCAGGTGGCTAGTAAAGATGTGGGTTAAGCGGGTGGTCGCAAGAGGGGAGAAGAGCGGGTGGGAAGTACATGTGGAGGAAAATGAAAGTGATGATGAGGACCAAGATGAATACGAGAGAACCGGTGTCAGTCGAGGCTATGAGAGGTGGAAGAAGGCGTATCTCGCGCAGCATGCAAACCGAAATGGGTGATTGGTGATAAGGACGCCATAGGATACCGCTCCTTCGCCCTCATTGCACTTTCAACTTAGACTGCATGGCGGAGTTACATCTTTCTCGTTTCGAGTGGCTGACAAGGGTGGCCCCCAATGTCTCTTACGGCACAGTAAGGCAGATTTCAGGTTCTGTCACACCGCCTGTGATTTGTATGAGTGAGGCACAGCAGCGACCCAGTGTATTAAACACTTGTGGGTCCTCTTTCTTCGCTTCTTCTCCATACAGACTAACCAGGAAGTGTCTTTCACATCTATCGCAATGGCTGGACTCGTCAGCTGCAAGAATGAACTTCACACAATGCTACCAAAGCAACCATCTCCACCAAGATCTCCAAGCTTGGATTCATTTCCGTCTGCACTACCTTCACGCGCCGGTACTCCTTCCACAACATCTACTGAAGCAGAGTACAGGCCTCGGTATACTCCGCATCGTCACGACGAACCGATCAACTTCTTCAAAATCGACAACAGACCCGTCGCCATCGCCATGACTGTCCTCTTCGTCTTAGAAATCTTCAGCATCATATACTGGGAAATGTACGACCTATCTTCTATTCTCTTCCTCCCACCCGTGGCGAGCATATGTGCTGTTCAGTGGGAGAAATACAGGCGCCGTAGGCACAATAGAGCGATCAGAGATGATGAGGCGGACATTGGGTTAATGTACGAAGATGAGGAGCTTGAGGATGGGATGAATTTGTACGGGGTAGAGCTAAGGATAGATGAAAGCCTGTCATTAGGGAAGCAACAGGAAATATGTTGAGACTGGGGGTTGGGAGGCCTCTTGTGGCGCGGTGCATGCGTAGTCGCGTGGTTGCTGCGGCACAGTAGGACTTTGAAACATTGATCACACAAGGCAGCGTCATCTTACTCTATCATCTCAATTGCATGACATCAACTCTTTTGTACGATTCGCACATCTTTCTCCAGTAGAGCTGGAGAAGATTAGGATCAAGGAAAGTCAGCGATCCCGCACCGCATTGCACCACATGCGTTCAGTGCACTAGCGGCTTATCTTGTCACAAAGTCAGCATCGTTTCAACAGCCGCTATCTCTATCACAGCCGAACTACCTTGTTCCAGGTCTCTGTATGTCGAGACTTTTGCTTTTACGTATGCTCGTTCATCAATTTCATCCCCTGCCCAACTCAGCAAATCACCCTTCTTTCCAATGCTATACGTGCTGTGAAGAGTATATCACCGCAGGAAGAGCGATCTATGCGGCACAGCAAGGCGGTCTTGCCGACAGATACCTTGCCTTGTGCTGTGCCGTAAAGCACAAGGACATAGCCAACCTGCTCACATATAAACCGACACAAGCTCCTTCCCCGAACTCTAGCCCCGCCTGACTCCACCTTTTTAGTGTTCAACATCATTGAATAGTCGGGGTCCTCAACTTTCCAAGATGTCATCTCCGTCAGAGAAATCATTCCAGCAACACGCAACCTCCGCCGAGAAGCAGCCAGGTCTTCATCAACTACAACCAAGTGGTGCATGCACTAGCTGGACTCTCCAAGAACGAGTGGCACGCTCACCCTGCCGCCCCGCAGCTCTCGTTGTGGCCGAGTTCTTCTTCATATTCACATACGTATATATCCTCTCATTCGTCATGTTCAACGAGAACGAACGAAATATGTACATTGTCTTCATAATTGCGCTCATGTCACAGGGCGTGGGAAAATTGTGGAAAAAGTTCAGAAGCTGGCGGATGAGAGTGACATCCAGAGATGAGGAAACTATGATTGGATCCGTGGGTGGAGATGAGATGTCAGACGACGGGGCGGGCTTGGAGTCTATACGGCTTGGAAAAGACGGAAAGTCCAGGGCCGAAGAGTAGAAGGGGGTGAACTGAGGACTACGAATCGTGGGATTTTCGAGGCTTACCTCATAAGCCCTATCAAATTTATATTGTCGTAATGACTGAGGAGTTTCTGATTAGGTTACAGTAGAAAAGAGAGCCTCGCCATAATTACAATACATCCATCAAGAGTGTCTCAATCGCCCTTCTTCCCCAGCTCTTCATCATCCACCCGTTTCTTCTTCATCAGTTTTCCCAGCAAAGGTATTTGATGCATTACTTGCACCATATTTGCAGCCAACCGCTTGAGCACACTGAATTTTCTCCATACTACGAGCACCAAGAGCGTCAACCCTATTGTGACTATGAAGTACAAATACACCCAGTAAGTTACTTTTGTGCCTTTGTTATCGGGAGAGAAGTCCCAGAATGTCGTACTGAAGAAGGTTGCGACGAAAGTTCCGGGAAGAAAGATGAGGGTAATGGCGGTAATGAGTCGCATGTCGGCACCATAGCGATGGTTGAGTTGATTATCCCTTTGCTGGAGCATTGCATACATCTGTTGCTGTGAGATAAGAACTAAATCAATGTCATCGATTTAATGACGTACAGTTTGAACCATAGATTGAGCGTTTTCCTTTCCACTCTTACATGTAGCCAAGGATATTGTAGTGCATTGCTCCAAAAACTTGACTTGCTCTTGCAATTCGATGCTGACGCCGGGGCAAAGTTCGTTGGGCCACGTTTTCAACTGCTCTCTCAAACAACTAAGTGCCTGAACCATGCAGAAGCTTTCATATTCGAGGTTTGCAATATAGACTGCGAGTTTGTTCAAAGACTGCGGTATCCGAGTAAGGTCCAACACTTCATTCGCACTTTCCTCGGATTCTGTTGACCAGTAGCCTAATTCGTCTTGCACCTTCGTGCAATGCGAAAACGAATCTGTAGTCTCGACTCGAATATCATGTATCACAAGGGCAGCCATGATAACTGGTGCGAAAAGTGGGTGCGATGCGAAACTGGGAAGTTGTTCAAGACGCTGCATGACACGTTCAAGAGCTCGTGCTCGTCTCGATAAACAGACGCCAAAGGCTCGTTTGTTAGCAGTATCATAAGTCAGTACAGACATAATGTACTGAAAGTCCAACGTGATGCCTATTTTTATTAGATGTGAGGGGATGCACTGATGCTTAAATCTCGCTTAAGTGAAACTGTGCCCTTTCGAACGATATGAAGCAGGGGCTGACGTACCTTTCCAAGCACTATTGAGTATGACAGGAGAGAAGCTCATGCTCATAGTGTCTAAAGACGTGCATCTAGGAACGTAGTTATACGGTATATTCCAGTATGAGTAGAGAGCTTTGACGGCGTCTAAGGAATAAGGGACAGGAACATCGTACTCGCGAGGATCATCCTCATGTGTTACGAGCCTGTCAAAAGTTTAGTAGGTCGTATCTTTCTTGGAATTGTGTGCACATACAAATGCAATGACCACTTGGTGTCCGGCGGTTGTAGCACTGTGCGCTCACACATCTTAGGAATATTATCATCGCGGATTGCTTCTTTGTCGACTCTCACTTCCGACTTTGATAAAATTAGTTTTATTGGACAGGAACTAAAAGACTGCGACTTACACTATCTTCATATATCGACAATAGAACATGTGTATCGTGCGCCTTCAATTTCGAAGGTTCCTTCTCCCAATGGTCATATCGCCACGGAAGGTGTCCTTGTGTGGCCATTCTCTCGCTATTGGTACAGGCCTGTGATAATGCGTGACTCGTGGGTCTCTGCCCATGACTGCAAATTACGAGCGAGCGTAAAGCTTTTAGTATAGGAAGTGAGCTGGTGCAAGGCAACAGAGATCCAGGACTTGAATTTGCTTCGAGCTAGCGCAACTGCAAGCCATCGCAGGGTGGTCGGCGAGTACTTGACGAATCAACGAAGCTTCCAACACAGCCTCATGTGTCGAGTACACAAGGCTGAGAAAAACTAAGACAGTCTCAACTGTTGCGGACCCATGAAATCTGATGATGATGCTTAGTTTGAACGCGAAATAAAAATAGAGTGAAGGATAATCTTTCTCAGGTGATAATTGATATCCGCATCGAAAGTAACTTCATAGCAGGCTTATCTCCCCATGTTCTGTGCGGCTGAGCAACAGCGGCTGGGCTGTAGCGAACGATGCCGTTTTGAACACAGAAACCAACAGAATTCGGCATTGTAATGCGCAAGCAGGACCAACGTGTTCGAGTAAAGAGCGCGCCTCGTCAATCAATTTTGGTAGTAATTAGTTGGGATGCACCAATACCAAATAGACAGAGAGCAGGGGTCTGTCATTTCTACGTTGGGTGCGCTCATATTGTGGCGTTTTTGATTATGTATCATCATCTGAGCTTTTGATTTTAGATCATACGTACAGGATGGAAGCAATTGTGAGGCACGCATTGGCCAAACATTGAAAGATGCCTACGTCATCGCTTGCTAAGATGGTAAAACACAGTCTCCGCCCGCGGCTTATCCTAACTAGGTAGAATACACAATCGCGGATATACCGAGCGATATTTACCGCGATGTTTAATGCTGGACTTACAGCAGATATTATGGAGGGAGGTGTGATATATTACCCTCGGTAGAGATCCGTCTAGAGTGTAAACAGTATGGAAAGAAATACTCAAGACTAGGTGTAGCTGACAGCTCCTTGTCCCCACAAACCTCCGTGTGCCCCAAGGGAGCAGGATATGGAGTACGATATTTACAGCGGTATACCCCTCATGAATCTTCCTCTTCGACGATAGGCCGATCATGCAAGCCTTGAAACCACTTGTCCAAATCTTCGTAATGCCTTTCCAACTTTCCATCCATGTCCATGCTGAGCGACGATGACGAAACTCCAGTGTCGGGCGCATGAGGGTCTGTTGGTCGCCGAAGGAGTGATGCGTCCTGCGAGTGCTGGATATCGCACTCCGCCTCTTTGGTCAGTCGATCAATCTCGTCTGGGAGCAAGCCGTCGCGTTCGAGTATAGCCTTGATCTTCTCCGCCACAGCGATCTGGTTCTTGGTTGTCCACTGTCGTTGTTTCAGCTCGGCAGCCACGCCCTCTAGAGGGTGTATGAGGTTATTCTGGAAGCCTTCGTTACGATTGTTGCTGTTTCTTTTCGTGCCCTTTACTCTCGGTTGCGCGGTAGTTTTGACCTTCTCGACAATTTGCTCGATCACATCGATGAGGCCTTCGTAGATGCTCAAGTAGACCTGGAAGCACCCCAGGCGCATCTCATTCGCTTGTTTGCGCAAGATGAGGACGTCTCTCTCCCGAATTGCCTTCAACTGGGCGAAGGCTTCGCTGCTCTTGTACAACGCTTTCTGGGAGTCGAATACTGTATCGAGCGAACTCTGGGCCAGATCTTTGATCGCTTCGTTGCCTTCGAAACAGACCTTCATGGTTGCATTGCCGTTCTCAATCGTAGCGTCGTAGCCCAGGCGTATAGCGGTGATTGCCTTCTCGAAGTTCTGTTTCATGTTCTGCAGTCTCATCTCGGCGGCAAGTCCTAGAAGGAGCATGAAGAAGAGTGAAACAAGGAAGTGATGGCCTATAAACAGCGATGCTGTATAAATGACGAGTATCGTTACCAGGTCCTGGATAAAGAGGGCGCGAGTATGTTGGAGGCTATCACCAACTTCGCGCGACATTGAGTCGAGCTCGTCTGCAGTGTCAGCATGGCTGTTTTCAGGTACTGAGTCGCGTTTCGCGTCCGGAGGCGCCTTGTCTGTGTCGTTTCTGGGCTTCATGTCTGCTTTGTGGTGTGTTATGCGTTGGGTAGGCATGTGTTCCGCTCCGAGCTTAGTGGTGTCTTGTCGTGTAACTATTTGAGATCGGGGTGCGGCTTCTTTAAGAAGAGCCGACTAAGGCAACCGATCTCACTATACGGAGCGGGAGGTCTAATGGTACACGTTACGTCATTCGTTACTTTCATTGAGTTTCTCACCACCCCTCAGACACACAAGTTGTCATACTCTTCTTAGCTTTTGGCGTACGAGAACCCCTACGTTATCAGAACCACTTAGAGCACCCCTAAAGCTTACGAACAGACGTGGCTAACAATATACTAGCAAAAAGGTCATGAAGGGCCACAGAAATTTTGACACCGTGAAGAGATTGTAGCTCCGTAGTATAAGGCGGTGATGTATATCTACATTGGTGGGTATCGTTCAAATAGAGCGAGGACTATTCAGCAACTTCGTCAAATCCAAGTCCGTCTAAGTTACCCAAGAACTCCATGTTGCCTTCTCCCGCCACAAGCGCGTCAACATCAATGCCGCCACTTGTCAAATATCTCGCACTGACACCGGTGTTGATCCTCTGACTCAGAAGATGCTTGAGCTCTGCCCGCAGCGATTGCATCTCTGCTTTTGTCATTTCGCTCGCTTCCTTTTCCTTCTTCTTCCGGCCGCTTCCACGACCTCTCTTGCCTGGTGCTTCTTTCTCGAACTCTTCACTGTCGTAGTCGACACCAAGGTCTTCGGCAGCGCGTCTTAGTACGTCGTCTTCGCTATGCTTTTTCTCTTTTGCGATGACGGTGTCAGATAGCTTTTTCGAGATGGTAGCACGAGGCTTCAAGCGCGAGACAATGCGGCGGTCGATGTCCAAGGTACGGATGAAGAAGGCTGTCTTCTTGGATTTGGGAGCATCGCTGGCGCGTGCATGAACTTTAGCAATGAGCCTTCGTACACCCGCGACTTCCTCTGGAGCACATATTAAGATACTGGCTCCTGAAGCATCTGCACGTGCGGTACGTCCCGATCGATGGACATATGTATCGGCGGCGCGAGGCAGATGGTAGTGTATGACCAAGTCAATTTGGGGTATGTCAAGACCTCTGGCAGCAACGTCTGTAGCAACCAAGATGGATCCAGGTCGCTCCTTGAACCTTTCGATCGATCGTAAACGAGCTTTCTGGGGCATGTTCGAATGTAGTGGTAGAGCTGGCAGAGCCAGGTTTGTCAGGAACGGTGTTATGCGACGGACCGCAGAGATTGAGTTGGTGAAGACTAGAGCGCGCTTCTTTGTGTAGAACATTAGTAGAGAATAGAGATAAAGATCCTTCTCAGTTCCGGCACATTCGATAAGTCCCTCCTGCAGCTTGCTGGCCATCTGCGAGGTCGGGTTCGCGTCAATAAACATCGGCTTCTCTTCACGGAACCGGAGTTTCTTGAGCAGATATTCCATAGACTGTTGTTGGCTCATGAGATCTCCGCTATATTTAGTCTTGCCAGCGAGCTTTCGTTGCAAGTCCTTTCCGAAAGTCGCTGAAAACACAAGAGTTTGGCGTTGGGTTTCTGGCGCTGGTTCCTCGTCACCATTCTCATTGGGCTCGTCGTCAGGCTCCAAGACTTTGAGAATCTCTCCCATTTCTTTGAAATGACCTTCGCTCAATAGACGATCAGCCTCATCAACAACCAGGAACTTGATCTGCTTGAACTTAGGCAACAGGCCTTGACCACCGCTAATGACCTCCCAAAGTCGTCCTGGCGTACCAACAACGATGTCTGCCTTTTCCAGTTGCCTGCGCTGCTTCTGTACGGACAGACCACCTGTAATCGACGCGATGTACGGGGGGTCGAAGTCACCCTTCGCGCAGAGAGCAATCAAGTGGGCGTTGATCTGATGCGCAAGTTCTCGTGTTGGCGCAATGATCAGTGCGATGGGTGCTTTGTCCTCGGGATCTTTGGCCGTCGATCGAGCAGCAAGCCACGACTCTATGACTGGGATACCAAAAGCGAGTGTTTTACCCGAACCTGTCGAGGCCTTGCCAATAACATCTCTTCCTGCCATGATCTCAGGTATTGTGGACGCTTGGATACCAGTGGGTTTCGAGAACTTTAGCTTTGCTAATGCGCCAAGCATCTCTTCGGAAAGATCCAGTTCGTTCCATGCGCGCACATCCGTCTCGTCATCGTCGTCGTCGGGTTGGTTCGCCAAAATATCGAATGCGCCAGGTCCGAAGGTTTCGCCGTCTTCGCGATCTTCGACTTCGTCCTCTTCAACCTCTTCGTCCTCATCCTCATCCTCCTCGGCATCATCTGGGGTCTGTAGTTCTGCCTTGGCCTTTTCCTCTTCTTGTTTCTTGAGCTTTGCTTCCTTGGCCCTCTTCTTTTTCTCGGTCTTTGTAAGTTTCTTCACTTCTGGCTCGCCATTGGTGGTAGTTGGATCTGCGACATCCGTAACATCTGCATCTGCTGCCTGCGCGGGTGCCGCCGTTTGCGCTTCTTCTTCATCGCTGAAGCCTTCCCATGCGACCTCTTCGTTTTCCTCCTGCACTGGTTCTTGTGCAGCGTCTGCTTGTGTAGTGTCTTCCTTTCCATCTGCCTCGCCATCCCCAAAAGTTATCGCCTCCAAGCGTTTTGCCTCGTCTTCTTCCCGCTGCCATGCTTCCTCTACATCTTGTGCCACCTCTTCTTCTGTCTTGGTAGTCTCGAAGGTGAGATTTCCAGTAACTGGATCTTTGACGATCTCAACATCGTCAATCTCTTCGAGTCCATAGAAGCCTTCGACATCGTCCAACCGATCGGGCATAGACACGGGTTTCCATCCTAGCTCGTTGAGTTGCACCCGGCGCTTGGCTTTCGTCGACGAAGGGAAAGGTTTCGGAAAGGGCGCTGCTTTTGTACGCTCGACTTTTTGGCGTTTATGCGCCTTTTGAGACGGCTTCTGCGGGGCGGTATTAGGACGCTTCATCGTGGATGTCGAACGATTGAGTTTCGTCGTGAAATGGATGCGCGCGCGAACTTTTTGGAAAACTTTCGGCGTTCGGGGCCTCGGGGGTGCCCCACATCACTCTAGCCTGAGCAGCACTTTCCCACACTTCACGTGCATGACTCGCACTCGTTAATCGGCGTTTTTCTGATCTGCATTATCTGTGTGAATCAGCACGAAGTAGAAAGAGTAGGACAAAATTAAGTGGACAAATTGGTCAAGAGTTGTTGCGAATTCTCACAGAAGTCAACTTGGTCACATCGCGGGGACAGAGAACCAAAATCACAGTGGAAAACAGAAAGAGACAGGGATAGCGGTATCAGACAAATATGGGAAAATCATCAAAAGATAAGAGAGACGCCTACTACCGTCTGGCAAAAGAAGAGGGATGGCGAGCCAGATCAGCCTACAAACTTCTCCAACTAGACGAAGAATTCAACCTATTCGAAGGAGTCACACGAGTTGTCGATCTATGCGCCGCACCAGGAAGCTGGAGTCAAGTACTCTCACGTGTACTCATTAAAGGAGAGAAGTTTGGACGAGCAGGTTGGCAAGATAAGCAAGCTGCCGCAAGAAGTTATGTACTGGGTCTTGATAAGAAAGAGTCAACTACGCAGGCTACCCCTCCATCAGAAGTAAAAGTGGAGGACAAACCAAAACCTAGAGAAGGCGTACGCATCGTAGCCATTGACCTCCAGCCCATGAGCCCCCTCGAAGGTGTAACAACAATGCGCGCAGACATCACTCACCCCTCCACCATTCCTCTGATGCTCAAAGCCCTGGACCCAGACACATACGACCCCGCCGCACCTCAAGGCTCATCCCCTGTTGACCTTGTCATCTCGGACGGCGCACCCGATGTCACTGGACTGCACGATCTAGACATATACGTACAAAGCCAGCTCTTGTGGGCGGCGCTCAACCTCGCTCTCTGCGTGCTGAAACCTGGGGGCAAGTTCGTAGCGAAGATCTTTCGAGGCAAGGATGTCGATCTGCTGTTCGCACAGTTGAAGATCGTGTTTGAAAGGGTGCGTGTAGCGAAACCCAGGAGTAGTCGTGCAAGTAGTATCGAGGCGTTCGTTGTATGCGAGGGCTTTTGTCCACCAGAAGGTTTCACTGCTAGTTTGGACAAGCCGCTCGGCGCGGGGACGCAATTACCTACCCCAGCACCTTCGGACACGCAGAAACATGAGAAGAAGGTCACTCGACGTGTTCGAGAGGACGGGGCTACTGAGATTGATCTGGGTTCTGAGACTGAAGATGAACACGACATCGAGGAAGGCGGACAGCGATGGATAGCACCGTTCCTGGCTTGTGGTGATCTATCGGCGTATGATTCGGATGCAACGTATCACCTCCCTAAGGACAGGGTCAGTCTGGATCCCGTGCAACCACCTACTGCGCCACCATACAAGAGGGCGCTAGAGATGCGGAAACTGGCTGGTGGTGCATATGGAAAGACAAAAGGGAGGGTAGAGAAGGAAGCGAAGTAAACGCTCAATGCAGATACCCTTACGCACTTATTAGCGTCCAACAGTTTCTATGCAATTTGCAAATTGCATAGTTGTTGGCCTAAAGAACTTCCCCCCAATTTGCAAAAGCCAGTCACGCCACATGCGTTCACTGTGCATATCTTCCCAAAGCGTTCATGGTCTCATGTTTTAGACCTCCCTGACATGGCACAGACCTATGCTGCGCCATACCAAGGTCTTTGTTAATCTGTTTTATTCTCTGGATTTACAAAGAAGGTCATTGGTGCCCCGCTCATACGTCAAAGGCGTTTGTTATGAATGTCTCCTAAGCGCAATATACACTTCATGGTCCTTGACAGATGATCGATGTATCCCCGAGTTCTCAGTCCGCTTGCTATTCAGGTCTTATCCAGAGAGCATATAGATTCTATCGAGAACCTTTTTGAGTCGGTTGGAGTAAATATGAGGAGGCATGTTGGTTGATTCAAGGTCGGGGAAAGGCTGTAACTATCGACGAACAGTATTTCCAAGAGTAAACATGTCAAGGTTATCTGCGATAGGACAGTAATCCAAACAAACTCTCGAGATCGTTTCTAGACTTTTCCTAACAGCAAGGTTTTACGGAAGCTGTTGTTACTATCATTCCACAATACTTGTGCAATCATGAACAAAATCGCACTCCTTACCACCCTCTGATCTGCCATCGTCATTTCATCTACCCTAGGCACCGCCATGTCCAGTATATCCGCACTGACTAACGCAATATCACTCTCTCCCCGTGGCCTGAAAGGATGTCCGATGACCAACTACCCTACCGAATCTCAATGCCATTCACAACATCACCCAGATCGCTAACATCCGCCCATCACTCTTAGCCAAGGGCCATCGTTAGCGATTCAATTTCTCGTGTTTCATCTCGTTGTTCGGGCTTAGGCTGACATGTGAAGGGCTGTGCACATTGCTTCTTTGTTGTCTTTGTGACCACACCTTATGAAGTCTGCCCTCTCTGTCAGCCAAGTCAGCATTTGTGAGAAGTATAACAGTACATGTCTGGTTCGGCTTCATGATGTCTATCACATGCACTCGTATCTGTGTCCTTCACTGTGCTTCGTATTGTACGTGGTGAGTGATGGGGTTGGTCGTACTCACTCATGTACACAGGAAGGTAATAATCGATAGAACAGCATAGAATCGTCTGCTGCTCCTACTCACTTTCGCTTACAGGAATACACCCACTCTCTTGGATCACAATCAAAGCAAGAGGATTTTAACTCATGTGCCCCACTATGCTAGGCCTCGTATGGCTCGTCATCTTCGCGACCATGGTTCTGACCCTCCCTCTGGCCCCTCGCTACTCCACATACGGGGCAACGCTCCACGAACGGTCCAATAGCAGCTCGACGCATCTTGTTCGTCGCCTGGACCCTGACGCATGCCCGGGGAACAAGAACCACTTCCCTAATTTCTCAGAGTGGGAACGAGGAATGAGCCAATTCTGCGACAATCATGGCGAGCAAAAGGTTTACTGGGACAAGCCACTCGTTATGACGCTCACCCTAAACGGTCACGACGGCAAGCCAATAGAATGGGTCTTCAGAATTGCAGTCGACAATGGTAATGCTCCTCCAGTTGGTGGATTTCCGACTACCGGCCAGCTTAAGTGGAGCTATTACCCCAGTGCCAGGCTTTGCAAGGAGAAGTTTATGGGGTTTACCAAGGATAAGGGTGGGGGAATGAGAAAGGTTTACTGTAAATGGGATAACGACAAAGGGGATATTCGTGATCACCTCATGCTGGGGGGCAGATACAGCGAAAAGCTCAACCCGAAGTATTGGGCGACGGTGACGTGGGAAACACGGCCAAAGAGGGGACAACCAGGTGTGGATCGAGGCTGGTGATGGAGAAGGTGAAACAAGGTGGTTGAGATGGAGGTGTCAAAGTTGTATTTTCTTTTGCAAATAATCTTTCTTCACATCAAATTCGAGCTCTGTCGTGTGTACAGACCGGTGGTCGTTGGAAGGAGCCAATCATGCACTCGCTAATGTCTGTTTTCTCTGGTTCTCAACATCCGACTACGGAAACTTGACGACACCAACAACTAAGGTGATTGGGATTATCGAGGTTGTAAGAGTTGTGGAGGCTAGCGCGCTTTACCCGTGGCGGGATTCAGAATAGCGCGGACCGGGATGCAGCTGCAGCAGGCACGGTCCTCGAAGCTACTGGGACATTCGAGGTCTGGCTGGCCACATTGCATCCTCGGAGTTGGACTTCTGCCGTTGTAGTAGTGATCTATTTATTCAATTGAACTCTCACTGTCTGTGCATCCACGTTATGGCCTGCTGAGCAACAGCACACAAATCCGCGCAACGAATTCCCTGGGCCAAGTTCCGAGTGACATTACCTCGTACCCAGGTACGCACAGCCAACCAACGCACTAAAGTTCCAGTGAGCAAGCGACTGGACCCTACCTCTACCCTTATATTTCTCCACTGGTTTCTCAACCACCTGCTAACCTCGACCTTGTACAACAGGACGACATCTCTTTCCGATACTCATTCCTACCACGTCAAGCTGGCTCCGAGCTTCTAAGCTTCACCTCTCACCGTCCACGCGAACGCCCTTTGGTATCTGTCGAAACGGTTTAATACTCAACAATGGCATCTGAAGCAGTTGCTAGCTCTGCCACCGAGGGCTTGACCCCGGCGCAGAAGCTTATGCAGGAACATGCCGACCACCATGTCACCGTCGAGGACGTCCCCGACGAGGACGAACTCGCCCATGCTCCTGCCTCCGACACCGCTGCTCCTCTCAGCGAGAAAGCCGCCGGCAAGCAAAAGGCCGACGACGCTCCTGCTGCCCCCAAGAAGCCTGCTCTGAACACTCAGTCCGAGGAGGCCTTCCCGGCTCTCGGTCCCGTCAAGCCTCGCGCTCAGGCGTCTGTTGCTCCTACCTGGGGCAAGAAGCCTGCCGCTGTCACCTCCAACGGTGTCAATGGCAGCGCGACCGCCCAGTCCGCTCCCACCCGTGGCCCCGCCCTCCCGTCCATGAACATCCCCGGCAAGCACACTGAACGCATCTCTCTCGCCGCCCACCAAGTCGCTCCCCGTGGTGAGCTGAAGAAGCCCATCAACGAGATTGTCCGCGATATCAACAGGCGCTCCAAGGCCAAGCTCGACTACAAGCAGGGCCAGGGAGCTCTCATCTTTGAGGCCACCGGTCCGGTTGAAGCTGTCAGGCAGGCTCTCAAGGAAGTCGCCAATGAAGTTGGCTCCAAGGTAAGCCACCTATGCATTTCAATGGAACCAAAGCTAACCACCACCAGCAATCCGTCGATGTCCCCGTCCCTGCCTCCGTTCGTGCCCACATCATCGGTCGTCAAGGTTCCAAGATCCAGGAAATCAGCAAGCGCACCGGCGCCCGCATTCAGGTCCCCAAGGCCGAGCCGGGCGAGGATGAGGATACTGTGGTCAATGTTCACATTGAGGGCAATGCCCTGACTGCTGAGATGGCTCGTCGTGAGATTGATGCCATCGTCAACGAACGCACCTCGACCGTGAACCTGCGTCTGAAGGACATCCCTGCCGAGTTCTACCCCTTCCTTGCTGGTCCCAACAATGTCCATGCCGAAAGGCTTGTCCAGGGCCGCGATGTCAACATCCAGATTCCCCAGTACCACACTTGGCAATCTCAGGCACCTCCCCAGACCACTCGCGGTCAGCCCGCTCAGTTTGCGCCCCAGGCCAACTTCCCCATCCAAGTCTCTGGTGACCGTGCCGCCGCGCAGCAGATCCAGGCCGAGCTTGAGCGTCGTGCTCAGCAACTCCGCCAACAATTGGCTATCGAGCAACGATCCATCGAGCGTGGCCGACACCAGTTCATTGTCGGTGAGCGGGGCAACTCTCTCCATGACTTCCTCGAGGAGACCGGCTGCAGCATCGTCCTGCCCCCAAGCTCGGACGACAGCGAGACCGTTTACATCGTCGGCCCGCCCAACAAGATCGAGCAGGGTATCAACAAGCTCGAGGATCTTGCTGCTAGCATGACCATGGCTACCGCGGACGCTGCTCGTGAGCACAAGGGCCCCAACTCACAGGCACACGCACACAACCTGACGCGCTACCTGCGCCAACGAAAGGCCCTGGCCGATCTTGAGCGCATGCACGAGGCCAGCATTGTTGTACCTACTGACCGTGACGCACCAACTGGCTGGGAAATCTACGCTCGCGACGGAAAGAACAGCATGAAGGCCCGTGGCGACATCATGAGCCTCTTCCAGTCGCACCCACCTAGCCGCTTTGCGACCATGGACGTTGATCCTTTCTATCACCAGTTCTTGCGACAGCAAAACGCACCCAAGGTCCGACAGGATCACGGTGTTCACATTGTCTTCCCTGACGAGACTGAGCAATCACCAGAATTGATTCTCGTCTACGAAGGCCAGACCCCATACGATGAATACGCTATTCCTCGTGGCCGACCCTCCCCAGCTGAGATTAAGGCATACCAGCAAGGTCTGCAAGATGCTCAGCGCTTCATCCTTGGGTTGACCAAGAACCAACCGCAAATCGATACCCGCGGACTGGAATCTAACCCCAAGTTCCACCGCAAGATCGAGCAGTTTGTCAACGAACAGCAGCAGGGCCTCAACCCTGACCAGGTTCCCGTTCAGGCGCTGTTTGGCCAGCGACGACCGGAGCCTCACAGTCGCTCGAACAACAGCTTCGCCATTCGTGGACCATCAAATGCTGTTGACGAGCTCAACGCCAAGATTCTCGCTTTCATCGAGCAAGCTGAGAAGGACGAGCTTGAGCGCAACCACGTCACTACCTTCGACTACCCCCAGAAGTACGCGAGTCATCTCGTTGGAAAGGGCGGAGAGAACATTCAGCGTCTGCGCCAGAAGTACGATGTTGATGTTCAGATCAACGACGGCAAGGTCGAGCTGAAGGGACCTTCAGCCAAGGCCCAGCAATGCAAGAAGGACATTCTTGACATGGCAAAGAAGCTCGAAGATGAGGCTACCCACATCTTGAAGGTTGCGCCTCAGTTCCACCGTGACCTGATCGGTGCCGGTGGCAAGCAGGTCGAGCGTCTTCAGGACCGCTACGGTGTACGCATCAACTTTCCCAGACGCGCACAAAATGATGACGAGGCGGGAGACGCATCGTCACAGAAGAACGTCAAGTCAGGCCAGAACCAAGACGAAGTCATTGTTCGAGGACCCAGGAAGGGTGCAGATGAGGCCCGTGACGAGGTACTCAGTCTGCTCCAGTACATCAAGGACAACTCTTTCAGCGACACTGTTTCAGTCGCTCAGAGCAACATCCCTCGTCTGATTGGATCAGGTGGTCGCGAGATGGAGAACATCCGCCTCGAGACTGGCTGCCAGATTGACGTTCCTGGTGCACGCGATGGCGCTGATCCATCTGGTCGCGCAGAGATCAAGCTCAAGGGTACCAAGAAGGCGGTTGAGGCAGCCAAGAAGGTCCTACAAGAGCGCGCCCGCGAGTTTGACGATACCATTGTTGAGACTCTGGAGGTTGACAGGAAGCACCACAGGAACCTCATCGGTGGCAGCGGTGCCAACATCCGCTCCATCGTTACCTCGGCTGGTGGACCTGACAACTCTCGTGACTTGGCTCGCATGGTCCGCTTCCCTCGCGCAGAGTCTGACGAGTCGGCTATTCGCGTTGAAGGTCCCAAGAATGTTGTTGAGAAGATTGTTGCCGCTCTCAAGGCGCAAGTCTCCTCGCTAGAGAACCAAACGACTGAGACCATCGAGGTTTCTCCTGACAAGCACCGTCTGCTTATTGGTCGTGGTGGCGAGACGCGTCGCTCCCTGGAGTCGCAGCTCAACATCCAGCTCGATATCCCTAAGCAGACTACCACTGGTGCTGCCCGTAGTCAGGTGAAGATCACTGGTGAGCCTGCTGCCGTCGAGAAGGCCAAGGAGCACATCCTTGAGCTGGTTAAGGGTCAAGAAGGCGAGACCATCCAGGTCCCCCGCCACCTTCACCACACCATCTCAGACAACGGCCAGTTCTTCCGTCAACTCAGAAATCAGCACAAGGTTACCGTTGACCACGGCGGCGAACAGGTGCCCGCGAAGCCTGCTCAGGCCGAGGCCGGAAAGGCTAGGAAGGGTGCCAACGGCGCTCTGCCTTTGATCACTGACGACGCAAGCGCTGGTGCCGATTCACACTCATGGGAGATTGTCGACAACAACGCTCCGGAAGAGGGCGCCGACCTCACTGCCACCATCCCCTGGATCCTGCGTGGACCCACTGAGAGCCTTCCCAAGGCCCGCCAGAGGCTCGAGGATGCCATCAAGGCTGCTTCCAAGCCTTCCTCTACTGGCTACCTCATTCTGCCCGACCCACGAAGCTACAGGTAAGCTAAATCCTTTGGTATATACAGTAATCCAGCGATACTAACATCTCACAGGCTCGTCGTCGGGCCCGGTGGTGCCACAATCAATGACCTTCGTAAGAAGACCGGCACCAAGATTCAGGTTCCTCGCGACCAAGCCAAGGACGAGGCTATCGAGATCGTCGGTACCAAGGATGGCTGCGAAGAGGCTCGCCAGATGATCCTCGACATCGTATCCAAGGGCGGTAACGGTGGTGGCCGCAGGGAGCGCGCCTAGGGGGGTTTTTCAGATTCACGAATATATAGGGATGTGACGACTCTTACTGTTTATCAAAAGCTTGGAGCATATTTCGGGTTTGAATGATCTTGTGGGCGCACATGATGTTCGTTTCAGCATGGGAAGGAGCATTTATGACTTCGTCTTGGTCGAACCTAAAATTGGGATATTGCTATAGCTGTAGAAGAATTACAGAGATGAAAGCTAACATGTTTGATCTTTGAAATGATGTAATGTGTGTTCGAGAATTAGATCTTGGGACTTGACGAAAGACAACAATGTTTGCTTGATAGCACGAACGTCTGCAAGATTTATGCTGAAAGAGTTCACTGTAAAATGTTGATCATTGCGGAAAAGTCGCAATATGCAGTTCATGTAAACGTCACGATGTATAATTCAGACCAAAGTTGTCACAAATTGGTAGTATTCTGATCTTTCCGGATCAGATGTTACGCTACACTGCAACTATGTCAACTACATGGTATATAATCACGCAATCTTCCTCCAAGACCGGTCCTACCGGTAGAAACCAGAAGCATCATCTCCTCCCACGGGTGGCGCGCTCGGTGCTTGTCCTCCGGGGCGATATGCCATATAACCTTGGGCAGGTGGCGCGGGGCTAGAGGCAGCACCGGGTGGTGCTGGTGGTGCGTATCCAGGTTGTGATGGTGGGTAACCATAACCTTGTTGAGGCGGCTGTTGCGAGTATGGATCCGACGGAGGCTGTTGATCTTGTGGGATTTGTTGTGGAGGCGGGGAGGACAGTTGTTCGTACGGGTTCTGCTGCCCTTGTGGTGGTCCCTGCGGAGGTCCTTGCTGTGGTGGGTAACCGCCTTGTTCATAACCTTGAGGTGGCTGACTAGGAGCGTGGAAAGATTGACGGTTGTCTACAGGTGAGTCGTATTGGCTGGTCGCTAGCTCTTGAGGTGCGTAGCTTTGCGGCCGCCCTCCTACTGGTACTCTCCCTGGTGGTAGCGTATACGGATCCGATGGTGGTCCTGGCTTCGGAGTCTGCTGCGTCCGCTGTTCGCCTGGAGGAACCATGAAGAACGCAGGGCTTGAGCCTGGAGGTGGAACTTGCGAAGGAGGTCCATGTTGCTGGGGTGCGCCATAGCCGAAGCGATTCGGATCTTGCTGCGGTGTAGAGGATACAGGTGGGTATCCTTGGTAGTTCGAGGGAGGTGGTGCGTTATAGGCGCCATATCCAGGACGGCCACCGTATGCAGGTTGTTGGGGTTGGGACATGGATGCTTCCAGCATGGCTTCGTAGTCTCGGCGAGCCTTGATGAACTTCTCGTTCAACTGTGTAAAGTCATCTGCTGAAGTCAGCCGCTGATCATCATAACTCTGCTCATATTGGACTTACCCTTCTTCTGCGAGTACTTTCCAATAAGCTCAATCAGCTTCGGTCGGATAGCTAGCGTCGAATGGTAGAGCTCAGTAATCTCCTCGTTGTCTCGCGCATCGCCACCACCTGGCTGTGAGCTAGTGCTCAGGAGTGCCAGTAACTTCTCCACGTTCCTTATTTGTGCGAATACCTCAGCCTCATTCTGTGCTTCTCTCTCAAGCTCCTCGCGTGTCGGGTCCTGCAGCTTCTCCACGTAGTTGAGTGGGAAGATACCCGTCTGCCCACGTAGCGATCCCTTCCACCAATCCTTGTACACTGATTCGAGGACCGCGATGATGTCGCCCTTGCGAAACTGTAGTTCACCGGGCTCCGATGGCTGAAAGTCGAAGAGGGCTCGCACGCGTGAGACGGTTGCCGCAGTTGTGCCTGACGGTAGGGGTTGAGAGGGCTGTTCGGGCTGAGCGCTGGGAGCAGATCCGCCCTGCTGAGGGGTATTGGACTTGGCAGCCGTTGGCGCGGCACCTTTGGACTCTCGTATCGACATGGCAAGCGCCATTTGTAGCTCCTCTTCTTCCTTTTGGCGGTCGACGTCGGAGATCTGCGTCTTTTGTGGCTTGGAGGGCGCTCGGAGGTTGGGGTCTGGGACTTGTTAGCAACATGCGCAGTACCGATACCTCTCCAACGTACTTTGTGACTTGAGCTTCTGATAGGCGCCAGACATGATTCCCAGGTCGGGATCGCTAGCGAACATGTTGGTCCACTCGGCCATGCGCTCCAGTATCTTCGCCTTGACCTGCTGGTGTGTGTTCCGGTCATTGGCAAGTCTCAACAGCGCCTCTGTAAAGCTCCGCGACGCAAGCTCCTTGTGCATTTGAATTCCGCAGTTCTGGCTGAGAGCGTTGGCGAGCTCGAGGGTATATAGTTGTACGTTCGCGTTTCGGTGTGCTAACCGCCTAATCATGGCGGCGACGGCATCTTTGGCGCCCGTATCGGACGATCCGACTTTGTCGCATACATCCTGCGTAGTGAGTTAGCAACGTTTGCGTGTGTTGGAGTGGAAAGGCGCATGATCGTGGACCGGGCAATGGTTGCGACATGTGCCCAGGTCGCCGCCCAACACCTTGCGAATGCTGAACGTACCAGTATGTATTCCCAGTTCTCACTTGTGAGATTTTCATCTGTCGCTTTCACGACAACATCGTCGAAGATGTTTGATTGTGCGCGAAACATGACGTCTGCCTGCTTCCCAGCGTGTTGTGGCTTGATAGGTATGGGGAAGCTCTCCGGGGGTGCAGGTGCCTTAAAGTAGAGGGGAGAGCACGGAGTCGAAAACGTAAGAGTGGTAGCTGAGTCGGAAGTGAACTCAGCTTTGTACTAAGAGAATGCGGTTGGTTTGGGAGAGGGGCGTGTTATAGGTAAGAGTGAAAGTCTAGCAAGAGGCAACTCGGTGTCGTATATGCGCAGGCTGAGCTCTTGCGCCCGACTGGACTAGCGGGGCGGATGACGAAGTTCTCAGCCACACCTGGGCAACCCTTGAGAGCTTGGGGCACTACATCCACCAAGCAACATATGCCAACGCTCATCGCAATATTCTCTGATCAACGCTGAGCTATTCAATAGACAGAACAGGAGTATTTGCCTTTGGAAATAAACCAAATTCAGTAGATGATCATAGTTAGCATTGATATTGTGATGCAGCTTTTTTGTAAGGTGTAAGCAGCCTTTCAATTCAAACTTTTGTTCGAGCACTGGAAAGAGGAAGCATATTTGTATTTGACTTTTCTGTATGCCAGGAATGCCACCACCGGACAAGTTTGAAAATCCCCAAAATAGTATAGACACTAAAGATTGCACATAATATATAGTAGACAGTCGTGTAAGAGGTATCAGCGTCCTTCCGTAACCCAAGAAAACTGTCAGATCATGAGACGGGCATGTACGCCAACATCGACACTCGAGCCCTTTGGAAACAGCACGAAAGATATGCTCGCGGATGTGAGCTGTTGAACAAGATGGGACGCGCTTGCTAATTCGCTCGACAATGCTCGTTGTGTATAACAGTAGTATGAGGCTTCGACCTTTGCATACTGACTGCCGAGCTAGTGGTGCTGCCGCGACACGACCATGAGAGGCTTGTCGCTTGGAGAATCGCCACTGGGGTTGGATGTGCGCACTCGTAAACTGCACCATGCCATCACCTTATAATTCCATCGTCTTGCCATACCAATCAGCAAACGAATCCGTACTCGTAGTTGACGAATCGTGGCCGTTGGCTTGCGCATCGCCCGTACCTAAGTTCCGGTGTTAAGAGACTTTCATGACGAAATAAGAAAATCACAGACCACCCTTCTTCCGTCTCTCTTCTGCCCTTGCTTTCCTCGCCGATTGCACCAGTGGCGCTAATGTGCCTAGTGGTTCAGCGGTCTGGATAAAGGGATGCTGCCTCACGTTAGCGGCTATCATAAGTGGACTGCTGAAGCAAACTTACCACCAGAAGATCGTGAGCACTAGCTCGCTTGTCAGGATCAACCTTCAGCGAGAAGCCCAAGAAGTCCCGGAATACAGGCGACAAGGCATGCTCTTCCTTGATTGTCGGTGTTCCGTTGGTAGCGATCAGCCAGAGTGCACGCAACGGACTCTCGTTCAGGTATGGCGGCTCTCCCTCGATCATCTCAATGGACATGATACCCAATGACCAGATGTCAACCTTTCGGCCGTACTCCTTGCGAGTCACAACCTCGGGAGCCATCCAGTATGGGGTACCTACCATGGTTGTGCGCTTGTTGTGGCTCTCGTTGATTTGCGCGCAGAATCCGAAATCGGCTGTACGATGCGTTAGATTTGTCTCACGGTCATGATTCTGTATTCAACATACTTAGCTTGATGTTGCCCTCTTGGGAAAGCAAAATGTTGTCCGACTTGATGTCTCGGTGAATAACGCCCTTAGAGTGCAAGTGTTGCAAGCCGTGTAATGTCTGAAATAGTTAGTAAACTTCTTGGAGCGAGGCGTGCGGACTCACCTCTCTGCACACAGCAGCTATTTGCCCTTCCGACATAATGTTGAAAGTAACGACATCTGTCAAACTTCCACCCTCCATGTACTCCATAACTACCCAGAGATCGCCTCTTAGCAAAAAGCTGTCCATGAAGTTGACAATGTTCTTGTGCTTGCTGTCTTTCATGACAAGGATTTCGTTGATGATCAGATCCTTCTTGGGCTGCTGCTCAAGGTTCATCTGCTTGATGGCTACGCATTTGTTGGTACTATTTTCATAGGCCATGAAAACACCACCAGAAGCGCCCTGACCGATCTTGCTGAGGTTACGATATCTCTCCCTAGGATCGGCATTTGTGCAGATAGCATTGAGCTTGGCCACAATATCAGGTCCCTGGCTCTGCCGAGGCCTTTGACGTGGCCGGGGCGCTGGGCCAACACGAGCTTGTTGCGATGGTAGTGGAATGTTCTGGGGATCCGATTGCTGTGCGAAAACCTGTTGAGGCGTCGGTTGTGATTGCGCAGGGACGACGGGTGGTGCGTAGTTTGGTTGCGGGGCCCTTTGGCTAACACTCCTCCCGAGGGGAGCCTTTGGCTGTACTGTGGTTGCCATGGCCATAGCCTGTTGCTGTTGCTGCTGGTATTGCTGGGCGGGAGAGATTGGAGTAGAACTGGCAGGGGAATCGAAACGTGGCGGTGTTCCTCCTCCCGTGGTATTCGATCGGGTACGAGACGAACTGCCATTGGGGCTTTCCGAAGGAGATGGGTGGGCGTAAGCAGGCTGGGGGACGTCATGCTCCTGGCGAGGGGGCTGATGCTGCGTGACGATCGGACTCGGGGCTGCCGGGGCAGGTCTGGTAGGCATGGCGGCCGTAGATCCAGCAGCAGCAACCGGAGGCTTGGGTGCCGGTCGATTGGGGACCATAGCTGCGACATTGACTGGAGCTGGGTTAACAACGGGCGAGGTCATACTGCGAGGAATTGGAGGGGGCGCACGGGGGTTTTCGAAGCTAGAGAGGTCGTTCCGTGGGAATCGCGGGCTCTGCGGGGGACTGAGGGGGGGCTGCGCAGAGCCATAGTTTGCGTTCTGGGGGATGTTGGCCTGGTACGCATATCCCTGAGGCTGCGTAGGGCCCATCTTGTCCCAGATAGCATCGTCCTCGTTCTTCTCAGCGTTGTCCTTGTAGAAGTTGACCACATCCATGACAGCTTGGGGGTGCTGCTTCTGCTCTTCCTGGGAGATGCCATTCTGCTGTAGCATGCGCTGCCATTCCTTGGGGAGGCCCTAAAGACAATTAGTACTTGGACGCAGGCGCAAACATAGTCCACCTACCGTGTACTCGCCCGTGTGGTTGTCAATGCTAACGTGGGTGACGTGCATGGGGTTGGTGGGCGTCGAGATGGTCGGGCGGCGCGGCGAGCCCAGCATGCTGCTCATGAAGTTGGAGAAGGTGCCCTTCTTCTTTGCGCCGCCCGAGAGGCGCTTCTTGGCCGCATCGCCGCTGCCGTCGCTGTAGCGGTTCGTCTTGTTGGACTGCGTCGTTGGCGGGGTCGTGGTCGTGTCCATCTTGTTGTTGAAGGAGCGGCTCTGGCGTAGATATCGGTTGTTCGAGGGCTGGTCGGTGTACGAGTGCTGCGGGCCAGCGGGCCTACGTGGACCGCTGCTGTTGGGTGAGGCGCTCGAGGATGCGTTCAGAGCTTCTTGCACTGCATTCAGACTAAACGGGCTGCCGACGGAGGCGGGAGGAAGGTGGGCAACCTGCGACTGGGGATAGTCTACATATGGGTGGTGCGGAGTGGGCTTGAGCGAAGGGCTGCGGCGGATTGCAGTCGAGCCTCCAGGCGAGAGGGAGGATGCACTCGTGCCGCCAAGATTCGGGTTGAAGTAACTGGCTGCGCTTTACGTGAAGATGCGAAGTCAGCGTGGTTCTGACCTCAGATACAGCCTCGACTTACCTGGGCGCACGCTTAAGTGTCGATGATTTATTCAAATAGGCTATTGGAGGCGCGTTGCGCTCTCGTTTCGTCAACCTCTTAGACGACGACGACTCCATACTGCTGCCCTCACAGCTCGGGGGCTGGTGTCCAATGGTTTGAAGCGAACGTCACACCTCAAGCAGGCTGCAAGTACACCTGAACCAGGAAATACACCTAGCCGGGCGCGTCTAGCCAGAACGGGAGGGTGAGAGAATGGCGCTGGATGCAATGGTTGGAGACGTGGAAAGAGAATTAACGGTAGAAACAGATACAGAAGTTCGAAGCACAGATAGCAGACATTGGCCGTAAGAACGTTCCGCCATGCTCGTCGCAGGGCTAACTGGGGGGGACTTGTCCAATTTCCACCCCAAGATCCGTTTCAAAAAGACGTCCTTGCGCCGCCGACGTCTACAGGCCGCCGACTCATGCACCGCCCGCGTTTGACGTCTACCAGTCCTAAATGGCGTCGCGATATGCAGTAGCTCTAACGTCTCTCACTCCATGTTGCGTGCTACAACGATACAATGGAAGCCGCCGAATTTGGCCCTTGGTCTACCACGCCCAGTCCAACAGTACTGCCACACACTGCGACACGCTGTTCTGACTAACCTCACCAGTCTACGGAATCATCCGCGCTTTGCGCATCTATACTTGTATCTGCCATACTATCGCTCCTTCCTGGTCGACATGTTCGTATCTTCCTTGGTCGCTGACACCTTGACCCGCGGCTCTCCCCCCACTTCCTCCATGCCCGCCGACAGATCGCCTTGCGTTGACCGCGCAACCGTCCCCTTTGCCTTCGGCGCCGTGGAAACATCAATGCAGGGTAAAAGTGTTGCATATCGATGGCCGATTCCATGTTAATCCTGAGCCCTAGAGGAAACCACTAGTCGCCGGTCAGCCTCCTCCAGGCCAAATCGTATGCCCCACTTGGCGCTTATCACCAGTCCTTCGCAACATCGCTTGCCGCAGAGCACAGCGTCACGATAGACTCAACCTTTGCCTTCATGAAACACGCCATGCACGTCTGCTCTCACGCATGCAGCTTGCCGTTGCACAAAAGCGAAGATACAGCCCAAAGCACCCAAGACAGCAGCAGGTCATGCGTCCATAAACGGACAATCGCAACAACATGGAGTGTAGAAGTCAGGAGGCACCGCATCACTCAACAACTGCCAGCAAACTCGCTTAAAAGCTACAAAACCAACGTTGCACGAACAACTCATACAAGTCCCTAAGAGTCTACGAGTAATGGCCATGCAAAGCACAAGCCGCACAAAACAAGCATACCCCTACGGCCGCGGTAGACGGTCCATCTCCCGTCTGGCGGCATCCTACCCGCGCACCATCAACGTTCTTTTCTGACCACCGTCTTGGGTATCTGATCCGCCCCCTCTTGAGGAATCCTCCGCAAGGCTGGCAGGTGGAAATTGGATAATTTAACACAACGTCGATCCTGTCAACTTTTCTCTAGGGTCTGGACCAGTCTGAGTGGGAAACATGAGACAGCCGACTCGGGAACTATGACGATCATTGTTAAACTTGCACTTGACACTCTTCAGTCCTCCCATTTTTGCTTCTTCGACGTCATAGCTCCAGCGTCCGGATCCCGGCACGCTTCCATACTTTTGTATTTTTGGTCTTCCTAATCTGGTGGAGACGACTAGAGACCACACGATTGTGTAGCTGAAGCAACGCGATGCGACGATGCGCATGCTCTGGGTGAGTTGCTGCGATGTTGTAGACATTGACCATTTAGAGTGCAAGCAACCTCAAGGTCAAGCTTGACGTCCCGCGTTTGAATTGCTTTTTTTTTGCAAGGGGTGCTCAGCTTAAGCATGTCTCTCAAAAAAAGATTTGGGCGTTTTCAGGTATAACGAGGTTACGAAGTAAATGCAGTGGTGCTTGCCAATCTATCAAATCTTGGAAACGCGTCTATATCAGCTTATTGCAATAACATATTGTAAGATGAAAGCCTACTATCAGCCATAAAGTGCAACACGTGTACACGTTCACCTGAAATGATGCCTACAAGAACTGAAATACATACTCGACACCCTCTCCTTTGTCCCGCCTACGATGCCCAAGTCACATGGAAACAATGCATTCCAACACACCTTCTTCCGCTTACCGATCAACAAAATGACCATCCTCTAGAAACCTCTGACACATAAAAATATCGCTATGGCACCGCGATTGGATTAGCTACATCAAGAACAAGAAGATTATAGGCTCGGGAATATATGTATTTCTTATATAAGCTACCCATTCTGGTAGCTGCCCTCTATCTGCGATCTTCTGAAACTGATACGTTGGCTCTCCACGTTTTGTCAGTCTTGCATTCGCTCCCCATCAAAGTTCGCTGCTCTTTTGCCATTCTTGGAACAAAGAGTTTGGTAGCGGTGCCGCCAATATGCTCGTCTTCACCAAAGCATTAGACAAGCACGAGAGCAAGGACTTCCTCGTCGCCCTTCACGCCAACAACAACGCAGAAGACGACCTGGAGAGCAAAGGAAACTTAAGTGTTGTTGCCTACAATGGAAGTTCGAGATAACACATGGAACGATTGGAGTTCACGTAGTAGGCAGCGTAGTTGATCAAGTTCGAGATTCCCACCGTTCTCGTGGTCGAAGTAAAGGTTGCATCTTTTCCAAGATCAGAACACAGCCTGATTGATTGATTGATGGATCGACATCCAAAGGTGCGTTGTATGCAAAAGCATACCTATCACATAGCCCGTCGTACACTACGTGTCTATGTAGCTGGTGCTCATACACGAATCAATCAAGTCTTTTCCCGCCTATCTTTCTTGTTCTCGTGCTCGAAGATCTGGCTAATTTCTTGTCATTAGAAAGGAGTGTCAGAATCTCCGGGATGTCAATAACTACCGTGTCTGATTTCTTTTGGATGTTTGGTGCTTGGCTTGCGAGTGCCTCTTCTCATATATGATTGGCAAAGGAGAACTCACTGCCTCTTCTCTTCGCTTTTGAATGATGTACCTGCACCGTGTCATCAGCACCTTACCTAGCAGGCTGCGACCTGGCCAGTTACAAGAACCCCATGTTATAGATTCCGAATTAATACCCTAGTACATATCTGTCGATAGACATGCAATTGTGCGACTTTCAGTTACTAGAAGAGATATTAAAGAGCTTTTGCATCTTTTAGCTTCTCGAACTTCAGGCGCATTCCTTTGCTCATAGCGGCCCATTCATCTAGAACATGTCAAATCCTGGGTTTCGATGCGCAGGGTATGTTTACTATTGCTCTCTTCCCAAGCGGCCGTGTACGGGCGTGAACCATGAATTTCAATCTTGTCACCCAATCTTGTAAGCTCATTCGGATCTTCCTCTGCTATGATCGCATCGTGAGATTCGAAATTGTTGTAAAGCATGGCTTTTGCGGCTTGCATGAACTGCTCAGTGAAGTTGTAGTTATGGTACTGGTCGATGAATTTGTGAATTAATTTATTGCTCAGAAATGCGTTCATCCTGCTGTTGAAGTATACCGGTTCTTAGTTGACAGACCTCGACGAATTCTGGTGTGGAGGTCTAATACATGCAGTGACGACGTGATCGTCCGTAAGTATCTTCGTCGCGTCCCCTCGTTCTCTTCGTCGTCATCATGCCAAGGGTTTGAATTCGTTCCTGCGCATCCATTAGCCTCTTACAAGACCGATTCTTGCAGCCAGCGCCCAACAAGGCCTATTACCACTTATATCCACTCACTATTCGTTACAATCTAACCGACCAGTTGGTGTCCGTGCTTTTTGACAAGTCTTCCTCGAACTTCCATCAAGGCCTTGCCTAGTAAGCTCTTTCCGGACCATGTACAAAAAATGATCTTCGGCATATCATCTCGAACAATCACATCAACACGCAGAAGGTCCAACGATGTCTCGTGTTTTTGAACGCTTTCATTAGCCTCGTATCTATCCTACTACTACGCTCCACCTTCTGCGTCATATTCCGTCCTTGCAACAGAAGCGCTCTTTGCCGCAGACGTATGCTATAAGAATAAAACATGTCTGCACCATCGCCGTATGCCATCTAAACATCGGAGACCCTGGCTCTATGTTGCACCTAATGAAATGACACACGCTTCCAAACCCCTTCAATGCTTGCAGGCCAATACCTAACTATGCCGCCAGACCGTGAAAAAGCAGTAAAAATATATGTATAGGACGAAAAGGTATGCGCGGACCGACGAGACCTGGGACACCGTCACACAGGGTCGTGGAGGCGCTCAGAGAAAGGAAGACTGTGACACCGTTCCGCGTCGGGCGCATCGCCAGGCAACGGCAATGGGTGGCAGGTGTCGCATGTTGCGGGTGGACCGACATGCGCTGGAGCGATGGACGGGCAGCAGTAGGATGTTAACACACATGATCAAATACATGTCTTACAAGTGTCTCAAGCTGGGGGTTCGGAGGCGTCTTCAGGTGGTGGTTCGGTCTTTCCCTCTTCCTGATTCTGCAAAAGTCGTTCTTGTTCATCAGGGATATCGCCTCCTTCATTTTCTTCCCCAGCCATTGGGTCTTCCGATCGCATGATCGCTTCATCCACCTCTTCTGAAGAGTTGGGCATGGGCGCTTCGCCCGATGGTTTGGTGTCGGCTTCGTCAGCGCTGTGCTTTCCGCTATGGAACCAACCACCCTTCTCCCACTCTCCAGGTTGGTATAGACAGTCGTATCGAATGTCGGTGTCAACGATAGCAGCCATGAGTTTGTTGAGTCGGTCGAAAGAGATTGGCTTCAAGATCCATGCATCGAACCCAGCGTCGATATATTGTTGACGATCGCGCTCGATCAATGAAGCGGAGACGGCAATGATAGGGACGCGTCCACAGAGGGCAGCTCGAGCAGAGTATATGTCGTGGTGCAGCTTCTCAAATGATCTTATCATCTTGGTTGAGGTGAGTCCGTCGACAATTGGCATCTTCACAGATATTAGCATAAACAACATAGTCTGGAACACACTGTACTAACTTGCATATCCATCAAGACAACATCGATGTCTTTTGAATTATCGCAGTACGCCGACGAACACTCTTCGCCATTGACGGTAAGGTGAACCTTGTGCCCAAGCTTTTCCAATCGCTTTTTCACGATTCGACTGTTCACCGGGTCGTCTTCAGCAACAAGTACGCGCATGTGATCCACAGTCAGCTTCTCCGGTTCAGCAGAAGGCTCGATAGGCGTATCGCCCTGTACTTCTCCAAGTACGCTTCCAGGTTTTGGCCGAGGATCTATCGGGCTATCGCCGCCTGGATCAGGTATCTTCAATGCCGTGATAGGAGCACCGGAACCGCCAACGCTTTCCTCGCCAGGATGTTCAGAATTCATGCTTCTCTTGTGTGGAGGAACAACAGACTGACTGCTGATGTGTTCGAGACTCCTAGACCTCATGCGTGGAGCGGCAGGCTCAAGGCTGTTGCGTTTCGTCAAAGTAGGTCTCAGTGAACGTGCTCCAGGACTGGCATCGCCTCTGCCAATCATGTGCGGCTCTTGTATAGCGTCAATAAGTCTGTCCACGTCACTTCTCTGGCTTGAGCCGCTCTTGAAGCTGCGTAGACTAGTTTTACTTGTCAAACTCTCCGCACTCGACCTTCGTATCACCACACCGTTCGAAGTGTCTTTCGACTCACTATCGGAAGTGTGGCGTGAAAGGCTCGGTGCAATCAGAGTTCGCTCACCATCCTCAGGGCCAGGTAGGATGCTCGAGAGTACACCGTCAGGTTGAGGCGTGATGCTGCCAGCTGGCGAAGCCTCTGCTGTCGATACAGCTTCGACCTCGGCATCTGGAAGGTCGAACGGAAACTGTATGACGAATCTTGTGCCTTTACCTTCTTCTGATCGCAATCTTAATTGACCGTTCATGTTTCTGATGATGCGCCCAACGACTGCCAAACCAAGACCTAATGTTGACTTCTCGCCTTGTTCTGCGATCTGCTTCTTGTCCGGCACAAGAGCATCTTCTAGCATGGAAGTGGGCTCGGACTGGACTTGTTCCAGGTCATAGAACAGTTGATCGAGCTTCTTCTGGCTCATGCCAACACCTGTATCTGATACTGCAATCTCCACCTCCACGTGATCTTTGCTCGGTTTTGCTGCAAGATACACCTCTACTTTGACGCTTCCTTGAGTGGTGTTCTGAATCGCATTCGCAGTGATATTTGATATTGCTTGGCGGATTCGGCGTTGATCTCCGATACACAGAGTAGGCAGGCCCGGGTATTCGATAACTTCGTAAGCAATGTTCTTCCGTTTGGCATCATTTTGGAACATATCTGTAGCCTCTTTGATTGTTTCCCTGAAATCGAACGACTCCCCCTTAATGAGTGGTCCGCCCTCCTCCGTCTTGGTTAAGTCGAGCAAATCGTTGATTACGTAGATAAGAGATTTGGATGCCGAGTGCGATCTCGAAAGGTTCTCTCGCGTTTCCGTATCCAAAGCGCCCTCTAATGCTATCTCAAGGTAGTTGATGATTGCATTGAGCGGTGTACGTACTTCATGTGCCGAGTTCGCCAGCAACAATCGGGTCAGTTGACTGCTCTGAAGGGCGGCTTCTTTCTGTCTCCAGACTTCTATGAACTTTCCGTAGACCAAGCAAAGTACTGAGGCGGTCTCGATCTCTTCTTCTGTCCATTCGCGGCATTTTCCAACAACAGTCTCGGACCATGTCTTGAAACTCTTCCGGGGCTCTAGGTAGCCCTCGGTACCTTCTTTTATGAACTTCTCATATGGATTACCAGCCCATTTCACCTCCTTCAGTTGACCCTTCCTGAAGAAGACAATGAAGTCCTCGCCATCTACCGACAAAGGAACGATGAGCATGCCCGCTATGATATGGAACCCAGGGGGATATCGCAGATCGGGGAAGTCCGAGACAATATCTATGGAAGTCATGACCGACTGAATTTTCCTCATCCTGAGATATTCCAACATGGCTAAAGCTTCTTGTGAGTTTTCCAGGACGCCAAGAATCTTCGTCTCGTCTCGGATGGACAATAAACCAAAATCAGCGTCGAACAGTTTCAGGAGATCATCAGAAGAGGCGATGATGTATCCGGAAGGGTTGTGTTGCGTCGGTACGGTGTTGATGAGCTTCCTAGCCTGCAGTCTAGAAGCATACGATAATCTTTCAATGTTTCGAGACGCTGCATCGCCGACCATGCGACACATCTTGCGTATAGGAAATGACACTCGCATACCGCGTGGCCCATATGAGTGACAGGCGATAAGACCCCACAGCTCACTGAAGGCGTTGATGGAGATGGACATTGAGGATCTTACAGCCATGTTCGCTAGGTACTTGAGATGAATAGGAGACATGGCGCGAAGATACGAGTGGGTGAGATCGAGAGGGCTCTCTAAGTCTTCGGCGGTGCGACATACAAGCCTTGCGGTTGTTAGGTCGCGATCGTAGAGCATACGTACCTTGTTGAGCTTGTATAGCTCTCGAGCCTGCTTTGGAATATCAGAGGCAGGGAAATTTAAGCCTTTGTAGAGATCTTTGGTCGCGCGAGGGTCAACAAGTTCGGTGACGACACGGCCGTTGAACGTTTGGTCGAATTGATATATCATGACGCGGTGGAAGCCAGTCAACTCCTTGACCACACCGACAAGAACCTTTAAGAACTTTTCCAATGATGGCGCTGCGGCCAGTTGCTCTTGAACCTGAGACATTATGTTGAAAACCTCCATGGCGGCAGCCTCGCCCTTTCGTTTCCGCGCACTGCGTAGGACCCGCAGGGGTTTACTCTTGATTTCTGTACTTTCAAGCAGTTCCTCGGCCGTAGGCTGGCTGGACAAAGTATCTTCCGGCAGCTCTGGCGTGAGGTCGTTAGGTGGAACCAGGGGATACAATGGATCCTCTTCAAGCTCGAACTCGCAGATGACAAGCCCAGGGTTGGACTCGTTCATGTGGATTGCACACCATAACTTGCGCGTTCTATTATAGCCAGCTACTTTGATCGACATGGTAAAGACTTCGGGCCCGTTGGACGTAACGTCGGAGTCTTCGTCTTTGATGAAGTCGATGTGGTCCAAAAGGTTGTCGGCTTGCTCTTCGGAGAGAATGTCTGTGAAGCTCTCTAATGCGAAAAGTTCCTTTGGGGTACGCCCAAGAATGCGCTTAGAGTTCTCACTTACGACGCGCACTAGCAGACTCCCTTCAGGATCATCCTGCAGTGCCAGCAGCAGGCCGAAGCCTTGCACGGCACCCGGAAGATGGATGGGCTCATCCTCGCAGCGCTGCAGGGTATCGCCCTCACGACCTGTTATGACCATGTGGCCCCCTTCGGTCGTGACGTGCTTGAACCGGTGTGTTACCAGACCGCCCATATCCAGGCTGCTTATACCGCTCCTAGCGGAAGCGCCTCCAATCGACGGTGCACGCTCGGCCTTGGAACCTGGCGATTGACTGCCATTCTGTGCGCTTCCACCTGACTTTGTTGATGACAGGTCGTTGAACAGTTGTGGGGGCAGGACGGGGGCGGCCATCCGCGAGCTGTCACCTCTTTGGCTTGATTTGAGAGACGAACGCTGGGTGTCGGAACCCGCATCAGGCTTGTTCCCTCCGTGGCGCAAACTCCAATTGCGTTGTGAGGCATGTGATGACTGTGAGGTGGTGGAGCCCTGCGATGCCCTACGCGAGTCGCTCGTGAAGCGCGAGTCGTTGGTCCTTGAATATGGGTGGAAGTAGTCACCCTGTGAATGACCGCCCTTGGGGGTGGGGGTAGGGTCGACGCTGATGGCGCTGCGTATAGGAAAGACTCGGTCGGTCGCAGAGGGGCTCAAGGCGCTTGAAGCTGCCTCGTTGCTAAGAGCCGCATGTGCAGCATTAGACGGTGGCAAAGAAGCGAAGTCGGTCGTCTTTGTGCCGGCATCGGGGGTGCATGGCTCCTCCGGCACAGGCGACACGGTGGAGAAGTTGAAGCGACCATCGTCTTGTACAGAAGGGCCAGAGTTGGGGGTCTGCTTGGGTGATTGAGACATGGAGCTCGGAGTCGTCGAAACGCGTGAACGCCGCTGGCAGAACTAGAAGGCTCCAGATGGCCTGGCTACGGTCGCTAGGAATAAAGGCACCCACACACGGTCGGCTTGTGCCTTCAGGCGTCCATGGGAGGGTAGCGGTCGCTATCGTGAGGTGTAGATTTATTGGAGGCTTCGCTCATCGGCACGCAAAGTGACTTGGCGTTATGCAGGGACCGGGAAACAGGTGGCGATAGCGTGGACAGTCCCTAATAGGAGTCTCGTTCTTTTTGTCAGAGGTGGGTGTTGGGCGGGCCTAGCAGCCTCATGAAGTTGGCAGAAGAGGTGCTGCTGTGGGAGATCTCCAGCAGGGCTGGCGTGAGAGGGGCGAATTCTAGATCGTCGAGTAGCAGTAAGTGCGAGGCTCTAAAACGGGGGAAAGCGACAGAAGAAGAGAAGACGACCGACGGCAATCAGGCTTTCTCCTAAGCTGCACTGGTACACTGGTGCAGACAAAACGGCAAGCCAGGCAGCGCGTCACCGTCTAGTTGATGAGATGGATGACTGCCATCAAGGGCCCGACAGACACTTGAATGGCTTGATGCGCCTTCAAATGTCGATCATGGAGGATCTGAGCGTAGTCGCTCACACAGTCTGCGATCGTCGATTTAGGCCGCGACGGGCATAGCGGATGTTGCCCCTAACATGGTCTTCTCGATAAATTCCATCGCCTGCGACCCACTTCCATCTCGCGGCGCGGCGGGAATTAACACGAAAGACGAGGTTACGTCATCGGTGAGATGCGCCCAGCGTGTGGCTGCTGAACGCCGAACCAAGAAGTGCGTCTCAGCAGACGCGGGAGAGATGATCATCTGCTTGTTTATTGTTTGACGACCGACGAACGTGAACAATAAACCTCTTCACCGTCTCACCTCCCACACACAGCAGCTCCCTCGACACCTCGACACCATCGACTCCCTCACACCAGCCGTGACATGTTTGACACTTGCTCGTGACGAAAGTACGGTACGCCTGTCCTCGCCGTTCCGCGGAACCCAATCGCCAGTCCTTCCCCACGATACCCGATGTTCGGTGTCCGCTCACGTGATAGATGTGCACGGCACGTAGTCTTCGGCGCTAATCTTTGCTGTTGGAAAAGTGTTTGACCAGAAAATTGCTGCCAAGTCTCTGACGAGTAGATGCGACAGCGATGCATCAACCATGGAATTAATTGATGTTTGACGCGTACATGCGACTCCGTCGGCCCTTTTTACCTACTGGCCTAAATACCGTGCCAGGTGCTCGCGTCTCCATGCCTCCGCCCTCCCAGTGTACCTGACTTGTGCAGGGATGCCTAGCAGCAACATCAGATAAGATAAGCCGCGAAGGAAGATGGACACAGTGGGGCGACGGCCAATGGCGGTCTAACACCTCGACGTGAACAGCCCTACAGCGACTCCAACACCGCACTTGACCTCCTCATCAATGTCCCCGCAAACACCCGCGCGCACGCTAAACGTCCTCGTCGCCCTAACCGACCCCTCTGCCTTCCGCTTTGGCTGCTCCATCGTCGCGCGCCTGCATCGCCTCCAGCATGTCTCGTTGAAGATCATCGCATGCAAGGACTTCCCGTCCACGACCCATACGACTGTCCCGCCCCAGCTCGAGCCCGTCTGGCACACGTATGACCCTGAAAAGGACACGACGCCTGAGTGGCAACATGCCGACTACCAAGAGACCAACGTCGCAGAGTACTGCTCATGGGCCGACTTGCTGGTGCTGGCACCGCTAGATGCCGAGAACCTCGCCCGCATGCTTCACGGTTTCACAACGAACCTGCATTTGAAGATTCTACGCAGCTGGAATGTGTCGAAGAAAATAATGCTTATACCGGGAATGTCCACGCTGATGTGGGAGAACCCCATGTCGAGGAAGCAGATCAGCAAGATCCGCCGGAAGTGGAATTGGATTCGCGTCCTTCCTCCGTTCCTATGGTCCTTTGACCATTCAGGGCGAAAGTACCACCCATGGGTAGAAGGACACAAGGCGTTCAATGAATCTATACAAACCCAGATCGATTTGATGGCAGTCGGTGATCGCACCATCGCACTGCCTACTGCCCACCTCCCCACACTGACACCTACGAGAAGCAAGGGACCCCGTCTCCCACCAGAGCTCTGGTCTATTATCCTGGAATTCACCAAGGACTGGGAACTAGCGACTACCTTGAATGTCCATACAAACCTGCCCGTGCCGAAAGAGTGGCGACAGGCTACAAGTGAAGAAGGGCCCAAGACACAAATGCAGAAGATAGAATGGGCGCTTCTCACATATCCGTATTCTGAAATTAAGGCTCTGTTCGACTCTGAGCGTCCCACGCGCATCTCCCGCATGTGCATCGAACTTATTATGCGCTTTGCCATGGTACCCGTTCTCATACATCTAGAGAAATTCCACAAGGATCTCTTCTGGAGTACGTTTGGACACACATTCCTTCCTCATAAAGCCTCAGTGTTTGGAAAGACGGAGATCCTTGAATATTGGAGAACATCCCCTACCTTCCTCACTAAAGAGTATTCTGCGGAAGCCATTGACAATGCAAGTCGCGCCAACTCTGTCCAAGCTCTCGACTGGTGGTATAATTCTGGCCTATCACTCAAATACACGGAAGCTGCACTTGAACAAGCTAGCTCTCAGGGTCACATTCACGTTCTCAAATGGTGGAAGGAGCACAGCCGTCATAGGACTGCCCCTTCAGTCCCTTCCTCGCCAGTCGATGAACAGGCTCCTAATAAACCTCATCGAGACGACCTGCCTCTCAAGGTTGGCAAGTCGATAACTTACGCAACACAATCAGGATGCCTGCCCGCAATCCACTTCTGGGTAGAATCTGGCATTCCCTTCTCGCACGAAGACACGATAGCCAAGGTTGCTTCAACTCATGGTCACACACATATTCTAGATTACTGGCGCAAACTCCGCGGCGAAAAGATTCTCTTCGACAACCAAGTTCTCGTCGGACCAACCAAGATGGGCCATGCCGATGTACTTGAGTGGTGGAAGCGCAGCGGTTTGAAAGTGGAATACAAAACATGCGACATTGAAGAGGCATTAGAGGACGGTGTAGAAGGGGCACGGGGAGATGCTGTTAGGAGGTGGTGGGCATTGAACGGGTTAAATCTTGGGGTTGGTACGAGCGAGTGGATGAGGGTGAAGGTCCTGGGTTCGTGATGGCAGTTTACCATGGTGAGATCAGGTGCAAACGGTCATGAGCATCTTATCATTTTAGCATAGCAAGCGATTTCAATGACATGATTTGACTACTTTGACTAGCAGCGGAATTGGATACTCAAAGAGTGAAAGGACTGCCCCGCGATAATCCTGCAGCCCCACCATCAACACGAGACAGGGTCTTCTTACCCGTTCTGGCGGAGCTCGGGAACGTCGGTGAGTGAGGCGCCAGACAGCCAATCGGTGAGTCGCAATTTGACTGCGAGCACAACCCTCTCCTACGCCTAATACGCCTAAACTGAGAGCTAGAGCTAATCCCGCTACGACCACAACTTCTTATCCGCCGTTTCTTTCTGACCTGACACCTCACCTCCAAAGCCCCACGACTCTCGCGCTTTCCTTTCAACGTCCTATACTCGCCTCGGCCCACGCAGCAATACGCTCGTCTCGAATCTGCTACTTTGGAACACGTTTCGCATTTCCTACACAATTCCACAATGGCCGACAAGGAATTCACCTACTCCGACGTCTCGGAGCACAACACCAAGAAGGACCTGTACATTGTTGTTCACGACAAGGTCTACAATGCATCAAGCTTCGTAGATGAGCACCCGTACGTTGCTGCCTCGCACGCCGCGCAATGCACCTCGGCATTCGCACTCCCGTTATCGCAAAAAAGCCCCGCTCCTGGCTTTACCACGCGAATGATACAAGAGCAAGCGCTAACATGTCTACAGAGGTGGTGAGGAAGTTCTGCTCGATGTCGGAGGCCAGGACTCAACAGAGGCATTCGAGGATGTCGGTCACTCAGATGAAGCCCGCGAGATCCTCGACGGTCTGCTCGTCGGAAACCTGAAGCGCCAGGTACGAAACCCCCATACTTCTCCATACTCTCCCAATCCCTTCTCTAGACACACAGCTCCATTCAGGACGTCTTTCTTGTACCGTGGACCTCCGCAGGATGTCGGCCGAGGGAAATGGAAGTACCTCGGAACAATTCCGCAGTCTGCGGACAAGAAACGCACCGTTCGTTACGTACTACTCGAAGACCAGTTTTGCTGATGAGTGATACAGGAGGGTGACCCAAAGCCCAAGAGCTACGCACAGCCCGGCTCAACCGCTACCACCACCGACGGTGCCTCGACTGGTGTCGGCCTTTACGCCATCATCCTCCTCGGTGGTGCTCTTGCATTCGCTGCCTACACCATGATGAACAAGCAGTCTGCTGAGTAAGAATGCTCACCAGAAAAAAGAATAAAACACAAGAGATACCATCGACTTGAAGTTCGATCTTGAGTTGAAGAACGAGAAATCCCGCCTGGACAAGACAACGGGATCGGCATATATAGAGGCGATGTTATGTGAACTTGACACATAACGGGGTACATTGACATGGCGTAGGCTTTGTTTGGGCGTTAATCACGCCGCGAACAAGCAATTGGAATAGATCGATTTAACTCTTTCAATATGAGTTTGTCTGATTTTCTGAAAATACTTCGATCTTCGTCTGGTCAGGGCTTGGAACAATGACAGCTTCCCTAGGCTATCTAACAACTCATGCACAAGGTCATTCGCTTCAGAAATTTTTATCATCTCTTCCATTACCAATGGGGTTGTTTCACGGAGTAGAAGTCCATTCTTTGTTGGCTGTACATCTAACCTACACGATATCGTTCAAGCCAACAAATAATCGACAATTCTGATATCAGTCATAGAACAAGACGAACTTGATACATGAAGTACATTCGGCCGCCAAGGAGTCCGAGTCCAGGTCAAGCGCACTCTAGTTTGTGATCGTGTCCGACGTGATTAGTGAAATGTGGACTTGTTCCATCTTGGCATGTGCTAGGTATTACACTATTGTATGTACACCACGATGACTTCGTGCATCTGTATGACAGGAGTAGTATCATTACGAAATGAATACTAAAGAAATAAATATACTGGTATTCAATTAAGTCGGATCCATTTTCCAGACATGGCTCGGTTTTATAACTGTGAGGTAGCGCTCACTACAGGTCGGCTTCATATACTCAATTTTTGTCCTCCTAGTTGAAAGCATCTATGAATGCAACGTTCCAATAACGTTTATGGCTCAGCTGGTGCATAAAAAAATTCCCTATCTGCCATCACATAATGAATGGAACATAGTCGTGATTTGATAAGGGTATCATTCATCTCTAACAAACTCATTTCCATCTTACCCACAAGCATCGCAAAGACTCTACATATTCCTGAAGACATTGTTGCTAGCATTCCTCCTGTCACCCTGTTTCCTCCGGTCATGCCTCTGGCCCTCCTGTTCCGGTTTTTTCTTCTGCTTCCTCTCCGGCGCAAACGTAATCTCCCTCTCGCCGACCACCGTCGTCGTATTCGCAGACGACGCAGGTTTCCTGTCCTTGAGTTTGGAGACACGCGATCCGAACGTCTTGTCCTTGGAAGTCGGTCCGGCTTTCCGTTGGTTCGACGATGAGACCACCATTTCGGGGCCAGGGCGTTGGGATCGGTGACCGGCTTTGCGGTAGTTGCCGGAAGAGATGCGCGACGTGTCTTCCTTTTGCTGTGACTTCTTGGTGGGACGTACTTTGTCGGCTTCGGAGTCGGAGGAGTCTTCGTCTGACGAGCCCTTTCTCGATTCCAGATCCTCTTGTTCGACCGCAGTAAGACCTTTGGGTATCTTGGTGCTGGGGTTGAGCTGCTGAAATTCGCGGGTTTGCTCGTCGATCTCGAACTCGGGATCTTCGAACATTTTGGCGAAACGCGGGTCGTTGAGAACACCATCTGCTTTGACGGGTTCTTCGACAGCAGGTGCGGCGGAAGGCTCCAGCATGTCGTCGTCGCCGCCCTTTTTGAGAACGCGCTTGGCTCTCCTTCGCTCCTGCTCTTCTTGTTTTTCCAACATCCTCTCTGCGAGCTTTCTGTTGACCTTGACTGCCACCTTCTTGTTGCCGCGAATCCTGCTTTCTCGCTCTTTGCTGATTTTTTCGGCGATGCTCTTGGCGCGCTGCTCTTGCCACAGGTCTGGGTTCGAGATGAGTCGTGCTTCTTCGTACAATTTTTGGGCGACAAAGAAACCATGCATGTATGGTCGCAGGAGACTTGTAGTTCCAACAAGGTGATCCAGTGATAGCTGCTTGAGCTGCTCGAGCGTCAAGAACTTGAAGTTGTCGTAAACGTCTCCGGACGCGCCCTTGCCAAAAGCGTTGGGGTCGTTGGGGTCTTCGGCCATTTCTTCTACGATGTTGTCGAGGAAGTGACACCATCTTGGCGCTGGGCCGAGCTGTGGTATGAAGAAGGAATGCTGTTGCCTGCCCTCATTCGCCGTCAAAAGCATACCAGTCTTTGGTACCCATTCAACATGGTTCAGGTCTACCGAAGGCTCAACAGAGGTCCATGGCGTGCCGTCCTTTGAATCCCAGATCTTGATTACCCTCTTATCTGCGGTCAAGATTTTAGGTTCGTCAGTCTGCGCGCCCTCGAGGTAGATAATGTTCTTGATCGGATAACCGTATCCTTGGTCTTTCCTTAGTAGTGGTTTCGGTGATCGCAGGTCATAGAGTTGCACAATGCCGTTTGAGTCTCCCACAGCAACCTCCAAACCCGATGATGGGAATGTTAGAGCTGTGATTTCCGACTTTCCTTCAAATGCATCCGGAGGGGCAGAAAGTATACCCACCCTGTTCCTTGATCGCGAATCCCAGTACTCGACTGTTCCAATGGAAGTGCCGAAGGCTAGGAGACCGTGCGATTGTTCGGCAATGGCACCGGTGTTGACTGCACCAGCGTCGATGCCACCCTGGAGAGCACCACCTCCAACTGTCGTCACGTCGTCCCCACCCACGTCAATCTCATAACTCCTCATGAAGCGCCCAACTTCCAGGTTCAGTCTGAAGCACTCGCCCATTCCGTCTGCATTCACACCAACGGACGGTACCAGACACTCAGCGGATCTTCGGTCGTAGATAAGGTCGCGACCATAACGTGGTATGCGGCTCGCATAGTGGAGACCCCCACCGGTGTGGAACTCGATGCATCGATCTTGCTGGAGATGTACGCTCTTGGTAGCGTCGGAGGAGAGGAGGTGGAAGGTTTGGTTCTGCGAAAAGTCAGTGCATGACGTGTGTAGCTCGGAAAGAACGTACAAGAGTATTGGTGTGTCTTGCGAAGGAAAGCGACAGATGAGGGAGATAGTGGACGTGTATTTGAGGCTTGTATGTGCCTGTGCTCATAACCCAGTCTCCATCCTCGCTCACACGGACACACTGGCTGGCTTCCTCAAACTCGAAATCTTGCAGCAAATCCACGCGGTTTGCGAATTCGGGGTCATTCTTGAGACTGCGCTTTCTTTTCCGGATCAGCCACTCTGGAAGCGGGCGCGCCTCGCTGCCACTGATGGTGTAGACCGGTACGTTGCCCGTGGAAATCTTCATGTCGGCGCCGTAGGAAGTTTTGCGACAGGAAGCGGCAACGAAGAAGTTCGCGACGAAAGTATTAAAGTGGGCCCGCAAACCTGTATGCACAGACCTCCGCACTACAAGGGTAGGTCGCGAGACAGGCCCGGGCTAAGAAAGGGCCCTCGAGGCGCGCCGCTTGCTTGCCGAGCCGCGGGCTCTGTTTGTTCGCTGACATCGCATTGCAGTTGCGTGCTTTTTCGTCGTCGTCGTCGAGTCTCGCCCGGGTTTTCTATCACATTTACCACTCGTACCGTTGGTTGAATCGGGCATTGCCGATTGCAGGGACCTCCGTCGTTCCTAAGGTGCGCATGCGGGTCGCCATGCTCCATCTTCCAACTACAGATACGCGTTCAGATCATGCCGACACGTTAGCCTTCGTCGCCCCGCCTACATCACAACCCACATCGCTTTGATAGAGACAGTCGCGCGCGACGCGTTGGGCGGACCGCAGCGGAGTTGATGGAAAAGGTGTACAGCGCAGTCTTTGGAGTGAAAATACGCCGCGAATACCACTTGAATGTCCCCTAAAGAGGAGCCGTCTCTCTAATGGAATTTCTCAAAACCTGTAATACGAATGCGCAAGCTATAGTACGTCTTGATGGAAGTGCGCGCCATCATGTGCTGACGATACACAGGGAGACTTTGAGGCTATCGCATATCAAGCCTTCTCTATCACACGCACCACCACCCCCACTTCCTCGAGGACGCGCGACTGGAACACGTCCGAAGACATACGCGCAGTCGAAGCCCAGCTGCGACAGGACCTGCAACTAGTCGCGCAGGATGCATCTCGGCCGTGGCTATGGCTGTTCAAGCCGACGACCGTCGACAAGCTAGAGCCGAACGATGCCGAACCCCCAGAGCTCGACGGCTATCGCCTGCACAGTATGTCGTCTTCGCTTCTTCCTACAACACCCAGCTAACACGTGCTAGGCGAGCAGACAGGATGCACCAAGGCCATCGATCTAGTGCGACCCCCCATGCGCCCGGGCAATCCGAACACCACTGCCACCTCGACCAACTCCCCATCGGCCACACAACCACAAAGAGGCCTACATGCTGGCAGCGCGAGGTCATCACATGGCAGCAGTCAGCCTCAAGCATCCGATTCCCCTTCACCACCCGATTGTTTCACTATCTATGAGCTCTTCACATCGTCTGTCATCGCACTCATCTCGTTCAACGTCGTCAAAGATTGCAACGTGACTGCCTTGAACTACCGCACATTTGTGTCCAAGGCTTGCAAACGAGCTGACGACGATCCGTACGAGACTGAAGCGCCAGCTCCTGTGCATCGCCTTACTAGCGTGAATGTACATTGGGCTAGCTCAGGCACACTCCTAGTCTCGACTTACACTGACTACAAGACTGACATCCGCTGCGTCGGCGACATCTCAACACAAGCTGAAGAAAAATGGCTTACTGGCAAATGCATACGAGTTGCTCCGAATGGATTGCTCGCAACAATTTCGAGTTTTGATGATCCCCTTGATTCTATCATAGAGGAGATTGGTCTCCGTCACAGAAAACGTACTAGACTCGCCACTCTGGAGCAAAGCATCGAGAGCTGGAAGTCGAGTGTCAAGCGTTGGTTAGGCTGGAAGGGTTATGCTTTATCTGATCTGGAGAAGAAAAGCTCCTGGGTCAGAATACGTACGACCTTGACGAATAGCCCTACAGCCTCTAGCCCAGCTTTTGCAAGCCCAGATCGGGACGTCCTCTGGCCGCGCGCATTGTGTTTCTTTCACAGCTCAGAAGAACATGACATGACATCCGCAGACTCGACTGTTGGAGGACATAGTATGCTAAGATGGTATGAGACACCAGAATCCATGGGCTTCAAAGACCCACTTGATGCTGCACAAGAGTGGTTTCTGGGGAAACTGGACCGTGACAAGATTCTTGAGGCCAGACGGAAAGCGAGAAAGGCGGAGGAAGACTCTGCCCGTCGTAAAGACGAACAACAGAACCTGTTTCCATCATCGCCACTAAACGCCCGTGGTGGAGCCTATGGTGACCTGCATGCTGTAAGCGGTGTCTACCCCACCCCTCCAGATGGGGTGGCTCCTGGCACTGCAGTATCCCACAGTGACACGCCGAGTGTGTCTGGTACAGTCTCCAACGTTATCCTAGCACCTGGAGGCAGCAACCCTGCCATCAATCTCTCAGCTCCACAGGCCGACACGAAAATGGACGAACAACAGATGCCTTTGACCTCTCCCGTCGTTCCATCCGCGCCGGACAACTTCAACGCATCCAGTGGCAACGATGACCTGTTTGGTGACATGGACGAAGACGGGTACGGAGGTGATCGTATCAACGACGACGACTTCGACTTTTTTGACGGACCAGACGATAACGACGTTGACATGCTAGACGCACCCGCGCTACCTGAAACCAATGTAGTACCTATCGACACTTCGCACGAACAAGAGTCTCAAGCCGCTGCTGAACATCCGCCTGAGGAGGACTCCTCTGACCCCTTCGCTGCGCTCGAGAGCGCGTTGGCTACAGCCTCTGAGCCTGCTATGGATGTGGAGAAGGAAGACAAAGGCAAGCAGCCAATGACCACGGAAGTGCCCTTGGTCGAAAGCCCCGACCTGTCTGATGAGAAACCGGTTGCCCCAATAGCTAAAGCAAAGGTTTCGTTCTCCAAGGAGCCTACTCCACCGCTAAGCCCTAGCGCAATTTCCAAGGCACTGCAGCCATCTCCGCCCAAGAAGTTAGCATCGCACACTCGACCAAACCAACCCGTGGACACAAAAAATGATGCTCATTTCAGTCCAGTGGTTTTCAGTCGGAAGATGAGCATGTCTGATGCAAAGTACCAAGACGGACGATTCAGCGCACATCGCCCTGTGGACAGTGTCAATCAAAACTCATCCAGCCCTAGTCCAGGCCCCAGGCCCGTTGTAATGCAGACCAAAAGTCTAAGAGACATCCCTCTGCTCTCGAAGCTGCGTATCACTGTGGGTGCCGCATCTACGAATCAGATACCAGAGATCGCATCTATTGCTCGAGCAGCTAGTGAGGACTCGGATTCCAGTGATACATCAGACGAATCCGATGAAGATTCTGGAGAGGAAGAGGAAGCGGGAACGACACCCGCAGCTATCATAGGCGGCCTCACCATGCCCGCAAAGAGAAAACTACAGAGTGACGGTAACGCTACGCCGCTATCTGTAACGTCGTTTGCGGATTCCATGGGAGGCGACTGGCATGACTTGCACGGTCTGCAACTTGATGAGTTGAATCTGACCAGTTTCGAGCCAAGTCTATGGGACTGGTCCTTGGTCCACTTTCCTTCCCCAGTGGAACGCCGTACAGCTGGCGCGCGCTACAGCCTTCCTTCTCTGCATGCGAGCCCCGCTCAAATGCCTGATACCCCCACTTCTCAGCCTGAGATGAGTTATGAAGTTTCAGAAGAAAAGCCTTTGAGCGCCAAGGACAGTATTTCCATCACACAAATCGTGACAGATCAGATTGTAAAGACCACACTCGATCTCTTAGGAGAGGATTTACCCTCTGAGAAAGAGCCTGTCAACGAGGCAATAGCAGAGACGCGCTGGCATACGGTCATCAAAGAGATCTTCCCAGCGGCTGCAGAATGTGACCTGCCTACTCTTGCGGGTGTGCACGAAGTTTTCCAGGACTATGCTACCCTAGCAAAAGCACAGCAAAGGCCAGCCGCGCGAAAGAACGACGGACCAGCTGTGACTGGGAGCCATCTGTATCAGATCAATGCACCATTCTTGAGGGTGCGCCGCGCAGAAACGCATTGGGACTTGCTTCCTCCTGCAGTAGCTTTTTGGGAACCTTTAGGATTGTCACCCATCAGTTCACCCAAGAATGTCGTTACATTCTGCATTTACCCACACAGCGATGCTCTCAGACCTTGCCTAGAGAACTTTTTGCTCAACCTTCAGCTTGCCTACGACAGCTGTAAGCTTGGTACACACAGTCGAGTCGAGACGGTTGTCGAGTTTGAAGGAGGTCTTGTACCTGTGAGGGCAAACTCAACTGTCACACCAGCGGAGTTATTCAAGCTTCTTAAAGAGACTTGCGTCCAGCTTGGAAAGCTTCTTGCCATACAGCATGCGAAGATACGCGAGCAGCAAGATTCGAAGATTGATGCGTTCGTTATCTACATGGTTGATCCCTTCGGCGGCCCATCCGCGTTGTGGGAGCTGTGTTCGGCTTTCTGGGCACTCTTCCAGGCTTACGGTCAAGGATCACCAGGACGACCGGACCAGCCTCAGAAGCCAGATCTTGTGCTTCAGGTCGTCCCGATGAAGTACATAGCTTCTTTCGACACTCCTGTCATCCTGGATCCCTCTACATATTTCAGCCTTGCACGAGAAGTTTACGACCGATGCCCGCCAAGTGCACCTAGTGGAGACAAAACATCCCTCAGCATATATGCAGCGCCTGCTTTTCATCTCGAAGAAACACTTCCACGCAACATACCATTCAAGCTTATCTCTGAGCCGGCTCAGGATCTGCTTCGAGAAAACACGTACATGCACCTGGGGTACGCGATCAGTCTCGATGGCACGTGGGTGACAGCAGCTTGGACTGATAGCTGCGGCAAGTCACAAGCAGTCGTCTCGTATCACTTAGGTACACGCATGTTCCGAGAGGTCGCGAAAGAAATCTGGCAGACCACTATCGAAATTTTGCAGTCAAGGCGTGTCAATTGGCGTGTCTGCATCGCTAAAGCTGGGGTCTTGGAAAGAGAGGAATTAGAGACCTGGGTTTTCCTAATCTCATGTCCAACGCAGATCAACGTATTCGTCACGTTACTCACAGCGATAGATGCGGATCCTCCGTACAAGTTTACGCCAACCATGACAGGGCCAAGCACGGCTATTGGTGGAAGTACAAATACCCCAGAATCCACACCCCAAGCTGGCGTCTCCCCCTCGGACCTGGGACCAGGTCTAACACCCGCCGCAACACCTTCCGCCGACCCTTCCGCCACGGACCCGTCCGCAGACCCTGAAGCGCGCTTAATCGACGTCACAGACGAAACATGGGGCGTGATCCTTGCTCATCGCCTTCACAACACACAATCCACAACCCAATTCAGCCCTGCCCTTATATCCGGTCTCCTGGTCAAGCGCGGAGAAACCCAACAAACGCGCAACAGCATCTCACACCCGATCCCTGATCCGGAACCAGGCCCTATAGTTGTGGCGGTAAACTTCCTCTGGATCGGTGCCGTAGGCTCGACACGCGCGGCATCTTCTCCCTTCCCACCATCGTCTTCCGGTAGTACCCCGTCCGCTGCATCCGCATCCTCAGATCTCCCTAGCCCGGGTGCGTCTACCTTGCCAAACCCATATGCTAGTAACCCGGGCACGCCGCAGAGCCCGGGGCCAGCCCAGGATGCGGGACAGAGGAGTACAACGAGTCTTATGTGGACGCCCACGCCGCAGACCAGAACGACAGCCGAAGGCTTGTTAAAGGAGGTGCTGGGACAGTTTAGAGCGCTGGGGTTGTTGGCGAAACTTAGAGGGATGAGGGGGACGAGGAATGGGACGTTGCCTTGGCATGTTGTTGCTGCTAAGAGGGGAGTTGAGGGTTTGAGTAGGATTGGTGGAGCGGTTTAAGATCTGTTTATTGGAGTTTTAGGGTTTGACTTTTGGTTATCTGGGATGTCTGGGTTTGGGGGTCTGCATCTACCGAGTCTAGCATAGCGTTTGTTATATTTGGGTGTTTGTTTTATGGAGTTAGATATCACGATGGTGGTTGTTTTTGCATGTTTCCCAATAGCATCATTATCGATTCAACGCTTTTCGGCTGTGTAGCATAATATCATGATCATTCATAATCGTTTACTATTCACTCTCTTCGTAAATTCAAATATTGATTACAACATTACCAATTATCTACCTTGCTTCTAGCCCTCAATGCCCAAATGATCAACCTGCTTCACGCTCTTCCCTTGCTTACTCTCCTGTCCCACGCCACTCTCCTTTGCTTTCAAACTAGACTGTTGTGCATTTCCAGCTGCGAATGCACTTCCACGGCCGCCAGCTGCCGCATTCGCCATACCTGGTTGGGCTGTTAGCGGATACCGGAGAGAGAGCAATCGAGATGAACAAGTACCTTTGTCATGTTTATCCTCGGTAGTGGTAGACGAGCCATCAGCGTTCTGATGCGTGGTTTTCTTTTGCTTTGAGGAGAAAGCCCCAGAGAGGGCGCCGAAGATGTTGAGGTTCAAACCAGCCTGGAGACATATTAGCATTAGTTCATGTCAGAAGGACTTCGAACAGAAGAATCATGGGGAGATGAACGTACGGAGGCGTTAGCACTAGCATGATGTTCTTGCACTTCTCTGCTCCCCGCAGCTTGACTCTGCTGCTGTACTTGCTGCTTGGAAGCTTCTTGCTTTGATACGGCTTGTGTCATGTTGGAATAGTGCAGATGATTTATTCCTTCCTGAAAATATGGGGTCTTCGATGGTCTTCGACGAGTATTGCGATCGAGATGTATACTATTAGTGACTTTTAAGAATTGGGAGGCTGGTAACGGAGGAAGCTCCGCGGACCCGGCGGTACTGCATCTCTTGTACATGTGCCTTCCAAGGTTGGTGTTGAGGTTTGGGTCGTATGACGTCATAGCTATGAGTGGAAGGCTGGGGTGAGGAGCAGGTTTTAGCATGAACAGGCGCAGGGTCTAGGATTCGTTACAGTACAGGGATAGCGTTTGATATAGGGCCGAACAAATGCATGTAAGATATATTGGAGAGGGTCCAACAATTCGATATGGGGTGTCTTTTAGTTCAACAATGCTTCTACTATGTTGTCCCAGATACCTAAGTCGTAGACATTCTCCACCGCTGCCAGATTCCATACTCGTTCAAAGCTGTCTTCTTTGGCTACCGACTTGATGCGACTCGGGAGAGTTTTGGGTGGTTGGCCCGTTCGGGTGCGGATGAGTATGTGTCTGCTTTCTAACGGCCAGGTTGTTGGGGGTTCTTCGTCTTCTGGCGGGGTTTCTGGGGGGGTTGGGAAGGGCGAAGTTGATGAAGAGGAATGCGCTGAGGCGTGTGCATGATTGTGCGCGGGCGTTGTTGAGCGGTACTCTTGCATGGTATCCTCTCGTCTGTGCCCCAGGAACACAACACCGTCCGCCATGTCGTCTCGCCAGTCAGCCCACTTGCCGCTCTCATTCGTGGTCATGCCAGCCCAAATCAGATAGATGTGGTATGCAAGTAGACCTAGTGGAAGTGGCCATGTGAGGAGAGCTAGTAATCCAACTCCAGATCCACGAACGCCTCCCATGTCGAGGTAGATGGTTACATAGATGAGGAAGTAGTGAGTTTTCTTATCGAACCAACCAAACCAGCTGTTTGCATCTACGCCATTTTTGGGCTTGTATCTATACCATCCTTCATATTTCGAGTAGTGCTTGTTGACTAGTGGTGAAAGGGCGTAGTAAGCCAGATATGCTCCGTAGGCGATCAGTACACCAGTCGACAGCAACAAGGCTAGAAACCACTTATAGTTCCCTCTTCCTAGACAGTTGTTGACCCATATGCAATGATGATCCATTCTTGACACGCATGTCTTGCATATACTGCAATGCTTGCTCCGTGCCGGCTTCAAGAACTTGCACGTCCGGCATAGTGTTCCTGGATAGTACAACACCCTGTCATATGGGTAGTGTCGCATCTGCTCGGCATGGTTGAGCGAGTTGATATATGTCTGGCTGTTTCTCTTTGCGCTGAGATACAAAAAGACGTATGGTTGTGGCAACAGAAAGGAAACCAGAAGCTTATGATACGGTCGAAGGAGGTGCCAAACAGTAGGCAGGAATAGCGTCGCGCATGCAGTTACGAGGCCGAGGAAGAATATGACGACCAGTGGGTGTTTATCATGCATGAGGTAGTTGCCCAGGCGGGAACCGCCATTTGTGATGCGGCCATTTGTGAGGGCGAGGTCGAGTTTGCGGAACACGGATGGGATGTGGATGAGGAAGAGGCGGTTGAGAAAACCTATAGGAGTGTTCCTAAATGCGTTAGAGCAATGGCTGTGACTCGGGGAATAACTGTGAATACCTGAAAGCCGGCAGTCGTCCGAAGAAAGCTATGAACGTGACCAGGGACACTGTGATGGTGAAGATGATGATGGTGCGCGCGACTGTCATGATGAAAGGAGTCTAGAAGCGACACTATGCATGGCGGAACACAGGAACAAGATGTGACTCGAAGCTACAATCGCATCATCATGTCGTGGCTTTGTCTCGTTGATCCATTCACACAGATGACAGCGCGCAAGAGATGGATAGGGCTGAGTAGCCGCGGCCGCTAAGCGACCCCGCGTGAATCAAGCGGCCCATGTGAGCACGCGTCGCAACTCAGCCAACGCGTCGTTCCTCTTTCTTCACCCGCGCCTCGAACCGACAACACCAATCCACTATGGCTGGGCCGACCGTATACAAGCATGTCGCCGAGGAATTCGACTTCAGTTCTGGGACGGGGATATTTGCAGGCAAGAAGTTTTGGGTTGCGCAGCGCGTGCCGTCCCGCTCTCGGCTGCTGGACGACATAAAGGCCAACGGTGGAGAGATTGTACAACTGGAGAAGATGGCAGATTATCGGATCGCGGACCATTTCAGACCCACTACCTGTGCACCAGGAACGATATCGTACACATTCGTAGAGAAATCTATCAAAGATGGAGAGCTTCAAGATCCTGCAGACCACCGAGCGGGACCACCATTAGGTGAGGCGCGTGAGCCTGCTTCTGTCTACCGACCCACAAAGAGTGGAAGGGCAGCGTATACTGCAGAAGAGGACAGGATACTCTACAAATGGGTGCGCGATGCCCAAGAGGCTGGTGTCCAAATTGGTGGAAATGAAATATACATGCAGCTGGAAGCCAAGGTATGCATCAACAAAGAATCGTGTCTGAGTCTGGTCGCTAATGAGCCCAGTACCCGCGACATACATGGCAGTCGTGGCGCGATCGCTATCATAAGCAACTGAAGAATCGTCCACCCTCCGCTTTCAACATACCTGACAACGCTCCCCCGTCTCCGCCTTCCGATCAATCAAACGAACGTATGCCTCCTGCTCCAGCCTCCCCTATGCGTACCAAACAGCAAACACCTAAACCAGAGCAGACTTCAAATACGGAAAATCCCAGTAGGAAAGGCAAATCGAAATCGAAAAGTGACTACAGCGTTGAAGAACTGGAGGGCATGTTCACGGTAGACGACTGGTTAGAGCTGTATGCTTTCGCAGATCTCATCGATGATTCGAAAGGAACGGATGAATACGGCACCCATTGGGCTCAATGGGCTGAAGCAAAGGGTGAACAGACTGCTGAGCAGTGGCAACAGTATTATGAGAAGGTGGTTTATCCTCAATGGTTGGTTGATCCAGTTTCTAAAAGAGAGAAAATCAAGAGGCAGGTGGAACGGCAACACGATGAAGCACGCCCGAGTCAAAGTCAGCCGAGCAGTTCACAGTCGCCAGAGCTGGGGAGACCGAATAAGCTGCCTTCTGCCAAAGACCAGCCAGTCACGAAAAACCCCCTGGATTCTTTAAAGAACTCAGCAGACATTGCGTCAGAAATCAAGGTGCCGTCATCATCAACTGCCCATCCGGAATCTTCGAACTTTTACGAAGATCGGATGGAAAGGGTTACAAAGCGATTGCGAGAGAACGATTTCGCAGAGCAGGAAGAAGAGACGCGGCTAGCGCCTCCTACCAAACGGCGAAAGAGTGAAAGCGCAACGCCTACACGAGAGGATTCAGTGGGACCAAATAAAGAAGTCGGTACACAGCACCAGTCTGTCGAGATATCATCTGCTGAGAGCTCTCAGTCGACTTCACATTTAGAGGATGCTGAAGAGCTGATGCAAGAGCATATTCGATCAGAAGCGCTCGATTTAGGGGACGACGCTACTATGGTCAATTTGGAAGCCGACCCTGAAGAGAAAGAGGTGGAGAGCATAGAATCAGATGACTTTCCGGATACTGATCAATTACATCCACCTCCAGCAGATAATGTCGTCAGCGACAATTTACCCTCAAACACACCCACACCACGTGCCGCGCGCCAGAAGGTGTCCTACTTCGACACTCAGGCCATTCTCTCGCCGACACAAGACAGCTTGTCAAGACCACATGACCACACCTACGGTATAAAGCCTCATCAAAGACAGCGGTCCTCATCACCCTTCCAACAACTAGAATCCGATGCTTCCACGACCCAGTCCTTGGAAGAGTTCCGCCGTTCCCTCCAGGAAGAGGAAGGCCCCGACCAGACTCTTTACTCTCAGGCACCCCCACAACCACTCCGCCTATCCTCATCACCTGCCCCATCTTCAGCGTCTTCAACATCCACAGGCTCGGGAGACCCCGATCCACCCCTTACAGGAGACGAGATCGACGAGTTTTATGAAGACCGAAACGAAGAGGGATGGTCTAATGATTACATCAGTAAAGCACTCAAACGTACGCGGATGCGTCCAGAACTAGCAGTCAGAGTCCTTGAGGCATGGAAAGACGGAAATCCTCTGCCGAAAGCAAGAGGTATCTGGAGCATTGAAGACGATGTCGCTGTGGAGAGTGGCGATGGACTCGAGCTGGCGAAGCTAGCGAAGAAACATTCGCTAGACGGATGGGGCGGGATCACGGAGAGGTTGTTATTCCTGGAGGTTTATCGGAGCTACAATTAGCTCAGGTCAGTATAGAGCTTTGACTCGTTGTCTTTCAGTAAACAACAATGAGGTCCTTTGGTGCCTTTCGTGACATTGGACCAGGCGTTTATATATACCCTTAGCGCAGCATAGTACCTATGTGCCGTTCCTATTTATAACGCAATTTCAACGAAGATATTTTGCGGCTTTGTCGCCCATCATAATTCTATCGATGATCCTCTTTCTAGTAGAGTGTGCTTACGTCACCAGACTCTTGAGGTGTGGCAATGGGGCTGTGTGTGCCTTTTGAGTGAGAAATGACTACATTGCAGGTAACATACATGGTAATCGCTGCGACCTGTACGACACTAAATTCGGCCCCCACCCAAGAGGGGCCAGAGACCTGCGCTTATGCGACCGCGCGCACATAGATAAATCCAGACCGGAGAAGAGCACTAGAAGAAGCGCAGGTTGCCTTAACTCGATGCTTACCTATCAAGTTTTGCCGCCGAGCCGTTTCTTCTTGTAACCAGTTTATGCACGGCAACGGCGATGCACCGAATTTCTGGGCTATGACAATACCCTCTGGTTTCATGTAATGCAGTAAGGCAAACTACAGATAAGCTTATAGTGTTTTATATCTGTAACATGAGCTGACCTGTGGACGCGTTGCTCGTTCTACCATTCAGACTTACAGCGGGTACTTCTCTTCAACCTCTCGCGGATGTCTAGCGTCACCTGTTGTCTTCGCACTCTCAACGTTCACCAATGCCCGCGCCCGTAATGCGGCCATACCACATCTTCCGTACCTGGATATGGGAGTTACTTGCTCTCGTACTGGCGACCGGCCTGATTAGCGCCATTACCGCCCTTCTTGCGATATATGACGGCAAACCGGCACCTCATTGGGGTTTCCGCCTCAACTTCAATGCATTGCTCGCCCTCCTGTCAACTATTCATCGCGCTATGGTGGTCGTCATTGTTTCCCAGGTCATTTCACAAAGGAAGTGGGAGTGGTTTGGGCGAGATCGCACACGCCCCTTGGCCGACTTGCAGCAATTTGACTCTGGAAGCCGTGGCAGCTTTGGTGCTCTGCTCCTTATACCAACCGTCTTATGGAAGGATGTGGTGACGTTGATTGCTGCAATTATCCTGCTCGCCTCTTTTCTGGTAGGCCCATTCGTTCAACAGGCCAGTCGAACGTCAGAGTGCTCGTTTCCTGCACTGGGGATGAATGCGTCAATCCCTTTTGCTCACTATGTTCCTCGGAGCGGTGGCTATTACGATATAGCTGAATCGCCTACAATGGATTATGGTATACCGACACCTGACATTGCCGCAGCCATTCTGTCTAGCATCATGGCTCCCGAAGGCGTGGAAAACCAGATCAACCCTAGTTGTAGTTCAGGCAACTGTACGTTCCCAGAAGGTGACCCAGAAGGACCTCAAACCGGAAACATCAGCGACGACAACCTTGTGTCATACTCCACAGTTGGGATGTGCAACATTTGTGCTGATGTCGTCTCTCTTGTTACTGCTAAGGACTTGGACGCGACAACGAACGAGACTCGTTACACACTACCCAACGGCTTCAATTTCACTTACGACAGACCTCAAATTGGCACCAAGGTGGCGGAAATTTGGCCCACTGAAGACCTTGAATGGATGGCAGACCTGTTCACGCCAGAATTGAGGGCTGCATCTAGATGGGCCTATATCAACGCCACTTTCATGGGAAGAGGGAGAGGTGCCATTCAAGATAATGCCAACCTGACTGCAGTCATGTGTAGTTTGTACCCTTGTCTACGTACATACACTGTTTCTATTACCAACAATCAGCTCGACGAAAGGGAGATTCGATCAGACATCTTACAGGCTGATACAAGAGGTCAGGAATCCAACCCTAATGGGATCGAGAGCTGGAGTAGTTCGAACAACCCATGGTATCACTACACGGCGGTCAAAGCTCCATGCCGCATTGGAGAAAACGTTTACGACAAGGAAACCATGTCCTCTCTACCTAATGCAACCAATTTGACTCTATACAGTCTTGCTAATACTACAGGAGACGATTCCACATCTTACCGATACGAGTATCGAAATATTTCAGCCCCCGAGCAATGCATATATCGACAGAATGCGCAATTCGTGAAAGCAATTTCGACTGTATTCCATAACGAAATCTTTGTTGGAGACTGTACTCTCTACAAAGGTCTGCAATGCTACAAGCACAACTACGAGAAGAACGCAGGCATGCTTACAGACCTTGGCGCCGGCGCTGTACTGCGGACGTTATTCAACAATGGTGCAATGCATTTCGATGATGTCAATTCCTGGTTCAACTCATTCACGAATGCAATGACCAACCGGTTCAGGTTTGAGTACGGCACCAACCCTTTCAACGACACAATACGTAGCGCTCTTCTTTCTGACAGAGGCCTGGATCCTTCTTTGAGTAAAGATCTCCCATCGGGTCTGGCTCAGGGCTTGGCGTGGCAGACGACTACATGCATTGCTATGCACATCTACTGGCTTCTGTTGCCTGTCATTCTCACTTTCGTCACGGTTCTTCTCTCAGTCTGGACGATAATTACCAACTGGCGCCACCGTCACGATAGGCCAGTGTGGAAGGAAAGCATCCTGCCACTAATCTTCTACGGTCACAAGATTGAATCTACAGATGCAGGTGCTTCTGCTGCTCGCTCGCCTGAAAATGAACTAGCAGACAATATAGAGATGATTCACCGAGGTAGTTACCGGCAACCGAACGATACGAGTGATGAAGAGGAGCGTCTAGTGCACGAAGAAGGAAAGTTGATGGAGGCAAGTGAGATGATGGAAGTCAGCAAGAACATACCAGTTACCTTCCGATGGCCCAACAGCGCAGAGACGACATCGACGGCTCTACAGCAGGAAAAGCTTTGGCTGAGACGACGGAAACCACAAGCTGTAGAAGCCGACTCGCTGCTTGGAGGGAATGAAGAGTCATTACATCCCGCTTCGAAACTAAGCACCATCTCCACGGACACTTTCGAGATAGACATACACAGTGAGCAGCCGCAGCATGTCTCAAGGCCTACGATGGCGTATGGACGATTGTGATACATAGGAATGCGCTCTGTATTTTCTATTGTTATTGTATGATAAATAGAGGATCAAAGTCTAGCGAAACTACGTTCTTGGGTTTAAAACAATAGACGCAACCTCGTAGAACCAAAGACATCAACTTTGGGGATACAAAGGTTTCTTACATCCATGCTTTCGTAATGCCCAGCAGCCCGAAGGCAAATAATTGCATGTCGACGATTGTCTCATGACTTACCATGTAGTGCATGTAGTGCATGTAGTGCATGTAGTGCATGTCGAAGAAATGTAGGAATGCAGATGTCGATGATTAATTTATATCAGAATGTAAGATGGCCGAAGTCTACGACAGCGAGTCACATCTGCAGGAATCTACCACAAAATTGCAACTCACCTGTGGCAATACTAATGTTCTCTCTCTCATCCAGTCGATCCGGCAGTCGCACAGAAATCCCTTGATGGTGGTTAGAAGCATGACAAGTGCATCTTGGAGAAAAGCGTACATGTTCTGATTGGACTGTCTCAAAGCTCACATGCCCGAACGGGGCACTCAAAATCGCCAGTTGTTGTACAAATACCGCGGAGTCGCGGTAGTCTTCGCATGAGTCCTGCAGTAAGCCGAACCTTTTGGGAATCTAGACACACCTTAACGCCAATTTCCGGGGGTAATTACCAGCCGCCGCCTCTCCTGCCACCACGGCGGCCTCCTCGTCCGCCACGGAAGCCGCCACCGCCATATCCGCCTCCTCCCCAGCCTCCACCACCGCCTCGGTCCATGTCGCCGCCCGAGGAAGAGTAGTTGTTGCGGCTCGGTGGCGCGCGGTCCTTGAGCTCCTTGGTTAGGCTTTCGTAGGACTTGCGCATTTGAGCGTAGCCAAGATGCATCTTGCCGTAGAAATGGTCTGCTAGACGCCGATCATTATCAAGACGGCTGAGATACGCACCGCAAACGTCGCAGACTTGGAGCTTCTGATGACCGGATGGTCCTCCAGTATCTGACAGAGCCCGAAGCTCCCTCTCGCGCTCCTCTTTCTCGGCTTTCTTGTAGCGGACTTTGGTGAACTCTTGTACGGCCATGTTGACCATACCTTCTTCGCCCATGATCTGGATCTCGAGCATGCCGGCATCGATGGATTTGGTAAGTTCATTTATCGCTTTGAGCTGTCCACTGTTAGCCGTGGAGCAGAATCGAAAGCTGGAGTTACTCACGAGAGCATTGGTTTGCCGTATCTCTTCAGGCGTCTTCTCCAAGCGACGCTGGGCAGTGTCTATCTTGCGGTTGCAGCTGTCAATGTGATGCTGCATATCGCGCATGTAATCAAACTCGAAGCCCCACCTGCGCTTCTGGTCCGCGTCTGCCTCCTGGTACTCCGTCTTGAGCGCCTCGTTGTGGACCTTGGAACAGGGACCCAGTTCGTTCTTGGTGTTGGTGAAGAGATCATGGGGGCAGTTGCCTACGAGATATGAGCGACAAACTTTGGGGTCGGTGATGCTGAGTTGGGGCGCGCGCTGGTCGGTTCCGCTCATGAGCTGTTCGCCCATAAGCTGCTCTGGAGTCGCGTTAGCATATGATATGTGATAGTGAGAAGAGAACTAGAGTGCCTACCAAGCAGCCTGCGCGTCTCTGCGGCGGCCATGATGTGTATATTAGGGTATTGCGCGGTTGGGTCGTGATGTGGAGAGCTTGGAGGTGAGTGATAGCCAAAAGAAATCGCGACCGCGGCAATGCCAAGTACTCACGTCAGCTGGCCAATCACATGTGGGGCGTCTTCACCTCACACGTTGGCCGCGGCATCCAACACGTATCGTCAGTCGACAAGGACACATTTCGCGTAGAGAGCGCTACAATGCTGCGATGCTTTCGTCTTTTTACTTTCTTTTGCTCAATGCCTTGATTGCATTCGTCTCTGCAGGCGCCGACTACAGTGAGCGACTCCTGCTTCGGCCCCTTCCCCAGGACACTCTTCTGGCCTCTTTCAATTTCCGAAGCAACGAAAGTGCACACGCGTTCGAACAGCAAAACTTCCGATACTTTCCGCGATCTTTCGGACAGATCCTGCAACATGCGCACACGAGGGAACTACATTTAAGGTTCAGTGTTGGACGTTGGGATGCCGAGAATTGGGGCCAGCGGCCATGGAACGGCGCAAGAGAAGGAGGCACTGGTGTTGAGCTGTGGGCGTGGGTAGAAGCTGATACTGAAGAAGAGTATATGAATCGCATCAAATGGACAAAAAACTCATACTGATTGACCCAGAGCATTTGCACGATGGTTGAAGCTGACCAATGCTCTGTCGGGCCTCTTTTGCGCCTCTATCAATTTTATCGATGCTACTAAGACAATACGACCGGTCATGTCATTCGATCCTGAAGGCCAGCACGGTAACTCCTCCAATCTCCATCTCCTCCACGGCACGCTGCCCCACGAAGTCGTCTGCACGGAGAACCTTACACCCTTCCTCAAGTTACTACCTTGCAAGGGCAAGGCAGGTGTGTCCAGCTTACTGGACGGACACAAGCTGTTCGATGCTTCGTTTCAGACTATGGCTATCGATGTGCGCCCAACATGCGAAGAAGGTAGTTCCAGCTGTTCGATTGAGATGGAGCAAAGCGTGGACATGGTCTTGGATATTGCGAGAGCCAAGCGTCCAAGAGACAACCCGATTCCACGACCTCTGCCGATCAGCCAGATGGAATGCGATACATCCAAGCCGTACAATGGCCATGATACCTGTTACCCTTTGAACAAGGGTACTGAGCCCGGCTGGACACTGGAAGAGGTCTTTGGAAGACCACTTAGGGGAGCATGTCCGTTGGCAGATCAAGCTGAGGGGGAGGCAAACAATGTATGCATCAACACACCACCAGAACGTACACTCGAAGTCAAGACAACAGGCGAATTCACCGAGTCAAGACTAGCATCAGACACGCTCCGATGCTACAAGCTTCCCACCGGCGCAGACTTCGATCTTATCCTACCCGAACAGAAGATGATGACCGGCCTTGTCCGCCCTGATCCTCTCGTTTTCGCCGCCAGGTCTATAAACGGCCATGGCCAGGAACGGGGTAGCACACAGTCAATCATCAAGAACCCATCCACCACCAATGCCGTTGAGATAGTATATCTAGAGTCTCTACCATGGTTCATGAAACCCTACCTGCATACTCTCCAAGCCCGCGTCGACACCACAGACGAAAGCCCCATCAAAGAGACCTACTATCGACCAGCTGTTGACCGCGAGCGCGGCACTCACCTCGAGTTGCGCTTGGTCATCCCACCAAGCTCTACCCTCACTCTAACCTACGATTTCGAGAAAGCGATTCTACGTTACACAGAGTACCCACCAGATGCGAATCGAGGCTTCGACGTCGCACCTGCTGTCATCCGTATCCTTTCTCCCGACTCAGGAGACAACAAGGGAATCTATGTTCGCACTACTTCATTACTTCTCCCCCTTCCAACACCAGATTTCAGTATGCCGTATAACGTCATCATTTTGACCAGTACTGTCATGGCGCTGGGCTTTGGCAACATCTTTAATTTGCTTGTTCGCCGCTTTGTGAGTGTGGATGAGGTGCCTAACACGGGTGCTGGGGGGCTCAAAGGGATCATTTTGGGTAAGGTGGCTAGGCTCAAGGGTTTGCTAGGAAGAGGCTGAGGGTTTCCTGTCAAATGATATTCAAAATTCGTACACATCGTTGTTCCCTGATCTATGTGACCACATGTTTCATGTACATCAACTTATTTGTGTTCACCGTGACGCTCACACGTCTCCAAAAATTGAAATAAGACACCCTGCTCAGCTTTTTGAGGTACTTGGTAAATATTCACGTTGAAGGTATACGTAAGACGCTGAATACCTCGAGTACATATGTAATCAAGTATTTCTACTCCTACATATACTATCCATTGTGAATACCTTGAATAAGCTCCTTTGTATGCAGACAAGGAATGTCTACTTTCTGTGTCAAGGACGTGCTTGCGATTTTGTCTTCATGGTAGCCAGGCGACGCTTTAAAAGAAGGATCATGTAACATGTTTGAACGCCTTCGCATTGTTCTAAAATTCTATGTACACTCTAATGGTAATTCGCTAGCTATTGTAGCTCATTGGGTATCGTTGTTGGGTCATTCGTGACTCCGTGCGCCAGAAAGGGATTCGCATATCCCCGTATGATGTGCTCGCCTCACGTTCTGTCTCCTCACAGCCTATTTCCCACTCTCTACCCCCCAGTTCTAAGCGCCATAATTCCGGAAGTTCTCACAAGGCAGGTAGTTGTTCTCGATAAACGCCGTGTCTAGCCTGATTCCATGCGCGCATTCCCATTCCTTCTCGGTGTCAAAGGGAAAGATCTTAGCTTTCACGGTACCCTTGACTGTCTCGATCGTGTTGGGACTCGTCGTCAGGCTAGTATTGAAAAGACGAATCATGTTGTCGCACGTCTTGCCATCTGCAAATGTCACTTGGTTCGTGACGTTCATGAAGAAGCCAATTGGGTAGACTTCCTCTGTCGACAACGACAACCGCGTGCTGACGAATGCAGCGCTAGAATTAGAACTCTTTGCGCTGAACGAGGTTGTTCCTGGCTCCTTGGCATCGGGTACAGCACTGTACGCGTCACAGGCGGGCTCGAAAGAAGAGGGGTAGGTCTTGGTTCCGTAGTCTGCCGCACCTTTGAGAGCGATTGCGTTCTCGGCAGACATGAGAAGTGATGGTGCCCACTTGAATGATGTCGTATTGTCGCCTAGTAGATCCAGGAAGGGGAATTCAATGCCACTACGCTAGTCATCGTTAGCATGTTTGCGATCTAAGTTTAGGGGCATCTCGTACCGAAAAATCGGGTATCTGGTACCCGAAAGCTTGTACTTCGTGATCGTGTACTGCCTGGAGTACAGCTGGATACATTCCTTCAGGAAACGAAGGAAGGAGATGTCGGAATGCATGTTCCAAGATGCGGTATTGCGACGGAATGAGCTGACGTGCAAGCTCCAGGGATATCGGTAGTACCGAAACTGTGCCGTTCAATGTTCCCGTCGCGTTCATCGGGTATATTGACGCAATAGGATTTGGCTGGTCAACCGACTGACAGACAGGCTGAACAATCTCTTGCGGCGCTTGTGGAGTAGCGGCCGTAGTGCTGGCATAGCGCATAGCGAGCAATGCAAAGAAACTGAGGAAGAAGTATTGCCATTTCGATTGTTGAGCCGCCATCTTTGGTCGTTGTATCGAGAGAAATGCGAGTACCGGATGGCACAAGAGTGCGAGGTCCAAACATGTGCTTATCATGATTCCTGAGTTTCCGCAACGGACCGATATCGTAGCTACGGTAGTACTACGCGGGAGATGATCATGTGAAAGAATAGATTGTGCAAAAGCGCCATTGGCGTAGGAGAGGTATTTTTCAGCTACATAAGAGAGCCATACCAACCGGCAACGCATGAATCCGCGCCACTAAGAGTGCCGCAAGAAGATTCTTACTGGAACACAGATACCCGCAGGTCGCGGGAAGACAGACGCCGGATGAATCAGTACCTGACCGCACATCATCCTCGCGTCGCGCTGTCCTTTGGGCAGTCTTTCCACGACAAAACGTGCTTAGTGCCATGGAAGCATCAGTTTCCGAGACGCAGATCCATCATGTGGAGGTAAGCTACCGAGGGCTAGGGTGCGCCCTGGCGCGTGCAGTTGCTGTGAGCGTAAGCACGGTCCGACTGAAGTTGCTTAATCTCAGCGCCGCGCAGTGTGGGAGCGTGTAATGTTGCCTTTTGAATGTTGGACGGTGCAGAGCGTGTGTCAAGGAGACATCTCCGGAGTTTCATCGGCTTCGAGATGATCTTGGGCCTGACCGCACGTGCACGCTAGGCGACTTTAAGGCTGGTATCGGCGGATGCCGACTGCCGAATCCTTGCTCTCGTCGTTCTCTCCACCCCATGTAGATTCCTACCTCAGCACGAGAATGCACTTTCTGAATGCAGTGCTTCCGTCACATGGTCATTTGTCTCGCGAGGATAAAGAACCGGAGACGAGTATTAAGATTCGCATTACTATGAGGTTACACAGCGCCATTGCCTCCATACTGAGCGGGTATACAGAGAATCTCATACGCTGCCCTGTCGACTTTGCAAGTACTGCTCTACTGTCTCGTCATTCATATTGTCAATCTCAACCGTCATTGACCTGTTTGGTGGCTGTGTCGAGCTACTCCTCCTGCTTGAAGCCTCTGAATCGGACGATGAGGACGACGAGTTACCGAAGCCCAGCGCTGCGTACACTGCAACCACGGAATTTGCAAGATTCGACGCAGCGGTGGTTGCTTGGCTGATGTAGCTCTGGTCTTCTTGTGATTTGCCGTCATCCTCGACCGCTCTTCTTGCCGTCACACCATTTGTGCCTTCAGGTTGCTTTGGGGAGGTATGGTCCCGCTCCACTGTCGGTGGTTGAGGTTGTGAAGCTCGTCGTTCAGCTTCCTCGGCAGCACAAACTTTCGTCAATTCGTCATGGCCTGTACTCTTCTGTTTCGGTTGATCCTCCGTAACCACAGCCGCTGGTGCACTTTCTCTCCTCTTCTCCTTCTCCAGCGTATCATCCAGTTCCTGGCCAAACAGCAACTTGAAAAAGACCACGAGAAGCACATCTGATGTCCTCCGGTTCTTAAGCACATATCTCAAATGATGCGTTTTTTCATCCACATACTTGGCCACACTGATGGAGAAGCCCGGCAATCTCAATGAGAAATTCGCAAAATCAAGATGCGGATTAAAGAAGTCGGCGTGGTACATGCGGCCCTTTTCGAACGTGAAAGCTGAGAGGGCTTGTTCGTCAAGATAATGCTTCCGCCTCTTTTTCCACTTCGAAGGCATAGACGAAGCTTTGCGAACTTCCTTGCCGCTTCCTGATGCACCTTCTTCTATTACGTTGTCTGTTTCTTGGCTGAGATTTGCGAGTTGATCTTTTGCTGGCACTTCGCTGGTCCGGTCCCCAATCCTGAAAGCGAAGAAACTCGAAAGCGCGGGCCCGTATAAATATGGCTCGTCGGAGTATGCATCTGAATAAAGCCCAGGATCAAGCATACTTGTAGCGATCTTCATCGCGTACCTGAAGCCCGGCGGAAGTTGGTGTTTGATTGAGTGACCGTAATCGAAGCCCATTACCAGATCAGAGCCAGACATGTCTTGTTTGGGCACAAAGGAGTAGGCAATGGAGTACCTGTCGGAAGTATGTTGTGGGTGGTCGAAGTAAGACGAGGAAGCTGGGGAACTACGCGGTAGGCCATGGTAGTCTTTGATCCGGACGCGAACCCATGCGTCTACAAGTTCGCTTTCAACATATGTTGGGTCTGCGCCATTGACCGACACTTGCTCGTGCTCCGATGTGTTGTAGGACGGTCCAGCGGTTACTACTAACTATCAGCGTTTCGAACGATCACTTTTACTTGGTAATTACGCACCTTGTAAGAGATACTTGTCCCTTGCCTCAGGGTCTACGCCGTTACCCGACATGATGGTGAACTAGTGCAATAGCCGCAATTGGTCTATCGGCGAAGAAACCCGGTGGAGCTGACCTGCCAGATGGAGAGGCTGGGAAGCTTATGTATAGTCACAGACATTCTCGCACTGATTAGACAGCCACGCACCATCGTAGCTCCTACATAAATCAAGATCGATCCCGCGGCACAGTGTTGGTGACGACCAAACCCAGCCACGAGTCCATGACGTTATGATCACGCGTCGTCCAATCAGAACCTGTGGCTAGATCAGCCCCAGGTGGCTGGTCGGCCCTACTCCTCCATCCCTTCTTTCTCTGTAAGCATCGTGAGCACCAAGTGGAACAATACATACGATAGAACGATATTGTTTTCAGTGCTATTTAGGCATATACAAACTCAAGCCTAACCAAGGAGCAACTTGCTTTTCTCCGCCAAATTTTGTGCCAGTTGTGTCATTGGCACGTTCTGCATAACGTCAAACACCGAAACTTCGACTGCCATTTCGCGTGCAACCCAATTCCTCACCTCAACCGCGACTAAACTATCGACACCATACGCGCTCAATGGCCTGCCGGCATCGATATCAGCCTCGGGTATCATCATCAAGCTCGCAAGCCGTTGCACGATGGCTGCCGTTATGAGCTGCACAGCCTCTTCATTCGCGGTGCCGCAACGCGTCAACTCCTCCCGTAGCGAAATAGCCCGCCCGGCATTGGCAGAGGAGCCAGCAGCGACGTTGCGTAGGGCAGCAAACCGCGCGTCGGCCATCCAGTACCACGCATCATCGTGCTCATTGAAGGGCAGGCCGCACATGACTTGCCCGGGGTGCTGCGAGGGGCCTTCGATGGCGGTCGCTAGCAAACCATGCAGGTCCGAGGTATGCATGACCTTCAACCCCATCGCCTTGACATGATCAACGTACTCGTCATGCTCAGCAACAAATCCTACCGACAGAAGATAGCCAATGTCGATAGTCATTGCGGGTAGGCCTTGGCCGCGTCGGAACGAAGCGAACTCGTCTTGGAAGTTGTTACCACATCCGTAGTTACCCTGTCCGCGATGGCCCATAACACCAGCTAGCGAAGACAACATCACGAAGAAGTCCATGTCGCGCGGTAGCAGCTCATGTAGATTCCAGGTGCCGTGAACCTTAGGACCGACTGTTGTACGTATGTGGTCGGCGGTCATCTTGTCGAAAAGGCAGTCTTGCAGGACCATGGCACCAGTCGCACATCCCTTGATCGATGGCAAGCCCTTGGCCTTTAGGTCGTCCAAAACTGCTTGCAGAGCGGCCTTATCCCCAACGTCGCAGTCATAGGCCAGCGGCGTGACGTTGTACGTGTTTCGCAATTGCAAAGCGAAAGCCTGGTTGTCTGTACCGCTGGCAGCAGAGCGGGAGAGGAAGACTAAGTAGCGTGCGCCCTTCTCTGCCAGCCATCGCGCGATCTCACGTGTAATCCCACCTAATCCAGCAATCACGTACGTTGCGTCAGGGTGAATGCTTACACGAGGAATCCGAGGTACGGCACGAACGACGTCCGCATCGTCCACACGGACAATCACCTTGCCCATGTGCTTTCCTGCCTGCATATGGCGGAAGGCCTTCTCGACTTCAGCCATCGTGAAAATCTGAAGTGGCGCAATAGGCTTGATCGATCCATCATGGATCATTTTCGCAGTATCTTGCCATAGCGCTACGGCACGAGGCGTTGGATTGTTTTCGAAGTCAAGAAGATTGACGCCAACATAGCTCTTGTTGTCCAGCAGGGGCTTCATATCGAGACCGGTGTTAGCGAACAGATCTGCTTTTCCAATTTCCAAAAACCGACCAAATTTTGCTAAGCAGTCGGTCCATGATAGACGCAGAGCCTCACCAGCCAACGAGTTCAGTACCAGATCCACCCCTTGACCGCCAGTAGCACGCAGTACGCCCTTCACGAAGCTGGTGTCGCGACTGCTGAAGATGTGATCTTCAGAGATTCCGTACTGCTCAACGAGCAGTTGTTTCTTGGTGTCTGCGCCGACCGTAGCGAATATTTCAGCACCTTTAGCTTGCGCAATCATGATGGCAGCTTGTCCGACGCCACCAGCAGCAGCATGAATCAGAACCTTCTCGCCAGCGACGATGCCACCCGCGGTTATCAGGGCATAGTAAGCCGTGAGGAAGATGAGGGGCATCGATGCGGCTTCCTCAAAGCTCATTCCCAATGGAACACACATGGCGCCCTTGGCTGGAAAGCGGACGTATGTGGCGAAAGTGTCACAAGATGCCGTCATCACTCTGTCGCCGACTTTGATATCCGTGACAGCGGATCCAACACGAGTGACGATACCCGAGGCGTCAACACCTAGCTTGTTTTCGGCCAGATTACCGAGCGCAACGAGGACATCCTTGAAGTTGAGACCTACAGCCTTCACTTCAATCTCGATCCAATCCTCAGGCAGTGGCGTGTGGTACATCTCATCCTCTTCCCACTGGAAGGTGTCAAGCAGACCGGGTGTCTTGATAGTCAGCTTAAGGGGACGTCCGCAGCCTATGAATGGCACCATCTCAGGATCACCCTTGGCTTCATACTTGCGTAATGATCCATCAACTTCCAGAGTTCGCTCGACGCGCGGTACATAGACCATGTCTCCACGCGCGGCGAACTCGCCCTCTGTGCTATCACCGCGAATATGTGCAAGGGCAACCTTAAGTATAATCTGAGACGCTTCCTCAAAGTTGACAGTGATTGGTGGATCCAAATCGAGACATGCAAGGCGGACGCCGGCGTCTTCATTACGAATTGCTCTTCCGAGTCCAACCATAAGACTGTTCATGGGGCAAGGGGTGTCGAGAGCACCACCACCAGTAATCCACAGGGCGCCTTCGGATGAAAGAATGACTTCGCGCAACCTGTCCCAATTATCATCGGTGAGGTTCGCGAGGATAGCATCCTCCCATTCTGCAAGGCAGATGCAATACTTGCCCTCCACCTGCGTCTTGGTGACAACATTCCACTGAGCGATACTGATATCATGACTAGCCGAGGCAAATGCCCTCTGTATGGTATCGGCGAGCTTGTTTGACGCTTCAGTACCAGCGGTGATGACAAGGCAAGAAGGCAGGCTAGGTGCGGCTGTCTCAGGCTTGGTTGAGACGAGCAGCGAGACAGGCTCTTTCGAGGTTTCGCGATCACCACGGATATCGACATCAACACCCGAGAATCCAGCCTTTTTCAATGCAGCATTCCACTCGTCAGCATCCAAGAGTGGGCCTCCCATCCTACCGTCCGCTTCTCCTAGCCACCAGCCGGGCAAAGGGCCCATGATAAACCCAGAGAAGATACGCTTGATGGTCACCTCGGACAACACAAGACGACCACCTGGCTTTAGCAGCAGCTTGCAGTGCGCTAACGTTTCTTGAATGCTCTTCGTTGCATGAAGTACGTTAGCGCATACGATTAGGTCATAGGACTCAGGGTTGAAGCCTTGCTCTGTGGGCGTGTTCTCGATGTTGAGCGTGCCAAACTGCATAATGGACGCATCCTGCTTGAACCGGTCAGCTGCCTTGGCAAGGAAGCCAGGAGAGATGTCAGTGAAGTAGTATTGAGCTGCCTTGGAGGTTCCATCGGGATTGCGCAAGCGTTCCAAAACATGGTATGTGGTACCACCCGTTCCGGCGCCGATTTCCAGGATGCGCAACCCGGGTTGCTTATCAGCAATAAGACCGACATATTCGGCGACATTGGTGTTGAAACTGGTACCGAAAGCACCACGGTAGAAGGAGTAAAGAAGATCGCCCTCAGTCATGCATTGCAGAGCTTCGACTTCGCGTTTGAAGATGCGAGAAAGATTTTGCCCGATACGATCCACCATCTGTACAGTGATGTCGCCGCTCTCGGACTTTACGATGCGTTGCCGAGCCTTCTCCATCTCACTCTCCACATCTGCGGGTAGCGCAGGGAATTGCTTGACAGTGTCATGCATCCACTCTACGTATGACTTCCAGAAGCCATCCCGTGGCACATGTGCCTTCCCTTCCTCGGACTGGAACCAGTCGAGGATACAGTAGATGTACACCAGACACACAAACTCGAGTAGATCAAGTACAGAGTCGTCATCTTTACTCTTCAGTGTACGCTTGTAGATGATCTCTTTGATCTGTGATGGAGTCAAGAGATCAGCATCTACGTGCCAGTTCTGCGCAAAGCATGATGCCCGTGTTTCCAGTTGCCTCGATGCATCTTCTGTTGCGCCAACAGATGCTAGCACAACGCCTTCCATGATGACGACAGGCTCGGTCATCGTTGCCTCTGACATGGTGATGTTTGAATTCCAAGTGGTGTAGCTCAGTTTCTTTGCGGAAGAGCAGCCACATAGCTCTGCGCCAGCATTCCTTGGTATATCGGCTGAGACGAAAATGCGATCAAAAGATCTGGGGACGATCGCTTCATTCAATGCTTGCTCTTCGCCGGAGATACTAGGAAAGATGAGATGAAGGACTGAGTCGAGAGTGGCCGGATGGACTACATGAGGGAACTCAAATCCCTTGGGCATGATAGCCTTAGTGTCAGGCACCTTGATGACACCATAACTGGCGTTGGGCCCAGCGTACAGCTCCGTCATATTTCGGAAAGTTGGCCCGTACTGCATACCAATTGTCTCGACTGTGTCGTATAGGAAGCTCCGCGCCGGCTTCTGGCAGATTCTTCGAGCCTCGGCAAGGGAAGACATGTAGCGTTCATTCTCCAGTGCCACCTCGCGCTCCATAGATGGGGAGAAGGCCTTGAAGGCGACGGAGACTAGACCACGGGCATGCGCACTCCAAGAACTCATCTCTTCACTCCAAGAAAAGATAGTGAACTCGTAGAGTGTGGAGGACGGCGCTGCTCGTGTTCCAGTGCGACGATTGTGCAGCTGCGTCATGACCTCAATGCCCTTCTCAGTGTCAGGTACACGAAGTGCAGTATCGATGTTAACATCGCGCAACTCGAAACCATATATCTCGTCGGCATTCGTCTCCTGAGCCAGCTGGTGCGCCGCTTCGATTGCCATGGCGAGCATGCCAGCACCTGGGTAGAGGATGTCGCCTTGGACCTTATGCTCGCGGATCCAGGGGTTCTCGTTGCACCGTAGGAAGTTGCGCCATGTGTGCTCTGGCGTTCCAAGCAGGCGATAGCCTACGAGATCTGTGCGCGGTGACTGACGAAGGCGGTGCTGACGACTCAAGTGGGATTCCTCCCAATACGGCTTATGGTTCCAAGCATAGGGAGGGAGATCGACTAGCATGTTGATGCTATCAGAGGATACATCATTGACTTTGCTCAGATCGACCTTGCATCCATGCGCCCAAAGATGACCCATGGCCTCCAGCGCGGTAACAGCGCCATCGAAATGTCGGCGAAGAAGAGTGGTGTACGTCGTATCCCCACCACAGTTCTCGTTGCTGAAGATGTCCAAGAGGTAGCTGCGCAAGGCTGAGTGAGGACCGAGCTCAACGAACAGATTGGCGAAAGCTTTGCGCGATTTGCTCTCCTGTGGGTAACATAAAAGGGAGCGGGTGGCTGCGACAAAGTTCACGGGAGAAACCAAGTTATCTACCCAGTACGAAGGCTTCATCTGTGTAGGGTTAACCAGTGTACCTGTTACGGATGAGAACATAGGAATGGTCGACGTTGAGCCATGCGCGATACCCTCCAGAGCTTTTTCATATTTCTCGCGGGCTGCCTCCATGTGAAAAGAATGGTATGCAACATCCATAGGCAGTCGGGTGCATGCTACCTGCGCGTATTTCAATACTGTCTGTAGCTCGTCAATGGCGGACGTATCGCCAGTGACAGTGCAAGCCTTGGTGGAGTTGAAGCATCCTACGACTGCCTTGCCGCTCTTCAGGCATTCGAGGTGACTCTGTATGCTATCGGCACTGGCAGAAACGGCCAACATGCCGCCATCCTTGGAGACGGTCTTGCTAACCTGTCCTCTGAGCCAAGCGATCTTGATTGCTGCCTCTTGGTCGATGAAGCCGGCAGCGTAGGCAGCCGCAATCTCGCCGCTGGAATGACCAAGGACAGCAACAGGTCGCACTTCGAAGCCGCTCATGAGATCTACGAGCGCAACCTGGACGGCTGTACAGGCCGGCTGGCTGTAGTCAGTTTCGCGCAGCCTGCACTGAGCCTCGCTTCGATTCAGCTCCTCAGCAAGACTCCATGGGCAGCCGAACGACTTGAGCATAACCTCCGATCTCTGCATGCTCTCAGCGAAAGTCTTGTAGACAGAAAGGCCTCTTCCCATTGCGTGCCATTGTGCACCCTGGCCCGTGAAAACGAAGGCGATTCGTGGTATCGCAGAGGCAGAGGAACGGACCACGGGAGGGAGGCTTGAGATCTTTTCTCGAAGGCCGCTGACACTCGATGACACGGCATAAGATTTCCACGGCAGCACAGTTCTTTTGGCGCTCAGCGTGTATGTCAGGTCGTTGAGGAAAGAAGGTGCGGTAGAGGTCTTAGAAGCAAGATACCCTTGTAGGCGCTCAGCACTGCGCTTGACACCGTCTTGATCGTTGGAAGATAGTACGAGCAACTTCGGCGTGGGATGGACGTCGCGCAGCACCTCGCTCGATACGTCGCTGATGTTGTCGCTGGATTCACCGCTCGTCGCCTCGTCGGTGACTGTGCTTGCAGAGCTGCTGGGGCTGTCACTGAGATGGCTGACGCGCACACTGCTCAGACTGGGAAGGAGCGGTGCCGTTGTATGTCGACCCTTTAAGCCATGACGTGACAGGAAAGATGCTGCATCTTCGAGGATGGCATGTGCGTTTGCACCACCAAAGCCGAAGCTATTGACGCTTGCGCGGCGAGGTCCGTTATGCGGCCACGGTGTTAACTTGGAGGCTATCTTGACATTTTCCGGCAAATCGATCTCAGGATTGAGCTTCTCAAACCTGGACGTTGTCAGTAAGGGGCGGATCAAGGGTTTCACCGATGTACCAACCAAAGATTCGGAGGTATCATGCCACGCTCAACGATCAGTGCAGCCTTGATGATACCAGCTACACCAGCTGCTCCCTCTAGATGTCCAATGTTCGTCTTGACAGATCCGACATAAAGATCCGACCTGCGGCCCTCGACCGATCCAACTGTGTTCAGGATCGCTCGGGCCTCCAACGGGTCGCCAGCCTGTGTGCCCGTTCCATGTGCCTCGACATACCCCGTCTCTGCTGGATCTACGCCAGCCATCTGGTATGCTCTTCGAATCAACTCTTGTTGCGCCTCACTGTTAGGCAGTGAGATACCAGGCGTGTGGCCGTCTTCATTGGCGGCTGTGGCCAGCACGACCGCTCGAATGTTGTCACCATCGCGCAACGCTGCATCCAGAGGCTACGTATTGTCACCTGTCAACCGAATGTCTCGCATTCAAGAATGGCCATTGCGCCGGATACATACCTTCAAAATTGTGACGCCAAAGCCTTCTCCGCGCGCAAAACCATTCGCATTCGCATCCCACATCTTGCTCTTACCTTCCGGCGACAGGATCTTTGCAGCTCCTAACAAGATGGACATATCCGGTCCAAACATGAGATTGGCGCCTCCAACCACGCTCATCTCAGCTTCTCCTGTACGAATGCTTTGACATGCCAAGTGAAATGCAGTCAAACTAGATGAGCAAGCCGTGTCGACCGTGAGGGAAGGGCCTCGAAGATTGTAGAACCACGATAACCTGTTGGAAGCCAGTGATGCTGACATGCCAGTTGCGTGGTATATGGAAGGACCTTCGTTATCGCGTGCTTGCAAGTTGGGAAAGTCTGCTGTGAAGGTGCCAATGTAGCAGGATGTCTGTGTGCCTGAAACCTTCTCCAGGCTCAAGCCGGCATTCTCAAAGCCCTCGTACGTAGCCTCCAAAAGGATGCGATGCGTCGGGTCCATGGCCTTTGCCTCTTTTGGTGTGATGCTGAAGAATGGAGCATCAAACACCTTGAAGTCTTGTTGCAAGAAGTGGGCATGCCTGTCGCGATGGGCGATTAGCATAGGGAGCATACTACAGGAAGAACGGTATAGAGCCTACCTTTGTTGAATACTGCCTAGTCGTTCTGCATCGGGATGGTAGAAAGCGTCGACATTGTAACGATCTTTAGGGATCTTAGTCCGTGCATTACGGCCTTCCACGAGCATGCGGTAGAAGGCCTCTGGATCTCGAGCGTCGCCAGGCCCCCGAAAAGCGATACCAATAATGGCGACTGGCTTGTTCATGGTGGCAGCTCTGTGATGGGAGATACTAAAGAGGAATGGCAGCCAATTGGGAAAGTCTGATTCAGAGATGCCTAAACGAAAAGTCACACTCGAATGAGAGGCAATGGGTGTATGATGTGCTATGGAAATACTATTTAACGAAATCTGGCGTGGAAACTACAGGTACATATCGTCTTCGAAGGTAACGTCTGCTATCCATTCACTAATCGTACAGGTGTTGCGTCAAGACCGAGCAGCTGCCATATCTGGGAAGATTTCTCGTCTTTCGATTCGGCAGAAGTAATATGAAGTCGGTCAAACATTTTGAAGAAAGCATCCAATCCCACTTTGTCGTTCGAGCACGCTGCATGGCGATTCCCCGGATACACGCGTGCAAAGGATATACGGAGTGGGTTCTCGAAACACCGATCCAGAGCGATTACGGTTCCTTCCGCTCTCAACCCAGTCCGCACTGTATGAGTATAACCCGACTATAGGCAAAAGTCCTGACTCGTGGTGTTGACGGCTCGTCGCTCTCGGAGTAAGTCTTTCTTGGGCGTGAAAGCGACTAGGGTAGACGAGGGCTGTCATCGCCGTGGAGTTCACTATTGTCCCCACTACTTACACCAACACTATATGGACCCACTGAAGGCCCGTATACTCGGACAATTATGAGCGTCGGCTCTAAAATTTTCCCCAGATCGTATGCTTCTGGGAATCATTCGAGGCTCGACATGAGTCGTAATACGCTATAGTGTCTGCTCGTCTCTGCGACCGAGAGCTCCCAGTTTCCGAAGTTAGGTTAGGATCCACAGGCCTCTCTCCGTGCTGACATATACTCAAGCGGCGTTTTGCTACTCAGTAAGCAGTTGTGATCAGATCTGCTAAGCTGCTGGACCTTTCGACAGGCTTCATAGTACACGAATGAAGCTATCGCAATGCCGAGAGAGACATGCGTATTCGCAAGAAAAACCATTTTGCCCCCAATGGCACTTTGATAGATGGCATCTTCTGATGGGCCATATCTACATTAAAAACTGCTCTAAGACCGGCAAAAATACCTCATGACTCAAGAAGTGGCTGGTACCATCGAAACACATTATCGGGATCGTACTTCTGCTTGAGATTCCGCAGTTTCTCCAGCCTCCACGGCTCGTAGCCATATAGCGCCTCTGGCGGATCCTTCATAGTCGACGTACCGTTGCCATAGCTCACGTATTGCTGCAAACGACCATACCCAGACGTGTCAATGAAGCGTCTCTTCCAGTAATTGAGGTGATCCTCAAAGACCTTTCGATCCTCCATTCGCTTTGGTGTAGCATTCAGCATTCTACAGCTCTCATATTAGGGGCTGTTTTCGAGAGGGGTCAATGGAGTTGACTCACAGGAAATGGTTTGACCCTCCACGCCACGGAAACGCCGTCGCATCATCAGAAATCTCGCGAACACGCTGATCGGGTAGACACTCAAACATGGCGCTGAACCAGCCACGATCTTCCCACTTCTCACTCATGGATTTGACGCTCTCGAAGAACTCACGTGTCGTCTTCAGGTCGAACGTTTCGACGCAAGCGGCCCCCATCATCTTGTAGGGACCACGGAGCCAGATTTCGGGCTTGCAGAAGAGCTTGTTCATCTCTTTGTACGTTGCGTAAGGTAGTTCTGGCCATGGTATCGATTTTCGCCCACTACTCAAGACTGGCTCTAGAGACTCGAAACGCTGCACATAGGGATCTGCGTCTGCAGCTGCACCGGACCAGACTAAGTTGACGAGAATGATGTGCTGAATCTTATAAGCTGCGTCAACATGCTCCTCATGAAAAGGCGTACCTTGCGACCACTACTTTGGCGCAGCCATAGGACGAAGATTGCCAGTTCGGCAGGCATACTCTCATAGACGCTATTCAGCGTCCTGAAGACCTCGTCGCACTGATCTAGAGTGTACTCCAAATCCCAAGTATGGTGTATACCCCCATTTGCTTGCGGATATACCTGGAAGGTGGCTTCAAGTGCGATGCCAAAGTTATGACCTGCTCCCCGGAGGCCCCAGAAAAGATCCGGATGGGAGTTCTTGGATGCAACCACCATACTCCCGTCGGCGAGCACGAGCTTGCAAGAGATCATATTATCATTCAGGAAGCCGTATTTTCCTTGCAAACGTCCTAGGCCCGCCCCAAATGCTACACCAATAACCCCTGTAGTCGGGCACGATCCTACATCTTTGTCTCGTTAACAACACCACTCCAGCAAAGCGACACATGATACATACTAACTTCCATACCCAAGTCATGCACAAAGCGCACGAACTCATCAGTTATCGCTCCACCACCAATAGTGACATGGCGTTTCCCGGCATCCCATCGCATCTGGTTGAGCGGACGCATGTTGATACACATGCCATTCTGGAAGCGTCCCATTGTGGTCGTGACTGAATGATGGCCGCCACGAGGTGTAAACGGAATACCTTTTTCCCTCGCGTACTTGACGACCTCGATCACATCGTTTTCACAGACTGGATCGACAATAGCGAGGTACGTTGGACGCTCATACTGAGTAAAGCGCAGATTGGCTTTTTCGAACTCTGTTTTGTCCTCATCAAATGGTAGATGGACACGCGCCTTGTTCGATAGCTTTCGCTCAAGCTCGGTGCGAATTGTGACTGCCAGCGAGATGAGGTCATCGCCGCTTTGCTGACAACCCATGTTCTGGATATGTACCGGGGATCTGAATGCTAACCGAAAAATTTGATGATGATGCAGAGAGAGCTTGAAATATAAGGAGAAATTAGACCAAACAGAAGGTCTTGATATCAACAAAGTACTCAGCTATGGATGTAGTAGTCACTGGCCGTCGTAGTCGATGGAGACCTCAGCATACCAGCAGACCTACGATCGGCAATCTTGCGTGCTGATTGCTACGCAGGAAGAACTGACATACTTCTAGACCCATGTGCGTGTGTAGAGAGGCTCCACATTGCCTTGCACAGTTGCGTAGAACCCCTGCATCATTTTCCACTCAACCTTGGGTCAAGCTTTACCATATATCCACAGCACGTGGCCAAGCTTCACATAGTTATTTGCTTACTGTAGGTAGACCCACGTGGGGAAATGGTACCCGCAAATGTACACGCACCACATGTTAATGATCTGCACGATGTCTAACAGCCTGCACGTTATCTCGGAGAAGGGATCGGGCCGACCTGCAAGGGCCGAATAAAAGTCCGGGTCACCTGGACCGACATATGCATCTTCCCTCCAGAACACCTTGAGTAATCTTTGTATACACGTTTTCTTGCTGAGCGTGCAACAATGAGGAGGCCTTATTGGATACTTTTGCTCGGCACCATCACTCGGCGACTACGAGGCCTGAGGGCAGGGTGGGAGAATGCAGCGCTTCACTGAAGTCGAGTACTATCGAGACATGTCGCGGTAGATTTCCCCGCCAGTCTGAGCTGTCGCTAGAATTCTGGCTGAAGAATACTGTATCGTCTTTCTTCCGGGACTTGGAGCGCTGCATATCGATTTCGCTGTATTCTGGTGGTTCCATAGTATTCAGGTACTATGGCAGCATTTTCTGTACCCGGTGGCTTGTCACATCAGCTTGATCAATTGCCATCGTTGACATTTCAAAACATCATCACCGGTGCAGTTGTATTTGTAAGTTCGCAGAGGCTGCATTTCCTCCTGCAAAAGCTCACAAAAGTGCGCAGCCACTACTCTATATCTTGCTCAAAGCTGTTTACAATCTCTACCTAAGCCCCTTAGCTGGCTACCCAGGCCCAAAGCTCTGGGCCATCTCTCGCCTACCATGGAATCGCGCAAACATGAAGGGTCGCATCAGCTGGAAGATCCGCGAGCTCCACGACAAGTACGGTCCTGTTGTGCGTATCGCCCCAGATGAAATCTCGTATACGACATCTGGCGCGTGGAAGAAAATATATGGACAGCGAAATCCCGAGTTCGTCAAGGCTCTCGACGGCAGAGGCATTGCGCCTGCGAGTATTGGTGGCCAACGTAGCTTGATGACGGAGCACCAAGACAGACATCTGAGGCTGAGGAGGGCCATAGATCCTGCATTTAGTCAGAGAGCACTGTAAGTCTGGATGCCCTTCCTTACTCTGTAGGTGTTACTCCACCATACTGACTTCATGAGACTAGACGCGAACAGGAGAGCTACTTCCAAGACCACTCGGACAATCTTGTTCAGAAGCTGAGGCAACGGTGCAAAGACGGACCCCTAGATATGACTACTTGGTACAATCTCGTCGCATTTGACATCGTATCCGATCTGGCTTTTGGTGAGCCGTCAGGCTGCGTCAATAACCCTGATCAACCATGGATCCAAGCCATACTCGCTCGTGCCAAAGCCATTGTCTGGTTTCAGCTTGCCGTACAGTATGGATTCATGGGTCTTCTCAACTGGATGACACCAAAGTACGTTACTGAATCGAGGAAGAAACATATCGCTATGACTGAGGCCAAGCTTAAGGCGCGAGTTGAAGCTAAAAACCCTGGCAAAGACTTCATGTCATACATTCTCGAAAACGACGAGAAGCTCAACCACCTCGAACTGGTGATGCTCTCTTCCAACTTCATTGTAGCAGGTAGCGGCACATCTGCTGGTGGGATGTCCGGCTTGACGTATCTTCTGCTGCGCAACCCAGACAAGTTGGAGAAGCTCAAACAAGAAATACGCAGTTTGTTTAAAAGCCGCGCGGATATGACCCTTCAGGCGGTGACCAGCTGCAAGTACCTGCGCGCCTGTCTCAACGAGGGTATGCGTCTCTATCCGCCAACACCGGGTTCGCTGCCGCGACTCGTTCCTGGAAAGGGCGAGATGATTGAAGGAAAATGGGTTCCGGGGGGTTACGCTGTTGGTGTTAACCAGCTGGCGGCCGGCCACTCCGAACGTAACTTCAAGAAGGCGCGCGAGTTCCATCCCGAGCGCTGGCTCGACGAGCCCGACTCTAAGTTTAAGGATGACGATCGTTCTGCAGTTCAGCCATTCTCATATGGTCAGAGGGCTTGTATTGGAAGATCCATGGCCTATGCTGAGATGTCTCTCACGATGGCGAAGTTGGTACGGTATTTTGACTGGGAGTTTCACGACCCCGAAAATGATTGGTGGAACCAGCAAGGCACCTACCTGGTGTGGGAAAAGTTGCCTTTGCAGGTTAAGCTGACGCCTGTGTCCGACTTAGGTGAATAGTGACAGCATGATAAGAAGCTATAGGAGTGCTTACGATATATATGATGTATGGCTAGTCATGTAAATAGTTAGTAGCTGTACATGTAGATGCAATGTGACTGGACATGATCTCAAACAAGAGATAGCGAAAATAAGGTGCATCCATCATTAGAGTTGCGGTAGTGACCTTGACGGCACCCCTAGCTTTTTTTACTAGGGAAGTCAAATAGGCGGCGGCAGTCAGCACACAGACCAAGACTTTGAGCGGGCACAGATCCCATGTCTAGTGCACTACACGTGGGCCCGAATTGCTGCCCGAGAATGAATGGCTCGTTAGTGTATTTAAGTCGCCAGTGGCGCGTCATCCAGACGGCAGTACGAACTCAAGAGGTGTCGAATCGCCATCATTCAAGATGCAAATAATTCTTCCAATCCTAGTGGCGGGTATATTCCTCATCATTCATGTCGTCAATACTTTTCTCGTAAGACCCTTACAAACCTTCCTCAAGAGCCGCCGTCTCGGATGTGGCCCAGTGCCATTTGAGCCAACTCGATGGCCTCTGGGCATCGATACCGTACGCCGGAGCCTACAAGCCGACAAAGAGCAAAGAACGCCTGATTTTATAGCTTCGCGCTTTAAAACTATGGGTCGCTATACGTGGGGGCTATCACTGCTGGGGACATCGAACCTTATCACAGCCGATCCACGTAACGTACAAGCACTCCTCGCAACCCAATTCGATGATTTCGTCATGGGCACAGCGAGGAGAACAAATTTGAAGACGGCGCTTGGGCGCAGTATCTTTGCTGTGGATGGCAAAGCATGGCATCGTGCAAGGGAGACGATGCGGCCGATCTTCAGTAGAGAGAATGTTTCTCGGCTTGAGTTGCTCGAGGAACACGTGCAGACTATGTTGCAGATCATAGAGACGAGACATGAGGGATTGACGACTGATGCTGAGGACCGAGCATGGTCGGCACCTGTGAGCTTGGCTGTACTATTACCGCGTTTGACTATGGATTCGGCAACTGAACTGTTCCTCGGACAGAGCACACACTCCCTCAATACAGCACTTCTCAAACAGCAGCGAAAGAGTAGCAATGACGAAAACGATGAGTACAGTTTCGATCATGCTTTTGAGCGCATGCTCGCCATCTTAGGGACAAGAATGCGACTACGAAGTCTATACTGGTTATACGGCAACAAGGAACTCGAAAAGTGCATCAACACTCTTCACACTTTCGTAGACAGCGCCATAGATGCGGCTGATCAAGCGCGGAAGTCAGGCTCATCACAACTCCGCTACGACTTTCTCGAATCACTCCGTACGCGTTGTTCTGACCGTGCTGAGGTACGCGAGCAAGTGTTGGGCTTGTTGGCCGCGGGCAGAGACACCACAGCGTCACTTACAGCCTGGGTCTTCTACTGCCTAGTAAGAAGCCCAAGGGTGTACAGAAAGCTCCGCGAAACTGTTCTTGTAGAGTTTGGCCCTTACTCAACGAATGTTGGGCAGACGATAACATTCGAGAAGCTCAAGGGCTGCACATACCTACAGCATGTTCTGAACGAAACACTACGGCTACATTCAGTCGTCCCATTCAATTCTCGCTGCGCTGCACGAGATACGACGCTTCCTGTCGGCGGCGGACCGGATGGAAGCATGCCTGTGTTCGTACCTAAGGGTACCGAAGTCAACTTCAGTACGCATGTGCTGCACCGACGGAAAGATCTGTGGGGCGAAGACGCCGACGAATTTCTGCCTGAGCGATGGGAGAAGAGGAGGCCAGGAATGACTTGGCAATACGTTCCTTTCAATGGTGGACCTCGTATCTGTATCGGCCAGCAATTTGCCCTTACAGAGGCAGGATATGTGCTAGTAAGGATGGTGCAGAGGTATGATATTATTGAAGGTCTGGATATTGACATGAAGCGCGATTGGCATAACTTCACTGTTGTGTGTAGCCCTGGCAGTCCAGTGGCAAGAGATGCTGCGGTCATGTGCCGATTGAGGGTAGCCGTCGAGTGAGTTGTTGGTATGATCTTTATCGTAATTTGTTTACTTTTCCGGTTATTCCAACCGGTTGTTTGGTACTATCTCAACAATGAGTCCGGTATTGCGCCATGTTCTCCCCACAAATAGTACAGAACGCAATGTACGTGCAGGTATCGTCTTTTCCTTTTTTATCCAGACAGCTGTTGTATGAACACCGGGCAGCGAGTCATTGTAAAAGTCAACAACGACTAAAGCTAGCCAACTAAAGCGGGCCGAATGCGGCTTCAAGGTACCAATACCACCGAGGGCCTGAACTGCGGGGTGGTAAAAGCCGAAGACTGCATCTGCAGCTATATTAGATGCCAGAGGCTCAGAATAAATCAATGAACCACGTGTATACCTATCTGTTTCAATTGGCTCGTTATACTTACGGGAAGGGGAACATGTTCAACACCACTCCCTCGAGCGCGCGACGATGGACCTGCTGCTCCAAGACTCGAAAAACGAATCAAGGCGAGCAAGTCCAGAGGCAAGACTACCAGCTTGAGCGCGAACATGTTGTTTGCTATAGCCTGTTCTATCTGCATAAGTGTAGGTTGATACTTCTACAAATGTTATCCAGATACAAAAATCTAATCGAACACAGCCCATCTTGTACTTCCTCGTTCGCTCCATCTACTACCTCTTCTTCCATCCTCTGTCAGCCTTTCCAGGTCCAAAACTCTGGGCAATTTCCCGCGTTCCCTGGAACTACGTCAACCTACAAGGGAACCTCGCATGGCGCATTCGTGATATGCATTTGTATTACAATAGCAGTGTGATACGTATTGCTCCAGATGAGCTGTCGTATACGAGCAGCACAGCTTTGAAAAAGATAGACGGCACTCCACCGCCGCGCGAGTTTCTCAAATGTCTGGACGGTCGTGGTATCGCTCCAGCGGTTGTTAACGGGCGTCGCAGCATTGTCACCGAGACGCCCGAGCGGCACACTATCCTCCGCCGTGCCCTCCAGCCCGCCTTCAGTGAGCGTGCCTTGCGCGACCAAGAAGACTTCTTCCGCGACCACACTGATCGACTGATCGCACAGTTACGAAAGCCACAGTATGGTATCACTGAGCAGAACATCTTACGATGGTTTGCCCTACTCAGTTTTGATATCATGAGCGATCTAGCCTTTGGTCAGCCGGCCGGCTGTCTAGACCGTGTAGATGAGCCCTGGCTCGAAGTCATTGGGTCGCGCGTCAAGAGTATTGTCTGGTACCAGTTCGCGGTGTACTACCACATGGAGTGGATTCTGAGATGGATCATGCCCAAAGCAGCCATGGAGGCGCGGAAGCGGCACCAAACTCTGACGCTACAGAAGGTGCAGCGACGGATCGAAGAGGAGCGTAGCGGGAAAAGAAAGGGAAAGAGAAGAGACTTCATGAGCTATATCCTTGGTAACGACAGGGAAAACCTAAGCAATATGGACTTGTTTGGTATGGCAAGTGCGTTGATCGTGGCGGGCAGTAACACGACTACGTAAGAAAACGTCCCTGAACGAATCGCATATGAGAAATACACTGACTTCATACATGGACGCTAGGTATACTATGACTGCTTTCGTCTTCTTCGTCTGTCGACATCCAGAGGTCTATGCCAGAGTTGTTGCTGAAGTGCGAGGCAAATTCGCGAGTGAGGCTGACGTTACCATGGTTGCTACTGGTGAGCTACCCTACTTGAAAGCTTGCATCGAGGAGACGATGCGCATGTCACCTCCTACACCTTCAGCTTTGCCGCGCTGGGTTCCGGAGGGTGGAGAGGAGATAGACGGCAAATGGGTTCCGGGAGGTGTAAGTCTTTTCTTGTCCGTTAGCGCCAAGGTGACCTTTTACTGACAAGTCGAATCGCGAAGACTGCCGTAGGCGTGCATAATCTGGCGGCCTGCCATGTTCCATGGAACTGGCATCGACCTCTCGAATTCATCCCTGAGAGGTGGCTGCAGACGAAAGAAGGAGAGTTCACTCACGATGACCGCGGCGCCTCCCGCCCTTTCTCCTACGGTCGACATGATTGTATTGGGCAAACGTAAGCATAGCCACTCCCCTTCTCTTGTCACTAATGTATCACTAACTCATTGCCTGTTTAGTATGGCAATGAATGAGATGAGGCTTGCCTTAGCCAAGCTCGTCTGGAACTTTGATATATCCCTCAACCGTAGTTCGGAGGATTGGTGGATCACGCAGAAGTCATACTTGGTCTGGGAGAAGAAGCCGCTCATGGTTTCGATAAAACCAAGACATTAGTTAGCACTGATTAGGATCCAAGTCCAACGTATGCTGCATCAGCATACAAACTCATCTGGTGATAGCTCATTCTGTCATCTCTCAAAGAGATACCGTCAGTTGAAGGGGTTGACAGCGCCGCTTTGCCTAACATGCTTTTTGTCGCGGAGTTGTCCTGCCCGGAAACACGTCGCTAAAGCTAGATAGTGGCTGCGTATGGTGTGCCGCACGATTGGGGTGTTAGCCGATCATTTTTTGTGCATTTGCAAGGGCACTTTACTCGGCCCGTTGAAGTTCGGGCCGGTCGTTTTGAGACCTGAAATGGGTATACCCGTAGATCGTTCTGATGGCTGTCGGCGCTCTTCGGCGATAAGATTGGAACGCAGGTGAAAAGCCACTCCCTTGACCACGTGGTTGGCTTTTTGGCACATGCGTTGCGCAAACATCTCTAGCACGGTCCATGGTGGACAACAGACATGCGGTGATAACTGTCCTGTCCAATCCTCGGGTGGTAGAGATAGAATGCAGTCTGATCTTACTACCGACCGTATACACTCATTGACCTTTCTCCGTTACTAGATCAAGTTCTGTCTGAGCAATGGCCGACCGTCCCAAACGCGAGCTGAAAGTGCTTTCACTGGGAATGACACGTACTGGTGAGTTTCCTAGACTTGTGCCTTCCCTTTATTGTGCCTAGCTGCCTTGAAAGGATGGCTGAAACCAACTTGTGAAATAGGATCGGCCTCGATAACTCAAGCTCTTGAGATGCTGGGATATGAAGGTGTACATCATGGCATCCAGGCTCTAAGCTCACCACTTGAGTGGCAGTTGTTCAGCAAGGCCTGTGATGCCTTCTTTCCTGTGCTCCCTACCTACACAGGTCAGCCATTCACGCGCACAGATTGGGATGTGCTTTTTGGGCCTTACGAAGCCGTCACCGACATGGGATCATTCTTCGCCACGCAACTAATCGAAGCCTATCCCGAGGCCAAGGTTATCCTGGTAGAGCGTGATATCGATGAGTGGTATGACAGTATGGAAGAGGCCATCTTTAGTACGACGTGGGGTTTGCGCGCAGATATTGTCATCAACGTGTTGGGACCGCTGTACGGGCTCAATGGCGGCAAGACAATTCGCAAAATCATGCTCGGTTTCTACGGCGTCCGCAATGTGAAGGACATGCGACGGGTTGCTAAGGATCGATATAGGCAACATTATGCAGAAGTCCGAGCTGCGGTGCCGGCGGAGCGCTTGCTCGAGCTACGCTTAGAAGATGGGTGGAAGCCGCTATGTGAGTTCTTGGAAAAAGAAACACCGAACACGCCGTTTCCCGTAAAGAACAAGAGAGGAGAGCACGTCAAGAGGGTGAGGCAGAAACAGAATATGTTCTTCAAGCACGTCGCGGCGAGGTTTGCCAAGAATGCGATACCTTACGGCATGGGTGTTGGAGTCATAGGCTTCATTGCCTGGAGAAGTAGATCTGGTGTACAATGGGCTACGGTGTTGTGCACCGTGAAGCAGGCATTGGCGCAGGCATGGTGATGGAGGTTGCTGGTGAAGTGGCGGATCGGCAAAGTGCGATAGTGGAAAGATCGCGAAGATTCTCTTGGCCAACCTCGAGACATCCGGAATGAAGCATCAGGCGACGTAACATAGGGTGTTCTGATGCTTTCTATTCACCTTTCAGTTCAGAAGCAAGTCTGTGTCAATGGTAAATGCGTTAGTGAATGCAAGTATTGGATGACGGTCGTGAATGGCGGTCAGATGGATACGTGGTTCAATCCCTTCTTATTTCAGGCAACTGTGAAAACCGCCGAAACATTGTCGCTTCACAGCCGGTGGCAACATGATTTGAGGAAACGTTGCATATAGACGGAGGAGTCATGAAGGTGAATGATGTTCGCGGTGGACCCGTGTCTCGTGTAGATCTGCTTAGCGATTTGGGAGGCTACCGAAAGGACACCTGGAACCTTGGGAGGGGACATCCAGGACCACATCCGAGATTACTCACAGGATGACCAAGACTCGCGGGGGGTTTCGCACAAGGTAGTGATGGGAGTTTTACAATTTCGAAATGTTCATTGGCTATTTCAAAGTCAAGATGGATAGAGCACCGAGGTCTTGAGATGTTCGAGTTCGCTTAGATGGAGGGGTAAACTGTACTAAACACGCGATAACAGATAGCGACGTTGTAGCTATTGCTTCTTAAACGACGGCACCAGAAGCTACGGTGGCCTACAGCTGTTCCATAGCGCGGAGTCACACATTGCACAAGGGCAGTGAAAGCGCCTAGTGAATTCCACGTGTCCTGTAACATGTTGCATCAAACGCAGGTGAAATTGAGGTTGATGCGGGCGGTTGGGGCAAAGTGAACGGGCCATGGGCGAGCTCGGCGCTAGTCCTCTTCCGGAGCAAGATCCTCGAGATCGCAAGGTGTTCTTTCGAAATACTTCCACGAGCGGTCCATATAATAGGTAGCCCTTCCCACCGCTACTTGCCCTTCCTCCTCCACTCACCACCAAGCAACCGCAACTCGCCTTTTGTTTTCCTTCCTTTACGATACCCGGAGAGCTCAGTCTTCTCCACCACATTGCGAGCTCCAAGAGAGTTACGCCCGCACTTGCAACTGGCACTTGAAGCCACACCGTCTTTGAAAGACACCACATACACATCACAATGGCACGAAGCTCGCGGGGCGCCAACCAGCGCTCAACATGGTCCATCGCCTTCTACCTTCTCCTCGTCCTCGTCGGCGGTCTGATGCTGGCTAAGACAGCACATGCCCAGGACCAGGAACCCATCAAGGAGGACAGCAATGCTGTCTCCGGCCCCGTTATCGGTATTGACTTGGGAACCACCTACTCTTGTGTCGGTATTATGAAGAACGGAAAGGTTGAGATCATCACCAACGACCAAGGTAAGTTTGCATGTTCAAGCCATGCTATACACCAAAACTGACATGTGTCCTCTACAGGTAACCGTATCACACCTTCTTGGGTAGCCTTCACCGATGACGAGCGTCTTGTCGGAGACGCCGCCAAGAACCAGTTCGCCTCCAACCCCGAACGCACCGTCTTCGATATCGTACGTACAACCCCGTGTACTATTGTTTGAAGGATGGCACACTGACTGTGGATTAGAAACGTCTCATCGGTCAGAAGTTCAAGGACAAGTCTGTTCAAAATGACATCAAGCACTTCCCCTTCAAGGTTGTCAACAAGAACGGCCAGCCCAACGTCGGCGTTGAGGTTCACGGCAAGGAGACTACCTTCACACCCGAGGAGATTTCCGCCATGGTTCTGGCTAAGATGAAGGAGGTTGCGGAGAGCTACCTCGGCGAGTCTGTCAAGAACGCTGTTGTTACCGTTCCCGCCTACTTCAACGACGCTCAGCGTGCCGCCACCAAGGACGCCGGAACTATCGCTGGTCTCAACGTTCTCCGTGTTGTGAACGAGCCCACCGCTGCCGCTCTGGCTTACGGCCTCGACAAGGTAAGATATGCACTTGTTGCAATACAAGGATTGAACTAACGCGTTGCAGACCGACCAGAAGGAACGCCAGGTTCTCGTCTATGATCTCGGTGGTGGTACTTTCGATGTGTCCATTCTCACTATCGAAGAGGGCGTTTTCGAGGTCCAGTCTACCGCTGGTGACACTCATCTCGGTGGTGAGGACTTCGACAACCGTGTCATCAACTACTTCACCAAGAAGTACAACAAGGAGAACGACGTCGACATCACCAAGGACTCCAAGACCATGGGTAAGCTGAAGCGTGAGGTCGAGAAGGCCAAGCGTACCCTCTCATCCCAGAAGACCACCAAGATCGAAATCGAGTCTTTCCACAAGGGCAAGGATTTCTCCGAGACTCTTACCCGCGCCAAGTTCGAGGAGCTCAACAACGACCTCTTCAAGAAGACCCTCAAGCCCGTTGAACAGGTTCTCAAGGACGCCAAGATGAAGAAGAGCGACATCGACGACATCGTTCTTGTCGGTGGTTCTACTCGTATTCCCAAGGTCCAGGCCATGCTCGAGGAGTTCTTCGGAAAGAAGGCTCGCAAGGATGTCAACCCCGATGAGGCTGTTGCTTACGGTGCTGCCGTTCAGGGTGGTGTTCTCTCTGGTGACGCCGCTACCGACCAGCTCATTCTCATGGATGTCAACCCTCTCACTCTTGGTATTGAGACCACTGGTGGCGTCATGACTACCCTCATCAAGCGTGGTACTACCATCCCTACCAAGAAGAGCCAGATCTTCTCTACGGCCGCCGACAACCAGCCCGTAGTCCTGATCCAGGTCTTCGAAGGAGAGCGGTAAGTTTTGATCCTACGAAATGCATATGAGACATACACTGACTTTATATCTAGATCGATGACTAAGGACAACAACCAGCTCGGAAAGTTCGAACTGACCAACATTCCTCCCGCTCCCCGTGGTGTTCCCCAGATTGAGGTCACTTTCGAGCTCGATGCCAACGGTATCCTCAAGGTCTCCGCTATTGACAAGGGCACTGGTAAGGGCGAGTCCATCACCATTACCAACGACAAGGGCCGTCTCAGCAAGGAGGACATTGAGCGCATGGTTGAGGAAGCCGAGAAGTACGCCGAGGAAGACAAGGCCAACCGCGAGCGCATTGAGTCCCGTAACAAGCTCGAGAATTACGCCTACAGCCTCAAGAACCAGGTCAACGACGACGAGGGTCTTGGTGGCAAGATCGAGGAAGAGGACAAGGAGTCTCTCCTCGAGGCTGTCAAGGAGACACAGGACTGGCTCGAGAGCAACGCCTCAGAGGCTGCCGCTGAGGACTTTGACGAGCAGTTCCAGAAGCTGTCCGATGTCGCCTACCCCATTACCTCCAAGCTCTACGGCTCTGGTGGCCCCGGTGGTGACGATGAGATGCCCGATGACCACGACGAGTTGTAAATGGTCGACCTCTGAGGCAGAAAATGTTACATCTTACATGTCGATTTTGGTTGCATTCATGAAGCTTGCCACTTGTATGAGTAGAAAAGCACTTTTCGCGTTGGAATCGGCTGCTTAGACACTCAGATATATGCGGAGCTTGTCTATAGCAATGGGCGTATCACATGAAATGAATTACTTATGAAACCATTTGCACTTTTGTTGTCATTTGTCATTCTGGTGAAGCTCATCGTGTGATTTTGGGGTTCTTGTGCGTGCCGGTTACCCAGCTTAGCTTGTTGTTTAGCATGCAAGGACAGCGAAGCCTACATGCTATTTGTCTTAAACAAGTGTTCTCATCAGGAGCTAATGTAGGCGGTAAGCTAAGGCATGTTATTCTTGCACTGGTTGAGCTTTTCTCTTGTATGCGACAAAAAGTGTGTTTCCCCAGAACTTCTTTCGCAACGTGCTTCATGTCTTTTTGATTGTACATCGTTCCTCCCTTCCCAGTCGCACACTCAACGAGTGTATCAATCACATGGCCACCTGGCGAATCCGATAATCGAAACTACCTCTTTTACTCTATTGCATTACAAAATTCTATACTACTATCTAATGCTCGCGCTTTCCACCTTCTGTCGCGAGGTCGCAGTTGCAACTCCCATGCATTAAAATCACGACTGCTGCACGTATGAACCAAGGATGCACGTAGCTACTGCCTTCCGATGGACATTGCTTCCAGTGTGCGCCAGATGTCTGCCGCCTGTCCCTTCGTTGTACCTGCCCTTCGTCCGCCCGAGAAGTAACAACGCACACGCCATCTCCGAAACGATCTGAACTATGGTATGACGTACTCGCTACCTATCTGACCTGGTGCCTCTTCCTCGAAGGCAGGAATGGATGATGTAGATCTCGCCTTCACAGTTCTTACGCAGCAATAATCAGGGCTACAAGCAGACTGCGCGGCCTCCGATCGCAGCCTCAAGCATCCGGCACCACTCGGGAACGAGATCGTGAAGCGAGAGTTAGTCATCAACGGGTCTGCCAACACTACGCACACATCAGCTATACACAGGGAATATGCATTACCTTCGGAGATTGGCCTGCGGAGTCCTGGTTCATGGCCTGAGCTAGAGCGCAACAACCCTGAGGAAAGCAACATACTTATGGCCGAGCGCCAATATTGAAAGACAAGGATCCTCCCGAATGGGTGCCAGACCGATCGCGATCATCATCCATCAAGATATGGTGGCGCGCAATTTCATGATCGTCAAAACTCCAACGTCGGATCAAGAAAGGAAGGTGATGTGGTTTTTTTTTCAGCTTTTGGTATTTGCGGAACTAACAATAGACATTTACAAGATACACATAGACCACTAAGAGCCTTGACAAGTAACGCGAATGGACCTGCGACCACTACCCAAAGTGCGCTTGGGCATTTTGCCAGACAACTAAGTCATGAAGACTGTCTTGGCAAGAAGACATGTTCAGGTCCGCAAGGAACAAGGGGGAATATGGCGAAGAGTAATACACAAAACGACCCAAGAGACGACCAACTCCAGCCAGTTCATAGTTGCAACGCTTAGGAGAAGACGACCTTGACGGTCTCGCCGTCCTGGCCCATGGAGCAACCACCACCAGTGCCAGCCATGACAACATCGTAGCCACCACCGCCGCCACCGCTGGCGTCGCAGTTGAATAGGTCGTAGTCGGAACCCTTCTCGCAGGTGTCCATGCCGTTCTTGCACTTGAAGACACAGGTGTTCATGTCGGAGGTGCACTTGGAGCCCTTGGAGCTGATGCTGTCACCGTTCATGTTGATGTTACGGGAGACATCGAAGGCACCGTCCTGGCCGAAGGTGACCTCCCACCAGGTGTTGTTAACACCACCGAACTGGGCGAGTGCGGTGCTGGCGTAGAAGGGTGCACAGGCGGAGGGAATCTTCTCCTTCCAGGAGAGCTCAATAGATTTGCCAGCGGGAACCTTGACCAAGATGTCAGGAGAGTTGACATTAAGGCTCATGCCGCTGAAGCCCTTTGCTTGCCAGCAAGAGAGCATCATGTCCTCGTTGGAACGGTCGTTGATGAACTCAGCCTTCCACTTGCTGTCGCCACCGATCCAGATACCATCCCAGGCGGCCTTCTTGTTGAGACCGGTCTTGCACTTAACCTTCTCGGCCCATTCCGAGACACCATCGAGGAAATCACTGACAGCGTCGGTGATGTCGTCGCCAATGTCACTGATGGCGTCACCAATGTCGCCGAGCAGGTCGTTGGACTCAGCGGACGTGGCAGCAGGCTTAGCGGCGGCAGTGGTCGAAGGCTGCTCCTTGGTGGCGTAAGGGGTGGGCTCGGCGGCAGCTTTCACATCGGCGACAGAAGCGACCTTAGGGGCGGCGGCGGGAGTGGGTGTAGGAGTGGCGAAGACGGAGCTCCAGTCGACATCACCAAGGTCGTATGCTACCTTGCTCCAGTCAACGTCGTTGCCGGCACTGCGCTTGGCATCACTTCACAGGATTAGCATCTTGTCCCATTGTACACTCGCAGATACTACTCACGCTTGACGGCGAGCATGGAAGCTGGCGTGACGGTTGTGCATGTTGGCGGCAGCGGCCTGGCCAACGACAACGGTGCTCAGCACCACGGCGGAAGAGTAACGCATTTTGGTTTTGCGAAAAGAGTATGGAGTATGATGGCGCTGGGTATTTATACGGCAGACAAGTCGTAACGTCGTTCAACGGCGTGTCGTGATGCGCTGGGTAGTTGTTGTTGTGGGTTGAGTAATGAGTGACTGAGTGAGCGAGCAAGCAAGCAAGCAGACGGCAAGACGGGCGTGAAAGAGTGAACGCGCGAATTTGCCTTTTCAAAAGAGGGACAATAGGTGAGTTATATGTTACGGTGAAGGGGAAGAGGAAAAGGGAAACAAACCGGCCAGCCAGACAAAGGTGAGTGGCCCTCGAGCCGGGCTGCCCCCATCTCATCTCCTGGCTGACAGACTAGGCCTAGCGCGCTGCGGACTATCCCCGTTACTAATTTAGTCTGGGCCAATGGCACCGGCTGTCGCACCCCTGGATAGTGTGCGATGATGGCTTGGCCTCCTTTTTTGATTGGTGTGCCTGGCTCAGGCACAGTTGGCGCTCCGAAGTTTCAGCCGCTTTCGTGCTCTCGTCGTCGCTCCATCGCCTGTCGCAGCCCCGACAGCCCTTAGCCAGACTCGCAAGCGGCCATGAAGCAAAGCCCTTGACGCTCGACGTTCACAGCACGACAGCGCGAATACCAAGACTCAGCACACGACTCAGCAACCGCGGACCTACAAGGGAAGGCCGCGCAATTGCGATCTACACGTAGTGGAACCCAGATACATGTGATTGGGGCAGGCCTCAGTCTCCACTGGCCCTCTAGATTCCAGAACGTTTTCGCACATCGGCCGCGTTGCCTGCGTGTTCCTGTCACCTTCCGGCACGTGTTTCCTACCCCAACAAGTCTAGTCTTCGCCGCCCTGACGAGTCCACAACCTCGTTATATCACTGTAACTGCCGTGTGCAGACGCAATGCACACCTCATTCAGCCGCGACAACAGTCTGTAAGCCGAACAAGCCCTCACCCTCGGTTATGCATGCCTCGCCACAAAACCCTGTCAGAGCAAGCAGTCCCTTAGCAGGATCGTGACGCAAATGTCCACACCGACGACTTTTTCCCTTTCCTGCCTCCATACATGCAGCCCATCTGCACCTAGGCAGGACTCCCTCCACTCACGGATCAGCAGCATGTGCCGGTGCAACGTTTGTGGAGCCCCAGTGCCGTCAGCGGGACGATAAGGTTCTTTATCGCAACGTGGTAGCCGGTGTATGCATGATGAAAATCTGGACGACTACCCACCAGTGACCTGTCGTCCAACGGGACCGCCAGCCGTGTCAAGAAAAGCCTCACACGACGTGGTGGGTCGCTGTTCGCTGGACTTCCCTATGATGCTCCTCCGAGCCAAAACGGACCGGTAAGCGAAAATCATGTGTAAAGTCTGCTACCAGGCCGCTTGTTCTCTGCCCATTCCTCAACGGGCATAGAAACGCGGACATCTCTCTTGCTTTCCTATGTCTTGTCTTTCCATGATAGTGCTGCGTATCGCCCTTTTGCGTTGCATCTGTAGTCGAGCAAACTGCACTTACACGGGCAACAACACCACCTCCTCGCGCCAGCTGATACCTTGCAAAACCAGGAAGATACATGAAAACACTACTGCATGCAGACATGCGTTCTCCCTGTCGTCGTTCTCTAGGCGACACACCACGATTCCTTAGTTCAGCCATGCAGCTCACCAACGTCCGCCGGTCCGACATTTCAACATTTGTCTCTCAAAGCTTCCCATTGGCGGAACTCGCACCACTAACATCATGATTATATAGCTACACCAATCACACAACCCGCGCAACGCCCTACGGAGCGGACAACAAAAATTTATGCAGGACGTCGCAAGTGTCGCCGGCTTATCGATACCTACTCAGAGCCAAGCTGGTGTGATGTCACTGGGTGTAAGTCTGCCAACAAAGTGGATGTGTTCTAGACAAGTACAGGTAATTTCGCTTGTGGATGGATTTGTGGCTCTGTGGAGCAAACTCACCAGTAATACCTCGAGTCTGTATGTTCGATTACACGTGAGGTGCTTAAGAATTCTCCTCAGAAAGAATTTATGTCGGCGACTACACAGCCAACGGGCATGCATGATCAATCACGAACTCTGCAGACGTGTTCGCAGGTGGGGATATCGGTCAGATCGGGCAGCAGCATGCAACATGACGAACGTGGCATCAGACGTCGACACGAGGTGTCAGTAGGCATATTGATCACAATGATGACTCAATTTCATTGCCGCCATATTCCGGAGCTCAAGTTGGGGACCCAGGCCTTGCAACACATGCACTCTTGGGTTGATTGCAAATAATAACAACAATAATATCAACAACAGCGTATTGGAGTTTTGGGATCCATGTTTACACATGTCAGCACCAGCGGTTCGCCTCCGAAAACCCTCACTCAACAACTGTCAATTTCGCTGCCGCAAAAAATAAAATTGCCACAAGATTGCCTAAGACACAGCCCTTTTTCCTACCAAGACACCGAAGCACGTCCAGAGAACCAAAACTTTCCAGTCACACTATCCTGAACTGTCAAAACGTCCGCTTTGGTGTTTTTCGGCAATGGGCTGTGTCGTTGCGTGGTTCGGCGGATATTCGTCTGGACCGCTGCGCTGGTGCGGTTGTGGTGCCTGTCGATCAAACGTATTTCGGTTGGGCAGGACCGCTGCTGACTGAAGATCAGGTTCGCCGATCAGCGCTGGCACTGCGTATGTGCGGCGTGGATTCGCAACACAGAAGCTCAACATGATGATCCAACACTTTGATATCTGACATAGCAGCTGCGGTCGTATGCGCCACACGCAGCAAACTGTATCAGTGCTCGAGAAAGCTAGGCGATGCAGTGCCATGTATGCGAAATGCACGACTGCGCGCATCTGACATTTTGGACAATTTTTGTTGCGCTGCCACGGCGCCGCGTCACTCTACGTCGTGTCGCAACACCTGTCAAACATCTGTCAGCTAGAAGAAAGAAACTCACGCTACAGTTCCAGCCGCCTGCTGTTGTTTCCATAGTCGCCAGACCGGGTGCTACCTAGGTACGGACCAGAGCGCCCGTATCTCAAATTGCCGAGCTCGGCTCCCGTTCACGTGGTGAGACCGACTAACTCATCAAGAACTCATAGTGTACCAAACATCTTATCGCTGTCACCCCCGCCGCAACTAACAACGAAGAACGAACTGTGCATGTCAACCGACCGTTCAGCGATACGCCCGTGCCCCCACATATCTCTCTTCGTTGTCCCGAGCGGACATGCAGGTTGTGCATCTCCCGGCAGCCCGCTGACAAGTCAAGTCAGCCGAAAATTACGGGTCACTGCTGGTTCTTACGACGGACGATGCACTAAAAGGGATGCTGAAGTGTAGCGTACCGTTGTAGTATGTTCAGGGTCTGGACGTAGACATCTGGTGGTACGCTTCGGCGGGCCTGCGGGTTATGGCAGAGGGGAAGCAACTAGGTACAGGTTAGACACCTGATGGCTCGCGGCCAGCCACGTGGATTTTCGTAGACGATGTAGTTGAAGGAGATGGCCGAGGTAGTTGTGATTATCTTGGTAGAGTCCCGCTGTAAGAATTTTTCTTTTTTTCGACTTTTGCAATGTAATCACATGTTATGGTCTATGTAAGAGGTTGCCAGAAGCAAGCAAGGCAGAATGGACAGGCGCATAAGGTGTAGTATCGTACGTGCATGTTGCAATCGCTGCATCATACCTTTTCATCTGTCAACTGTCAGCTGCTATTCATCAAAGCAACTCTGCATTGGCCCATCATGAAATGGCTACAGATTGTCTAGTTACATCGCACGACAGCACCTGTCTACTCTTGCAGCTTGCGGGAAGTAACGTAGTAGGCTTCAGTAATTACGACTCAAAGTTCGGACTCAGGGAAGTTTACTTGACGCATGGTAGTATTTGACTCCAAACTACACGAAAAGCATATAGATCAGCCTCGCTCTAGCATGACTTGCATTCAACACAGACGCGTTAAAGCCGTTGAGATGCTGCTTATCGTGTAGATCAGGCATGTGACAGGCGGCTAACGCATACTAAGGATTGCGACATGTACATGTGCATGAGCCGCTGCAAACTATGCGGGAATGCTCGGTAACGCTCGTTTGCTTTTGCCGCATCATCGACTTCCTTCTTCCGCTGCACCCAGCTCAACATCAGTCAGTTTTGTCCGTTGTACCCGTCTCTTGGGTTCGATTACTGATTCAAGAGGCGTTTCATCATGCTTTTGCTCATACACAAGGAAGAAGAAAGGATCTTATCCGGAGAAACAACAAAACTTGGAGGCGTGACTCCCCGTATCATCTGAAACGATATAGAAAAGCACATAGAGCTGGGGGATAAGAGAGAAACAAGCGAGTTTTCGTTGGTGGTTGACCAACTATAGTGAAGAGTTTGGTCACAAGCCACAAGCGATGCGACATTGGTGCAGGCAACAGAGAGGAAATTGAATTGAACACGGGCACAACATGTGTTGGATCATCATAGCAAGAGCGTTGTAACTGTCATATGCACAAGTTTCATTGATTTCTGCGAACCGCAAGAAGGTGGGTGTATGATACAAGGGTGCGCGATCCACTGCGCAAGCCCGCCGCTTTTCGCATACCCTTTGTATGCTACCTGTATGATAACAAGCTTAAATTCCTCTCTTCATCCTCCTTCATGAGAGGTTTCCTCCAGATATGCCAGTAAATCATCCAATCAATCAACGTCCCAAGCAGCTACGTGAAACAAAAAAGAGCGAATGAACGTCCGAGGCCAGCCATGCGGGTGGGGGTATCTCGAAACATGCTATAGCGAAAGAAGTAACCACGATCGTCAAATCTGGCTGTCATACATCGAAGCGAATGGTAGATGTCGTAAAGTTTGAATGTAAGGTGCAAGAAAAGAAGGGTTGGTCGCCTCTGTGTCCAACAGACGGAAAGAAGAAAGAGGGGGAGAGAGAAGTGAACGCCGTACAATGCATAATGTGATATCCAACGCTACGTGAGAAGAGTGAATCTCGGAAATCAGTAGTTGTAACTGTTGTCGTAGCCGCGCGGCGCAGTGGGTGTGTAGCTGCGTTGTTGGGGTCCAGACACAGGTGTGTAACTGCGCTGCTGGGGACCCGGACCCTGAGGTGTGAAGCTGCGAGGAGGAGGGCCTTGTGCCCAACCTGGTTGTTGGATTGGTGCTGTCGCACTTCGCTGCTGTTGGGGTGGCGCAGAGCCGTTCATGCCTCTGTTAGGGAAAGGTTGTGAGGCCTCGCGACGCTGGATTGCTGACTGTAGTGATGCTGGTATGCCTGCTCGGGGCGGCGCTGTACCAGATCGTGGAGGCGCGGTACCTGCGCGTGGTTGAGATGGCAAGCCTGCGGGTTGCGAAGGCGCAGGCGATCCAGATCTCAATGCGCTGGGCAATTGAGGTGGCTGGTAGTTGTCCCCAACGTTCGAGTCTGCGAAGTAGTGCTGGGAGATATCCTCCGTTGGGTTCACATCGACAGGTGACAGCTCATACTCAGGACCCATCTGAGGCCCACGACTGTCGTAAGGACTGAACTCCTGGTATGGGCGGTTAGGGTGAGACGGTGGCGGGCCGCGTTGATCGTTGGAAAGGGGGGTGATCAACTGAGAGTCGTTCTCGTATCGCCCGTTGTCGTAATTGTGATAGTTGTTGTAGTTTGTGTCTACAGGCGGCATAGGACCGCGTGGTGGGAGTGGAGATGCCCTGCCCTGTGACATTGGTGTGAATGAGCGTTCTGGTTGGTATGGCAGGTTATGTTGATCGTCGAAATATCCAGTGCCGTTACGGTCAGGAGGTGGCATCGGAGGTGCTGGTGATGACCTGCCCATGCCTCCAGCTTGGCTCAACATCGGGGCATTGGAACCATAGCTGGCAGTCGAGAAGTTTGTAAAATCACGCTCTGGCATACCAGGTCGCTCGTCTAGGGTAGGCAGAGACGGTTTGTTCATCAGATTTCGCCCAGTATTCGTGGTGTTCATGGTGTTGGAAGTGTTCGAACGTGATGGTGGGTTTGACCTATATGCTGGCGCATTCGACACGGTATATTGGGGAAGCGTTGCGGTCGTGTTCATTGTGTCGGATCGTTGCATCGAGAAGACAGTGGATGTGTCGTCGTCGTCACCCTCAAGCTTGGGCAGAGTAGGTCGAGATTTGGACGCGTCGAATTCGCCCTTCTTGATCGCTCGCTCTTCGTCCCTTTTCAGCTGCTGGTTCTGTTTCTCAATCGCCTTCTTAATCTTCTTGCCGACAATACGTTCCAGACGAGTCTCGACCTTGCGCCGACAGTAGTTGGTAAGACTGCCGTCAGCCTTGGGAATGTAGTGCCACAGAAAGAAGAGGTATAGTATTCCTGCGACAATCAAACCCAGCGCAGCGATGACCCAAATGACCAAGGAGAACAACATGGTGAAGTAGATGACGGTTTCCTGCTTGTTGCCAGTGTCGACCATGACTTTGATGTTCATGAAGAACTGCTCGAAGTTAGAGCGATCTTCTGACGCGTGCTCGCCGACGGGCAAGAGGTTCGCTTGCATGACGGCGTACAAAGTCATGGCGTTGAGGGCAATGCGAGGTCCTTGTGCAACAATAATGAGCAGGGCGCTTTTGAACTGGAAGTAGACAAAAAGGGCGATGTAGTTGGCACCCTTCTTACTCTTGGTCAACTCGGCAAAGACCAGAAAACGACGCCAGCCCTGGCCAGCCTTGGTAATGCGCATACTCTGCAGTATAGCAGCCAATGGCTCAAGGTAGCACTCCGTGATACTTCCTGTGCGCATAACGCGCAGAGCCCTGATCCATCGATATACGAGAAAGACATAGGAGATGATGATGGTAATGGCGAAGATCCATTTGGCTACGTCGAAGGGTACGGTAGGCTTGACCTGGCTTGTCCATTTGTCAAAAGCAAGGAGGTTGACGGCAGTGAAGGCGTCGGCGGCATAGACGGCACACGAGATGAAGACGAGAATCCATAGCCAGGCGTAAGAGAAAGGCGCGAGGCACGAGGTAGATTTGAAGTCGGACAAGGTCTAGCTGGATTAGCACGTCTAATTCAATTGTCACACTCGAGTGCTTACAATGTAAGTCCACTTCTGCTCCTCCGTGACGGTGGTACCCTTTTCGCGATCTCCGCAGCACCCCATGGTTGGTGGTATTCGGTATTATTCGGTATGCACGTAAGTGTGTATGTATGGATGTATCCGCTCAACGGTACGATGGCCTGCAGTCCAGCTGTTCGTCTAAAGAGTGACTTGGGTCGCTAGGACATGGGGTGGTGTTTGGTAGCCAAAAGGAGAGAGGTAATTTCGGGTCGAGTCCAAGAGAGAGTGGTTCGCGATGTGGTGGTGACAGGCCGGCTGCTCACCACTAGCGAGCGAGAGAAAGAGCGACAGGGGCGGTGGTCTTGTAATTCCAGGCGGAGAATTGCGGCTGGTGGCCGGGGACGGGGTCTTGTCCAGAAAGGTAGGTATTCGGTATGCTACCAGAGTGCCGTGCGCATGACAGCCAGAGGGTGTGCGGGTGGAGCGTCTTGTGTTTGAGACGCGCAGGGCTTGAACAGCGGTGACGGCGGAAGAGGCTTGTCCGACGGCTGCGGCTGCGTATATGTATAGCGACAATGGCTGTGTTGTTATTGCGCGGCCTATTGTCGCTGTCTTTGCGCCGTGGTGAATGCGACGCCAACAACTGCTGTGTGGTGGTCGCGAACGAGAGTGGGTACGGGCGTCAGGGAGCGGCAGGCGCGAACGAGCGAGCAGCGAGGGGCAATCGCAAATAGAGCGCAACACGAATCGAGTAGAGAATGCTACGTTGCGAGCAAGTGAGTGAATCGCAGCGCCGGCGTCTACGTTTGTCGATGAAGCACAAAACGGACACGAGTGGTGTCGAGGGAGCGTCGACAGGCCATACTCACTGGCGTTCGAGCACAGCGGCTGGCGCATGGTCGGGGCTTGCACGCCATTGGCTGCCGCCACCCTCTCTAACGTTTGACCCCATGCTTCACCTATCTGCGCCTTGCCCAATAAAGAAGTACGCTAGCCTGTTCCTCTTATGATGCGCCGCAATCGCCGTGGGGTAAATTGCAATCCTCATCTAACAAAGACCCTATCACCGCATCGGCCACCGCACCTTCGCTTTACAGAAAACAGCCCCACTGTCATATTCCCGTCCAGAGAGGTTTCTCGCACCACCTGTGGCTGTGGCACGGGCGGCTGCAGCAAAAGCGTATCATCGCATTTCTCGGCATGTGCCTCATGCCACACTCCTTGTCCGAGGTTTGCATGGCTTCCAAAAAGGAATTCGGCCTGACCGAATGGTTCCCACATAACGTCACGCACAAGAAGGACCGGTTACGTGGGAATATCGGGAACATCGGCTGCCTCAGCCTCGATGCCTCAGCCATCTCGAAACGAAACGCGCATGATGCGCATCATTGGGTTACTTGACAGGAAGGAGCTTTCGTCATGTCTGCATTGACGTCGTCTTGCTGGGGCAGGAGATCGCCATATAATGGAGAATGCCGCCTGCTGCATGGATCCAGCTCCACTCGGCAACCAAATGCTCCTTCGATGTGCAGAGAATTCGAGAAGATACGTCGGATAAATTCATGCGAAGCTGCAGCTGCTATACCACTCAGCGGGAATAATATCCCACAGTAAGGCCGGTTCATGTTCCTGCACTGCATGCTCTTTCTCATCCTCGGGTATAAGCACTGCATAAGTCAATAACTTCAACGTCGCGTCTGCTTCATGAAGAGGTCCGAGCCACAGTGACCCGGTTATCCAGGTGTCGTCTTCGACTCTTGGATTTTCCCATTCGATCGCCTTCTGGTACGAGATAAAACACCCAGGACGCGTCGAGCTCACCACTACCCTAACGCGTCCATCAGTATAGGGCAAAGAGGGAAGGGTAGCGTTCCTGACAAAGTAGGCTTCTGGTAACTCTAGTGCGTTCATGGTTATCGATATCCTTTGCACATAGACATTTTGCAGATGTCCTAGCATATTTGCATATTCTTCATCATGGCTGGGGGGTCCATAAAGAAATATCGATAGGTTTCGAAGGTTGGGAAACCGCCGGTGGAAGAATTTGCTAACGCTCTCCGATGTCTCAACATCGCAAGGAGACGGTACCATTTCGCGCTCTGATTGGGTGCTTGCAGACGAGAAGAATTTGCGGGTACCGATGGAGTACTGCAAAGAGCGAATGAGAGACATGTTGGACGACGACTGTCCGTTACACAGATCGACTAGTACGACGCTGTCAAGGCAGACGAACGTGTTTTCCTGGTAGAAGACCTTGGTGGCCTCCAGAGATCTATGACATCAGCTTGCGGGCTTTTGCAACATGATCGTCGCTTTAGAAACTTACATCGTTTGGCACGTCTGAAGCAGAGCCATGAGGTCAGCTTTCGACTTGGACCTCGTCGGTGGTAACTTGGTTCTAGATCTATTTGCTACATCGTACACAATATGTGAAGTCGCTTTGTTGATACTCAGTGTACCGTGTCTGTCTAGGAAACTGGATGTAATCTGGCCGCCTTTCCGATAGAATATGATGAGCTTTTCAGCTACGAGACACTCCCAGATCATCATCCGAATCTCCGCTGGCAGACAAAGAAGGTTACTCTTGGTTCGTGTTGTGTTGCATGTCTCTCGAGGTTTGTATTCCTCGACTTTTCGTTCCAGTGCCTCCCCTGGTTCCACGGTGGTAGATCGCATCCTCGGTGTTGGCTTGTGATATCGGCTGGGCAGGACAACGCAAGGAAAACAATGCTCAGATGAAACGTTGAAGAATATGTGCGTGTAGACCAGACTATCATCTGGCCTTCTTTCGTACTAGTCGTTGGAGTTGTACTTTGATTGGTGGTTGATTGCGGTGCCTTTAGGTATGTTGCGGTGAACTACAGGATCTGATGTAGCGTCACGGGTTGCTTCCAGAAGCCCTGAGAGCACCAGACTGTTATAGAGACGTTGAGAGGGCTCTATGATGATCGAATACGACACCGCGGGGCGTAAACACGCCAAGAGTAAGACGGCGGGGCAGAGCCATCATACAGTCAGCGATCTCCAAGATTCTCACTTCTTGTGGTAGGCCGCTTGCACTTGAACATGCGTTGCCACGCTTGAGCGATCCTGAGAAATGCCATACGTCCTGCAGAGGTGACTTTTGCAGTTGGTCACCATCACTCAGAGATTCCACCCTCCTACGACAGAGTAGCCTATATGTATCTTTGATTCTGTACGCTTGACCAGAATCGATAGTGAGAATTTGAGCAAGAGGTATTTGCGTCTCCTTAAAGCTTCGAAACTTTTGGCAATTCGAAGGATGAGCAGGATATCAAAGCGCTATCCGGGATTTTCCAGCTCTTAAGTCGCTTTTCATCTTCATCCAGAATCTTTTGACGAATGCATCGATTACTGGCAGACCTGTGACAAATTATGTGGCATTCAGCATCATCTAAAAAACCTAAGACTCATGACAGTTGAAATCCCAGAACCATTTCCTTGACGACGTTTGCCAGTTACCTACGAGCTCGAAGACCATCGGGAAGCCCACGGAGAGCTTGTTTAATGTATTTTGAAGAATGAAGAAAGGCACAGGCGTTCCTAGAACCCAGGAGAGAATGTCCTTAATATCATGCGCTCAATTGGCCTCCGAGACGCGATGGCCAGTTCTGATGACGCACGACGCGCGCGTTGTTAGTGTGCACAGGTGCTTAAAGTCATATCGGCTATGTGCCACCTAGCGTGTACACATGGAAGAAAGTTTGTCCACCTTGATACGACCAACGAAGCTTCGCGTTCTAGGCTTGTCGCATATAGAGCAGGGCCAACACCGGCGTAAAAGACTTGGTATACTGTGTTTGGAAGTCCATGAGACAGAATCGATTGCGGCACTAATGGCTTGGAGCGGTAAAGTTCGGCGGCGTTGCTTGGACCGAGTTTGACGCGTCGCATGGGCAAGTAACCGACGCTTAGTAATATGCTGTGATATCGCAACGCGTGTCAAGCTGCTGAGACATGCTGCACAAAGCTCAGTAAGTGTTGGAAGAGAACAGAGAATTGGACGTCCGAAGTAGGAGCGAAACCTTTATCAGGCCATGTACTGTATGACGGATGCCTGCAGATCATGGGGAAGCATTGCTTATGTTACTCGGCTACCTCGGTCAGCACATGTATAAGCTTCCCAGCAGAGCTCTTACTGGCTCCACCGTGCCTAGGTAGTTCAGTAAACCACCGCTCCGGTACGTGCGCCTCCAAACATGGTTTCCAGCATACTCGACTATGCAACATGTCGGTGAATGCGAAGGCGTGCTTCTTACAAATCCGGCTTTAACGAATCCATGGGTTGCTAGGTGTCGAACCATCCCAAACGAGGAAGGCGGGGCGCCAAAGATGCCCCGCGGCAGAGGTTCAGTGGTAGCAATGTTCACACATGCACGTCATGTCGGTACTTTCTCGAAGAGTGGGAGAAAAAGTATAAAGATGCCATTGACCACCCACTCTTCGCTGCACATATCCATTGACGCCCCAACCTTCTACACCACCCTCCCAATACCTCACAAATCCAATTTCATACACCTACGACCGCCATAATGGGTGCTGAGGCCGATAGCCAGAACCCGCATTCGCATCATGCGATTGCAAAGGACATTCCCGAGGATAAGAACAGCGAACAAGTCCCAAAGCAGGACGAGCTGAGAAACAAGGCTGCCGCTGGTGTATGTATTCGTTCCCACTTCTTGTTTTCTGTCAGCTAACCCATCTAGATCTCATACTTCACTCCCGCACAGGAGCCCGTCGCCGGAACCGCCCTTGGCATGCTCGATGGCAGCTCCAAGATCCCCAAGCTCTTCCAACCCCTCAAGCTTCGCGGCCTCACGATTCAGAACCGCCTTGCTCTTTCGCCTCTCTGCCAATACTCTGCCGAAGATGGCCACCAAACCAACTGGCACCTCACACATTTGGGCGGCATCATCCAGCGCGGTCCTGGCCTCACATTCGTTGAGGCTACTGCGGTACAAGCCGAGGGAAGGATTACCCCAGAGGACTGCGGTCTCTGGAAAGACTCGCAAATGGAGCCTCTTCGCAGGGTCGTTGAGTTCGCACACTCCCAAGGCCAGAAGATTGGTATCCAGCTCGCACACGCTGGACGAAAGGCCAGCACCGTCGCTCCTTGGTTGAGCAAGGGTGATATCGCTACAAAGGAGATGAACGGCTGGCCAGACAACGTCTATGCTCCCTCAGCTATCGCATTCAACGACCACCACTGCACACCCAAGGAGATGACCAAGCAGGACATCGAGGCCTTCAAGCAAGCATTTGTCGATGCTACCAAGCGCGCCCTCAAGATCGGTTTTGACACCATCGAGATCCACAACGCTCACGGCTACCTACTCCACTCCTTCCTGTCACCAGCATCGAACAAGCGTACTGACGAATACGGTGGATCCTTCGAGAACCGCACCCGTCTCACTCTCGAAGTCGTTGACCTCGCACGTAAGACCATCCCTGACAGCATGCCTCTCGTCCTCCGCATCAGCGCGACAGACTGGCTTGATGAAGCCGGTATCGAGGGCTGGACCGTCGACCAGACCGTCAAGCTTGCCGAGATCCTCGCCGACAGGGGCGTAGACCTTCTCGACGTTTCTTCCGGAGGTCTCCACGAGAAGCAGCACATCCATGCCGGCCCGGGATACCAAGAGCCTTTCGCCAAGGCCGTCAAGGACAAGGTTGGAGACAAGATGGCCGTTGGTACTGTTGGTAGCATCACCGACGGCAAGCAGGCCAACGAGTACCTCGAGAACGACAATCTTGATGTTGCCTTCATTGGCCGCATGTTCCAGAAGAACCCCGGTTTTGTCTGGCAATGCGCCGATGATCTCGGTGTTGAGGGTCGCTGGGCTAACCAGATCCGATGGGGCTTCGGAGGCCGTGGCAAGAAGTAAGTCTTGTCTAAGCATTTTCGTATTGGGGATGTGGCGTACGCTCGAAATGATGGAGCGCTTTTAGTTCTGATGAATGTGTACTTTTAGAGTATAGAAGAAATCTAATAGATGGTTTACCAGGGATCAAGTCGTAGACAAGAAGGCGTTCGCGAATGAAGGTGCTTTTGAGATGAACAAGAGCAAGTAGGATCGATCAGATTTAGATTTGCAAGAATAACTGAACACTCTTACTATCAGTGAGCTTCACGCAAAAGAAGCTAACTTGTCACGTGTCGTTCCCATCACTGCGTCTCTTTCTTCCCAAATACACGTTTCCAAAGCTGATGAGCCTCTAGCGTCTGACTCGGATACCGTAACATACCTCTCTCGTTCTTCTCATTCAATCTTGCCAACTCTTCGACTGAAAACGTCACTTCCCTCCCTTGCACGACCACAGTCTCAGACTCTTTGTAAGGGTAAATATCCGCTTCCGTCCCTGGTATACGACGATCAGCTGTAGCAGTCAAGATACCGACAAGCGCCTTGATCCCTAGCAAACTCTGGATATTGTCGCCAAGGTGAGGGATAAAATCATTCAGTAGTCCAGTGATGGAATGAGAAGTACGCTTTATAGCACTGAACACCCTACCGCCCGGTGCGTAAGCAAGAACGTCACCGTAGATGTCGCCGCTTCCTGTTCGAGCGGTTGGAGCTGATGCTGTTGAGGATGCCACAGCAGATTCTCCGAGTCTGCTACTGAGGCTCTCGACGTGTTGATCAGTGTTTGGCATCAACGGATTCGCAGAATCGTCGTCAGCCTCCTGTACTCCCTGAACCAGCCACCTCAATACCGCATCGCTAAGCACCTCATTCGGATAAATTGTCCGTGAAAGCAGGTCTGTAGCCCAGCCCAACGCATCTTCAATCCAATTTGCAGGGCTCTGGCGTGCAAAGCGGAAAGTCATACGACCGACATCATAATGGGTTCCTGGAAACCATTTCTGCTTCACCACAGCCTTTTCCTCGCCGTCGCCACCCTCTTCACTAGGATAGACCAAACAAGGCTGGAAGATCCACAGTCGATCGTGCAAACAAGGCGCATGGTAGACATGCTGCACGACGCTACTGACAGTCTGGTCGAAAAATTCAAATGGGCTCCAATCAAACCCAATTCCCGCGTTGAGTCTCGGAATACCCAGCGCACCAACGGTATCGATGATACCCATGAAACGAATAGGCCGTTTGACTTGCCAGACTTTATCATCAAGCCCCTTCCATCGCTGGCATTCTTCGCTCTTGGGTGCGTCAATGGGGAGGTTACTCCGGTATGTTCTGAAGACCTCATGACAGAGCCTTTGAACTTCGACATCTGTGTATTCCGGAAGCCGTTTTATGATGCCACAGTTGTTGATCATGCCGGCTACACAGCGGACGGTAAAGGCGCCGCGGCTGAAGCCGAAGAGCCAGATTTCGTGATCCGGAGTGTAGTTTTCCACTATAAAGCGGTAGGCGGCTATGCATTCTTCGCCGATGGTGGAGGCAGTTGCGCCGTCCCAGATGTACTGTAAAAAGGTCTTGTTCAGGCCGACGCCTTCTTGGTAACCGGCGATGATGTCCAGGGGAGAACCTTTAGGCGTTGTATTGTGAGGTATGATGGGATGAACCTTTGCGGCTGTTTTGTCGTCGGTGACATATTTGACTTCACCGACCATATTTGCGAGTTGTCGGATGTTGCTTGGTGGTGCATCTTCGACTTCGGTTTCGCGGCCGACCCACGTTCCGTCGCAGAAGATGGCTAGGCGTTTCGTTGGCCTTGTCGAGGTTGTGGATGGCATGGTGACGACGTGATCAAATTTGAAGAGTCTCGGAAACTCGAAGTCTCTCAGTATGGCAGATGACCTGGCTATAAAACGCGTCGAAGATGTAGATATATGCGATTTTATCTACAAAGTAGAGGTCCTCTTCAGCCGCGCACTTGCTTGTTTCTCGGCGTTCGCAGCCTGAGAACAGTCGGTCAGGAGCTGAACCCAAACAGTCAGCCGTGGTCGCCTTCTTTATCAAGTCCTGGATGTCTGCGCACCGGGGCTGAGCGCGTGCCAACCCTTGAAGCTTACGTTCGTGTCACAAGCACTACCAGCTGGGACGCGCCAACGGAAATTTCCGAAACAACGATACGAACTATGGAGGAACAGCTAATAGAATAAGGATTGTGGCTTTGGGTGTGGCTGATGAGAACCAAAGTATCAAGCAGGTAGATTTCTGGCGAGTGGAAAGGCCGCATGACGTCATGTTCCTGGATCAATGCTGCCCACGCCGAGACTCTAGATATCGTGCGGCTGCTTGGTGCCGACGTTCGCCAAGTGCAGTTGCCTACAACAAACTGTCTGCGCCTTCGTCTCTAGAATGTATGTGTTGTTTGCGAAATTGTAAGCCTTCTGATGTATGTGGTGTTTGAAAGCACCGGATGCTTCGAGCTTCATTGTCGGCAATGCGTCCACTTTTACAGTTGAAATCGAAATAGCTTAATTGTCGTCACGATGCTGTCCGACCGTGTCGGAGCCTGGTCGCATGGTTCTTATCCTACGACCTCGTTAATAGCGTCCCACATCCCCCTCTGCACACGCTGCCTGTCCTCCTCTCTCGCCCTTGTCCCGTCCTCTAGAGTTTCTTCACCTCCATCGCTAGGTTTATTCTCACCGTCCACCCCACCAAATCCAGCGAGGACCTCCTTGACCTTCTCTCCTATCCGCTTTACGCTCTCAATCTCCTCCCTCTTCTTGCGCACCTGTTCCTCCATCTTGGCAATGAGCGTCTGCCTTGCCTGATGCGGCCGGTACTCATTTATCAGCGCATGCATGTTGGCTACCAATGTCATGATATCCTTGAGCTTCTGCTCCTTTTGCTCTGAGGTTGGATTCGCAGCCACGATACCCAGGAGAGAGATGTAGCTCAACAATATGCTCCGTAAGAAGCGGAACAAGTAGTTCTGGCGGTCGAGAGACGCAGAGTTGCTCGTGGTAGGCTGTTGCGCGGAAGGGTCATCGGCGGAGGGTTCGGTGGAGGGGGAGGGGTACAGTTGCTCATACGTCCAGTCGTGAAAGACATCCTGAAACCTGAGTTGGTCGGCTATATAGTCCATGTTCTTCATCAAGTTGTTTGCGCCCTTGGCACTTTCTACTGCGCCGAAGACGTGGAACTCGGCATCGTCTGCAGGTGGCTCGGGTGGTATCAGGTAGCGGAGCTCGGTCGGCAAAGCGAGAATTTGTTCTGCAGAGAGCTTCGTCGCGGCTTTGGAGGTAGAGGGTTGGGCGTCGTCATTTTCTGGTGCGGCTTCCTTCTCAATGTCTTTGAGTCGGGCGAGGTTCTCGGTGGTGAAGTACTTGTAGAATGGCGGGGGATCGGGGAAGAAGTTGAGCTTGATGTCCTCGTCCTCAGGCGTTGGGGGCCGTTGAAGGTCGTCCATGACGGTAATGACAGACTGCGTGCCCAATAAGCCTTGGAGGGGTCGTGCCTGTGGAGTCGAAGCAGAAGAGCTACGCGTCAAATGCGTCGCGCTGCTGGACCCTTGCGCCAAAGCTTACCTACGTAGCGCGAAGCCCGAGCTTGGACCATTTCATCCGCATCACATCACATTGCAGTAAGCAAAGACTACAACGGTCTTCTCACAGTATGCATAGTACGCTACACTTGCACCAGTGCTCCGAACATAGTATGAGTGATCACGAATTACTTATCACCCCGAGTACGAAGCATGCTCCCTCTCCCTAGCTTTCGCCGAACATGCTCCGCCCCGCCCGGTAGATCTTAAGAGTGGTCCCATTACAAATCCACTACAAGGCCTTGCATCATAGCAGAATGTATATCAATCGACTCCTTAGGCCATCAAAGTTCCCGATACCCCTACTGTCAGGAACAAAACCACACACCAGACTTCCACATATTCCCTCCTCACGAAACATGTCTACACAAAAAGCAGTCGTTTGCGCCTCCAAAGGCGTTTCTGAGCTGCGCAATGACGTCCCTCTGCCCAAGCTTCCTGCCGACAACTGGCTTCTTGTCAAGACCAAGGCCGTAGCCTTGAACCCAACTGACTGGAAGAGCATTGAGTGGTCGACAGCGCCAGGCGCTCTTGCTGGGTGTGACTATGCTGGTGTAGTCGAGGAGGTCGGCAAGGCTGTGACCAACTACAAGGTTGGAGACCGAATTGCTGGTTTTGTTCGTGGAGGTACAGACAGCATTGTTCATTCTGGAAGGTGGTAACTGACGTACCTCAGGTGACCCTGCTGATCATTCCAACGGCGCTTTCGCCGAACACATCAAGGCAAAGACTGGAATCAACCTCAAGATTCCCGACAATATGTCCTTCGAGGATGCATCGACTTTGGGTGTAGGAATCACAACCGTAGCTCAAGGTTTGTACCAGGAGCTTGGTCTGCCACTGCCGCCCGCCAAGGTGCAAGAACCAACCACAGTCCTCATCTACGGCGGCTCCACCGCGACAGGAACGCTCGCCATTCAGTACGCGAAGGCGTCAGGCTGCGAGGTTATCACGACATCCTCACCGCACAACTTCGACATGCTCCGCAAGCTCGGCGCCGACCAGGTCTTCAACTACAAGGATGCCGATGTTGGCGCCCAGATCCGCAAAGCTACCAACGACAAGCTGAAGTTGGCTTTCGATTGCATTGCCGAAGGAAACTCGTTTGACATCACCGCTGCTGCCATCAGCTCCAGCGGTGGTCACATGTCTGCTCTTCTGCCAGTCAAGAACTACCCGAGAAGTGACGTCAAGACCAAATTCACCTTTGCCTACACCGCGCTCGGTGAGAAGTTCAATGAAAACGTCGGCGCCAGTCAGGAAGATTACGAGTTTGGTGCCAAGTTCTGGAAGCAGGCTGAGGAGTGGCTCAACAGTGGCAAGATCAAGACTCACCCGGCTGAGGTCAGAAATGGACTGGCCGGTGTTCCACAGGGCTTGCAAGACTTGAAGGATAACAAGGTATCAGGCGTAAAGCTTGTGTACAAGGTTGAGTAGATTGTTCGCGCGACCATAGTGATAGCCGCGAGCACGTAATCTTCCTGCCGCATACAACGGGAAAACTCAATCAATTATAAGAATAATATCCGTGAGCTTGCAGCCTACATGAGCTCCTAGTGAGAAAATCAGTAAAGATAAATAGCATTGTAAGCCTCGCTGTCAGCATTTGGCTTGTTGTTTGCTTTGATGATGTACCTTTGAACAGAGCGACGCTAGGTGTACCACGATGTAAAGAGAGCGAATGAGAGCCCGAGCGCCGGAACGTGGATATGATGAAAACGGGTGCATTGGATGAAGTGCTAACGATAAAGCGATTGGTCGGATGTATAGAAAGGCAGGTGTCACCCCAGCGTACGATTGAACTTTTGATCCAAAGGTGTGTTTGCACTGTGAACCATATATACAGCAGCTAGAGTAGTGGATGTTGAAGGGACGGATGATGGGGTGGTGCGGACGGCGCTAATATGTTAGCGCTGTCCAGGTCCGCGGCCATCTGAGAGGTCAGGAGCTGGAAGCTTTGGAAGTTAAGCACTGTCTCTCCTGTCATTGAACTGAACTAGCTATCTCGGTTCTACATAGTCGGGTTGACTCCTCACGCTATGTTTCTTGCACCAGCATCAACGAGGTTCAGACGAACTGCGTACCCCCACAATCGGCTAGACTGACAGACGGGATGCAGTAGCGCTCGACCAATCTCATCTCTACCTCTTCGCACATGCGCATCTTGCATATGTCGCCGTTGACGATCAACAGGCACGTTTTTCCACACTTACAATGCACCTCCTGCGATTGGCCATAGCTACTGTCAGTATCGTGCTGAATGCGCGATGCGGTAATGTTGGCGGCCTGCTTGTTGCAAAGAGGGTAGAGTCGTGCATGGAGGACGGCATGTCGAAGTATGTATAGAAGTATTTAAGCTTTCCAGTCTCAAGACTTTGGAGGGTCGGAAGAGAACTACTGAAGCTTCTTCAGCCTTCACGATGCTTTCAATTCTTCTGGCAGCGGCGCCTCTAGCCTCGCTCGTGTGTGCATCCTTCGACGACAACCTGAACTACCACTCGCCTTCTCGCCGGCATGAAGGTCTTGGCATAGATGTGCCCAAGGTCGCAAAGAGGAGCCTTGTGAAACGGGCAACTCCTTGGGATCCTGCCCAGCTGAGCTTCACGCACGGCGTCGCTTCTGGAGATCCCTACCCAGACTCGGTCATTCTCTGGACACGCATCGCACCATCACTCGAGAACGATCGGTCGAATGTAACCGTCACGGGTAATGTAGCGTTCTACAACCACGAGACGGAGAAGTACATCAAGGCCTCGCCAAACCCTATTTGCGTGGATTACCGCGTTGGTACGGATAGCAATTTCTCAAGCATCGCGGATCAAGGCCAGGCATACACCACTTCCGACATCGACTTCACTGTCAAGGTTAGCTTTCTGCAATGATCATCTTGAGTGACGAGCTGACCTTGAAAAAGATTGAAGCGAAGAATCTTTCTCCCTTCACGCAGTACTACTACCAGTTCAATGTTTGTGGCAGCTCGAACAAGAGTCCGCTGGGCAGTAAGTGTCCTTGTATGAACTGTATGCGAGAAGCATGCTGACTCTATTCGCCTACATTCAGGAACTAAGACTAGTCCTCACGAGGACGACGATGTTTCCAAGATCGGCCTTGCTATCTTCTCTTGCTCTAACTGGCAGAACGGATACTTCAATGCGTACGGGAACGCGGCCAGGAAGGACCAGGTAGATTACTTTGTAAGTATAATCGATGAAAGCGTTATCGGCTCTGCTGATCTAGATATATAGGTTCATCTTGGTGACTACATCTATGAGTCCACCAAAGGCAAACTCGGTCAGGATCCGCGAGCTACGAACCCGTCAAGAGAGATTGTCACACTATATGGTTCGTGCGAAACCACTCTTTGCATGTGTTTATTACTAATTCGTCTCGTAGACTACCGAACAAGAATCGGCCAGTACCGTACCGACGACGACTTGCTTCTTGCACACCAAAACTTTGCATGGATTCCAACATGGGATGATCATGGTTCGTGGAAATTATTGATGAACTACAATCGACTAACGCATCGACAGAGGTCGCAAACAATGGATATCGCGATGGTTTCAGCAACATGAACAACACCGAGCAGAGCTTCCGAAAGTTCGGAGGCGTTAGTGTCGACTCAAGGAAGATGAATGCGGTCAGAGCATACTTCGAGTGGATGCCGTACGTACCTCGCTGTTCCCACCCTCAATTCCACTAACGACGAACATAGTATTCGCCAGGTTGACATGGACGACAACCTGCGCATCTGGCGTAATTTCAAGATGGGTAAACTTTTTGACCTGATCATGCTCGACACGCGCAACTACGACAGATCCATCACGACTCTTAATTGGAACGACGACTACGTTGCGGATCTCAAAGATGATGCTGGCCGCTCGCTAATGGGTAGCCTCCAAGAAAACTGGTTCTACAACCAGCTTTCCAAATCGCATGAGCGAGGGGCTACTTGGAGAATCATCGGAAACCAAATCATCTTCTCTCGGATGAACAATAGCGCTGTGTACGACGAAGAGCTGAACGCTGATCAGTGGGACGGATACACTGCGAACCGCAACCGTACCCTTCATCATCTTTACAGCAACGAGATTCCGAACACCGCCTTCCTGGCTGGTGATTCTCATGCTAACTGGGTGTCTGATCTTGTTTGGCTTGACGAGACTCCGTACGACCAATCTACAGGTGCTGGCGCTATCGGCGTCGAATTTGCCGGCACGGCCGTCTCCTCCAGTGGTTATGGTGCTGGAAGATCTATTGCAAACTCGAGCGATCGTTCTGCAGCCCTCGTACGCGACAACCGCGAGCTGCAGTGGACCGAGGGTTACTACAGAGGATACTACGAGCTATTCATCTCACCTGAGGAGCTCAACGCACAGTACTATGGTAGGTTACCTTATCGTCCGCTTGTTGCATGAACCATCTTGTATACTGACCTTATACAGGCTCTCCATCTGTGGCATCTCGAAATCCTTTCGACATTAGCCTGGCAAACTTCACGGTCAAAGCCGGTGCTAACCACCTGTAAGTGTTCACGTCCGAACTTCATGTGAGACGTTTACTGATATCGTATACCCACATTCAGGGAAAGGACCAACGGAACTGTCGTCGCTACTGGCGGTCATGTTGAGAGTGGCGCGCTTCAACGTGGAGCCACCACCCCAACAAATTTGACGCTCAACACCCTCACTGGGACGTGGAATGTCACTGGCTTCGAACAGATGTTCGTTACATACGCGTAAGAGGATTGACACAGGGTGGCTGGTGTATAAGAGGACGTATAGGACCAAATAATGGAGGAGTATTTTCGCATGAATAAACAACTCGTCCATGCTACAATGCGCTGTACTTCTTCTGTTGTTATCGTTACAATGAGATTCAGGAGGTTCCGTCTCCTCGCCGATAACATTCATAGTTGCTGCGACGCTGAGTATGGCATAAGGATAGGCTGGCGCCGACGCGGACTGCTAAGCGTTTGCAGCTGCTGAGTGAACTGGGCGTGGGAAGACTACTTTGCCTCGCGAGTAGGTGGCTTCACACTAGCATGTCAGCCCCAGGCGGTCGTTGCGCAGAATACGCCCGATCGCGTTAGACGGCAACGTGGGTTCGCTCCATCGATCAGGCGGCGCAAGTAAGACGGCCCGCTGGGCGAACAGCCTTGCCTACATAACCCACTTTAACAGTGTGAAGACCTCCCTACGCGGGTTCAGCTCGCGCCATAACGCGAGTCGCCTGCATGGACCTTCGATGGACGAGAAGGCTCCCAAGATCGTGTTGACAGACGGCGGTGGCGCATGCCCCGCTCAAAGCGAATCGTCATGACGCATACCTACTTCCACGCTACGAGATAAGAAGGACCGCACTCCCTGCTGAACTCATCATATCAACCAGAAAACCGTCGCAAGTAGTCACATTCAGTTCGAGCAACAAAATGGCATCCACAATGAAGGCCTGGCAGTATAATAGCACAAAAGGCGGAATTGAGAAGAACCTGCAGATCAACGACGCCGCACCTCAGCCTACGCTTCACGATGAACAGATTCTCATTCAAGTTCACGCCATGGCGATCAATCCCGTCGACCATAAGGTGACTGAAGGCCCGATGCCACTGCGACTTGTAGGCTCTGACATCACCCCGGGTGCGGACTTTTGCGGCAAAGTCGCCAAAGTTGGAAAGAAGGTCGACGAGTTCCAGATCGACGAGTTTGTGTTTGGCGCAAAAGTCGGTGCGCTGACGGGAGGAAGTTTGGCGCAATATGTGGCTGTGGAGAGAAATATGTTGGCGACACTACCAGAGGGCGTGAAGGTCGAGGATGCAGCTGGTGTGGGAATCGTGGGGTTGACCGAGTAAGGCCGGGCGAGTTGTGAACGAAGCCGGAGGATCTACTAACATAATTCTCAGATATCAAGCCATCGCGCCAAACGTCAAGAGCGGCGACAAAGTCTTCATCAACGGCGGCTCGGGCGGCACCGGTGTGTATGGCATCCAGATCGCAAAAGCGCTTGGATGTCACGTTACCACGACGTGCTCAACACCCAACGTTGACCTCTGCAAAAGTCTGGGCGCAGACGAAGTCATCGATTACAAAACCTCTGATGTTATTGATACTCTTTCTTCCAAGGGTCAGGTTTTTAGCCTCGTCGTGGATAACATCGGCACGCCACCTAACCTCTACAAAGCCGCATCTTCCTTTCTCACACCAGCCGGGAAGTTCATCCAGATCGGATCAACGTTGAGCATGAATAGCATAAAGACAGTGGGTTCGAATATGCTGCTACCAGGTTTTCTGGGCGGTGGAAAGAATAGCTATCAGATGCTGATGGCGAAGCCGTCGGCGGATGCGCTGAGGCAGCTTGGCGAGTGGATGAAGGAGGATAAGCTGAGGGGCATTGTTGATACAGTATTTGATTGGGAAGATGCGCCGAAAGCCTTTGAGAAGTTGAAGACGGGGAGGGCGAGGGGTAAGATTGTTGTCAAGGTGCCGCAAGACAAAGCTAAAGAGAAGGCTGAGGTCGGAGATGCTTGAAGAGGTACAGATGAGTCTTGACTAGCATATATCTTATCCGTTCAATCGCTTTTGCTTTTGCAGCTCTCCAAGATTGCTCATAGTCGCTGTGTTCTTCTTGACATCTATCACTTTTTCATGGCGTAAATGATTTCATAAAATTCCCATTCATTATGATCCCGTGCCTTTCACGAAGAAAGGCATGACTGCCAAGCTTGGGGTTTGCCTAGATCTTAGTACACGTGAGCGTGCCTAGCTTGCGGCTTTCTCAATTTGCCTTTTGAGCGTAAGTGCACTACATAATGCCATCAACTTCATCTCTCAGATCAAAGATTGAAATTCCTTTCGCTCTTCAACGCATTACACCAATATCTAAACAACGCAATGGGCACGAAAATGGCTCCCAAGAATCAACTCGTAGCCAAAATCCAAACAATGGCACTGTAAGAAAACGTCAATAGTACGTACAAGCTGTGTTCCAGTGTCTGACAATCCAGTAGGCTCAAGCAAGAGATCCAGGATAATTGTGAGATGTAAGTCAAAGCTATAGTCTTCTTGATCAGAAGCTCATTCAGCCATCGAAGGGAAACCACTGTCGATATCGAGATTAAAGAACTTGAATCCAGACGAAGCACACTTCAGCGCAAGAAGCGGAACTTATACACGTAAGTCTGGGCCTCCCCAATACAGCAGTTTGTTCACTAATACGACATCTCCCTTCAGCGCCTTCGAAAAGGCATACAATGACTACTCGCGCATGTGGAACAGTAAGTTCGCTACGAAGATCTTCGAGATTCTGGCTCGCGAGCTGCGAGACATGGTTTACTGTCATCTTATCGGCGGTGCTCCAACGGCCCACATTCTACCACGTTACAAAAGCTTGCCGGCGAATAGTCGTGGAGAGTGTTTCTTCCATGTGGAACTCGGTGGCCGTCGTGGCCAGGCCCGCGGGCTTGACAATGAGCTTCAACACTACTTCATCGGAGATTACATGGGAAATGAGTTTGCTATGGAGATCGCACAAGTCTTTAACCGATGTGCCTGTTACAACGTTCGTCATATCGATGATGTTGTTCCTCTACTTTACAGCGGCCCTTTGATAATTCATCCATCCTGTCGACCTCTCGACCACCTCCGAACGCTCTCGGTGTGTGTCTCTATGGAACCTTACTTTAGCTCCAACAACTATCATCAAGCGGTTATCCTGCAGAGAAAGGCTGAGAGCAAAGCAACAAAGGATGACTATGAGAAACAAGTCAGTTGGCTTAGTGATCTCGCGGCCACGGAGCATGCATCACGACTCGCGATTACCCTCTCCGTCGAGGTACGAACTTCATTTGCCATGGAGAGATACAAGGCTGTTCTGTTCCCACATATCCAAGAACTTGTGAAAAAGAAATGCAAGGTTTTTGTGTCCTGGTGGAACATGGACAGATCTTCATGGCGGTATGAAGAGATCACTTATGATCGTACCAAGTTACTCTCGACAAATCAATAGACAGCAACATCGCCAAAGCTTTCGTAAGGAATGTCTCTAGGGCGCAAGCAGATGAAAAGAAGGTTGGGATTGAGGAAGGCAGCGACAATGGAGATGAAGACGAGAGGGTCAAGGTATATTCGTTTTCTGCAATGTTGTCGGATGAGGAGGCTTGGGTCATGCAGGATCCAAGAAGATGATACATAACAACCACACTCTGCTCTTCTTCTACCTAGCAGGCCGTCAGACATGTGCTAATAGCTATTTTGCGACGGTGTTTGGGGAGGACGTGGGGATGAAACGCGTAGTGCAGGAGCCCCCGATGACGTCTTGGCGTTGTCTGCGCACCTCAACTTTGTCGCGTCTTTCCCCAAACTCCTCAGTCTTTCGAATCTAATCCAATGCTATCGCAATGTCGTCCATATCGCGACGTATGGTTCTCGTCGCGTCGTCTGTATCACTCCTCCTCTTCATCGCAATCTCGCTAGCGACCGCCATCGAAGTACGCGGACCAACGCCACAAATCATACAGATCAATTTCGCGCAAGCTGCAAGAGTTGGAGATGGGGATGACGTTGTTGCGGCAAAAGCGCTGTTGAACGGCACAGACTTCGATCGCGGTGATGTGTACAATGGCAGTACCATCGTATCCGGAGCGACGCTAGTACCCACAACAATGACCGAAACCCAGGAAGGATTGATTGGCTTCACCCCGGAACCGCAGACGAGTGCCAGTTGGAGCGCTGAAGGCGTCTTGGGACCAATAGCTACGCCTACACCATCTGCCGCGCCGGTGCCTCGACCACCGACCACTCCTCAAATACCGATCCTTGCCCTCACATACGCGGGTGCAGGTGGGCCTAAGCACTGTCGCGGCGAACTCCTACAGAAGACATATTTTCCGCCACCCCTCGAGAAATGGAAGAACGGTACTTGCATCACTCTTCCAAGCGAAGCGCGATGCGGCGTGTTCTATTCGAACAAGGGCGACAACTGTGAAGCGCAACTGTTCAACATGCCAGATTGTTACAACACAACGCGATCATACGTGAACACAGTCGTTTTCATGCCCGAGGAGAGAGCCGTCGGCGCGCTTTGGAGCAGCATGTGGGTGCGATGCGGTGTTGACGTGCCGGAAGCCAAGATGCTTGATCCAAGTATTCTCGGAGGAGCGCTGAAGAAGAAACCTGGTGGTGGCTGAAAAAGTCATTGTCAATTTTGGAGCGAGATCCAGATCGTACGACTCCACTTCGTGTTGAACCCACGCCAATAACTATGTGTTGCTGTTACACCCAACAACCTGATCGATCCCTGTGCCTTCATCCTCGTCGGCCTCGTCGGAATCGCTACAACCCTCAATTCTCAGAGCCCCGTCAGGTCTCTGGAGAAATTCCTTCTTGGATCCGCCCAGCGATATACGTACACGCACAGCGTCCGACAGTTCGCAAAGATAAGGGAACAGATCCCAACCTGTCTCACACCATCCCTGGCTCTTTCGCCTAGAAGATGTGCTGAAATATCGGTTCCATGTTACGTCTTGGATCTCCAAGATACTGATCCGGAAGGTATGCCAAAACCCGATCGGATGGGGCGGATTGGGGTCATGGTGACGATGTTCCAGTCTTATGGCCGTCTCGCGTAAGACTAGGTGGGATGGTGGGCGATGCCGAGTAGTGAATGGGGAAATGAGGGAATAAAGTTGACTCAAAGAGATGCCTCCACGACCAGTGAGTATGAGTTGTTGAGGTTGCGTACTGGCCAGGATATCTAATCCCACCATTTCTTCATTGTCAATCTCGGACCGTGTCAAGATAATCGTCAAGGTTTCGAGGCCGGGAAGTGATATGTGACCATTCGCGTTGACGCCGAATGTCTGGAGACATTCCAAATCGACTGTAAGGTGCTGGAGACCATAGTGGGGGTTTTCAAAGAGAGGCAAAATAGTTACACGGCTGCATTTTGTATCAGACATTGCTCCTTCCAACTCAACGTTGTGGCCATAGTTGCATCTTAACGTGAAAGAAGTAACGGCAGCTGCGTGAACAGTCATCCTTAATGCGTTCTGAATGCGCTACACTTACTCATCAGTGTCCTTCCAGACCACCTATTGTAATAGTTGAACATACTGTCAAGATCGCCATTGAGGTATGGAAGTTATTCTCCACATCGTTGTCAAGTACGATGCCACCTTCCTCGACGTCTTTTTTCTCGAACATGTACGTATTCATTGGAACACATCTGATACTGGCCAAGTGAGGTAAAACATTCAGTATCGTCCTGAGAGTATCCGTCAAGTCCTGTCCTATCCAGGCCGCTTGTTTCTCTTCCTCTTCCAAATTGAGTATATGCGCTCCGCCAATAGTGAGTTGTCTAATATTCTTTGACACATCGGGAACTTGTAACAGCCGGAGCAAAGGGCGGAAACCCTCTTCTGTGCAACGATATGGCATGTCTTGGACGATCCCTATGAAGATGTTCATGAAGGCGTTATAAAGAGATCGACATGATGAACGAGTGTGGTAAATTGCCTGCCGCCCTTCCGGCGTCGATTGTGGTATGGCTAGTCGCTCATAAGTCGGATGATCGAGGAGCTTCATTCCGATCAACTCAATCAGCTCGACCGGAAGGTCAGTTAGGGTTCGGCGTTTGGGCCGTAGCATCTTAGTACGAAGAAGCTTCTTCAACGCGCGGAGAGGATTTTTTGTCATTGTAGTGAGGCTACATAGGTAGTTCAGTACCAATCAGGGTGTAGACACTGCCTCTATCCGATGATAGCTTACCAATACTTTGTTGGCGTCGCTTTGACACCCAGGCACCCGAGATGACGTGATCTTGACTCTCTTTGAACCTTTGCGGCTTTGAGGTAGATACGGTATGTCATTGAAGCAATGACGAGAGTGGTGGGGTGATAAGGCCACCTGGTGCATCTAGGGAGGCCTAGGACTATGTACGTTTAGCGACTGCGCTAGCATGCAACCGAGCTCGCCCTTCCTCTGCATGAGGATAGCAGACGAACGAGATTTCTATTGGAAAAAGGACCCTGGTTCTCTAACCAAGTCTCAGCCATTGATATCTCAAAAGCTGATGGTGGCCGTTTGACTGAACGAGTTTTTCAAAGTCGTCGAAACTCACAGACTTAGGAATATACAGATACATCATGCTAGACATGTATGTCACAGCCTCGATGTGTGCTGTCGCTTCCAACTGCAGAACAGACTTATAATCTGAGCCTGATACAGATATGGGAGGTCATTGCTTACATTGGAAGCATCGCAAAATCAATACCATGATAAGCGGCAGGAGATGGAACTGAGAGATGTAAGTTAAGTTCACTTTCACCTTCACCTTCACTGCTACAATCGTAAGTCTCTTCTTGGACTCCGCTCTAGTTGGTCTAGGTCTAGTCTCACAACTATTTTGTCATTTTTCTGCTCCTGTCCATCTCTATCAAGCAGCTGGGAATCATGTCCGTATTCACGCCAGGAAAGCTGGAATCACTGCGTAACGTCCTTTCCAAAAGCCCAGACCGAGATGTCCTTCACAAATACCTCCAAAGGTCCAATACCGGCCTCCTTCGGGACGCCGTTCTGGTTACCCTCCACCGAAAATGGTCCGCAACCCCACCGCACCGCCTCACTGAGCTTGGAATCACCACCTACGATAGAGCCAACACCAACCAGGGGCAACCCATAGCTGGCCCACATGCCGAAGATCTACTCCGCCAAGTATGGTCTCTTCACCTTGTCATCCGCTCCACTGCGCACCTCGACTCTACACCCACTGGTCTAGACCCTTTCCACTTCGGTACGACAGTTTATGTGTCCCACGAAGAAGCTCTCAACCTCCTCCAACAGATCTGGCATCAGCCCATGAATGAGAAGAAAGCAGCATCCGGCTTCCGACCGATCGTGTACATGTCCTTCGGCGCCAATGACAGTATAAGCAAGATGCGAAAGACAGCTTTTGACTTCGATCCTTCTAGTATAGTTACTACGATAGCAACTCTAGACGCGCAAGTTATACCTCAGCAAGCAAAGATAACGCGCCACGCAGATGCATCGTTCACGTACCTCCTCCAGCAGTTCAAGATTCCTGTCCACCACCCTCAGAATAGTGGCAATGCTGCCATGTACGCTACCATTATCGCCACCCTTTCAGCCATTCGTTTCGAAATATACTCATGCCCGGTAAACAAGGTCGCGAAGCCAGGACAGACAGGGTAGTCGAGTTGCAAGTCGGCAGAGTCTGTGGTGCAGGGTTTGATGAATTGGCCGACGCCAGCGCCGCCGATTGGGGTGAGAGTATATTGTTGGAGATGTGGAATTGAGTCGCATGACTTTGTCGATTGTCTGGATGTGGATCTGAGATGTAGTAAGTGTGAAGGTGTGACGCAGCCATGGAGGAGGGATAATGCTGGAACACATGTTGAGGGATCCTGCACGTTTCGGTGAAGGTATATGGAGAAGATAGGATGAGAGATGAGAGCATAGTTCCGACAAGAGCACACTTATAGCTCTGTTCAGCTTCTCTGTAGTCATTGAGTCGCACAACGGGGATAGTACTGGACTTCAGAGCGGATAGTGGCCTGGCTTGACTGCCGATGTCGTGATTGCATTCACAATTACCTCGGCGCTATTAAGTCAGTGTCTTTGACCAATCTTCATATTCTATGTTCACCCGATTCGTCTCTTCTGCTGATTTTCTAGTGGATTTACCGCCCCAACACATCATATTCCAGCGATGGTAAGACGCTCATGCAAATGAATGCGTAGAATAGTTCGTGCGGCCACATCGAGGTAACTTGAACATGTTAGTGGTACAGCAGATCGCGGCGTGCCAGCATGCTAGGCTATGATCTACAACTTCATCCCTTTGCTTGTTTGATCAAAGTCAGTTGAATAGACGCGTCTGCTCGACCTTTCGTTACGCGCCACATCGCGCTTGAGTGGACGCGTTCTGCAGTTGCAGGGTTGAGGTGATCGAGAGGCTCATCAGCGCGAAGCTTCCCCGAGATTGTCGCCCAGGATAACACGGCAAGCCTTGCACCTGCCTGTGCTTGCTAGTCGTTTCTTCGGATGCCATTTATCGATGCGACGGCATGGAGCGAATATTGTATGTATGAGAAACTTGTGCTAATGGGGAGGGGAAGATCAGAGAGGAACCGGCGGGCGGGTTCGCCCGCAAACAGCGCCGCAGCCAAGACGGCGCCGGTGAGAGAGAGTGGTCGCGACCAGAATCTCCTCTTTCTCGATCGGCTCTATCCATAACATACCTCCCTCTTCAAAGGGCATAAGATGTGTCAGTTTCTGCAGTGCCTCTGTGTTAACTGAATCGTGGGGCGACAAGATGCAGACAAACTTGCGTTCCTCGCGTTCTTCGTGCTTGTTGCGACATCGATCGGGTTCAACATGTTTAGCCAGGAATGCAATCCATGGAAAGAAATCTATGCCACTTGCACATTTCGGCAGCTCGGTCTGCGTCCTGCAGCCCTTGTTACCCATGCAGGTAACAATCTAGTAACGCGCGATTGGACAGCTCATATAATCTTACACGCGCTATGAACGGTTTAGTAGACACAGGAAAGCACGCCCGGTCGACCAACATCTGCATTCCAACCGCAGCAGCAACAGTCGGTTAACTCGCCATGGCGTTTCTAGCCCTGCAAGTGCTGACTCCACTGCTCGCGTGAAAGCTCCGCGGGTTTGATCGCTTCTACAAAAGGATTGTCTTCTGCAGTTGAGGCCTGCCTCTTCGCGTTTGGACCGCATGATTTCCACTCCAAATCCTGCGCGCTGACGGTTGTCGACTTCCGTTGCCATGAGATTTATCCAAAAGTTATCCCTTGGCGCTCTTGCCGTAGCTGCGAGAGCATCAACTCAGGATGTCTTCGAGCCAGCCGACTTCAATGTGACGGAGGCCCTTATGAACAACGGTGTCAATGTATCCGCCATACCCGAGCTAGCTGGCCTTGTGGTGAGATCTTCATCCAAGGGCTGTTCGATAGCCGTAAGGTCACACTCCTTGTTTTGTACACGGCTGGCTGAATATCAGAAAGTGCAACTCTCTCAAGCTCGTCTTTGGAGCTACTGAGACGTCTGAAACTGCTCCGACAACGTACTGGTCGATACAGCAACTCGAGGTGGAGCCCTACTGCACGTTCTCGCCAACCGCCGCTCTTGAAGTCTCGAGCCTAGTCCTAATCGCACGTCTTACACAATGCCCTTTTGCCATCAAGAGCGGAGGTCATGCAGCCTTTCCTGGTGCTTCTAGCATCGAGGGTGACATCACTGTCGATATGGTTAATATGAACCAGAAAAAGCTCTCTGCAGATAAGACATCTGTTGCTGTAGGCCCTGGCAACCGGTGGAAGGAGGTTTATGATTACCTGACACCGTACAATCTTGCCATTGTTGGCGGACGAGTAAGTTGGATATTGACCTACGTATGTTTCGTGTTCACAACTGATGCTGGATAGGCGGCATATGTCGGAGTAGGCGGTCTTACACTTGGCGGAGGTATCAGCCACCATACCAACGAGTATGGCCTGGCGTGTGATAACATTGCCTCGTTCGAACTTGTTACCGCGTCAGGTATCATCCTCAAAGTGAGCCAAGAGACCTTTCCAGACCTTTACTGGGCTCTTCGCGGCGGAGGCAACAACTTCGGCATCATTACGACCTTCAACTACGAGACCCTGCCTCAAGGCCTTATGTTTGCGAGCAAACGCCAGTACAATGCGACCTACGCACCCGCCCTATTCGACGCATTTGGGAATGCGGTGGAGGCTGCTGAGACCGACACCAAACTTGCGCATTTCGTTGCCGTCGCATACTCTCGTGGTGTTAAGATCGCATCCACTGAGTATGAGTACTTTGACCCGATCGACCCAGTGAACCCACCCGCTATACTGAAGGAGTATCTCTCGCTTCCTCCACTCACAGACAGCACACGCAACTGCAGCCTCGCTGATACGACATCCGGGCTGAGCCAAAGCATGCCAGACGGCTTCCGGACGACTATGTGGTCTCAGTCTTTCAAGCTGAACACAGATTTGATGAAGCGCATGACTGACCATCTCTTCGAGATTGCGCCGAATATTCCTGTTGGTGCGCCCAGCGTCTCGTTCCAAGCGTTCAGCAAGCCCGCCCTCAAGGCTATGCAGAAGAAGGGCGGCAATGCTCTTGGCCTCCATCCCGAAAATGGTCCTCTATTTCATGCTCTCTTTTACCTCTCATGGACTGACGAGAAGGACGACAAGGTCGTCTTGAAAGCGGCACAAGATTTCCTAAGTGCATCGGTTGCTATGGCAAAAGAACTTGGTGCATACAATGACTATATGTACATGCCGTATAGTAGCCCTTACCAGCCAGTCATCTCAGGGTATGGCTTGGAAAATAAAGCCAAGCTGAACAAGGTGTCGAGAAAATACGACCCTGCGGGTATATTCCAAAAGCTGCAGCCGGGATACTTCAAACTCGACGGGACAGCGCCTTATGGCCAGGTCGTATAAAAGCTTGGTAGTATATCTCTAATGCATACCAAGTAACCAGATATTCATGTGTTCAAAGCTCGCGAAATCGTGGGCGCAGATTTCTTATCCTGATGTGTACAACGTAAATCGATGCCACCTTGTCATACGCAAACTTGACAAGGTTCTTCAGGCGCGCCCGCAACCTCAGGCTTCAAAATGGTTCAACCTTCCTGTTCAGCCCACCCCACCTTGCTCATCCAAACATATCCGATCACAACAAACTGCTAATATCGCTTCTGAACCGGATCGCCTTGCGATAATGAGTGCCATGATGATGCGCGTACCAGAGCCGCTCGAGCGTGTGCAAGCGATGGTCTGCGAGTTCTGCTGGATCAACGTCTTTGATACGGAGACTTTTGAGAGACTGGGTCGCCGTGAAAAGGTGAAATTGGAATATGATGTCAGTATCTTGTCGCAGTACCTTTTCTCTGCGTCTATAAAACGTCAGGTACACTGTCCAGACGTACGCTAACGCAAGGGCTGATTTAGATCGTTAAGGAGGACCTACAAGCGAAGACAGACAGCGAATGCCGATGGTGCTCATACTTACGAGCTTATGTTGTACGTTCATGCTCACCACCTATCAAGAAATATACGGTTACGTTGAGTGCAGATGTGGGGGATGCTTTTACTCCATCCGGCAGCAATGTCTACAGTATGACGTACAAATCAGATTCCGAGGATAGTCAGTATGGAAATTTCGTTAATTTGTTTGCTGAAGACGACAACTTCGCAGCGCATTTGGTCACTGCCCGAGAAGTGCAGAAGGACTTGACTCCCTCGAACACATCTACCCAGATTTCGAGGTGGATCAAGGAATGTGCTCTTCATAAGTGCTGCCCGGAGCAACTTGACTCACCTCTCCCAACACGTGTCATTGAAGTGGCAACATCGAAGATACTTTGTACGAACGGAGCCTTTGGAAAATTCGCGGCCCTCTCGTATTGCTGGGGAACTGGTTCACAAACTCAACTCCGGTCACATACCTTCGAGACACTAACTCAACACTTGGAACTCAGCGATCTTCCTCAGACCATCAAAGACGCTATTATTGTTACACGTTCACTTTCGATACCATATCTATGGGTAAGTGGAGGATGTCATTCCAAGCGAAACCCTGCTGCTCTTCTTTTGAGGATGATTTAACCTATGTTTTTAGGTGGACGCACTATGCATCATCCAAGATGATCAGGAAGACAAACTCCGTGAGATTGGGTTCATGGCAAGAATATATAGCATGGCCTATGTCACCATTTTAGCTTCGAGTGCAGCAGATGCAGCCGATGGATTCCTCCAACGATGCCCTACTGATAGATCTCCAAGTGTTCAAATACCATTTCGAATATCGCTGGATCAGTTTGGAAGTGCCACTGCTCGGATCGGTGATTTCAGTGGACATGCTGCTAGGCAGGACAACCCATTGAGCCAGCGAGCATGGGCTTTACAAGAACAGATGATGGCCAATCGACTACTCTTGTACACTCCCTCGACTTTAGAATGGCGGTGTGCAGCAGGTGTGATGAGCTTAGATCAGGCGTTGAGCATGGATTGGAAGTATAACCCAATGCCCATGTTGGTTTCTCAACTTGCTGAGAGTCAAGAAGAGGCCCTAGAGCAATGGCTTTGGATTGTCAACGATTATTCGCGAAGAGCTATGGCCAAAACAACCGACAAACTGCCTGCTATCGCAGCTTTGGCTGAAACGTTTGCTTCGGTTCTCGGAGAATATCATGCAGGCATTTGGCAGCATGGTTTCGTCCAACAGTTGGCGTGGAAAATATCAGAGTGGATACGAGGCAGACGCAGTGACGTTTACAGAGCACCATCATGGTCATGGGCCTCCATAGATGGCGATGTCGATTTCGGGTCAACTGACAAAACTTGCTGCACTCTCGTGTCAGTAGAGTCCGTGCCCAAGAACGAACATGTTCCTTATGGAGAAGTGGCCCAAGGAGCGACCACACTCTACGGAAGGATACTTGTTGGCCTCATTTCAAGGTCTGAGGATCAATACGGTACATTCACCTATGATAAAAGTCATGGCAGAATTCCACCATTGAGAAGGTTCTACGCATCCTATTTCCATGGACCAACCATACGTACAGGGCCCCCTCAGGTCTCAGAGGTCCCGATTGGAATATGCCCGGATGTTACTCATCGTTCTCATCTCCTCCAATGCGTTCGTAAGCTCTCCTTGCGGCTTCACACTTATCGAACAGTACTAATGACTTATATATGTGATCAGTATTGCTGGTGCTATCTGAGCATTTCACTTGGACGGGATACCTACCCAAAAGCTATGACCGTTACAAGTCGGACGGAAGTTCCGCGGTGATATCGACTTACGCTGGCCTCATTCTTGTCCCGGCTGGCCTAAATACAGTGCGAAAAATTGGTTTCTTCGAAAAACTTCCCAAGGATGAGGTCAAAGACTCTGTCGATGGGGAGATCACGATCATATAGCGGAAAAACTCACGTGCTCTCAACGAAAGGCGCAGACCATGCTTCCAGCGAAGGCAAGTGTAAGTTTGATACATTGTGCGCCGACATGGCAACTTGAGAGGCACACGTACAACTACCGTACCTAGGTGCAAGGGCTCCCAGCGGACAGCGCGCGAAGGAATATGACACGTAGGTCTGGGTTGGAAGCTTTGAAGACAGGAGCGGTGAGCGTATATGTATGGTAATGAGTCAGTAACAGCGACGCATTTCGGCGGCAATATCACAGAACTACATTGTTATGATCTAAGCGCCAATTCCTAAAGGAGGTATCTCCACATATGTGAGTCCGTCCACAAACGCGCTTGCCGAAACTAGCATCGCGTATTACTTTCCAACAACCTCACGTTTCGCAAAGACGCGTAGAAAGTCCTTTCTCCAAACAAAAGCTGATAATGAGTATGATTTCGCTAGTTTCGCTATGCAGTGCAATTGAATGCTTTGCTCTTTCTAATGGTAAACCCCATACGCCCAATAAAGCACAAACGCCCGAGTTTTCCCCTATGTCCAGTTGATTCCGTATCATTAGTTCGTAGCAAGTCCTGCTCTTGATATCACTTCCGTCAATTCGTCCTCGGCGCCCCGTCTAGTTCTCCACTTCATTGCTGATTACAAGTGCGGCGGTGTAGCTATGCGATAGCCTACACGTCCAGCGTCGCATCTTCAAGACTCATTGGTTGGGCTGGCAGGGTTGGAGAAGTTGGGTGTAGCAGGTGCGGAGTAGGTCTGCGTGATGGGTTCGCAGACGTTGCGGTGGGTCTTCCAGTCCGACTTTTGGCAGTTGCGGTCGCAGTAGTAAGCGGCCTTGCAGCGAGAGCAGCGGCGGCGTGCGGGTTCACCAGAGCATGTTGTGCAAGCTGTTGCATGTTAGTAAGACGTCGCCATCATGATGTTTGAAATGAGTGTAGTGGTGCTAAAGTGCCAGGCCATGAAAGCGGCCGCGATAATTGTGGGATAAAGTGGAGAGGCGCATGCGCGCTAATGCAGCGTAGCGAATCACGTCCGGTTCCTGCATCGCGCCACATGGAAACTGAAGATAGGAGTTCAAACTTACGCTTGCTGGTGAAAGAACCGTTCAAACTTTCGGTGCTAGCCATGGGACGAAGAGAGTGGAATAGTTCGGGGCGATTGAAAGCCGGGAGCGGGGATGTGGATGCTGGCGGCGTGGCTTGCGATGCGACAGAGCCGTCAGAGGACCGTCTCGGAATGTCTAATCGCCATGTTAGAATGCATCGCAATACCGATTTCGAGTTGTACAATTGTAACTTCGAAGAATCCGAACATACCACTCTGCGCGCTGTCTCTCCTGTCCATTATGGAATGTCGACCATTGTTCACCGCTCCATTGCCATCGCCAAGACTGGACGTAAACACATTCAAACACACGCTTCGGGGTGGCATTTCCTCTTCTCTTTCTGTTTCGCGACGTCGTTTCCTTTCTGTAACCGGTCAAGGCAGAGTCTTTAGAAAAGAAAGAATTAAGAGAATTGAAGGGACTGCAGGTATTTCAAGCAAAATCTGTCGCTTCGCTGAAAGTTTCGCTGAAAAGCGGTGTGAGGTGTGGAAGCACAGATCGCAAACTAGCCCAGGAACAGGCTAAGGCTTACCGTTCCGCTGAAACGCGCGGTCATGTGTCTCAGCCTTGGGTATCTATTCACCGTATCATCTTAGAGAAGTCGACCTTCTCTTGCATCTTCTATGCATTATGTGGTTGTTGGGGTACATGAGAGCTTTCGGGCGTTGCCCATAGTTCAAGTTGTGCGATTTCTCGTGATGGTCGGAGGATCTGCAAAACAAATCTCCGATCGTCTGGAGCGCGATTGAGTTTGAAAAGCAAGCAGCACAATGCACCTCCCGATAAACGGAAACGGCGAGACCGCCAGATTGTGGGGTAGTCAGCGGCTGACGGTCCTCGTGGAGACTTCGCATGTACAGGTCAGCAGTGAGCTGATCGTGTACCGCTTCTTCGCTGCTCATCTACTATCGCCGCTTCACGAGTGCGATCATATATCGCCAAGTGTAGGGGCGTCGTTGGGCGCACTGGAGGTGGAGAACTTCGAAACATGCATTTGCCACTACTTCGTTTTTCCAAAGGCAAGCGCAACAGACAGATGATGCATAGCCCGAGCTGACACAGGATTGTCCCCTGGCGGTGTTCGATCTTGTTAAGAACAGGTTTGTGCTGATGAAGGGTCCAGCAACCGGTCAACTCGGTCAGCTTTATCGCTTACTACGGCAACAGATCAGCTTCAGTCCGGACTCAATATGCAAACCAAGAAAGAAGGCAACGCGGATTGCTGCTGTCGTTCGTCTCCGGCGACTTTAGTAAGCGCAATGCTGAAGAGGCGGATGTCAGTTGTTTTCGGAGGATGAAAGGGTTTGCACGTGACCGACTCGCTCCGCATGACCCCACAAACTTGTCTGGACCCTGACGCACTGTCAGTATAGAAGTGGCTAGACGGTCGAATGTAAACGGCACTGGCTGAACCGCACCGGATATGGTCAACAGTCTTGCAGGTGGTAGCGTATATTGCTAATTTTATTGGTATAGCAATACTTAGAACGTGAAGAGGTCACATGCTAGAGTTCTTCTCCAAGAAGATTGGGTAAGCAACACGAGCACCAATCGACCCAAGCTTGAGGTGCCAGATTGTTCTAATCTGCCCCGCCGATATCCATCGCTCGATGCGTCGTTCTCAGCCAGAGCGGGGACTTGCTGCCTAGACATTGTCAAAGGTGATAGGTCAATGGTCCGATCCGGATCGCGGTAGACCTGATGTCAAATCAGCAGACCATGAGGAACGAATGATATCATGAACAGGCCATGGAGATTACGTTGCCAAAGGGTCTATCGGCACCATGTGCGTCGAAGATTGGTTCCTGTAAGGCAACTGAGACAGCTCGCGAGGAGCAACGGAACGTTGTACACTCCGAAGCACGACTACCATAAACCAAGATGCCGTAGATTCCTAGGCTGCAGTAGACCCTGTCCACGACGCCACAGCGTAGCTTCACTCTGGATAACGGATCTTTGTGCATCAATCTTCATGCATCCAAGACTTGGAAGAGGGTCTCAGTACGGGGGCACGGGTGCGTGAGAGGGGCAGAATGACGATGGAATTTTCTATCGTGCAACTAGTGGGAGTTTGTGGCGGTGCAGTGCCGAACCCGTGTTTGCGGCTGTCATGATGAGCAGCATCACGCTAGAAGCCCATAAAAACTCCCGCCAAGGATACCAACTTGATCATGTGCCACTCAGCCGTGCCTGGAGCCCGTACGAGCGCGAATGGCACTTTGAAGCCCTGGCTCCGACATACGGGGAGTGCCGACCGTCGTGTCAAAGTGGGAGTCATAAGACAGCGCCAAAAAGAAACACCACGAATGTCCCAAATTGGGCACAATTGACTCACGGTGGGCAGAATCGAGTGACAGCTGGACCTGAAACGTACTATTCGGGTGCTTGCCAACGTGTTTCTCGTGATGAAACACTTTGCTGTATACTGGAGAAAACATTGGTACATAGGGCCTGTTCATGTTGGTAAAGTGGGCGAACTGCTGTGCCAATGCGCCGATGGTGAAAAAGAGTCACCAGAGAGCCCAATTGACGAATGACGAGGGGCCAAACTCCGGTCAGACAGAAAGAGACAGGCGAGTCGAGCGATGGGTGAATAGCGCCATGCACGTTGCTCGGCAAGCGTCGAGTAGCAGGGTGTCTGATGAGTCTTTGAGCGACACGCAAACATTTTGCACATTCGGCGCCCTCGACTGGTGTGCGTTCAAGGGCGCAGACGAAGCTATGCCCTTTAGCACAGCCCTAGATGAGGTGTTGCGGGTCTCGTCGTGAGTTGCAGCCGCCGGTCTGAACCATGGCAGCGGCGCACAGTGCAATTTCGCAGCGACACGCAAACTTGCACATGGGCTTCAACAGCCATCAACAGCCACTCTATGGCATGCATTAGTTGACGGATTGGCTGCGGAAGGTTGTGGCTATGCGCGAACTTGTGTAGCGGTGAGATTGTGCGAGTGCTGCGCAAATGAGCAGAGCGATGGTGGGGAGGAAACAAGTCTTGCCCGCATTGGGTGTGGCTGCCGTGGCTGATGCCTCGAGAAAACAGGCAGCGACGGCACCCGCCCACCCCTCAACACCGTAATGCGAACGCGGACAGCGACATGAGGCGCAGCATCGAATAATCAGACCGCATCCACAGCGAGCGAGCAATGTCGTTGGAGAGACAGCATAGGTGTTCTCTGCCCGACTGGACACGTTGACACGCGCGGCACGAGTCGATGCGGCGGTTGCTGGCACTCCTGGGCCCATTCTCTGGCGAAGCGACAGCTCATCATCGCCAATGACAGCGCCGTCGACCAGCGGCCGTTGACGGCCCTCTGACTGACGAAACATGCCTCTAGCGGCGGTTCCCAAGACATCGTCGTCATGCACGGATCGAGAGGAACAATTGCAGTCACCGCCCTCGCTAGCAGGCCATGGCCCCCTAGTCCTGGAGGCTAAGAGGTGCTAACCTAGCCCCTGCTGATGGTCACAGGCAACCCATGCCTAGCTCAGGCTTCCACCCACACCCTGGGCATGCGGCCGCTGTAGAGGATCGAGACATATATTCCATGCCATCCGCGCCCACCATAGACCCTCTATCTAAACCAACTCACTCGAAACGACTACGACCTGCTGTTCACACGACCAACAGTCTACCATCTACCACCGTCAGCAAAAACAGAACACCAACAACACTACCACACCAAAGTTACCCTCCCACACTGGGAGTGACTTCACCAACACCATTCCGTACCTTGGGAACAACGTCACAACGGCTTCCCCAAAGTCTATTCTGAAGAACTCACCCACATCATCTCCCAAGATGCCTTCCGCACGCACAAACCAACCGACCATCGTTCACTCACGGCCTTCCACGGCCAAGAAGGAGCGTGTGGTCGGCTTCTACGAGGACCCCGTCGACTCTTTCTCCCGTCCTGTCAACACTGCTGAGAGCTGGGCCGCCTACCACTTCGAGATGCACGCCAGGAAGTGTGCTTACTGCCACAACCCCTACGAAGTCCACCGCAACCACGAGCAACTCTGCGAGGTCGGTCACGGCCTAGCCCAACAAGTGGCCCGCTACATCTACCAAAAGTCGGACGGAGCCACCTACTCAACTGTCGAGGAAGACAACAAGCTCGTCCGTGTAGAGATCCCAGCCGGTTACGTTGAAGTCTGCAGCCTCCTCAAGGCCATTGAGCGCAGCATCCGTCACCGATCCCGCAAGCCATTTGTCTCCATGGACCGCAGCTACTACGTTGCTCCCCGCACAGCACCCGCCTCTCCCCGACGAAGCCACTCCGTCAAGGTTGACCAAGAATCAAAGACCAAGACAAAGTCATCATCACGATCACGCAACGGTGAGATCGTCGACTGGCCACAGCACAGCACCAGCCGACCAAAGCGACCACTTGCCGAGATTAGCAACACTCCCAGCTCCAAGCGCGGCTCCCTCTACGAGGAGGACCTGGCTAAGCAGCGCCGAGCTGCAAAGCACTACGCTGTCGAGGTCCGCGAGCCATCGACACGGGACCTTCGCGAGCACCGGTCGTCTGGCTACTACCGATGAATGATGACTTGAAGACTTTCTTTGCGCCTTACGAAATACGATCTATTGAATAATACGATACCCACACTACCATCTACGGCTACGAGGCCTAGCGGCCGCGCGGTCGAACACTCCGATCCCACCACGACATCCGCGGGCGGACGCTGCAAAAGCTCCGCGCCGGTGCGCGCCACCACCACCAAACACACATTCATACATGCTTTATCGCACGCTTTGCTTCTGCGTTGCTTATACATGCTCTTGGGTAGTGCAGGATAACGGTGGAATGATACCTTGAGAGGATCAAACAGTTGCATGCCTCCACCTTTGCGGTGTTGAGGGGGGAATGGATGATGCACGCCAGGGTAATAGACCCTGATGATGCGGAGGATACTTGGAATGACGTTGCTGGCCCGAGACTAAGGGATCTGGCTAGATAGCTAATAATGGAAATAATTCATAATCACCTAACACCACTTTGCCATCATGAAGTGTCTTTGCCCCATTACCTGAAAATAATACTAGTATTACTTCCATAGCTTCCTCGTACTCGGAACTAACGGCTGGCAGATGCTCTGCCGATAGCGCAAGTGCTAGCTCCAGACATAGAGACCACCGAGCCACATTACACTGAAACAGTCACACACAAGACAGTCTTGATCCATCAATGACTCCCACACGACACACACCTCGGCTGCTCCCTCAAGGCTCTTCCCTTTGTTACGGCCTAGACATGACCAATCACATCTCAGGGCACCAGCAACACCTTGTCTTATCGCTAGCCAAGTTTCCCATCATGTGGCCAGGAATATATTGATCGCCGGCGCCGGATACGGATGCGTGAACACCCTCGTTACCAAGATTTTGTTGGTATGCGACTGGACCCTGATGTCTGCCTGGCGCGCACTGCACCCTCAATCTCGCCCAGCGAAGACAATTGTGGGTTTGATACACCCTCTCGCGATATCAAAGTGAGACTTGCATCGCGCGCTGCTAGTGCATTTCGCAGTCGCGCAAACTGTCATGCCACTTCCTTCTTCAAGGCCAAAGTGCAATACTGAGCCACAAAGCCACTGTCTGACATACATGCCCTCGGCCCCAGGATAAAACCAGGACGACATCATTGTCAGCTGTGCCGGGGCCCTGGTCAAGTATTTTGATGGCATTCAGGGTGCTTGCCTTGTTACTCATGACGTCTTATCACCAAGGTTCTTGACGGCAGAATTCTGATTATCGTCCAGGGAGGATTGCGATGCGGGGCATGGCAGACGTCAGGGTCCGGATGAGAACCTTGGAATCTCACATCTCACACGGGATAAGGTCAGGGTCTGCCAGGTTGGTGGCGAGAAACGGAGGTATCGTGGTTTGACATGTCCGAAAGTGTGCCCAGTGTGATAGAGTCTTGGTAGATGATTACTAAGAGTGGACAGTGGTGATGGTGGTTTGGTGGTGTTGCGGGGTACGGGCGCTGAACGGGCAGGTGTGTTGCGCACTGGCAGGCAGTGTTCAATCTTCGCCGCTCTCACAACCCTCACCACAACAAGCTCGCAACAGATGTTGTTGCCACTGCCAAAAATACTGTCACGGTGATATTACCATAATTTGGTGATCTACAATAGTAGCCTCACGATAATAGCAACGGTCTCGCTTCAAGCCGCGATACGAAGATCGAACGAGAAACCTATACAAGTTATTGCGCGTCCGCCGCAGAACGACCGAATTACCATTAACACACGTCACATATTGAAGACACAAGTTGGCCATCATATTGAGGTAGAAGAAAGACTGCAAACATCAGGAGACAGGAGCTGCTGCCCTTCGCACTGTCCAGCCCGAAAGGCCCCGCCAACCTCTCCACATCAGAATCTAGCCAGAATACAGCAGCGACATCTGCATTCCAGAACACTTCTCCATCTTAATCGTGCATTGACAACTGTCCCCTATGTTCCGGCAGCTATCTCACCATCATCAGGGAGGTTCCTGACTGATAATCATCAAACACCGTGGGTGATGCCAGCTGCCGGTCAAACGGCACCACCAACCCCACTCTATTGATCGCAGAATTCGATCATAACTGGCCACACCAGCTAAACAACGACAGTTCAACGAAATCAAGTCCATGATGGATAGTTGCATATGATATGCATATTCTTATTCTCCTGTGGAGCTTGCATCAGCTCCATTGTCACCGGTCAATATGCAGCTAATTCTCTAGTCCACGTCCGAAAAGGTGCAGCGTGCATGCATTGAAGCCTCACCGGTCAACCTGATCGAGTACCTGCAAGATACCCACCAGCGTGCGCGGTCTCGAATCTCTCATATAATCACTCTCCTGCATCGTCGGACCTGTCCGGGCTTCTGAAACAGACAAAAGCATTGCGCAAGCTGTATTGCCAGCTCACGTCTCCCCGCATTTACCAGGACGTGCCCCTTCCGTCTGGCGAGGCTGCTCGCTGGTCAACGTGTCCATCGACTCATCGCCAAATCATCGTCTGCACACCCGTCCGAACCAACCTCATCCCAACCACCCGACCTTTCCTTCCCCACAGTCCAATACTTTGGTTTTCCTTAGCATATCTTCGTGCAGTCCGGTGCAAATGTCAACGTGTCGCGCTCGCTTGCTGGGGTCCCTGTTCTGTGGAGTCGCAGCGGCCCTGCCCAACCCAAGAAAATCTTCTCCAGCTATGGGTCGGTAGCCGAAGTGCAATGGATACTTTGCTGCGATAAGGTCACAAAAACAGGGCTGTGCCGGCCTCAGGTACTGGCAGAAAAATTGCAAGTGATTGGGCAATGGCTATGCGTATGAGGTATGTGTTCGGTGGTCGATGCGTGGTGGTTTGTGACATACTTGCGGGAAGCCATCGTTCGGTGGGTGGTGACGGCTGAGGCGCAGCACCGAGTTCGCAGGGCTGAGCCACCAGTACCTGATGCAAGTTATCAAGCCACTAATCCAACGCATGCTCATCGGTGGGAGTGGTATCCCACCTGATCGTGCGGCTGATGAATCCAATATCGAGAATACGACGCGGCAGCCGCCGCCATGCCTTTGTAAGATGTAAGACGGACGACGCGCTCGCTCGAAGTACAAAGCGGCAAATGCGACTACCTTCCCAAGACCTATCTGGGGGCCGAATTTCAGGAACCGCCACGCCAGCGCCAGCCTTACGGCCCCCAGCTCCTCCATCGCTCCACCCTCCCGTCATTTCAAAAATAGCCCCCAGGGTTCATGCGCGACATGCTGCGCCGCCTCCATGTCTGTTTCGACATCAAACATCTTCACAGCCAATCGCAACGTGCTTTTCTGCCGTACATGGGTTCACATTGTAGGATGTCGTTTGCTTCAGTTACGCATCATCATGCCTGCTTCACTGGGTTGCAATCGCCATGGCAATATCGCAGCATGCGTGAACGGTATGAAGATGGGGCTGTGAATGTTGGATATTGAGACAAGAGGAGATAGTGGAGATAGGGATGCGACGACAGAACATGCGGAGTGGTATGTCTCGGAGACCCCGAGATGGCATGTCCTTGGTAAGCAGGCAGGTCTGCATCTGGCGCTTGAAGCGTGACGTACACTTCATGTCTGATCTTGAGGCGCGAAGAGATGGGTGCACGAGAGTTGAGGAGTAGCCCCCAGGACGACAGTTACAAACTAGTAGCCGCTCTGTAGCGCGTGTGCTCATTTTGGTGACGTGCTTGAAGAACGTCCTGGGTACACATGGATCAGAAGGTAGTGTTCAGGCCTTGTACTATCGTCTCTAATTGTTCACAGCCCAGTATTCCCGCTCATAGATGTGAGCATCAGCTCTATGCCAGAAGACACCACGACACCAAGTGATAAGTAAGCAAAGCCTGAACATGAGGAATCCTATTGCGACGGGAATACTTCACTGCTAGTCAGACTTGGAGGTCCTCGCTACATCCGCACATACTCAACAACCGCCAATTTTCCCTATGCTCGCTTCCAAATGACGCTCTGTAATGCCCCCAGGCCGAACCGGACCAGCGACTATCTGCTCGCCAGACCACTTGGCTCGCGTTCGATGACACTGAAACAGTTCTGTTCCTGACTATGCTTCAAAGTCTCCGCAAGATGGGTGTACATACTCAACCTAGTGTACCTTGCGAGTTTGCGGCATTTTGTTGTATGCCAAGATATCTGTGGCACAAGCGCGTTCATTTGGGAAGACAGTTGAACTAATGAAAGCTTGCATAACATCCGGTGATTGGTAAACTGTCTATCAGTACCCACGACATCCTTAGACCTGGATCTTCGAACGTATACAAGTCGAAGAGGAGATCTGGCGGCATGATGATGTACGTTTGATCAGATCAAATGGAGACAATACATAACAATAGCGACAATATAGAACAAACATCTAGGAGGTTCTGGACTATAAACACTGTTCTTAGACTATGCTATCGTCTCGTCTGAAGCAACCCACACCTCCTTAAGACTATGTCAGTCACACTCGTAACTTTCTAGATCGACCTTTAAATTAGACCGGAATTCCCATACTGGGGAAAAAGGCCGAACGCGACAGTCTCGGAGATGATCAGAGAAAGACTTTCGGGTATAGACTTCCTCTTCAACTTCGGTGTGTAAGCAAGTGCTGCAGTAATATCCCTGCTCCACCTGGAATGACATCGAGTTTACCAAAGGTGCAACCACTATGGGAATATGTCGCGCAATGGTGATCGGAACAGCTGAGATGACGGAGACGCTGGGTCGAGTGTAGTCGTGCTTCCTCAAAGCCCATTCAAGATTTATGAGATCATGAGTTCGATTGTTCATTGATTCGAGACGAACAGTGTACAGTGTTTCTTGCGCTTCCGCTCTGAACTTGTTCAGGCCGTTCGTCAAGGTGACAGGGAGAGTGCGAAAACTCGGTGTCATGGTAAAGTCTTCGGTTTCATAGATTTGGTACCCCATTGTCAACTCGCAGTTCGTCACACGGGATTCATGTCGTATGCACTCCACACAAAGTCGCGTGCATGCAGGAAGGTATATGTGCTGCGCCAACTGTCCGCATCGGTACTCAGTGTATCTTATTGCTGGTCCCGGTAAAACGTCCTTGATCCGGATTTGGTCGCAATCTCTCTGCAGGACCTTGTTGCATAGCTGCTGTGGCGTAACGTGCGTAGAGATTCTGAGAGCCATCATTCCTATGACGGTGTTTGGTGCAAATTGCAAGCAAAGGCGAAGAGGCGATTCTGTATCAACGACGTGCATTGCGAATCGGTTGCAGCGTCGGAAACGCATCACATCGGTGACTGCAAGGTTTTCGAGGATCATGAGAAGTAGTTCGACGGGAAGAATCGCGAGCGAGCCTAAGACCTGTTGCTGCGGCGCTGGTCCTGCAAGAGCTGAGAGTGGTGTCATGCGGCCCAGCAGTCGATCGAGAAAGACACACTCGACGTCTTTGTGTGTATAGGTGATGCTATCAATAGGTACGTTCGATGGCTCAGTCATGGTGAGTGTTGGGAATTTCCAAGTGTTTGTGCGACTACTCGGTTCGAAATATAGGTAGATCGGGTGGGTGCAAGAGATTTGATGGCCCGTTCTACTCAGGTTTTTGTTTAAAGAGGGAAGGATGGATTTGATGCAAATAGCATAGATGAGAGTTTTGGAAAAGTGTGCGACTTGCCCGGAACCATGGAACGGTGCTCCCACTCATCGTGTGACCCATACTGCAACCACGGAACAGTGATCAGTAAATACGTCAAGCAAACAGAGCCAGCCTATCAGGTCAAGCAAACAACGTTTCCAGGACGACACTGGGAGTGGAAGTTCGTTCTTTGGAGTGATGAAGAGCATTTTACCTAGCACTTTGATACACTTACCTGTATCACACTACATTATCTTCGACTCCAATCCGAAACATACAAAGCGCAAACCTTGATCCCTTTAACAAGTAAATGCGAGGCTGCTACTCGTAGCCAGCGTCGGTGCAGCCTTTACGCTATTGCAAAGTGCTCCAGCACAGATACGTAGTGACGACTTCCATCATAAGGCTATCAGTGTCTAGGTACAATTTGATCCGTCAGAATTTTCTCGGAAAACGTCTCTCTAACATTTAGTCCTCTTCTTTCGATAATGCACTTTCACTTCGCCTGTCTTAGAATCCTGATAGCCCAATACGACTAGTCCAGAACCAACGCTTGGACAAACCAACGGTTCCACACTCTTTGACCACACTCTTTCAATATCGGCATTTACTTTCAATGTCCCGTAATACGTCCGCCTCTCAACGGGTATCTACCCCACTGCTTGATACCCCAATGGCGCTTGTACGTCATGGTCGCTCCCCATATCTACCGGCTGCAAAGGAAGAGATTCCTCGACCATCCAGAGCCACGGACACTAGACCTAGAAGTCCATCCAAAGTCGATCAGGTTTCCAAAGGCTCACGGTCTACAATCAGCCTGCCTCTTCGCCCGGCGCAACGACAACAGAAGCGCCCTGGAGATGCGACAATCGATGATCATAACCACGAAATGAAACGTCCTCGAATGACCCGCGACGCAGCCCAAGAGCGACCAAAGAATCCCGAACTAGACCGTCGCATCTTCAGCAGCTCCCAGAGAATCGATGCAAGAGCGTATATATCTAGAGGAGAGATTCGGCAACAGCCAGATTATCTGGATCACGATCAGCGAAGGTCCCACAAGCATGTGCGGTTCACAGATGCCCCCCAACCCGAAAGGCGCCTACAAACACGCCGTCCATATCTGGCCGAGTTTGAAGGTGAGAGGTCAAGAGCAAGTCCGGATCCGCAGACTGGCGCCAAGCACAAGGAAAAGGTAGAAGATATCCGAGAACGCATCGATTTCCCCGGTTTCGGGTACAACGAAGAGTTGAAGACACCAGAGGAGAGGCTCATGAAGTATCGCGCGGATGTACAAATATCGCAGTTGCATCAGAAGCGCTACAAACTCATAGCTGAACGTTACGCTGCAGAAGAAGCCGAGCTGTGGTTCCAGAGCAGAATGATAGCCGCCCAACTCATGGTGGACGTTGAAGTCTCGACAGAGGGCGAATATCGGAGCTGCTGCAGCTGATGCAAAGGCGAATCTTCGTTGAAACAGCATGGGATGCCTGGATCTATATTGAAGATGGTTTGATTGGCCCTAGAATCGACCCGATGAGGTTCATGAGAATTGAAAAAGTTGTCTCAGATCATGCGACTTTGCTGAGTTGCTACGTTGTTCGTCTTGCGCGTCTGGAGCTTAAGAACGAATGCACTCATTTGGATGTCATCGTATGATACGATTTTGACTACTGCGATGGATGTGTTTTGCGGACGACTTGCAGGAGGCGCTCGCTGTAGTTGCTGGTTAGGTGGAAAAACGAGGAGACGGCAAGATCCAGGGTTTTCCGGGAGCGAATCTGACGCCCCAGTCGTCGGGTCCGCCACGAACTTTAAGATTCATCACCAACAAAATTGCATCTGTACATTTTGCGGCCCTTTTCCGCAACCTCCAGTTCCTGCGACAATGTATACTCTTTGTATTGGCGAAACTCCGCGGCACCGCAGCGTCTATATCGGCACGCCGAAGCTCCTCGATTGTGGTAATCTCTAACGCGAGGCGGGGAAGGGCCGAGTGACCTAAAGCGGTAACACTATGCGGTTCCGCACATCATGTCCACAATACCATCAGTTTGCATGCGATCGCACCATAATTGCTGCGGTCCTTTCTTGATCGGTTGCGCAGTCCGGTGAGGGGGTGATAGTCTCGATGTGGAACAGAAACCCGTATATAGTGCGGCCAGGTACCTGAGTAACAGCGAACTTGCAACCTTCCAAACCCTCTTACACAACCATCTCTTTCAACAAACCAACCAAGTGCAAATCTCTACCCATCATGCCATCTATTCATCCCGCCATCGATAACGGTATCAAGAAGGGCGACCCCAACTTCCCCGGCGGCAAGCTTTACTGCCATTGCCCCTCCAAGAAGGTCGAAGTCACTCTTTCCAGCAACGTCGCGCACAACCACGCTTGCGGCTGCTCAAAATGCTGGAAGCCTAAGGGCGCTCTCTTCTCAGTCGTCGGTGTCGTTCCCGTAGATGCCCTCTCCGTAACCGCCAACGGTAACAAGCTGCACATAATCGACGAGTCGGCGGCCATCCAACGCAATGCCTGCAAGGAGTGCGGAGTTCACCTCTTTGGCCGCATCGTGGTCGACCATCCATTCAAGGGCTTGGACTTTGTGCACACCGAACTCAGCGATAAGAAGGGATGGCAGGAGCCCCAATTCGCGGCATTCGTCAGCAGCATCATCGAGCAAGGTTTCAACCCCAAGGAGATTGATGCCGTGAGAGAGAAGTTCAGGAAGGAGGGACTCCAGACATACGATGTACTGAATCCAACGTTGATGGATCTCATCGCCACCTATACTGCGCAGAAGAGCGGAAAGCTTTCATCGAAGTTGTAGGGTTGTATTGTATAGTCCGGCGTTCTGGGTGTGGTTGATGTGGATGATGTATCATTAGATGAAGAGGAATGGCTTAGAGCTTGGATTGGTCTTATAGACATTTAAGAGTTTTATGCACCTGGAAGACCGACTAGCGCGGGACGTGTGTAGTTATATTGCATACCACTGAGCACCGTGATCGCGCGCTAAACCTCTCTAGCAGCCAGGATATGTATGCTACTTGAGAGAAGACATGTACCATGGATGTTTTGCTTTCATTGAGAAATCTCTTTCGCTAAATCTGCGTGCTGGCAACACTAAGAAGGCTATGCTTCCGGAGTTGTCTTGACTTCAACAGCGCCGAAGATAAAGGCGTACAAAAGTGTATACTCTGACCAGTCATGGGTCAGACGCTAAGAACGCTGCGCACTGTTCTGAAAACCATCGAACTACTCAAATGAAGGGTGAGATAAGATGCACGGAGCCTGGGTAGTATGGTTTCGATGCGTGGTATAGTTTCGAGTGGTTTCGAGCCTTGCAAAGTGAACAATACACTTTAGATTCTGGCTAAACTAAGGCAGAGCCTTCTACTGATTTGGCAAGCAGTGCATGCATGCTGGGCGTGGTGAAAGTGGTCTTTGAAGGGGGCTAGCGTAGCAGTATTCTGAATGGATTGTTTATGAATTTGATGAAGGAAATCTATACATTAAATATTGGGTATCTATAACGAAGCGCACTCTTGCTGAGTAAGACCAGTTGTCGTGATGTACTCCATCTTGGAGTCACCAACTTCAATGTCAACCGTAGGGGCGAGTCCATCAGCGGACAAGATTGTTGAGGCAGTAAAGTAGACGTACTCTGCCGTCTCTTTGCTTGCACGGGTCATAGGGATGGTCTCTGGTCGCAAGCGAGGAATGAAGTTGCCCTGGATCTTGTTCTTCTTCACAACATTGATCTGCGGAGTCGCACCACCCTTCAGAATTGCCTTTGATACAGCAGCAGTGATGTTCAAAGTGCCTTCCTGCTTGGTCGCATCCCAGGCGACGCAGGACTGCGCATCTTGGTAGAGAATATCGGCATTCACAGGGTATCCGCCTGTGCCGCCATTGTCGTAGGTGTCATCATTGACGCGAATGGTAAACGAGTCGAATGCCTCGGTAGCATTGAGCGTCTGGTCGAATTCGAACCATTGGAAGTTCTCGTCTAGGTATCCAAAAGAGGTTCCTCCTTGGAAGGTGGCACGGCGAGCAGCGATCTCGGCGACAGTGGTATTGCCACGCGATTTCGGAATGATAGAAGCGGTAAGGCTGTCTGCGTCACGACCAGTTACTGGCGTAATGCGAACACGAATGCGTCCAGAAAACTGGACTGAGCCGTCCTTGAGTGAATAGGATGAAATATAAGGACGGATGTCGGCTGGCTCCAAGGGCTCCGTCAGTGTGACATCGCCTGGTACGAGACTAAGCATTTTCTCGAATGCAGCCTCACACTGGGACTTGAAGTAGGCCTTGTCGGCAAGCTTGCGCATGGTTTTGTTGTCGTCAGCAGCAAAGATTCGCTTGTCGGAGTTCAACGTGTTGTTGGGGTTGACGACCAATGGATTGGCTGTCGAGTTGTCAAGGTACTCCAATACCACGTTGTTGTCCAGCACGCCTAGGGTGGTATCGAAACTCGCCTTGTTCTCTGCGCTGACTGGACCAGAAACAATCTCGGGGTGATCAACAGAGTGAACACCACCAATGCTGTGACCACAAGCAATCAAAGTGATCATGTCGGTCTCGCTTAGGCTGGCAGTCTCAAATCGCTTCCTCGTGGTGTCGAGATCCGTGTGGGCTTCCGGTACGCCTTTGATACCAGCTTCCGTCGCATCCTTGCGGCCTAGTCTCAAAGGAACGCGCATATTGGCGCAACGAGCCACGGACATGACTAATGACAAGGCCAAAACGTCGGCTGCGGAGCTCCTGATGTCGACTGAACTAGATATGTCGGCCAAGGTGTTGTTGAGTGCAGCACCTAAGTTCTCTGGTCGATCAAGCTCGTATTGTATCGAGGCGTCCAAACCGCCAATCTTGTTTTTGGCGTCATGTGTAACGGAGTCGTGGAAGGCAGTTCGTACCCATTCTGCGGCTTTCTGAATACCGGGCTGGCCAGCGCCAAAATCGCAGGTCATGACTTCTGTTGCTTTGTGAGCTCTGGGCCAAATGGATTGAGGGTGTAAGATACGTACGATCCGATAGTGTTCCATCTTTAATGTATCCAGATTGCAAAAACAAGAGGTCGTCAAGCTGATCGTACTGGCTGGGCCAGACGTATGCTTGACAGCTCGGCGCAAGAAGCGCGAGGCTGATCAACTGATTTCTTTTCATGATGCCTAGATAGTCGGATTGTTGAGCGTCTTGTGGTAGATTACTGCTAGGCTCTTATTGATGATGGTAGACACTCATGGACATGCTCTCGTTATATAAGTCTTGGAGATACCTACCCAATGCTATTAAAGGATATTTTGTGGAGTAATTTCAACTACGCACGATCAATGCATATACGGATGTCGGCTTCCATGGTGCACGTTGCAGCAACTAGCATCGTGTTCGGGATACGATGTAGTATGGAGACTGAGAGAGGGAGGGTTAAGGTCACTTCCGCTGAGAGCCTTGTCTGGAAACTGATCTTAGGCGTTGGCAACTAATTTTGGAAACACGACCCTGGGCAAGGTTAGCTTTGTGTCCTGGCTGATTGGTCCTGGAAATCTCCGGGGAACGCACGCGACACCACATGGTCTGAGTTCGCCTTCTTTCGGCGGAGACGCAGGCGGATTAGAATCCGCAATGACTTGGCGAAGCTTCGAGTCTCTAAGTCTACAGTCAATTCAACGCTGAGAACGCTACTAATGGACTTCATTTTCTTCGTACTTCCCTCCAGGATCATACGCAGCCGTTTGTGGCCTCGTCAGTAACTAGACTGAGTGCGCTGGCCACGTATCTAATACTGAGCACAGAGCGCGTCCAATGTACTGATAGGGGCAACATTTTAGACCGAGGCTGAAGAGCTTGCAAGGCTATACTCGTAACGCTACCATCGTATTTTGCCGTCTCTTCATCAACGTGCTCAGGGAGTTTCCGTCGGGTGGCACCGTGCCTTCCTTTGGGCGACCCACGCTCTGACCGCGATGTTTTGTACCAAAGCTAATGGTAAAAGCCGGACGTGATAGTCACTGTCAAGCAACAAAGAAGACAACGATTGGAGATGGAGCGCAAATACTTTTGGCGCCATTGTTCGACGGTTCTGATGTTAACGATCAGTCATTTCGCTTGGTCAGCTCTGATGTTCTTCCGCCCTTCTACGGCAGCGCCTCGATCACAACAGACGGGCATACTCTACAATGGCCTCTCACGATACAAACTGCTCGCATGTTCAAACACAGAGTATCGCGATGTGCCCGTGATTCATAAATCTTCAGTATCATGTAATCGTACCGAAGACCTAAGAACCACCCCTCACAACGTCCACTGCAAGCGTGGTATATACCCAAGCTCGAGAATGTGAATATATAACAGAAGTGAATTATACTCGATATGGCTCTTTTCCTTCCGATCATCTCATTCACGCGGACTTGAGAGCGAGAGCGCAGCAAAGGTGTTGAAATGAAAGTCGCAAACGCGAGTCACAGGAACGATTACTTGTCATACAAGGCGATTGATGGCGCCGCTGTTCAGTCACAATCTTTCAGACAAGATGATAAGACCCTTCCAATGACCTTACGGCCACCGCAACTTTCGTTGACGAGCTCGCCCTGTAGTCGAGACCTAAGTCGACCCATATCCAAGAGTAACCAAAATATTTGGACGTATTCCATATCAACACACGTGATGGCTCCAATCGTGTTCAACAGACCTATATCGCGGACTCCTGACTCGGTAATGGGAGAGGTGGTTGACAACATCTGCCAACAATGGGACATCGACGATGCGTGGCAAGCACTTCCCAATGGTCTGAGCTACAATCATGCTGAGTACGCCATGGCATGGGGCCAGCCATTCTTGATTCTTCTTTCAGCCCTGGCAAGCCTTACACCGGGAAAGCTCGAAGAAGTACAAAAACGTCTTCGTAAGCGGATCGATCACGGTCGAAAGACGAAAGGCCGGCACTCGTGGGTGATGCCAGATGATCTCAAGACGCTGGTTGAATTCTATGGACGCAAACAACCCACAGCTGATAGATCCGCCAACAAGGGACAGAAAAGTGACTTTCGACATAGAGTAGGACAAGAAGAGGAGCAGCCAGAAGGAGAATTAGCAGACAATGAGCATGAAATTCGGGAGCGGTATATGTCAGACAGTACTTTACAGACCAGTGACGCCATTGGAGGAATTGCAGCGTCGAATGATGATCGGGGTGGAGAATATACTCTACCGTCTCGTAAGAGTTCGTCTCATACTGCAACCTCCACTACACTTGCCCGTAGTGAGAAGCGCAAGGGAGGCCAGGACTCCAACGAGCAAGACATCGGCAAGGCACTGCAGGCACGAGACGATATCGAATTCTGGCGGGAAGCTGTCCCAGTAGCGGAAAACCTGAGGACTGTGGCCGTGGAACAAGGATTTGAGATTCCACCAGAGTTCACACCGAAACAAAAGATTGAGCTATTACGTATCTTGAGGCGACGTAATCGAAGCCTCGTGAGGGTTGCCGAGCTTGACTTTCGAATACGATTGGAAGAGATGAAGCTTGCATAGTAGGATGGTGCGTGGGCTGCGTGGATATCTTATAGGAAGGGTTATTCCAGGAAAAGTATCGTCAGCCTCTTCAGGGTAAGAACAATTGGATCAAATGTACGATGGAGCATATGATTCAATCTGACAGGACAATGTGATGTGTATCCAGCTTTGTCGTGAGGACAGCCCGGATGAAGATGTGCCAGATGTGTGGGCGCATGTTTTAGTCCGCGTTAAGTGGTGCGAGCAGTGTGGCAGATGGAAACGAGTGGGCAGGAGCTACGCGGGGTAGATCTGGAGACGGTCGAGTTAGTCGTGCCAAGGACCTCGGTACGGATCAGAGCAAGGAGCTACCGCCCCTCGATCGTCGCAATCTTGGAAGCAAGCGCGAACCCAACTCCGCTATGATATAAACCATCCACTTCCGAAAATACCCATGGCCTCCTCATCGTGTTCATCGACAGCGCTGTCAGCACGATGGTGGACTTCACGCAACATCCTGTAAAGGGCGTGTACGCGCTGGCCGCCCTGGGCCTTGAGCTCGTGCGATTCCCACTATTCATTGTCAAATTCCTCTTCTTCGGTCGCCAGCACCCTAGCTGGACCTTTCGACAGGCCATCACTGTGCACGCCCTTTTCTCTGGGCTATGGCACGTGGCTACGGTGCAAGCTAAGACACCACTGCCTCTCACACCGGACCGGGAGAAGGAGCGATTCCTTGTCATCAAACCGGCGAAGGATGACGTATACAAAGGACCATTGAGGAGCAACAAGGACGTTGTGCCGGCAGAAATTGGTGCGACGTGGTTTCCTGCGCCATTGACCACGGGCAGCGATAAGAGCAACGTCAAGGTCGTCCTTCATATACACGGCGGCGCTTTCGTCACAGGTCAGTCGATAGCTTTTGTGATACACATCCCCGTGGCTGACTTTTACCAGGAGATGGAAGGACGGGACAATGCGGGGCTCCCGCAAAGAAACTTCTCAAGCACACCCTAGCCACACACGTCTTTTGTCCTCAGTATCGTCTCTCCACGCTGCCTGCATCCAAGACATCGAACCCTTTTCCAGCCGCGCTCCAAGACAGCCTCACGTCCTACCTATATCTCTTGAACGACCTCAAGATATCCCCAAAGAACATCATACTCTCCGGAGACTCGGCAGGCGGCAACCTCGCCATCTCCCTTCTTCGCTACATATCCGAGTACGGCTCCGACCTCGGTCTACCTGCTCCCTCGTCAGCGCTTCTCTGGTCGCCCTGGATCAACCCCGCCGATACCTCTGCATCATACGTTCATGACAATAGGAACTATGCCACAGACTACCTCTCTCCTCCCTTCACGTCCTGGGGCACCCAGGCATATGCTGGTGAAGCTGGCGAGCAGGTTCTGTCACAGCCATACATTTCGCACAAGAACCGAACATTCAAGACCGAGGTGCCTATCTGGGTGAATGGAGGGGGGGGAGAGATACTATACTTTGACGTAGTCGAATGGGCTGAGAAGATGAAGCAAGCAGGTAATGATGTACAGCTTGATATTGAAGAGCACGTTCCACACGATCTCTTACTCTTGGGTCACATCTTGGGATTCGAGCAAGAGGCTGTAAATATGGCTAAGCGGGCAGGCGAATGGTTGGAAGAGCGAAAGAGATAGGGATGGACGAGACATTTGAATCACATCGATCGCCTTGACGCTAGTTCTGTCCAATCGAAACATCTCGAATTGATGGAACTAGCCCGACTAGCGGAGTGACGGAGTGACGGAGTCGCGGGGCGACAGACTGCCCGGAATATGAATCGCCAAGTTCAAGTCATAACAGTCCAGGACGCTACCATCTAGGCAACTGCCCTCACAGTGACGTCTCAATTCAAGATATGGCAATGAATTGCAATTTCTCCATCTCATCGACAAGAATTGGTATCTTAGAGCGTGGGCGAGTAGGACTTCAAGTGAGTGAGAATACCTTCTGATTACCCAGTTGTTGGTAGTAGACACCGCCAGTAAAGTGATGTCGTAACGTCGTGACAAGCAGCCCGAGCTTGGCCCTGCCACATCTCAAGTATGCCGAAGCTCATCCAGTTACTATTATAGAATCACCGTCGGATAAACACAGAGCCCGCATCCGTACGACTCATTTGCGTCTCAAGGAGATTGTTCGGGAGTCGGAGACGACTCATATCTAACCGTTCAAAGGGTGTAGTAGTTTTGTGGTATAAAGCTGACCTAGTCGCTTTACCTTATAGACATCATACGCATCGCATCTCATCTCAAGCAGTCGTTTTCCTTTGTCGTCAATCGGCACTCGTTCTCTCTACTATGGCTTCGTATCAAGCAATTGGCAACTGCACGCCCGGTGCTATCTCTTGTCCAGTTATGTTTGGGGCCGAATTCGTTGCTATCAAATTGCTGCATTGGTCGACTGGGTTGAGAATGGTATTGCGCCCGAAACACTTGTTGCTAGGAACGCTGAGGATAAGGAACGCTTGCTCTGTCAATACCCAAAGAAAACGTTTTTCACTGGAAACCCCGCAAACTACACTGCAGCAGATTTTGTATGCCAATGAAGGGCATACGAGAGTAGCAGTCAAGGGATACGATAGCTGTGTGGTTTACCGATCTAATGTAGTCTTAGTGGGCCTGGCTGGTAGCATTCGATAAATTTGTGGCATCTCTCCGGTATCGATGGCAAACAAGCAAGTCACTATAATTCAAAATTTTAAATTTGTCAGCGGATTACTGTAACGTGCGCGAGGAGTTGTGGTGTCACTGTGGGCTCGCTCGAAATGCGTCATTAGGTGTGGATCTTCTGCACCAAAGTATATCAAGAGGGGCAGGGGCCATTACTTAGCGTCCCTGGGCCCTATTTCCGACTCCGCAATCCGTCAGGTTCTCAAGGCCAACATGATATACTTGTCCGGTGGCAATGATCTAGCGCGCAACTTTTAGAGACGGAATGAGACGCCCAAAATACATAAACGCACTCTTTCTGCGTCTGGAAATCCAGTATCCTTCGCACAACCCATACGATCCAAGTAACCATCCTTTCCGAAAACGAAAGAAAACATGAACGCCTCCTCAAAGAAGCCGACAGTCCTAGTCCTTGGCTCGACAGGCCAGATTGGTAAACTGGTGGTCAGAATCCTCGAGAACTCTCCAGATGTTCGCCTTCGCCTGTGTTCGCGGCGTGCAGAAGCAGTGGAAAGGATCAAAAATGAAGGGAAAGAGGCCGTACATCTGGATCTGGACGATCCGAAGACTTTTGCATTCGCTCTAGCTGGCGTGGAACGTGTTTTCCTGTTGACCGGATACACAGTTGCGATGTTGACGCAAAGCAAGACATTCGTGGACGCCGCTGTGAAGGCTGGCGTGAAGCACATTGTTCATTTGGGCATTTTTGGCGAATGGGATACCACAGATCCGCACTTTGCTTGGCATCAGCTCATCGAGACCTACATCAAAGCAAGCGGTCTCGCTTGGACGCACCTTCACCCCAATATGTTCATGGACAACCTCCTGGCTGCCACTTCACCCAAAGCAGATCAGTTAACGCTCTACGTCGAGAACCGTCGCGTGGGTTGGATCGCGGTGAGCGACATCGCAGCGATGGCGGCAGCCGTTCTACGAGAAGGGCCTGACAAGCACCACGAACGCGACTACTGGATGAGCACTGATGTACTGGACGGCTCAGAGGTTGCGATAATTTTAAGTGAGGTCACTGGTCGGAGCATTGCTTTCAATCCCAAAGGACCGGACGATTTCAAGGCGCTGGTCTCAGCCCCGGGTTCGGGAGCGGAACGGTGGTACGCTGAGGGTGGAGTTGATTTTATGAGGCAAGTCGTCGATGGCCGGATGGGTTATATCGGAACTATTCGTGACGATGTTCCCTATGTGCTTGGAAGACCGGCGTTGACCTTCCGAGAGTGGGCTAGCGAGCACAGAGAAGAGTTCATCAGACTTGCTAGCGCTACTCATTAGTCTCGAAACGAGGGGCTATAAATGATGGTCTATTGAATTCTTGCTACAGACAATTTTCGCTGCATACATCTTACACTAGCCGGATCGTGCCCTCTTGAGCCTCGTTCCCAACAGACTGATGAGACGGTCCTGTTCCCGGCAGCCAAAGGACCATGGGCTGTATGCCGTTTCCTCCCAACAACGTACTAGATACATAAAAGTGTCGTCTTCTGCTTGCAGCAATATACAGCAAGGTTGCTACGCCGAACAGGCACGCTGAGAACCAGAAAAGCAGACTCATGAACCCGTTAACCAAACCACCTTCAACTCGGAATCTGTAGAAGCTGTAGGATACAGCAGGGAGGCTCAGCTGTATACAGTATAGAAGATTGATCAGAACCCTCCCTGCCAGTATGTTTGGCAGTATGAACCTTGACCCCTCAAGAAGGATTCCTAAGGTTGCCAATGTGATCATAAGCGTGGGCAGGCAGAAAAAGAAGACGACAACCGATGCGACTCTGATCTTCGTGGGGATATTGAAAGGATTCTCATGTTCAAGAGCCAACAATTCGCAGAGATAACGAGGTGGCATCGCAAGCCACGTGGCTGTTGACCAGTATAGGAGTGGTTGAGGGCGGATATAATGAGGAAGTTCCACCCCTAGAATAACAAGAGGGAACAGACTATGCGCTTGTGAGAAACATGTGATGAAGTTCTTGTCTTACTACGTACAGGTTAAAGGGGCCCAAGTCCAGAGTAAGATCAAGCAATGACATAAAGCCATGAACTTCATCGCTATCAAGGATAACAAGATAGCGGTAAAGTGCGTAGAATGTGGGCAAGTATAATAAGGTCGCTGCAGTTACAGATACCCTATGATGATCAGTTGCTTATCACGATCCCTCATGAGCGCGCCGTACCATTGTGCATATATTGCTAATGGACGTTAGCATGTTTTGTCTCTGTATTCGACCATCGATATCTGAGTAGGTAGCTTACAAAGATTTCGCAAACCTATGTCCGTCCTCAGTCTGTCCCGAATAACATTAGGGTCGAATGCGAAAACCATCGTTGTTTGTTGACTGCAATAGCCCGCGATACGATATGTGCTCTTATAGATAAGCAGCACAGAATACAAATGAACTCTGCGTGCACGATGAAGAAATGGTAATGCTGACTCCAGGGCAGTTAGCTCTCACAACATAGCCACTTCGACGCGCAGTCGGTAGGCTGACGCGGAAGCTGTGCACGCCACTCCTTTGTTTGGGGTGTGTGCGCTATCAGCCCCCACCTGCTCAGGTAAGACGGCGGCCTTACAAGGAACACCATCCCCAATAGCCGCAGGCAACTTTCCTCACTTCACCACATAGCGTTTTCGCCTGGCACCAGCTCACCTTGCTATCTGAGAAATCACTTGCAAGAACTATTGTCTGCGTACATGCCCTCGCAAATCCACGTACGCGTTCCCCAGTCGCGCTATGCCTTTGCGCAGCGTCCGACACACCGTTTACGAACCTCTCGGCAGCGATGCTATTCGACTTTTGTTTGTGAAACCTGGCTTCAAAGATGAGCCCATAGAATGCGCTTTGATCACTGTGGCCAACCTGGCTGAGTCGCCCCCGTATCATGCACTCTCGTATGTTTGGGGTGAGTCCGAAGACGCAGCCTCTATAATCTGCAACGGTGCGGAGATGGCTATCACCAAAAGATTGGCCGATACTCTCATACATCTGCGACGTACCCCAGGATGGCGCTCTGTCGTACCCTGGTCTAAAGATCACCCACTGCATTCTAGCAAGAACGCGTGGAAGGGTTTCGCACGAAGCCGACACGAGCAATATCAAGAAAGTGAATGGGAGAAAGAGAGCTTGTTGTGGATCGATGCTCTCTGCATAGATCAGACCAATCACGAGGAGAGGGCAAGCCAGGTCAAGATGATGGGCAAAATCTATAGTTGTGCCGCGGCTGTCACCATATGGCTCGGCGCAGAAGACAAGCAGTTACCAGATTCCATTTCGAACTTCGATGTCGAGTCTGGTATTCACATCAGCACGTATGGACGAATACCAGTCTTGCTTTCCTTCATTGCGCAAGCGCTGCGGAACGTGAAAAGGCCACAGAACAGATTGGCCTCCATCACACCCGCTGAAAACTCACTCCAGCGCAACAGAGCGTACGGATTTCCCAAGCCTAACGCCCCGGATTGGGAAATTGTACGTGACTTCTTCGCGAACCCCTGGTTTGAAAGAGTGTGGGTGGTGCAGGAGGCAGTCCTCGCGAGCAGAGCAATGGTGTTGATAGGCGACTGGGAAGTCGATTGGGCAGCCATCGGAGATGCGGCCTCATGGTTCCAGACTAAGGGCTACGCCTTGCCTGCAGTGTTGAAATACGAACTCCAAGATCAACAGGACCTCTTGCCGGTTGCCAAGGCTGTCTCAGTGTGGAAGCAATGTTCTTCGCCTGGCAAGCAGATTGCGCTATTGGATTTGCTCCAGGCATTTCGCAACAGATTGGCCACAGACCCTAGAGACAAAGTGTATTCGACGTTCGGCATAGCAACGGAACTAGCTGATGTTGAAGCACATGGGTTTCACCAGCTTCTCGAACCAGACTATGAGAAGCCCGTCCTCGATGTATACCGTGATGTTGCTAGGTTCTTGATCATTGAACATGGGAGTCTCGATGTCCTTTCGGACGCGGGACTACCCTTGGAGCCATCATGGCCATCGTGGGTCCCAGATTGGCGTCAAAACAAAGCTTCGAATACCTTGACAACTATGCCATCTGCCAAGAACTATAACGCGAGCGGAAACGGGTCGCTATCCATGGGTTTTAGTGATAATTCTGCTATACTTTCGCTCGAGGGCATCGATGTCGACCATGTAGCGGCCTACGGTCATAAGCTTGCAAGCTACGGCTTTGGCTATGTGACGTATCAAGAAGAGGTCGACTTCGTAAACATGGCATGGGGACTTGTGGAGCCTGCTGAGACAGCATCAGCTTCGAACGCGGACAAGGCCGTGATTAGAACATTCATCCAAACACTGACGGCTGGCCAGAACAACGATCCGGGCTTCTTTGGCCACGCTGTAAGTTGGTTCGCGCAACACACCCAAATCTCTCGCATCGCGTCCTTATTGCAACGTATGCCACGGGCCTCGAGACATAGTGCGGATTCCGGGCGATTTCATGAGGCGTTCGTTCGGGCTTGCGTCGATAGACGATTTTTCGTGACTAGAAATGGCTTGATGGGCATTGGGCCAGACGCGATGAAAGAAGGAGATATCATTGCGATACTGTTTGGCGGACGCGTACCATATGTGATTAGAACTGTGGATCAAAATCATAAGTTAGTTGGGGAATGCTACGTGGTGGGGTTGATGAATGGGGAAGCGATGTCAACATGGAAAGATGAAGGAAGCAAGAGAAAGGTCTTTGACTTACTCTAGAGCCAAACCTGCATGTATAATCTAGCTCAAGATCTTGCACCTGTAGGAAGACATGGAATGGGTGTGTAGGAGGTTTTCTACCATTGCCGATCAACGAATGCATAGGTCTTTGGCCCATGGCTCCACTACGTTCAATCGGACGCTACTCCATAGCGACATAAGAGAGCTCACGGGACAGGCGCAAATGATGTCGGCGACTGGTTTGCGGATCACATATCTCAATAATAACCTTTCTTTTACTTGGATAGGTGTCTAGGTGTAGAGTGCGGCTGAGAATACGTAGCCAAATCACCATTCGTTTTTGCTTTTCCTGAGGTGTCGAAGGTCAAACAGCGATCGACCGGGGGCGCGTGTAGATAAGCCCCTTTGGCGTCATTCCAGATCTGCGAGCCTGAATGTGCGAGGTTATTAATGAGATAACAAGTGGCTTTCAGGACTTCAGCTGAAGCATATCAGCGCGAATGGTAACACTGCTCTAAGCGACCGTGAAGTTTAGTGCCTATGCCGAGCCTACCTAGGCACGATGAATGCCGGTGAGCGGGCTGCGAGTCAAGCGTCTCTTCAACCGCGTTCGTACTTACTCTTATTGAAAGAACATCTGGGTCATTTGAGCTTGCTTGATACGACGGCACGGTGGTCTTGATGTCTGTTTCTCCGTGGAGGCTGCGCCGCGACCCGCGCCGCAGCCGTTGCCGCAGGGCTCAGCCTGGACGTTACCTGTTTAGGACTAGTCTAGGCTTCATTAGTCAGTTCCTCCGCTGGGATTCCTTCTATCACTTGTATTCCCCGCTCTTTCCCATGATTACAATGCTAAATCTCGCCACGAAGCCCACTGCAGACTCCAAATCCGCTTTCCTGGGTCTGTGCTGTCGGCACGAAGGCCTTTAACGGTCTAATCGTAGGAAGCGCAGAGATCATGATATCCGCAACCCTGCTACCTCGGTCAATGACTTTTCACGTCTTCGACGAGCATCTGGCCGACTCGTGGGAGCAATGTCAAATAACTCATGAGCGAGATTTTTAGTCGATTTCCAGCCAAGACGACCACATTGTTGATAGCTGACCACAACCTGTCCGTCCGCTATGTTCTGTCTGAGCTTTACCTTGTTCGTTGCGACCCTAGTCAACGTGGCGTGCGCTCGAAGTGTTAATGGAAGCGCACCCACAGTCCCATGGCTCTCCCCCGGCTACTGTGTAAGCTCAACATCATCTTTTGTTGCTATTCTGACTTTCTCTAGTGTATGGCTCTGGCTTCAAGTCCTGTAGCTAAGCGCGTAACCTACCCTGGTCAGAACTCATACAATGCTAGTCTTGCTTCTTATTTCGATGGAAAGAGTAGATTAACACCCAGCTGCATTGTGCAACCCACAACTGCCGAGGAGGTCTCCACGATCGTGAAGGTTCTTGCGGCTGCCAGTCTACAGAAGACTTGCCAATTCGCCGTGCGATCCGGTGGCCACACCCCGATCCCTAGGGCCAATAACATCGAAAATGGAGTTACGATTGATCTGCTGAATATGAATGGAACTACCTACGATGCTGATTCCAAGATAGCAAGTATCTTGCCAGCAGCGAGATGGGGCTCTGTTTACGCAGCTCTAGAGCCGTTAGGACGTATGGTAGCTGGAGGCCGAGGAAGCACTGTCGGTGTCGGCGGCTTTCTACTTGGTGGTGGAATATCCCACTACGCTCCTCGCGTTGGACTATCTTGCGACAACGTGATCAATTTCCAGGTCGTTCTTGCTGATGGCCGTATCGTGAATGCCAATAAGCGGACAAATGCAGATCTGTTCACCGCTCTCAAAGGCGGTAACAGCAATTTTGGCATCGTGACACGATACGACATGGAGACTTTCGAGAACGAGGATCTTTGGGGAGGTATTGTTTCCTGGCCTGCATCCACTGTCAACCAACACTTCAAGTCGCTTGTTAATTTTGGTCTCGATCCAAACAGAGACCCAAATGCTGCTTTGATCCTGTTCCAAGGATACTCAACAGCCAGTCCCGTGGACGTCGTAAGAGCGGCCTTCGATTACACCAAGCCTGTGGTTCGCCCAGCTGCATACAACGAGTTCTTTGCAGTCAACAACACTCTCAGCGATTCGACCAAAATCCAGCCGATGAGTGCAATCGCTGCAGAATTTGGCAGTGACACAACTAAAAGGTACGTATTCCAGTACGCATGTTGTGGAAATATCGCTAACGCGAGTAACTAGGGTTCAATTTCGCACTCTTTCGTTCAAGATCGATCTCGAGACTCTTCAAGAGACAGCGCGTCTATACAACACCGTCATTACGGAGCTTCAAACCAAGGCTTCTGGCCAATGGCGCGTCTCGTGCTTACATCAGGTTTTTGCCACAAGCTATACCGCGAACAGTACAGCCAGAGGCGGCAACGTGCTGGGCATGGAGCGCTACAGCGAGAACTTTATCATGTACCAGTCTTACCTGCTTTGGTCTGAAGCTAAGGATGATGAACTGTTCATTAGCCTGGGTAAAATGTTGACCGATGGCATCCGGAAGTTTGCCACAGAAAGGAGTACGGGAGTAGAATACCTTTACCTTAACTATGCCGACAAGGACCAAGATCCACTTTCAGCTTACGGTGCTGACAAGGTGTTGTTCATGAAGAAGGTCGCAAAGAAGTACGATCCCTTCGGCGTCTACCAGAGACTACTGCCGGGAGGATTCAAGATTTCCCAGGTGTGAGGGGGTGATGTTATATCTGTAGCAAGACTTTTTCTCTTCGAGCCCCCGTTAGCCAAGTCTTAACATCAAATCAATCCTGTTAGGCGAAGTAACTACACTCGACTGCTTCCTGCTATAGTTTGTTCATTATATAAAGAGAAATCCGTCCAACTTGCTTACACTAACAATTGATTCGTGAAGCCATCTGTCAACCCAATAGACATGACCGTGTTTGATCGCTGTGCGGATTGCAGTGGTAACAGCGTTTATGTAGATGCGTAGATTGTAATTCTTAGGATCGACCACGTTGTTTTTACGGAACGGTTGGTACTGTTATGAACTACAAATCGATAGTTTGAACTCTTACTGACCGGCTACATAGTTTACTAAACTACTGTCTCATCCACAAAAGACTGTAGAACACCGAGGTCAAGATATCCCATCATGTGCTGTCTGTTATGTTCTAATAAAGGAGTATATCGGAATCGCGCTTCCAATTTCGGAACTTGCAGGCGGCCTGGAGTGGAGCACGTTAGCGTCCTGCGGCTGAGCGGTCTTTGCAATCTTCCAACCACCACACCACTGTCCACCATCATACAGCCTAGAGGAATTAACGGGAGCTACCTTTAAACTTCGAGATTTCGGCCCCCAAATGATTATGTCATGTTCTAGGCCCCGCCTGTCCTCCACTATTCGATCTTAGGGCTGGAGGCGAGTTTCAAGGCGTCATGCAGGCGCCACAGCGCCAGGATCCCGCGCAAGCTGACTGAGTGTGCACACAGCATTGGCCCACTACCATCGAGACCAAACATGCATCATTTCCTTGTGCATATTGACCGGTTCTCAATCGTTATCTGGCTCAGATCGAAAGATTACCGTGCTAGTTAACAGTATCGGGATGCACTCTTTGTGCCGCGACAGGGGCGACTTACAGGACACACGCACGACTCAGGGTTGCACGACGGGGTTCTCAGGTTGTACCCCAATGATAAGTGTCCGCTTTGTGAGGTGGCTGGTCTTGGCTGGGCTGTTCCAAGCTTTGAGTCGGCGACGGCGTGCAGTTTACTTCAGACTGCTACCATGCTCTTTATCTAAAGTTACTACATGCATCACTCTTTTTTCCTTCGTTTCTGTGGGTGTGTGACGGCAACAACAAGATTCAGTCGCTGACGCGCTGTCGCAAGTCCACTCGACCAACTCGAAAGATAGCCTACCAAGAGACCGAGCTTCTGGACGTGGTCTGGAACAGGCTACAACGATGGCCAAAAATTGGAGCTACGATAGGCTACTGACTCCCCATGTATTCAGACACGACCAGGATATAACCGAGTAGGTCATGGTAGGCTAATTCGAGGTATGGCAGACATGCTGATCTAACTAAAGGTTGTCGGTGAACGACGAATTCCGCGATACAATCGGATTACTCCATACGCAAGATTCGCAGATGCCATTGCGGCGACTCTCTTCTTCGCAGTATGCTCCGTCCGATCCATCACCGTATCTTCCGCAATACGATTCCACTCAACAACACAATGGCCCGGACAGCTCTAGCAGAAAAAGCTCCGAAAGCTTCCGATCGACCGCTACTGGAAGCAGCACCACAAAATTGAAGAACCTCCTCCGAAGGCGACCACTGCCAAAATATCTCCGAGGCTCCATTAGAAGACATGCTGCCGCCGACATTGAACCCGCACGAGTTGGTCGCGGTATTTGGAAAGATCAGCTGTTGAGCGATCGGTCATTCCGTACGATGGCCATGACGATGAGCGCTCTTGCACTCGGTATGATTATCCTGATCGCGTGTAACATCAAGCATATTGTCAACCGCACAAATGTAGGCTCTACCTCCGTGGGTGGGGAGCCAGATTCTTGCAAGAGGGTCACGCACACTAACACAGCTTGCCTACTCTTCATCAACGTATGCGCGACCATGGTCCTGGGAATGAGCAACACTTATCAGCAAATTGTCACTTCTCTTAGAATAAGCGACTTAAGATATGCGTTGTCAAAATTTGGAGACTCTAGAGTAGGAACAAATTCGCCGTTGAACATCCGGCATAAGGAAAAAGGCAAGAAGCGCGCATGGGCTGCGTGGTTCCTCTTAATCTTCACATCGATGCCAGTACACTTTCTCGCAAACTCCCTCATAGGCCCTTCATATACCCAGGAATTACCTGAAGTTGTCGAGTTCAACCCTGTGGATCTACCAGAACTTAACGTCACTTCAATCAGCGAGTTGAGTGGTGGGCTTTATTTGAACGGTGATTTATCGTTTCCATGTTGGAGCGCATTCCGGTACGGGCCTGACGACGACACTACTGTTTGTGATTAATACTAACCGTTAGCAGTAAGTCATGCTTCCAAGTCATGCTTCCCAGTCATGCATCTGGTGCTTGCAAACAACATGCACAACCTAGACGCACACTGAATGTTTCCACACGACGGGCAGATATCCGCACGCAGCTGGGCACATGCTAATCACACTTTCGACTCAGGTTCAGGGAAGGCTCACTACCCGATCCATTTCGTCGACGTCTCGTCAATGGACGATGGTATCTTTAACGAATACCAGGAAAACTTCGACATGTCTTGGCGCAAAATGATGGTTCACTATACCACAGAAAATTGTACACAATATAATCAGACTGTCAAGATCGAAGGAGTCAATGATCTTGAGACAAAAGAATTAGTATTTTCTCAATATTCCTATCCATCCGCTTATAGGGCAGGCAATTGTTCCATGGGAGAGGATGTCATCTGTACGCTACACGAACAAACGGCATCTAAATGCCGTCTGAACGTCCGTATGAGTGCCGCGTTTGTGCTCATGGGCTGCTTGGTCATTAAAGCGGTGTACATGTGTGCTGTCAATCTGTTAGCTCGTGGCAAGGTAAAGCAGCATTGTCTGACATTCGGTGACGTGATCGTTGCGTCTGCGGCTGATCCAGCGCTCAAGTTGCAAGGGTCTGTAATCTCCTTTCACACTGTCAGCTAATCCGCTAACGACGAGTAGAGAGTGTATGGTCAACGCTACTGACAGCTTTCGTCGACTGTATTCACATACCTGTCACAAGCACTGCTTCAACCATGAAGAGTCCAAAACTGGTGGTAAGAATAGATCTCAATGATTAAACTACCTTGTAACATTGACACATGTACAGACGAGATTGGCCACTGCCAGAAATGCAAGAAATGGAACACGAAGGACAAATTTGCAAATCTTCCACAACCTACCATCGCAACCAAGATCAAAAAGAGTCTGATCAGCAACCTCGGCAACACGGCGTTGACGCAGATGTTGATTATGATGTTCTGTAGCCTTGCACTTCTTACCGCTTCGCTGACGGCTGCTGTGCTGTAAGTTATCACGTTCTTAGCGAGATTTCCCACTAAGAAACTCAAACAGCTTGGGATCTTCTGCTACTCGCCGGAACCGTTATTGTCAGAAGCATGGGCCTGATGCTCCAGATTTTCGGGGATGCCACATGAGCTCAACGGAGTATTTCGAATCGATATCCGGCGGCTTTGGAGGCTTCAACCGCTCTTTAACAGTCACTTCCCTTACTCCAGATAACCTGTCCAACGAATTCATCGCGTTCGGCATGTAAGTTATGCCCACTGCTAAGCTTCCCTAGTTGCCACGCCTAAGCTCACATTGCATAGCTCCAACGCTGCACAGTTCATATACTCCCTTCTCTATCTTATGATGATATACAACATCACACTCATATCGCAAGAATCCGACTGGGGTAAACTCGAATACCGCCGCAAACGCATCCGCACAACACTCGTCTCTGGTACCTCTTTCAACCAGACTTACCTGCTGCAACTGCCCAAGAAGATCCTCTTTCCCATCATGGCCTATTCTACCCTTACGCACTGGATGCTCGGCGAGGCCTTGCAAGCGCATGAAGCTATCTGGATCGAACATAGCCCAGGACGACACGTCGAGCACTCCAAATACATACTGAAGTGGGCTGCGTATCCTCTGTGGTTCGCAACATTTCTGATCCTTTTGATGACAGCTGTGTGCTGGTGGGCTTTTACGTATAAGCGCGAGGGTTTTATTCCGCAGATGTTTGGCAGCGTGAGAGTGATCATGGCATCGACGACGTCACTGGACGGATTTCCGGATAATGGGATCCAGTGGGGGGATTTGGGTGGTGAGGGAGAGCGGTTCAGACATGCAGGTTTGAGTGCGGAAGACGTGGGAAAGATTGAACCACATGAGTTATATGCTGGAGTTGAAGAGAAAGAGGAACCAGTAGACGGAGATGATGAAAAGAAAAGGCTCTGAAGCGCAAGCTCGTTGGACTGTACTTAGCGTCAAAGCGCCAGCGCGTCAGTACGTTGATGCGGTTCAGTTCGTCACATTTTCTACCACTCGCCAAATAGTTGATTCACCCCGATGACTCTCCAGGCTCTTCATAAATGGGAAAATCGTTCGCTATGCCATATAAGACCACGCGACACTGAGGATTAGTCCTCATTGCCATCCGTCCAAACTTGCGGTGCTGTTTCAAAGACACTTACAGTGACCGTGCGCCAGATGAACACCGTCGCCAGTTGAACACCCCACCAACAACAACAACCCAACTTCAACGCGTCATAACTCAACCACCATAAATCCAATTCAAGAAGCGATTGCAGAAATAGAATCGCGCGATCCAGGAGAACAATTCTCGTACCAACAAATTGCTAAAAAGTACGGCGTCAACCGCGTTACGCTGATAAGACGGCACAAACACGAAACCGAGGACTATAGCGTACGCAACCAATCCCTGCACCCAGAACGCGAAGCCGAGCTTGTACAATATATCGAAACGCTTACCGAACGACGTTTGCCACCTACAAGAACAATAATACAACAGTTTGCCAGTCAGTTAGCTGGCAAACCGGTCTCCGAAAGCTAGGTTAACCGGTATCTCCGCCGGCATCCCAACTATCTCATCTCTCGCTCAGGCAAAGCCATGGCCAAGGAGCGTACAAAAGCTAATTCAGGGGCTAAGTACAGCTTGTATTTCAAGCTTTTACATAAAAAGATAGAGAAGTACAATATACAACCCATCTATATATTTAATATAGACGAAAAGGGGTTTCAACTTAGCCAGGTTAGCAATACAAAACGTATATTCAGCAGAAGACTGTACGAGCAAAAAGAGGCAAGGCAAGCACTTAAAGATGGCTCAACTAAGTGGATAACGGTTATAGCTTGTATTTGTTCGGATGGTACAGCTTTAAGTCCAACTCTCATCTTCCAGGGAGCCAACAGAGCCGTTCAATCGAGCTAGGTTAACGCTGTACAAGCAGAAGAACACTCAGTATTTACTACGTCATCACCTTCTGGCTAGACCAACAACGATATTGGGTTAGCTTGGCTCAAGGGGGTACTTGAACGGGAGACCAGACGATACGCTTTAACTAGGTATCAATTATTGATCCTTAACGGCCACGGATCCCATGTAACCATCGACTTTATTGAGTATTGCCACGACAACAAGATCCTCTTGTTTGTATTTCTACCTCACGCTACCTATACGCTTCAACCACTTAATATAGTAATGTTCAAACCCCTAGCAACAGCTTACTCAACTCAGTTATCTAGATACCTACAGGACAGCTAGGGGTTGCTCAATTTAACCAAAGGAGACTTCTTCCCGCTCTTCTAGAGGTCCTGGACCTCTGTATTTAGGCCTCAACTCATTAAAAGGTCTTTTAAAGCCACCGGTATACAGCCAGCTAACCTAGACGTTGTACTTAAGAGGTTTGCCAAGGAGGCTTCAGATTCTGAAAGCAGCCAGTTAGTCCTCTCTAGAGACGATTAGCTCAAGCTCAAATTAATCGTACGCCGTAAGGTGAAGGATTAGAGCAGTAAGGACGTCAAGAAGCTTCAACAAAGCTTGTGCTACATCTTAGCTCAAAACAGTATACTTCATGAGGAGATCAGGGGCCTTAGGCAGTCCCTAGCCATCAAGGAGAGGCGACCAAAGCAGTCCTTCACCCTCTAGCTTAATAAGGACGAGGTTTACCATAGGGGAGCCAAAATATAGTCGCCCAGAAGTGTACAACGAGCTCGCGATCGTCAGGCATTACAACAACAACAAGCCGAGCTTGAAAAGCTTTAAAAAGCTAAGCAAGCCAAGATTAAGAAGGCAGCACGCGATTATAATCTTCAACTCAAAGCTGCGAAGCGTGTTAAGCGGGAGAAGGGTTAGGAGGAGACCAGAAAGCGGAAGGCCGCAGAGAAGGCTAAAAAAGAGCATCGTAGAAGCCTCCGCGACGCTGCCAAAGCTATACAATTGCCCTAATTAGGTAAGCGCAAAGCTTCAAAACCTTATAAGCCAGCTACAAAGCGTTAAAAGCGTGGTAGTGTTGCTCCAGCTGTAATAGGAGCCGCAAGGGGTGCACCAGCTGTTCTACCGCGTAGTCGCCGTGATCGCGTGATAACGCCCTCCAAAAAAAATTCTGAATAAGCCAAAACTTTCGTAGGCCTATATATAGTATAATACCAGCTTTGCGCAATTTTATTACGATTTGTGGTGGCTCTACAACCTCATCTTTTTGATTATATTGTTGTTGGTGGGGTGTTCAACTGGCGACGGTGTTCATCTGGCGCACGGTTACTGTAGCTGGTGTTCGCCCTCGGGCACTCTTTCCAGGAAACACGACTCCATCGCCGCAGCCCCACTATAGCCTCAAGCGGTCATTAATAGTCATTCTTTAGCCTGCGTTCGTCTAATGCTCCTCGCTCCGGTAGAGACGCGCTAGCATTAAGAATAGTTTGCCGCCAAGATACGGATTACTGTCTCTTCCGTCTTTTCTATTGTTTTTACTGCGGCCTCTCCAGTGAGACTTCTAGCTATTTCTCCTTCTTCATTCATACGACCTAACGAACTTAATCTTTTCCTGTTAGCCAATATGCGTCTAGCACTCGAGTAGCCTGTAGTTATGGTTGTATTAGCACACTAGAAGGCTAGGTGGCTCTTTCATCACAAGCAGTACTCATTTCCCCAAAATATCCACAACACCATCCTGTCTTACCCAAAACGTCTCCCATGCTCCCGGCCACTTGACCTCCCTCAACTGTTGGATCCAATCTGCTACATTCTGTTCAACTTCCCCAATTACCATCACCCCATCTCTGACCCCCTTCCAGCCATCTATAGGGCCCTCTATATATTTGTGATCTCGGCCACAGTATGTTTTCCAATACGACCATTTATCGGACCGGGAGTATTGGCGAACCTTGTCGAAGCATCCTTGGCAAAGCTGCGTTTCTGCGCACAGGATGCAGAGATACATCGGCCCGTCGTCCCAACCAACAGCGACAGGGTTGTCCATATGTTGTTCGCCACAGCATGAGAGTTCAACTCCAGAGGGGTCGCCCCAGTCATCATCCTTTATCACTTCGCTGTCTTCGTCATCGCTGTCGCTCTCCGTTAGGGTCGAGGCTTCAGCGCTTTTCTGCTCATCTCCCTGTGGGATACCATCTTCGTCTTCATCATCTTCATCATCTGATGAGTCAGAGCTTTCAAAGGGGTCTTCCTCCAACTTCACCTTTGGATCAAGGATTGAGTATTGCAACGAAAAGGCAATCTGAGCTTCTCTTTCAAGGCCACCGACTAAGGCTAAGACCTTTGCCAACAGCCGTAGGCAGATAGCATCATTCCAGCCTTCAGCATCCGTCAACGAGGCAATACAGAAGTCGAATGTATCATTCAGAACCTCCTGGAATGTTGTGGTAGAGCCCATTTTTCGAAGCATGCTTGCGTAGATGGTTGTTGTTAGATATTCGTATGCTTCTACTATGCGAGCGTTTTTGAGTCGTTGATCTTGTAACCGGCTCATCTCTTCCACGAATCCTGCTTTTCCAACAGGTTTGGCCGTTGAGCGGAACTGTTCATAAAGGATCTCTGCCAATTCTTTTCGAGCGAGAGTCGGGAGCTCCTCTTCTGCCATGAGACCATATTCATCTCGTTTGTTGTGGCTTCCTAGGATCTGTACGGTTCATCATAGTCAGCAAACAGTAATAGGTGGCAAAGACAAAACGATCCATCTCGATACAAGACTCGAGCTCGAGGACTGAAGACTACACTCTAAATCACGTACCTCGTAAAGCAGCCTTTTGGCCTTCTCAAGGTCCCGTGAAACGTTGATATGAAATTGAGCCAGGCGATATCTCATTCCCCGCGCACCAATCATTTTTCTCTGGTCCATGAAACAAATGATCTCTTCATAGGCCTTAGTAACAAACTCGTCATTTCCAGCCAGGTGACCAGCTCTACAAAAGGTAGTGTTAGGATCTTCTGCGAGCGTGCCTAGCACTTTGTATTCCTGACTGAGCCACGCCATCAGTTCAAGAACGTTCCAGCCATGAAGCTTCTCTACCACCTCTTGAAATTTGTTTTGTTTCACGGCGAGAATACTTGGGAGGATCGCAAGGCACTCGCCGTTTAGTAACTCGTCAGGTAGCATTGATCGAGCTCTCTCGAATGATGCATATGCTTTCTCAAACAGACCCAACCTCATCTCACAATACGATTGAATGATCAATGATTCTTGATAGAGTTTGAGGAGAGCTTGATCGCTTGTTGGAGGATTTGTAGATGTGGTCGCTTGCAGCAACTCGTATGGATTTCTGAATCGTTCGACGTAGTTTGCCTCATCCATACTGTCCAAGCCATCTCCTTCGTCATGCCATTTGACATCCGGTTCAGGCTTGGGAATGACGTTCAGTTTCTCAGGCTGGGCTTGCTGAGCTTGCTGAGCTTGCTGAGCTTGATCCTGTTCGACCACTGCCCATGTGCCGTCGACTAAAGTCTGGATCAGCAAATCCGAAAATTTCAAACGCGTCTTCATTTTGTCGACCTCGTTTTCTGCCGAGTTCAGGCTTAGTTGATAATATTCCAAGGCCGGAGCAATGTGCTCATGTTCGGCCAAAAGGTTTCCGATAGCTCTCAGTGCGGTCGAATCCAGATGGATATCATCGAATATCAAGGCAACTGCTTTGATGAAATCGAGATCGTCGCTTCCTATGCGCCGGGGACACTCCGCAGGTCCTAGATCTGTCTGCATTGACTTGTCAGCGTTCCTCGATCAGACTCCCGAAATCCTGTATTGCGACGACACTTTGAGAAAAGTCTACTCCTTCAAATTAAGGGTACGGCCCGACTACGACTTACGAGGTTCAAAAGGTCCACCAAAAAATCGTAAGAATTGCTCTCTTCTTTCGAGTCCCCTAACCAGTTCACACTATGGCCCTTCACCAGTGGCGTCATCAGCTTGAGTGGCTCGTGCCTTGACTTGCGAATCCACTGCAGTGTGGCTTCATCAACGTCAGGAGATATCGCCGACGCACGTTCCATCCAGAGCGCCAATGAGTTCATGAACTCATTTCCCACCCGCTTCGTTTCGCCTAAACTCTCATAGTAGAAATCCGTATCATCGTCGGTATCGCAATGCGCCTCTATGAATTTGGCAGCATCGTTGTAGTTCGTCAATATGCATCTCATCATCTGCATGATTGACGCAACTTCTTGATCAGATGTCTTCTGCAATTCGATCTGTCGGAAGTGTTTTCCCCAGTACGTTGCGACGTATCTGTTCAGTGTAGAACCGCCTTCTTTCGCTGATCGCGGATCAAGTGAGCAAATCAACTTGACTGAGAGCTCAAAGATCGTGATATGGCAACGCTGAGTTGAGATGCGTAGATTTGGCGATTCGGTGTCATTTCTACGCAAATAGTCCTTCAATGGCCGATTCAATACCTTTACGAGTGAAGCATCTCCGTCGTAAGGTTGAAATACATCAATGCCACTAGCATCTGGTACCGCCTCGTTTTCAGTCACGGGTCCATCTTGTTCATCGTCTTCGTTGACTTCGGCGACTCCGACAATGTTCAAAAAGCCGACGGATCTAGTCAAGACTTCGTCGGCGATATTGAACGCTTGATAGTGGCCGCACGTCCTTGCTACTTCGTTGATTTCTCCTACAGTCAGCGGACGGCATGAGAACGCCAACCAGGCATAGACGTTTTGGATAGCAAACAGTTGTGCTTCCGTTCGCCTGCTTTGAATTTCCATTCCTATAGACTCCAGCAGGCTGGTCAGATTCGATGGCGCATTTTGTAACTCTTCCAGGATTGTTTTCTCGTCTTGTCTTTTGTTGAGACGCCTGAGCATATGCTCGATATACAACATGCAGTCAGCTTTCTGAAGTAGGGTTGACCTTATAATCTTCTTCATCGGTATACGGGCCTTGTGGAGACGCGAACGCGTGTTAAGTTGTGTATCAATAACGATGCGCATGTCAGTCAGTACCACTTCCTTTGTTACCGTGATTGCGGAGAGTTCCTGACCAAAGGTTTCCAGATATGGTTTCCAGCTTGGTCGGCTTAGTAACATGACGCGAATCGATAGTTTGTGCTCAACAACCTCCTTGAGCATAACTAGCAGTTCTTTACGAAACAAGCTCTCGGCATTTACAGTTTCATTGACCTCGTCCAGCCCATCCAGAACGAGGTAAAGACGAGCCTTGGTGTCCACGGAGAATCTTGATGTGATACATCTCTTCCAGAAATAACGCGCTCCCTTTTCCAGGGAGAATGTAGAGCCAGCACAGGCTAATTGCGTTGCAACTTCGTTACAGTAAGCGGAGTCTTGAGATGCGATCTGAGCGACAATTGATTTCATTGCGCTTGTCAAGGGATCCATCTCCTTCGAACCTTCTCGCCAGTAAAAATGTGCGACGAAAGTTCTTGATTCACTAGCGGTGGATATCGCAAGTTCTTTCGTGGCTGAGTATGCGATACACGACTTTCCAGTGCCAGGGTCTCCAGTAATCCAGAGCAGCGGGCGCGTCGACGATTCTTCTCTCCACGAAGTGTATTCTTCCCGTTGAAACATCCAGGACGTTGTTCCTTCAACAAAAGAGTATTCAATGTCGCGATCTATGATACTCGAATCATCTTTGGTAGAAAGGGCTGCCTTAACCGTGGACAGAGTTGACTGCCTACTTTCCCCAGCTCCTGCTGGCTGAGCTTCTCCTACCAACTCTTTCTTTGCTTTGTTCTGCGCAAGGATGAAAGAATCAAGCTTTGCCAACATCGTCTCGTTGAGTTCATATAGCACTGTAACTCTTTCGCTGACATCTTGTTGCCCTGCGTTCAGATCCCACGCGGCTTGCTTGATCTGATTGGTGTTTTCAAGGTTCGCATATCCAACAGCAAGATTTGCGAAATTCGTAGCAGATTCCAAGCGGGCAAAGGCCGTCACGAGGCTCGAATATGCACCCGCTAAGGCATCGTCACCGCCGCCCCGTAGAATCGTCTTTCCAAACCTCTTGAGTCTACCTTCTTTTGTGGCCTTGGTAGCAAGACCAAGGATCTTCATGATCACAACGAACACGTTCATTAAGTGCAGCCTGTAACCTGTAGACTTGGGTACAGTCTTCTCAATCATGCTTAATCGTTGCAAGAATTCGTTCAGCTCCTCGAAGAAAGCTTGTATCTGGTCGTAGTCTTTCGAAACGCTCCCGGAGGCTTTCATGACCCAGGTCAGCGCCGTGAGAATGGCTGAGCTAGGCGGAAAAGCTGCAGATGCTGAATTCGCGAGTAACTCTGCCCCTTTGAGGATGTACGTAGAATTTTCAACGATGAGGTGTCTCATCTTTTTCACTTTGTCCCCAGCGACGGGTCCTCCATAATCTCTCCACTGTTTGGACAAGTCAGGACATGACGTGCAGTGTGAAGCAGGGGCGAAACACCTTTTGGAAATTCTTTTGGATGTCTCTGTCTGCCAATATTTCATCTGCGTTCTTGAAGTGTTTGAGATCTATTGCTCTCATCTCAGTGGTATTGTAGTACTGTATACTAGCCTCTTCCCACATACGTGCTAGAACGGTAGGACTATCTTCGTCTGGTTTTGTCTCCATGATCGTCATGACCTCTTATGTTTTGCAGATTAGGAAAATGAAGATTATCGGTATCTCCTAGGACAAGGTCGAGAACAGAATACAAGCTTTGGTTGAGGCTATCACCAGGCCGTTGTGTTGGCTTATATAGGGACATGTTTGTAATGTTATAGTGGTCTTCAGGTACGGCTGAACGTTTCGTGGCGTTGATGCAAACTTTATACATGGACAACACGATGAAAAAGGGCGAGGGCGATGGACACTGAGCCAATACGCAGGTGTTTTTGAAAGGATATCATGTGTAGTCTGGCGTTCTCAGGTGAACGGCAGGTTCATGTGTGGAAGTGCAGACCAGCATTTCCCCGCTCAAGCTGAAATTCCACCGGTACTAGCTGCAGATGTTTCAGCTAGGATTACGTGAAGAAGGAGACAACTCGAGCGGGTGAATCTCGTGGTCGTGTATGGAACAGATGGACAAGACAACCTCGATGAAACAGGATTTCGATGTCCAGTTGTGGTGCGAAGAATGTATGGTTGACCATGAGGCTTGAAGCTTGGGAGCAGCGTGACTATGCACAACGACTCTTCTTCTGTCGCTGCCCATCTTGTCATCCGCACATTCCTCCCTACGCATTCGAACTCGTCGCCCCCTCCCCCTCTTCTCATCGTTGCGCCAACGGCTTACGCGAAAGCATGGCTGGCTGACATCCACATTACGGGCGACGATTTGGAGCCACCAGACCCCGCACCTGAGACCTACCTCGCGTATCCGCCTACCCTCAAGCAACACGTACTTTACACGTCCAGAATGACAACCTACTGCGCTTCCCGGGACGAATGTGCCAAATCAAGAGGCGACAGCGAGCACTCTATGGATCAGCTCGCGCAATGTTGCATGACGCGCGGCCGCCAACGAGATGGTCGAGTAGGCAGACTTGGACAGTGGGCAAGGTGCTGATCACAACAAAGGAGCTGCCGGCCGTAGAGATAATAACCTAAGAATATGTGCTGATAGTCGGTATGCAGATAGGAAGATTGCTGCATACAGGAAATTGAGGAACTTATGATTGTTGCATAAGAGCTAGGCTTACCGTCCGCTCAGTTATGTACAAGCAGTGTACCGGACTCTTCCAGATGGCTATCGTCAACCTCTATTGCTCCGTCTGAGCTGTCGCTTCTGGTAGAAAGTTCGGGCACATGATGTATGTCTCTGCTCTTTCTGAGGTGTAGATTGGCAAGAGCTGTGGTTTGCGAAAAGGTCGGCACCGGAGGTCGGAGGGATAGCATATATGCTATACTAGTGTTGGTGGTGCTTCAGGCACCAACGTATGACAAGCTTGGGAGCTAGAGTGGCGTGAGAGATAAACTTGACTGCATCCAACAAGTAAAGTGCATCTAGATTGTCGAATGTCTGGCATGAGGCACGGCAGCCCTCGAAGAGTTCCTGTAAGAGCTAAGACATTTCGGGTTGGCAGAGGGGACGTGCACGGGGTCTTATCTAGGACAAGCTCAGGGGTGTAATCTCCACCCCGTATACCTTCGTATATGGAGGATCGACCAAGCATTGACACGCACGCTAGCATTTTTCTTGGTTCCTGCTTAATCCCATGAGCTAGAAATTAGCTTTGATGCAAACCTCAACAGCAACGTCTCAGATGTCCCGTTGACCCATTTCGCAAAGATGGCAGAGTCTGACGGTATCTATCAAGGGGACATCCGGCCTCTGGGCCATCCTCCAAAACCTTCTTGTCAGCCTCAATCTCGATAATACGACGTTTGTCCGCGCTCCTGCTAGCGCACGACCCAAGATAGATAGCCCACCCAAAAAGGGATCCAACTCGTATCTACCTAGTCAGGCACACTACCCTTTTCCGCCCGTTCGAGCCGAGTCGACACTCAGTTCGGCTGGAATGCAGGATGAACGCTCCTATTAAACTGCTCCCCCCGCAGCCAAGAGGACTTTCTTCTTCTCACAGGTCTTCTAACCTCGCAACCTAACCAGTACACTCGTTTTTTGACGACCGATTAATACCACACTCTTTAATATCTAATAATGTCTTCCATCATCCGCAACCTCCTCGCGCTCAGCGCTGTCGCCGCCGTCGCCGTCGCTCAAGACCCAGCCTCGCCACCCCCCAAGCTCGACGCTCCCTGCGCCGATGCCGTCATCTTCATGGCCCGCGGTAACACTGCGCCGTACCACGACTGGCGTACATTCCCCTACGCCGACGCTACGTGCGCCAAACTAAGGGCTGAGGGCAAGACCTGCGACTACATTGAGATTGTATTCCCGTACGGCGGCGACTACTGCAAACAGATTGGCGAGGGAGTCCGCAACGGTCTATCCCAGATCACTGCTTTCAACAAGAAGTGCCCTTGCACGCACCTCATCCTCAATGGCTTCTCTCAGGGTGCCTGGATTATGGGTGATGTCCTTGCTGGACCTGGTGGATGCTCCCAGATCACCACTGGTCTAGACCCTACCTCGGCTCCTGGTAATGCTAGTAAGTATTCCTGACATGACACACTCGAACCTTGGACAGTGCTAACGTGGTAACTTAGTTGCTGCTGCTCTCCTCTGGGGCGATGTCAAGCACGAGAAGAACATGCCATACAACGTTGGCGACGGCTCTGATCTACAGAAGAACGGTCGCGACGCCACCTCTCTTGCGCGCCTGAACCGCTACGCACCCGTTCTGCGCTCTTACTGCTCTAAGGGAGACCCAATCTGCGCCGGCGGCGACGACGTCGACAAGCACTTGACCCTCTTTGAGAAGTACACCGAGGACGCCTCGAACTGGACCGTTGGAAAGATCAATGCCGCCGCCCCTCTATGTGCCGCTCCCACACCTACGCCCAGCGCTTCTTCTTCTGCCGTCGCCTCGTCTGTTCGCGTTGCCGGTGTTGCATCTTCAAGCGCTGCTGTTTCCTCCAGTGTTGCTGCTTCCTCTAGCGCTGCTGCTGCCTCCAGTGTTGCTGCTTCCGGCGTTGCTGCTTCCTCTGGCGTTGCTGCTTCTGGCGCTGCTGTTCCCTCTGGCGTTGCTGCCTCTGGTGCTGCTGCTCCCTCTGGCGCTGCTGCCTACTCTGGCGTTGCTGCCTCCTCCAGTGTCGCCGCTCTTCCCCCTGCCCCTACATCTCCAGTTTACGTTGCTCCCTTCACTGCTCCCCAGCCATACAATGACATGTGCGTTCCCGACATCACGATCAAGTATGTCTACGTTTAAGAATAAGAAGGACGGAAGATGTAGCGGAGTAGACGTAGTGACAGCAGTAGATGGGTGTAGATAGATGAAGGAACTATTAAAAAGAGTGACCGTTTTGGTCGATGTCTGCCTGAACTTTTGGTTTTCGTGCGTGATGAATGTTTTCTGTCTGCTCTGCAAGTGCGCTGTGAATTCTTGTAGAGCCCTATGGTCCAATCTATCAACGTCTAGCCTGGAACGTAAACGTCCCTGTGAGCCCTCTGTATCCCCCGCATCTAGTTTCCTGAATGAATCTGGACCTACTGGACACCTTATCCTGCGAAACTCTAGCAAGTCCGCTGTTAAATCTGGTATATCCTGGCGCTGAAAGTCCTGCACAAGACCGCCATTTATATTAGGTGTGACATCTGAGTTCTTGATGTTGAACCTATCCAGGATGGTATGGCTACTCACGCAACTAAAGGCACGTAAAACTGACAAACACTTATTACTATACATGGGACGGTATATATTATGCACACGGCTGATATACTAATCTGCGCGAACTGAGTGTATGGTAGTGTTGAGGATGTAGAGAGGCGAGCTCGGTACGGCGGCTTGGTGTGCATAGCATAGACCGACGAGTGGTCTACATGCTTGAGAGCTGGAGTTATGAGGCAGACAACACGTTCCTGCTGGCTGCTGTCTGTATCGGACGATCATGGCGCCTACTGTGTTGGTGGTATTACGCGTCTTGCTTAGTGGAGGGAACGATTGGTGAGCAGGCCGTATTGCTAGAATTAGCAGAGCGGTTTACTGTTAGGGCTAGTAGGCTAATGTCAACCCCTGATTATAGCTTATGTAGATCACTTTTTTGCGCTCCACTATTTCGGGATGATCGGTTGCTTAGCCCGAAGGAGCGTACGTAACGCAAGTAGACCCTTCTCCTTTCTGCAAAAGCTTGCTACGGGTTGCGCAATACTGGAAACAGATAATTGAGCGGTCTTTATGATATCAGAACGAGTGACGAACCAGGCTTTCCGTCCGCTCAGCCATATACAAGCAGTGCACCGGCGGATTAGTAGTTAGGTGGGTGACCACTAGCAAATCCCCGCTGTTGTATGTTTATCATTTTTTTTTTGCTCTTCGCTTGCAACAACATATCAGTTGAAACGGACTGTCAAGGTCCGACTTGTCTTTGTCGAAGACTCATGGCCTACCGATCTGGTAGCACGAATACTTTTGCGATCGCATAGATACCAAAGACAACTTGTTGTACTGGACTGCACCGGCGGATTTCGTGACAGCATAACATCGACGATGACCTGCTTTTTATTTGAGGAAGTCGAGGACAAGCTCGTTAAACGTGTCGGGCTTTTCCCAATAACACCAATGGCCTCCCCATGTCACCGTTACACCTTTAGCTAGCTCTTCCTTTTCGCTTCCGTTTACCAGTTCGACTACCTTCAACGGTCCTGCAGCAGGAAAGCATCCACTTCGGCTACTCGCCACGACCAATACTTTTGTTCGATTTCCACTTTTGGATCCGAATGACTGCGCGATGGGATGCCGCCAATCATTTGCCGTATGGTCAGCCATCAACTTTCCATACCACCACCCATCTCCCTTCAAAGCCTGTGTGAGGAAGAAATCTTCATCCTCTTTCCATTCCACAGAATCCGATGTAGGGTCGCTAGGCTGTGGATGCGATCTATAGCCCAAGCACGCTGCGATGGTGCCAAGGTGCGCCACTTTGGGGTTCTCAATGAGCGACTTCTGCATCCTCTGAAGTGCTTCAAGGGAGTTGCATCCTAGGTTTCCAAAATCAGGACCCCAGTCTTCGAGGTAGTTCTGCAGTGGAGCTTGGTCTACGAAGATCATGTACGAGAATGCGCGGGTAGTGAACAACTCGCTGTAGCTCCACAAGATAGCTGCACCTAGACTTGTACCAATGGTTTTGACCGTGCCGTCGCGAAAATTGAAGAAATCGATTAGGTTCTTCAGATCCATGGCTAGACGTGCGACGTGGTAGCCCGCTCTAGGCTTATCAGACTCGCCATGGCCGCGCAAATCGGGGACGATGACATGGAAGCTCTGGGATAAGGTGGAGACATTGCGCTTGAAGACCTTGCCTGAGCCCGTAAAGCCGTGCAGCTGACAATGCAGGTCAGACACGTAGAAGACATGTGCTCGATGGTGGGGGGCTCACCAAGATCAAGGGAGCGGCATCGGGGGTGCCATACGTCTCGTAATGAAGACCAACACCATCATTTGCCGTTAGTGTCGGCATATTTCTAGATCGATAATGAAGTAAAGGTTGATGCAGAGGGTGGCTGGGGTGATGAATCATAAGGTCTACTATTCGGCTTAGTCAGCGTTTCGTCGACAAGGTTAGCTCTGGCGACTGTTCCTGCCACCTACAACCTTGAAAGGTCAGGCATCAACTACTGCAACATCTCACACAACGAAGTTACTATCAAAGTCCAGGATCTAGGCACCTTCTTGCCTCTTTATAGTGGCTACTTTCCTTCCTTCTTCGCTGTTGCACTGCGCGTCATCGTTAGTAGACATGTTGAGTTCAAAATTACCGTGCTGTAGCAGTATTCTCGGGGAGTTGTGCTAACGATATCATTCCTGCATTCACACTACCTTCCTTATTAGTCTCCCTTAGCATATGCCACGGAAACCTCTCGTTCTTGATGAGTATCAAGTATTCTTGAATTTCTTTAATCTTCTCAGATATGCAAAGTCTAGTTCAGTCTTCTCTTCAATGAGGATGTCTCTCCACCATCGACCTAGTAGCATGGCGAAGCACCACCGAACAATGAGAGGTTAATGGGACGACTGAGCTATGTTTCACTAGGAAAACCAGATACCGTAGCTTCCACTTCTTCTCAATACCCTCCGGGGGAGCATATCACCGCATTCGACTGGTATGTCTATAGCGACTGCGAGCACGATGTTTCCATAGTCACCATGAATGATAATGGTGTCTCTCTGATATAGCCATGATTGCTGGGGTCCCAACGTGACGACAAGGGCTTCGTCCATCTGACGCGCAAACAACATCCGAGTTTGACCAGTAAAGTGATTCTTCCATTCACTTCTTGTTCATAAAGCACGGATCTTGCTCTATCGATCATCACATCACTGCTTCTCACTCCAGGCGTTGGTGCCTGAACAGATGCCGGACTCCTAGAGTTGATATAATCCAATCTTTCGCATACGTTGCTATACTTTCTAGCGCACCACTCTGGCTCAGTCCACTCCTCAACCAGCCAGTCTACTCATTCTATTAGACCTCCTTCAATTTCAACCACCGCTTGAATTTTCATCCGCCCAACGCGCATATCGGTCGGCCTTGGGACTTTCGCGGTAATCCCAATCATCGCGTACGGCGGACCACTCGAACACTTCCTCGCTCCCACTACCATCACCAGCTCAACTGGCACATCACCTGACGAGATCTCAGTCAGACTCTTGTCCCTAGCTGCAAACATGGCCACATTCAAGGGCACTAAGGACATCGCGAACAAGAAGACGAAGGGGCTCGAGGACCACAAGAAGATCCAGAAGGAGAAGATACTAGCAAAACGTGCCGCTGCCGCTGAAGGGGTCAAGGCGAAGAAGATCTTGTCTGCGACTGTTGCTGTCGTCTTTGCCAAGGTTGCGTCCGTGCAAGATGAATCCGCTGACGAAGGCGAGATACATACCATGATGAAGGAAGTCAAGGAGTGTATCAAAGAGATGACATTCAAGCAGCCCCTTGATATCGTTGCACACCGCAAAGCCCTGGAAGCTGCATTATACGATAACATGGAGACACCGTGCCAGATGCTGGTTCGCTGCAAGTATACCGCATCCATTGACGCAGAGCATCATCCTGTCGACGGAGACGAGGTTGCAAATGAGGCTGATCGCTCAGACAACGACGCGCTGAACTCGTTCAGGTCAGCGCCTAAATGCCTGGACGACAACTGTTTCGAGATCACGCCGATGATAACTGGTTTGACCGAAGACAACTTGACAAGGCTAACCGAGACCACTTCTTCACTTGCGCTTCTCCGCTTGTTTGACTTAGTCAATGACGCTGGCCAGACCAAAGTCGGTGCCTTCGGTTCATCTGTCTCTTCTGCACCTGACTCCAGCGAGGCTACAGAGTGCGACGAGATCATTGTCAATCTCCCAGATGCGAGCAGACATCCTCATGGTCGTGTCAAGATGGGCCACATGTCCTCTGTCTCCGGTGCTCGGGTCAATGAGAAGCCAGTCGAGGTTCGCACCCTGGAGTCTGTTGAGACTGAGATGCGTCTCGCCCGCGATAAAGGTTCTGTTAACGCACCTGCGTTTGTGGATCCTGCTATCATCGAGTACAAGATCCAAGGTCAGGCTCTTGTTGTCGTCGATGAGCATGCTCAAATGGCGAGCTCACCCACAGATGATCGCGGTGAAGACGGCAACATGCTGGGACCATTCACAGGATGTCGCATCATGTCTTCGCATAGCTTGTCGCCAACATCGTCACATCGATCCCGCGCATCGTCGCCTGTTGACCCTCAGCGGGCATATACACCATGCACACAATACTCTGTCTCTCCGCCCCCGGACTTATCAGTCTCGTCCGTACCATTTGTTATGTCTAGCTACGTCGATCCACGTAGTGTATGGTGGTGCGGCCCTGACATCCAGATGAGCCCACAGATAGAGACTAGGTTGATCGACGTTATACATAGCTCCAAGACTCCTGGTATCATGTGAAGATCAACACATCAGTATGTAGAATATGTATAGAAGATACCTGACATGCCATGTGCTAGTGACTATGGTCGCGACTCTGCTTCGTGAAGATCGCTCACCAATAAGCATTTATATATCATCCTGAAGGTATTCACCGTGTTGCGCATGCCAATCAGCGTGGAAGATCCAGCAAGTACCTCCAGGATACTTCTTGACGTCATGTGCAAATCACGGATTACAAGAGTGTGATACTGGAAGGGTAAGCCACGACCATTGCCAGTTACTATCACCACAAGGAGCTGCGGAGGTAGCTGAAGTCAAGTGCTTCTGGATCTGGAGCGTGGGGAAGGAAGGATGGTCAGGGTCTGGACTGCAGGTGCGGGGAGCTGTTCAGCACGGACTCCAGGGTTCCTGCGAGTAATTCGGCCAACCGCCGCAACCAAGACTCCCCACATCACATCGCTAACATACAAGACTCTTATACTATTTTCAGATCGCTATCTCTAGATTTACTCTAGTACTATTCGTTACCCAACATCATGCTCAAGTCCAAGTGGGCATCCCAGCCCGATGAGGCAGAGAAAGCAGCTCCTGCAGCACCAGAGGCCAGCGCCCCAGCACCAGCGTCTGCAACTGTATGTTTACCGATGCACTGACCCTGGGCCTTCTTCTGCTATTATAGTTGTTTCGCTGGTATACAACGCTGACCCGACATTAGACCGACAGCGCGACGTCCTACGACCCCGCCTATAACGACCCGTCAATAGACCCATTCGCTCAGACAGCAAGTACAGACGACCTCTTCTTCGACGACGATATCACGCCAATCGCCGAGCCCGTCATCGAGCAGAATCCCGTCGAGCTGCAACCTTCGGCCGCCGAATTTGTACCCGAGGAAGTACATCCGCCGACAGCACCCCAAGCACATCTGGCCCCGCATGCGCCCCGAGAGCCACGTAACGCGGAGAGAGGTGGCCGTGGCCGTGGTAGAGGACGAGGCCGCGGAAGAGGTCGTGGGGGACACAACACCGACATTCGTCTAGAGCAGAACGACAAGAAGGCATCCGAGGCTCCCAAGGAAGCGACGCCCGCCCCAGCCGCCAACGCTACCGGAACCGATGCTCCAGAATCCTCAGCTCCTCCTTCCGCACCCACTGAGCCCAAGGAGAAACCTACACACGCTGTGCGCGGCGATAGAGGCTTGACTGGTGGCCCTGCCCGTACGCGCCTGACAGAAGAGGAGCTGAATACGAAGCTTGCCAACATGCGCATTAAGAATGAAGCACGCCAAAGCGCTCATGCTCGCGCCGAGGCTGACAAGGGCAACTTCGAGGCTCGGGAAGCCGTCATGCAAAAGCAGGATGTGGAACGCAAGAAGGCTCTTGCTGAGAAACAGAGGGCAGAACAGAAGGCATTGGCCGAGAAACAAAAGGCAGAACGCCAGAGTCGTCAGCAGATGATGGGAGAGCGTGAAAAGAACCGGCAGCGTAAGCTCAATGCTCAGATGGGCAGGGAGTGGGACTTTGAGAAAGAGGATGGCTTCTCTGGTACTGGAGAGGAGAAACGACGAGGTGCTGCCCGAGGTGCACACGGTGGTATCGCACCCTCTAGACCAACCGACAACGCATCCAATGGGGCCGAAGACTATCATGAGCCTGTTGCACAATCAAGTCGTGGACGTGGTCGTGGTGGAGGTAGAGGCCGTGGTGGTAGGGGTGGCCGTGGCGACTACCGGGAGTCTGACTCGAGGCCGACAGGCGCACAGAAAAAGCGCGACGATATCCCGCCTTCAGCATCAGACTTCCCAGAATTACCTTCCACTAAGGCCAAAGTAACTACAGAGACGAAGGACATGGACGATCTGACCGGCTTGCCGTCACCCATGGAGAAAGGACGTAGTTGGGCTGACGAGGTCGGCTCGTAGGGAGAGCAACAGCAAAAAGATTTGGTAAAAGAGGTGCAAGAGCGATATCGAAGGGCTTATGAACAAGCCGCTAAGGATGAGGCGCAGAGGTATTCGCATCCAGCCTTCATGTCAGATGATGACTTCGCGGCATTGCCGTGGTGGGAGCAGGTGGAATACAACAGCCTCTACAACACCAGGCGCCGCCCAACAGTCGTGTCCAGTATCCGAACAAGCTCGCCTGATAGACTGAAGTCGAGCGATACAATCCATCCCATAACACGTCCTCCGTCAAGGCTCCGGTCAAACCCAGAATCCATAGCATCCTTAGAAAACCCATCGCAAATCGATTTGAACAGTGGTGATACTACACTTGTTGAAGCGCTTCCCTTATCGCCGATTCCTCACCCCGTAGAAGTTTTTGACGAGTCGTCACAGCTGGCCGTACAGAGTGGGGAGACAACGCTTCTTGAATCACCGTCTGCTTCCTCAGTGTCCGCCTCGTCACCAAACATTCGGCAAACTTTGCAGCGTCTTGGAATTCTTTCTCCTACGTCATTTCCGGTGTTGCAAGACGCGCGCAGGTATGTGCGAATTACTGAAGCACAAGGCCCGGAAAGTCATTCAGGCTCCATTGTCAACGATACCATCAGTCACGAATCCGAGAGCGAGTCGGACGATTGTCACATCGGAGATGATATGCCGCCGCGTGACCCAGAGCGCTCGACTATAGCAAACACTAGAGATGGTCAGAGAAGAGTATGGATTATCACACCCGGACGTCCACGAATGGAACCACTTGAGATGGAGCAAGCCGTATTCATGCGAGGTGGAGCTGGCTCAGATGATGATGACGATGACGACGACGATGGTAGTGGTGTGTCGCAAGCCGAGGAAATGAGATTACTGTCCAGCAGGGGCAGGAGGTCGTCAAATCCCTTCCCGTTATCCCGGTTGACTCGACATGTCCCTGGAATCCGTCAATGGGCCCGGTCCCGTAATGACCAGCATACGACAATATCTGATGTCCGACAAGCAGATGTGAATGAGGTGATCTCGACACCACCTGGAGACTTACACCAGGACCTTTCTCATACTCTGACAACTTCTTCCGGAAGCTCTGCGAGGAATGATATGACATCTGCAGGGACCGAGCCACGTATATGCAGTACCAGCAATGATATGGAGCCTAAACATGAGCGTCTAGTGCGAGTGTACCCGCGACCAAGCCCACGTCGTCCTATACGTCCTTCAAGCGTCGGTTCGCGGTTTACCGAGCGGATAGAACTTGACGGCGCGCAGCTGTACATCCTACCTTATTCTGGTAACTCTATGAATACATCATGGCTAATATTTGCCAGGTATGAGGACAGTTTGAGACGCCCAGGAAGATTCAACGTGGAGGCATTCTCGTGGCGATCAAGTCAGAGATCCAGTCGGAATCGTGCGCGTAGTCTTCCTCCCACTACGACGGAGCCACTATCAGATCAGCATGAAAGCTCTCACTGGCGATCGGAACCCCTGTGGCAGCTCTCTGGGACACCTGATAATGCCGAAGTGGATCCAGAGGATAGCGTTTCGCAAAGACGTGTGCACTCGGAGCAATTACCAGCGCGACTGCCATCACCACCAGTACTAGTCAGATCACTCCAACCAGAATCACAACCGCTGCTTCAGTCAGACTCCCTGCCGTCTTCGGGTACGCGTACTCTGGATCCATATACATATCCAATGGGTCCTCCCCGGCTTCGAATCGGTCCAGATGGTCGTTATGACTATGCCAGGATTCCTTATAATCATCCTGATGAAAATTGTTCGGACCTGGTCAAGTGGTGCTGTTGTGAAGTGATGTTCAACTTTTGAGATAGAGCTTTCTTGTACGATCAAGTACTTCAAGCTACAACACAATCAATATGCTCATACTGGCTCTGTAGCGTACTTACTATCTATGAAAGCGTGCTTGAGAGTATACTGGTATGCTTAGGGCGGTGATGTTTTGAACACAGCGAATAACGTACCCTGGACATGTTCACCTTGAGGCTGCATTGACATACAACAAGATGGAAAGTAATGTATATCATGGGATCGACCCTGAATTCAAGACACAGCTAATGAAGGATGACATCCTTGATAGAATGACCCTTGCAGCACGTAATCGGTAATATTTACAACCTCGATGTCTTCCCCCATGTATCGATGTAAGCGTTGGCTTCCTATATCTATCATGATCAGCCACAATCAGATACTCGAGAATATGTTTGACCCCAGGGAAGGAAAGCATGTCGTATATTGGATCAATGAGGATTGGTAGGCTCACTGAATGGAATATTGTATGTACTCTTGTCCAGGAGATAAACGCATATGGCTGATGTGCATCCCTGGATGGGCATGTCGTCAAGACATCGCTGGAACGAAAGATAGTTATCAATCGAAGGGAATATCTTCAAAAGAGCCGTGATGCATATTAAACAAAAAGAACAGACGAATCAGAACAACTTGGTCACAACATGTTTCTCAATGTTTTGTGATTACAATACATACACCATACTTCATCCTTCATCATCGTAAGCCTCTTCAGCGATCCAAATAAGGAAGACAAGCACCACATAGCGCCAATCACCTGTCCTGGTCCCATCTAGAACGACCGAAAAGGAACCCGCACAACCCACGCCCGCTATGAAGAAGGTATGGAAATCGCTCCCAGAAAACATGATAAAAGCTAGAGCACATGATTGCGGACGTCGCCAGAAGCGAATTCGCTTATGGGAGACCGTGGCATGACTGCAATGAAAGCCATTAGCACGGAACCGAAGAAGAAAGAAGGGGTATCAGGGTCAGTAGGGGTGTAGAGGTGCGGTCGGTGAGCTTCTATGACTCGCCTCCAGTTGATGCCGCAGCCGCACCTTCACCACCCCGGAATGATCCCCTTCCACCACGGCCTCCGCGAGCACCTCGCTCGCCACCTCGTCCGCCACGGGAAGCACCGCCACGGCCTCCACGACCGCCACGACCACCCTCACTGTCCGACGCGCCTCCACTTCGGTAACCACCACCCTGGACGCCGCCGCGGTTGCTAGCTTGCCAGCTGCCGGCTCCGTACCTGGGCTGGTTGCTACCAGGACCGCGCTCGTTGTACACCTTGACGGTCTTGTTGTCTGGGCCACCCCTAGCATTCCTGACATCGTCCGCAACGCGACGGAGCGCACCGTGCATGTCTTGAGAAGTAGCGAAATGGGCGACGAAGAAGTGCTTGATCTTCTCCATCTTCTCCACCTTGGGCCTGTCTTCCTCAGCAAGCAGACTCTTGGCTTCCTCCTCATCCTTTACACCAGCAATAAAGAGACCCTTGCTTTCCTTGCGCTCAGCAGGCTCGCGGGGCGCTGGAGATGCAGGTCCCTTCTCTGGCGCCGAAGTGCCATTAGGCTTGACCTCGCTAGGGATGGCCTTTTCAGCAGCAGCGTTCGCCGGTGTGTTGTTGGCTGGAGGCTGTGGTGTAGCGGCCTTGACGGGCTCTTTAGGTGTAGCAGCGGGGGCGGGGGAAGGGCCGGTGCGTGTAGGCTGGCCAGCATTCTGCTTCTGTTGTTGAGGAACCGGTGGGGTTGCAACAGCGGGGCGGGGTTGCTGAGGAGCACTCGCTGGTGGGCCGGCTTGACGTCCTGGAGCAGGAGACGGCTGAGCAGAAGGGCTAGGGTTCACTGCAGCTGGGGGACCAGTGCTGGTGTTGGCGGCTGCGGGCTGAGTTTGACCAGGCGCAACCTTTCCACCTCGGTGAGCGAAGTTGAAACCCTGGGCCCTCATCTCGGTACCGATCCTGCCATTGTCAATGTCCAGTACAAGCCATCCGTAAGCAGCATCTGCAAGGTTGAAGTTCCACATGTTCTTGAAGGCGCTCTCATCGATTTGACCGCTCTGAGGCCCAGGAGCAGGACCACCGAAGGGGTTTCCGCCATTGGCGACAGTGGGCATCTTGTTTACGATCTCCAGCGCTAGGGCGAGCAGACGTTGCTGGGACTCGCTATCAGCCACTGCTGGCTCAACTTCTGTCTTGACAGTATCCCAAACGTCGTTGAATGAGGCCTTGGACGCAGCAAGCTTTCCGCGATAGTGATCGAGGGTGGGGTTGACGCTGAACTCGTTGTACGAGCTACCGTAGCGGAAATGCAGACCAGCTGAGACAGAGAAATCTGCCTTGAGCGTGACGGATAGCTGGTTGAGCAGACCTTCGCGGGCGGGAGATGCGTGGGTGACGAATATGCGGGTTTCGGTCGGATCGTATACGCGGTTGGCCGTGTCGACAAGTTCGCCCATCTGCAGCAGAGTAGTCCACATAGTGCCCTGTCCACCTGCAATGGTAGTCCTGCCCTCGCCATTGTCGAACAGCTTGTGCATGACGACGGCACCTCCGAGACCAAGTAGTCGCAGCTTGACGCCACCTACATCGAGTAGCCGCGAATGCGCCTCATCAATGATGTGCAGGTTGTCCACCTTGTACTCGCCCGATCGCAGCTTCTCCAGTACTTGCACATCTTCACAAGCACCCCAGACGGTGTATACTGGTACGTTCAGGGTGTAGGTCTTGTTGAGGAAGAGGGGCAGTTCTGAGAGTGGCAGGTGCTCTCGTGCGAAGCGCTCCTTGATAGGCGGTTGCGGAGGGGCTGAAGCGATGGAGCGCTTGACGGCATCTGAGAGCAGCGGTGAGTATTGGGCCACGTGCTTGAGGGTCTTCTCGGCGATGCGATCAAGCGAACGATCATCGTAGAAGCCAAAGTCGCCAGTGTGGATGATGTAGTTTGCGCGGGCGTCGGCGGCGAGCTGGTTGAGCGATTGCAGGTTTCCTGATCAGTGTTAGGAGAATATGTTTGATCGTATACCATGGCTGCCATGCTCACCTCGGACATCTGCAATGCATAGCACTCGTACGCTTCCCTGCTGGATCACGCGGCCCTGGTTAGGGAGCAGCGGGACAGCTCCAGGCGCTGGGCCGGATGGACCGCCAGGAGCGCCACCATTGGGAAGGTAGTTGCCTGGGTAAGGGCGCGGCTGGTTAGGTGCTTGCTGGACGAGGTCAGCATCGATGTCACATGTGGTCAGATATGTGCGGCAACTGCCAGACGTACTGAAGCCATGGAGTCGGAGGCGGAGGGGTCGAGAAACGTGTCCTGGTGAGGCGTACAGGCGGCTGGGTTGGACTTGGGGAATAGAGTGGGGTATTACAAGGTCGGGGTATGAGAGAAGTTAGTAGAAGAGCCTCCTCGTTTATGATGGCAGCGGCGAGTTTGTCCTGTCTACCGTTGCTCCTTCTGTTTTTGCTAACAGCTTTCCGCCGCACAGACCCTGGCCTAGCGCGTCCTATCAAGTCGCGTTGGAGCTGTCTGGACTTCTACATCTCTAGCTTCTCCAGCTTCCTCCATCCATTGAGCTTCCTTACCCCTTTGTGTCGTTGTCTATTCATCTCAATCATCTTCTGAGAGCTTTCTGCATGATGATCTTTCATCATGTTATCATCCCAATGGCCTCTGGCACCGCCTCTAGCCACCACCGTCTCGCCGCCTAGCTGTCCAAGGAGCTGCCGTCATCTTATGACGATGATACCAAGCACATTCCTTCTCTTTGAAGCTTTTCCTCAGCTCATCTGCGAAGAAGTCTTCATGCTCCAACCCTGGAAGCCATGCTAGCTTGTACAGTGGTTGTCTAGACCAGCTTACACGACACGCCTACCCAAACTTCTTACAGCTTGCAAGGACACCCAAAGTCAAAGTACCCACCATGCAGAGCAATCTGCGCAGCTACAGGCTACAGCAGCGTCGGCTTCTGGAGGTATGACCTTTTTCGCCTGCCGCCTCCGTCATTGGTCAGTCCTGGACCCTGAGACTAGCGCTGTTCTGAGACTAGCGCCCTCTGGCGGCGCTCGTTTTTTTGAAAAAGTTCCAGTCCCCACCTTGTGCGAGCAGCCAGCGCTCTTCTCACAACTGTCACTATTAAAGGTCTTCGTTGTCCTGCGATAGACCACCAGAGCTTTGCTTTTTACATAACTACACTGTGAGAGCATCGCCATGGACGAGCAACAGTTTGTCCAGCTGCTCGAGGGCCTCATGGAGCGTACGTTACCCAGCCCCGCTGTGCCATAGACCTCTACTAACATTTTCCAGCCGACACCGAGCGTGTCAAATCCGCTACCTCTACCCTCAACAAGAACTACTACAACTCACCCGCCTCTCTCAATGCCCTCCTTCAGATTCTCTGCGGCCACCCCAAGCCTCAGCTCCGCCAATTGGCTGCAGTCGAGGCTAGGAAGCTGGTAACAAAGCACTGGGCCAACCTGCCTGCGGACCAGAAAAACTCTCTCCGCAACCAGTTGTTCCAGTTCACACTGAACGAGGATGTGACTCTCACACGGCACTCTGCTGCCCGCGTCATTGCGGCCATCGCATCCCAAGATTTTGAGGATGGCGAGTGGGCTGACCTGCCCGGATACCTCCAGCAGGCCGCCACCAGCTCCGAGGCACGACACCGTGAAGTTGGTACATACATCATCTTCACCACACTTGAGTCAGCGGGCGACTCGTTCCCCGGCAAGCAAGCCGATCTGTACAAGCTGTTCAGTTCAACCATCCAAGACCCCGAGAGCGTCGATGTCAGAATCAACACAATGCTCAGTCTCAGCCGCCTGGCCATGCTGCTAGAGCCCGACGAGAGCCCCAAGGAGCTTGCCATGTTCCAGGAGTCCATCCCTGGCATGGTCACCGTTCTGAAGGCCACCGTCGACGAGGGTGATGAGGACCGCGCAATGCAAGCTTTCGAGGTCTTCCAGACTCTCCTTGGCTGCGAGTCTGCACTTCTCGCAAAGCACTTTGGCGACCTTGTTCGCTTCATGCTGGAGCTTTCTTCAAGCACCAACGTCGAGGACGATTACCGTTCCCAGGCTCTCGCATTCCTGATGCAGTGTGTCCGCTACAGGAAGCTCAAGGTACAGGGCCTGCGAATCGGTGAGGAGATGACCTTGAAGGCTCTCCACATTGTCACTGAGCTCGGTGATCTGTCCAGTGAGGAGGAGGAAGTTACACCCGCCCGTTCCGCTCTCGGCCTCCTCGACATCCTCGCATCCAGCCTCCCTCCCAGCCAAGTTGTCATTCCTCTTCTCAAGAACCTCGGCAACTACTTCCAGTCGCAGAACCCTGACTACCGTCAAGCTGCCATCCTGGCTCTCGGCATGTGTGTCGAGGGTGCGCCTGACTTCATCGCTACCCAGCTTAACGAGATCATGCCTATGGTTCTACACTTATTGGAGGACCCTGAGCTCAAGGTCCGAGCCGCCGCTCTCAACGGTGTCGCTCGATTGGCTGATGATCTTGCCGAAGACGTTGGCAAGGAGCACGCCCGCCTGATCCCTGCTATGCTAAAGAACTTCGACCTTGCTGCCAACAACATGCAAGGCTCAGACGATGAGCGCAACCTCTCCATTGTTCGCGGCAGCTGCCATGCTATCGACTCCCTCATCGAGGGCCTAGAGCCAGAGGACGCTGGCAAGTATGTTCCCGAACTCATCCCACGCTTCAGCAAGCTCTTCCATCACGAGGATCTCAAGGTGAAGAGTGCTGCCATCGGTGCCGTTGGTTCTATTGCCTCCGCTGCCGAGAAGGCCTTCATCCCATTCTTCCCCCAGACCATGCAGGAACTTTCCTCATACGTCAGGATTAAGGACAGCCAAGACGAGCTCGACCTTCGTGGTGTCACCTGTGATTCCATGGGCAAGATCGCTTCTGCTGTTGGCCCTGAGCCTTTCGAGCCCTACGTTCTGCCGCTCATGGAGGCTTCCGAGGAAGCTCTTCACTTGGACCACCCCCGTCTCAGGGAGACCAGCTACATCCTCTGGAGCACCATGGCTAAGGTCTACGAGGAGGGCTTTGCTAAGTACCTTCCCGGTGCTGTGAAGGGCCTCAACGATTGCCTTGATCAAGAAGAGACCAACCTCGACGTTGAGTTTGGTGAGGAGGCGGCTGATTTGGCCGGCTCCGAGGTGATCATCCAGGGCCAGAAGATCAAGGTTGCTGCTGCCAGCGACGACGACGACGATGACAGCGATCTCAACGAAGCCCTCATGGCCGGTGATGACGATGACGACTGGGATGACCTAGAAGGCGTCAGCGCTGTCGCCATGGAGAAGGAGATCGCCGCTGAGGTCTATGGAGACATCATCACTCACACTCGCCGCGAGTACATCCCTTACATGGAGGCGACCGTCACCAAGCTGCTCGAACTTGTCGACCACTCCTACGAGGGCATCCGTAAGGCCGCTCTTGGCACCCTATGGCGCACATTTGCCTGCCTCTTCGGTATGGCCGAGGGTGATGGTATGGCTAAGTGGAAGCCTGGTCTTCCGCTTGCCGTTGACATTCCCGACGAGCTGAAGAAGCTCGGCAACCTCGTCATGACTGCCACCATGACCATCTGGCAAGACGAGATGGATCGGTATGTATTCACGCTCTTTTACTATACCCACCTTGCAAAGATGACAGAATATTCGTTAATCCCAGCTCACTCCGATGCACAAAGTGCACTTGAGGTGAAAGCGAAATCACGACTGAGCAATCTCAAAAATCAATTACTTGTTATAATTTATCAAGAAGAATCTGGCTAACATTGTCTAGGGGTACTGTCACTGATATCAACCGTGATGTCGCTGCCACTCTCAAGCTCTGCGGACCGGCTGTGTTGTTGACCGACAACGGCACCGTGGTTCCTGATCTCTGCCAGCACTTGCTCGCTGTCATCACCAAGCGTCACCCTTGCCAGCAGGATCTCGGTGATGAAGCCGAGGAGGAGATTCTTGATGAGTCTTCCGAGTACGACTGGCTTGTCATTGAGACAGCCCTTGAGGCTGTCACCTGCCTGTCAGTCGCACTTGGCTCGCAATTCGCCGAGCTCTGGAAGATGTTCGAGAAGCCAATTGTCAAGTACGCTAGCAGCCAGGACTCCACTGAGCGAAGCGCTGCTGTCGGAACCATTGCTGAGTGCATCGGCAACATGGGTGCTGGCTGCACACCTTACACCACTGGCATGCTGAAGCTCCTTCTCCACCGCCTGTCGGATGAAGACCCAGAGACCAAGTCCAACGCCGTCTACGGTATCGGACTTCTCTGCGAGATGACCACGAACGATGATGAGATCCTCAAGTCTTTGCCTACAATCTTCTCCAAGCTCGAGCCTCTGCTCGATGCTCAGGACCAAGCACGCCTTCTTGACAACACGGCAGGTTGCGTCAGCAGGTTCATCTCGAAGCACCCTGGCAAGCTTCCCATTGCCGAGGTCTTGCCTCGCCTGGTGCAGCTCCTGCCTCTCCGTGAGGACTATGAGGAGAACAAGCCCGTGTTTGGCATGATTGTCAAGCTTTACCAACAAAACGAGCCTACAGTGCAGCAGCTCACATCTTCGCTGATGCCTGTGTTTGAGAAGGTTCTCAGCCCGCCTGAGGAGCAGCTCGAGGATGAGACGCGCTCGCAGCTTGTTGAGCTGGTGCAATATCTGCGCAAGTAGGGAGGTTTCGTTTTGCTAAAAGAGAGGGATACCCGTCGAAAGACACAAGGAATGGATTTGGGCATGGAATGGTAGGATGGGATATAGATACAGTTTTACGATACCATGTAGCATGAATGAACGTTCGATACAGACAGAGCACTAAATAGACCATGTTGTGTGTTAGCTGCATGATTTCACATTGGTGGCTGACACGCGTGACAGGGGACGATCATGGTTCCTGGCTGGCGCGCATTTTAGCCAAGCCGGGGCAGTGACGTCTGCACCCCAGACTTGTGCCGTTGCCTGCGCGCCCACGCCTCATAACAACACTCATCTCTACAGTGGACCTGTATCCGTGCATACTCCATCAAGCGTCGCGCAAGCCGACTTGTGCTACCTGCGTCATTCTTTCGTTACCTCGATGACAACGCTACTGTGTTAATCGTTCTCCGTTCTCGCACCCTCAGAGCTCCCGATAGCTTCACCCGCCACCTCGGCTCGCACGCATCGTCATCCACAACCCATCGTCCGCAAACCCCATTACATCTTCAGCTTCCTCGCACCACCCAGCATACGTTCGCATTCCATTCTCCCTACGATAACGAGGCTCGCCTAGCCTCAGCGCTCAGGCGCATCGAACAAGATGGTGCAGTCAAGCACGCGAGGATGGAAGGCCATGACGATTGGCCTAGTCTCCATCCTCGCCGGATCAGCTCTCGCAGGACCAGACCTCACGACGAAACACGAAAAGGGAAGGTGCGCGATACGTGGCCAATGCGGAAAGCAGAGCTTCTTCGGATCAGAGCTGCCCTGCCCTGATAACGGCCTAGCGAAGACGCCAGACGATGCCGTGCGCAAGAAGCTGGTCGATATTTGCGGTGACCAGTGGTCTGACAGTGACGTCTGTTGCGACGAAGACCAACTCGACGCTCTCAAGACGAACCTCGACCGCGCCACGCCTATCATCAACGCTTGCCCTGCTTGCAAGGAGAACTTCTACAACCAGTTCTGTACCTTCACTTGCTCTCCTGATCAGTCCACCTTCATTAATGTCACAAAAACCGAGCCGAAGGGAGACAAGTACTTGGTGACCGAGTTGGACAACCTGGTATCCGACAAGTACGCGTCGACTTTCTACGACAGCTGCAAGGATGTCAAGTTCGGTGCGACGAATGGCAAGGCTATGGACTTCATTGGAGGAGGTGCGAAGAACTACACTCTGTTTCTGAAGTTCCTTGGCGACAAGAAGTTCTTGGGCTCGCCCTTCCAGATCAACTTCCCCCGACCAAACGAGGCTGACTTTCCTGGAATGGACGCGATGAACAAGCACGCCTACCCTTGCGATACCGACGACGAAAAGTACCGTTGCGCCTGCCTCGATTGCGGCGGCTCCTGCACTGAGCTGCCGGAAGTTCAAGAGGAGAAGCAGTGTCACGTTGGCCTATTGCCGTGCCTCTCCTTCGCCGTCATCATAATCTATTCGTTCTTCCTTGGCTTGCTATGCACCGCCGTCGCAGGCCACGTTGCCTACAAGAACCATTCGAAACATAAGACTGAGCGCATGCGCCTCTTGCAGGATACAAGCCCTAGTGACGATGAGGACGAGGGCGATATAGTACACAATGTTGGCATGCTGGATCGCCCTACCAAACACTATTTCATCAACACATGGTGCGACCGCATGTTCAGCCGCCTCGGGTACATCTGCGCTCGCTTCCCTGCCATCACCATTGTTACCAGTGTCATAGTAGTTGGTCTGATGAGCTTGGGATGGTTGCGCTTCCAAATTGAAACCGACCCTGTCAACCTGTGGGTTTCTCCCGACTCAGCTGCGGCGCAGGAAAAAGCTTTCTTTGATGAGAAGTTTGGTCCTTTCTTCCGTGCTGAACAAGCCTTCCTCGTCAACGACACGCTTGAAGGTTCCGGTCCTGTTCTCAGTTACGAGACGCTTGACTGGTGGTTCGGTGTAGAGAATCAGATCCAGCGTCTCAAGTCCTACGAACATGGTATGACGCTTGACAAAGTCTGTTTCAAACCAGTAGGCGACGACTGTGTCGTTCAGTCTGTGACTGGATACTTTCAAGGCGACTTCGCAAACGTGTCCCCTGACAGCTGGCAAGACGACCTACTGCAATGTGTCGACAATCCTTCTCAATGTCTGCCAACTTTCCAGCAGCCGCTCGACCCTCATCTTCTCTTTGGTGGCGTCAACGAAACCGTCTTGGACGCGAAAGCACTCGTCGTCACCTGGGTTGTGCAGAACTACCCCAAGGGTACCCCAGAAGAGCAGCGTGCTATGGACTTTGAAAATGAGATGAAGAATTACCTTAAGTTTGTATCTGACGAAGCTCATAAGAGAGGTCTGCGTCTGAGCTTCAATACCGAAGTCAGTCTTGAGCAGGAGCTGAGCAAGAGCACCAACACAGATGCCAAGATTGTGGTCATCAGCTACATCATTATGTTCTTGTACGCTTCCCTGGCTCTGGGCTCTACCACCCTCACCGTACGGTCCGTCCTTCGCAACCCGGCGAATGCTCTCGTGCAATCCAAGTTCATGCTCGGTACTGTCGGCATTCTGATTGTACTCATGTCCGTATCTGCATCCGTTGGCCTATTCTCGGCAGCTGGCATCAAGGTCACCTTGATTATTGCAGAGGTCATTCCATTCCTTGTCCTGGCTGTCGGTGTTGACAACATCTTTCTCATCGTGCACGAGTTTGAGCGCATCAACATCAGCCACCCTGAAGGCAGTATTCCGGAGCGCGTGTCGCGTGCTCTCGGGCGCATGGGTCCTTCGATTCTGCTTTCCGCGCTTACCGAAACCACCGCCTTCGCTCTTGGATGCGCAGTAGGTATGCCAGCTGTCCGAAACTTCGCAGCATATGCCGCCGGAGCTGTCTTCATCAACGCCATTCTTCAAGTAACTATGTTCATCGCTGTGCTTGCTTTGAACCAGCAACGCGTTGAGACCAACCGTGCTGACTGCTTCCCCTGTGTTCGTGTCGGCAAGGCCGATCCTGGTTATCTCAATGGCGGTATGGGATACGGCGCTGGCGAAGAAGGTGCACTACAGCGCTTCATTCGTAAGACGTATGCTCCGGCAATTCTAGGAAAGAAGACGAAGGTCGGTATCATTGCGCTGTTCTTCGGCATCCTCACAGCTGGTCTCGCCCTCTTTCCCAGCGTAGAGCTCGGTCTTGATCAACGCATTGCTATCCCAAGCGATTCTTATCTTATTCCTTACTTCAACGATCTTTACGATTACCTCGACGTCGGTCCTCCTGTTTACTTCGTCACCAAGGAGCTGAACGTTACCGAGCGGAAGCCTCAAAAAGAGTTGTGTGGACGCTTCTCTACTTGCGACCGAGAGAGCTTGGCCAACATCATCGAAGCGGAGCGCAAGCGACCTGAGGTCTCACATCTAGCAGCTTCAGCTGCCAACTGGCTGGATGACTACTTCCTATGGCTAAACCCTGAGAATGAGAAGTGCTGCGTCGACGACAAGGGAAAGCCATGCTTTCAGGACCGCCAACCACCTTGGAACATGACTTTGTCTGGCATGCCCGAAGGTGAGGAATTCATCCACTACCTCAAGCTCTGGATTGAGGCGGATACCACCGAAGACTGTCCTCTTGGTGGAAAGGCTGCTTATTCCGATGCTCTCGTCATTGACTCCAAGCGCCTCACCATCCCTGCATCCCACTTCCGCACTTCACATACGCCTCTTCGTTCTCAGAAAGACTTCATCTCCGCCTATACTGCCGCACGTCGCATCTCGAAGGAAATCTCCAAGGACGTGGATGCAGAGGTCTTCCCATACTCCAAGTTCTATATCTTCTTCGACCAGTACACAACCATTGTTCGACTAGCCGGTGCGCTCATCGGGTCTGCTCTTGCCGCAGTATTGGTCATTACCACTATAATGCTGGGCTCCATTGCCACCGGTCTGGTTGTCACCCTTGTTGTTGGTATGACTGTGTCTGCAATCATTGGCTCTATGGCTGTCCTTGGTGTATCACTTAACGCAGTGTCACTCGTCAACCTTATCATCTGCGTCGGTATCAGTGTTGAGTTTACGGCACACATCGCCCGTGCATTCACCTTCCCTAGCCGTGCTACTATGGAGAAAGCGCCAAGGCACCGCTTCCGCGGTCGTGATGCTCGTGCCTGGACTGCCATGGTCAACGTGGCCAGTAGCGTCATTAGTGGTATCACAATCACGAAGATCTTGGGTGTAGGTGTATTAGCTTTCACTAGGAGTAAGGTATGTATCATCTCCGTCTTGACACCGGCGCCATATGCTAACAGCGCACTAGATCTTCGAAATTTACTACTTCCGTGTCTGGGTAGCCCTCGTATTATGGGCAAGCACACATGCACTTGTCCTACTTCCTGTACTACTTTCTCTCGTAGGCGGAGGAGGCTATGTCGATCCCGAAAGCGAAGGCGGCCTCCAGGAGGATCTACGTCGCCGCCAGTACCCTGCTTTATTGGCTGAGGAAGATGAGTACGACAGCGACGATTAGGAGTCTACCATGTACCGCACTATCGGTCATCGTTGGCGAAGGATTATGGAGTTATCCAGCATGGGCTGTACGTATATCAATGGATGGGCATGGGATACATGGTTGGCGTTTGGCAGGAATGTTTCTATTTTCTTGAGACCTGTTGATGAAGACGGAGAGCGTGTAAGGTGGGCTGCTTTGCTGGCTCCACCGACTGCTTCGGAGGATGTCGCGGCTTCTGGGTCTGCTGGTACTATTCGAATCGTAGAAGAAGAACTCAGAGAGGAAGATCAAGACCAGCTAGATCCCTCCACGCTCCTCTACCAGGACTCGATTGCTTAGCTTCAAATTGAGTCTGTACAGAGTCGTTCTTGTGCTCCTTTTGACTTGCTACACAGATGTACCCGGAAGTATGCGCTGTGCTCTGTTCTGATTGCTGATTGTACGAAAGCTCACAACTACACTTGGAGTGTGCCGTGGTGTCAGGTGTACAGAGGTTCTCGTGAGTGGAACAAGGTGATTGCAATACAGTAGAAGTCACTACTCCATTCAGCTAGCCGCTTAGTAACGGGCGAACGATCTTTTGAGTAGTGCATGCGTCAGAGTCGAAGTCGGAGATATGCGGAGTGCTCGTCATTTACAACAAACGTGAGCGGAAGATATGCTAGAATGAGATGACGTTCACATGTCTTAACCGCAAAGGAAGAGGCGACGTGGAGGTAGAGTGGGTCACTCCTAAACGACATCCTCCGTTCCGAGGCAATTCTTCCCCAGATGCCGCCGATGATACCTCCAACCCAACCCCTTTCTTGACATGCAACCGCCATAGCTACCCGGCGCCTATACTACACAACAGGCAGTTTATGACCAAGTCCCTGACGCCGCGTACAGAAACTTCGCATTTGCCACATTTCATCCACCAATGACAGGGCAACAACTCCGCGGTAGATCGCCGGCAGATGCTATTAAGCCTCATCAACCCCATAGCGCCGATGGATGATGCTTGTTGAGACACGGCTACCTGGAATCTGGTGAAGGCGCACCAATACATGACGCAAAATTTTGCGAGGTGGACCGTCGGAGGGAGTTGACGCGCGGAGACGGCTACCAGACATGGAGAAGTTTCCGTCTGGGGGCTCGGAGACGTCACCTCGGTGATTCTCCGACCCCTCCATCCCGCCTCCGATAACTTTTTCCCCAGACAACGTTTAAAAGTCCAGAACACCCACAGTCGAGACCATCACAAACTCTTTACTTTTTCTCTCTATACCCCAAACAACTCAATTGCAATCATGTCTCTCGGAAGGAAGGTTACTCTCAACACTGGCGCTGCCATTCCGTGAGTACCCAAACAAACACCCCGCGGATACATGGCGGTTGCTAATAGTTACAGCCAACTTGGTTTCGGCACATGGCAGGCCGAGCCTGGTCAGGTCGGCGCCGCTGTCCTTGAGGCTCTCAAGGCTGGTTACCGTCACTTGGATCTCGCCAAGGTCTATGGCAACCAGAAGGAGATCGCTGAGGCTCTCAAGAAGGCCTTCGGCGGCGAGGTCCCCAACCTCAAGCGTGAGGACGTCTTCATCACATCCAAGCTCTGGAACTCCCAGCACCGACCCAAGGACGTCCCCGGCGCTCTTGACGACTGCCTGGCTGAGCTTGGCCTCGAGTACCTAGACCTTTACCTCGTCCACTTCCCCGTCGCTTTCGATGAGCGCGGCGATGTACACAACAACCTCTTCCCTCTGGAGGGCGAGGACGTTAAGATGCTCGACGACATCTCCATTGTCGACACATGGAAGGCCATGACACAGCTGCCCAAGGAGAAGGCGCGTGCTGTTGGTGTCTCCAACCACACAAAGGAGCACCTCCAGGCCCTCATTGACGGCACTGGTGTCACTCCCGCTGCCAACCAGATTGAGCGTCACCCGCGTCTCCTCCAGCCAGAGCTCATCCAGTACTGCAAGGAGAAGAACATTCACATCACCGAGTACTCCGTAAGTTTGTTCATACCATGCAGGCTGACATATACTAACACCACTCAGGCTTTCGGTAACAACATGATCGGCGAGCCCCTTCTCGTCCAGCACAAGGTCATCAAGGAGATTGCCAGCCGCATTGGCGCCACCCCCGCACAAGTTATCCTCGCCTGGGCCCAGAAGGGTGGCCACTCCGTCATCCCCAAGTCCGTCACCGCATCCCGCATCCAAGAGAACTTCAAGGAGGTTGAGCTGTCAGAAGACGACTTCCAGAAGGTTGAGCAGATCGGCAAGGATGAGCCTCGCCGCTTCAACATCCCATACATCGCCAACAAGCCCCGCTGGCCGGTCAACATCTTCGGCGAGCCCGAGGAGAAGGATGCGCCCCACAAGGTTATTGTTAAGGTCTAGATAGATGATTTGGCCAAAGAAGCCTAAAACGAATACATAATGAATACCCCTGTTACAACAACTTTATTCTGATATTTGAAGTTGATGATTGACTTGATGTATGTGCTCAAGTACGACCAGAGTTCTCGAAAAGATTTGATCCTGCGACACCGGTGATACCATCGAGCAAGAGTGACCCTTGTGCTTTCTACGCTTCGTATGCATGCACCTGCAGGGATACTTAGGTGCGCGGGCAAGCTAAGCTAAATGCGATGTTGCAATGTTACTCTAGAACAACAACACGCTCCGATTTGCAACACTGTCGCAATATTGCAACGTATATTGTATGCCTTGTCACGGTCTACGTGATGGCATCTCTAACGATACCTCTGTTAAGTGAGCGTAGGATCCTGGATTCATTTTATGCTATCTCGGGACGTGAGAGACCCTGGTGGATTATGTTGAGCCGATTACGATGCGATTGATCACTTTCAGAAGTCGCGCGTTCATTGAACATCTCTTCAGCTCGTGTCATTCGCTTACGCACCGTGCCATCTGTTCGCGTACCAAGAACATAATGGGAGTTGGCTGCGTCGGCATCGTCTGAAATCTTCTTTTACCTGCACGACTACGTCTCGCTGACAACGCGCGCGACTCTTGAAGCAAGACTGTAGGACCTTTAGACTCTTCCGCTACTCGCTAAGCTGACAGGCGAACATTCTGAACAGCTTTGAAGGACACAACGTTCACTCTTGCTCGATTCCTATCACTACATTCACTTCGGTACAAGTCATCGCTTATAACTCAAAGATCGACTAGACCTTTTTCAATCCCAACACCATCGCAACTACGCCTCGACAGACAAAAATCTTTACTCCGCTGCTGCACCGATACGATGCCTTTGCTCCATAGCACTAAAGCGCCAAACGAGCACCTCATCTTCGTCAAGAACGTTCCCGGCTACTTTGCGACTGACGAGATTCGCAGTCTGTTCGCCAAATACAATCCAGCAAGCATCAAAAACGTATACCCCAACAGCAATGTCACTACGATTGTCATCGGCTTCCGCACAAAGGACGAAGCGGCGCGCGCTCAAGCGGAGACAGATCAAACCCGCTTAGCGCATGTCGTGCTAAAGGTAGAGACGTACAACCAGAAGCAGTCAGTGAGATACCTGAGGGACCAAGGACAAGTCACTCGGCCGCGAGGCGCTGCGCAAGAAGACGAAGCGCAGTGCTATGACGAGGAGCCGGTACAAGAAGAGGGACCGGTCTTCACTCCACCCATGGAACCACACGTTGCGAAAGATCCCACTGCTGCGCCGCAGCGCACTACTTGGGCTGATGTCGCTGGCAATCGACGTGCTCTGGTCCATGAGGCGCCTACTTTGCTCGAGGTCGGGAGTCCAGCCACTACAGAATCCACACCTATATCCACCCCCCGCATGCCGATAGTTGTCCCACAGAAGCTCTTCGCGCCAGGCCTTGAGCACAAAAGCTCGCAGCGCCCACCGCCGGCAGTCGTCTCGTTAGGCTACAGCACTCCAGAAGCCTTCACCATCCCACCAGCTCTCAGTTCCCGCAGTACCGACACATACTCTACCGACGAGATAGAAGACCGGATTAGAAAGCTCGCCAATATTCCAGACTGGATGACAATCGCACAGTGGGCAGATGATAGCAGTGGCCGAGAACCCACACGTTTCCCAACGGAGCCTCTCGATACCACGGTGCGTATCCGGGCGAAGCACTGTCGAGATTGCGCATTTTGTCAGCTAAGAGATCGATACTAGGTCCAACGCCTCCCGAGAGTTGGCAATATCTTGGTGAGGGGATGGATATGCTACTTTGACTTGCGCTGCAAAGTTGAAGGAGTTGGGAGTTTTGGTGCTACGATGGAGATGCTCAGTGGATGTTTTCGGATCTTTGTAGAGTAGTCGCTCCAGCAAAAGAACCAAAAGCTATTTCGATCATCCAGATTATGCGTGTAGTTTCCATGCGGACAACAAGTATATTTGGAGCGACCAAGTTACTGTGTTCAAAAGTTGCTGTGCCTACATCAGATTGAAATGGAAAACAGTTGCCAGGATATCAAGAAAGCATTGCATCATGTTGTGACAGAGACGCGACACATATAGGTTTATTGGATCGACGTCATAGCGGTTTCGGTTCGCGTTAGCGTGGAGGCATGGTCCGTCCAACTGGGATTCTTTGCTATCGTCAACTCTCATCCTTCTCTTTACGCCGGCTATCGAATAATTTCATCGCATCTACTCATTCACGTAAGCTCATCTCGCTGATACACTGGTTTTCTATTGCTAAGCTAAGTTGCTTTTCATGAACCCCGCACGAGGGAGAGGAAACCAATGAGGTCATGGTGAGCCCTGGAGGTATGCTGAGAGAGGCTACTGACGTGAACTTTGAGTATTACCACCTCGTACTTCCATCATCGCTAGGTCGGGAACACCTAGATTGCTATGCATGCGATGATCAAACTCAGCTCCGTGATATGGGGGGTAGCAACTCGACATACGTCCGGACATGTGCGAGACTCCTTGTTATTGGACTCATTACCCCAAATTCCTGGCAACATTTGTAGGTTGCGATATTTTTCATACGGAGTTTGATCTCAACGAGCGCGCGGATTCAACGCAACCTGAACGATTCGTCCGTTCCTCATGCCGCAGAGGCTCAGCAGCGTTGAGGAGATAGCCGTCTGTAGATGGTGAGGGCGCTTCGGATCCAAGCCCACTATCGACGAAGTGCTCAACGGTTGTGTAGTTCGATATTTCTTGCGCATCCAATGCATTGGAACCTAGGAATCCCGTCTGCCCGACTTCGGTAGTAGGATTGGGGACGGAAGAGTCGACTGATCGTGCTGTCTCAAGCTTTTCACGCGCAACTCGAAGCTTCTCAGTCTTAGATCGGTGGCACATATCGAGCCAGGCCAGTTTCGAGGATTGGTCAAGCTCGCCGACAACGATCATACCCTTTGTAGCCCGGATGGTCTTCGATTCGTTCAAACTGACGAGAGAGATCCCGTCGCCTGTCAGCGGATGCTTGCACCAACCGACGTTGAGCACAGGAAGATTACGAACATTAGAAGTGTTCTTTCCATCCGGATAAAGCAACCGTACTGTCTGTATGAGCTGCGATGCTGTCAGCTTCTCATCGCCCCGTTTTTCGTGTTGAGTCATTCTCTTGCAATCATAACTCCATGACTCTTTGTTCACGACCTCGATAATCCAGGGCGCTCCCTTGAGGCAATACAGACCATCGGGAGTTGGAACGTAGTCGAAATTTTTGTAAGTAGCAATCTCGTTCGTTGTTTTCTCAGCCGTAATCTCCCAGATGATTGTCCCGGTATCGATCTTGCGGAACTCCTCTGTTACCTCTTCTTTGATCTCGGTCCAGGCTACTATTTTTCCCATTTGTCTGCGCATCTCTATCGGAGATGGCTCAACAATGCCATGATGAGCGATATCATCAATCAAAGACTCCGACACTGTATTCGCATCCAGTGAAGATATGTTGCTAGATGGAATGGACCAAGTATATTTGCCACGCTTCAGGTGTGTGTAGTCAGATTCCCCCGTCGAAGAACCTGAAATGATAAGTCCTGAATGCCCGGGTGTTATGTTTGCTTCAGGTCTGGTCACTTACGAGGCGTCTTCTTGTCTGCTACCTTCACGTGTTTCCGATGTGGCTCTCCATGTGCCATGTCTTCATTGCCATGTTTTCTCTTCCTCCCTCGGCTCGCCATGTCAAAGCAAGGTGCCTTCGATCAACCAGTCCGGAAGATGTGAGAAGATCGGGAGAAGACAAGTCTCTAAGATCCGCGTCCCGCGTCTTCGAGGTTGTGGGTGTTCGGGACTTGCGCTTGGGTACGAGTTGAACTTGTGGATGGAATGTTGATTGAGTTGAGGAGATCAACCATCGACGCAGAGATTAGGGCACGACGCATTCCAGCCTTCATGAATCAAGGTGCGCCTGGTGCTCTGCCGGTGAAAACGCTGCACATGGTTCTAGTCAGAGCGCCTACAACAGCGAGCGCGAAATATCACGACATCTAGTGAATCATTCGACAGCCAAAGCTTGGATCATAATCTCTAGCTAGCTTCAAGGCAACAATCGATGTTCCTGAAACCTGTCTCTTCGCCTTCGCTCGATAATGAAAGTAACCTCGAATTTGACTCCAAAGCCGCGAGGCTAGAAGGTAGCACCCTTTTTTGGCCGTTACACGCCACCAAAAAGCAGTGCAATCCCTATACTTCTTGGCAATTAACACGTTATAACCATTGTAACTTGAAACATGCGAACGCCCGTTGAATTAATGCCCAAGATCATGTAGATCGCGCTATAGTCGCAATGGTTCAACGCTTAGCGAGATAATTATAACAGAGGAAATCCCGAAGCTTTCCCTATGATTGACAGGATGGCCCGTGTAGCGTCTACATTAATATATAAAAGTCCGATAAGGTTGGCGGACATCACTCCAGATTTACACAACGGACTCGATTATCTTGCGGGAGGACAAAGAATCTTGTGTGTCATTCATGATTACTGACAAAGAGGTTTCACCGTCCACGGTACCACTTCTGTCTACAACTACACAGCCCTCAAAGACTCTGACCGAATCTCGAACTGATCCGAACTTCAATCAATTTGCACATCTAAATCAGCGACATGCATTCAGGACTCAGACCGCTTGCAATCTTGACACAACATTCTTCGTTGACGAACACCAGATGTCAAACGAGCAAGCGAACGTTACCGAAACCAAGGATTCACCTCTCAATCGCCAACTTCCATGTCCGGGCGACCTAGCTGCAATTCCAGAGGTAGCCGAACCAGTAACGGAGGGGTTCAGACTTTGGCAAACTGAGGAGAGAGATGAAGAATCTGAAACGAGCTACAAGGCCGGCTCGGCCACTTTCATTGAGATACCTGTGAACGGAAAGCCAGTCATGGCGCTTTTGCTTTCTCATCAACTTGGTCAGTGGATGTTAGAGTGTGTAAAGCTTCAACGTGACCATGGGGAACTCGAGGGTCGTTCCAAGGGGGACATTGCAAGTATCGACAAGAAGATCTATGACCTTCAACATATTTCTCGCTCTCTGAAATCGGCAATAACCATGGCCGAGCGTCTCAGTCACATGTCTGGTCAAGACCAACGTGATCAATATCACACGAAGATGTCGAGGTTACAAGATGAATCACAAGAGATAGAGGGACGCATAATGCAACTCCAGAAACAAAAAGCAGTCATAAGGTCTAAAGAGCAGGACTTGAAAGAGCAGTGGATTAACTACATGGAGGCTATCTCTATCAGCCATGACAATGCTTTCATCAAGGCTGGCATATTACCCGAGTATAAGGAGGTGGGACGCAAAGGTTCTTTGGCCAATGAGGAGGAATCGTATGTAGAAATCGCCGCATCTGAAGACACGGAGGTTAAATCGCATTACACGTCAGCGAAAGAACCATCGGGATCAAGCGCTCGGGAAAAGTGGGGCATGGTCCTGTTTAAGGGCAACTCTACAAATAAAGACAACTCCAGCAGCAACGAAGTTGTTCCCTTTCACGAAACTCAGGGAAATGAGCACGCCCAGCTTCTAGAAGAAGCTACAGTACTAGGTCAAAAGTTTTGCAACGCCAAGCTGCCGAAGCGCCGAACCACCATTTTGGGCAATGCTGTTTTGGGTGGATAACTCACCCAAAACAACATTTTTTTCAATGTTTCAAAGCAGGATTTCATTGTCGATAGCTAGTACCTTGTATGCCACCCTTTGGCTTTGATACAAGCTTTAAGGCGGCGTGGCATAGACAATATGAGGGACTTGATCAGAGCGCTGGGGATACTCCGCCAGCACAATTTCAGCGCGTTACAGAATCTATCCCACTCATCTTCAGCCCTTGAGAGGTTGTTGTATTGCGGGTATCGAAGATGGAGAAGCTTTTTGAGATGCCA